>NC_057795.1:125959874-126609840 GCF_018294505.1 Triticum aestivum | reverse complement strand
TCACTGTTGCAAAGCCATTTTCGCAAAATCGTCATGTGCCACAGTTTGCTTCACGGTTGCAGTGCTTGTAAAGGCAGAGGCAGGTGACGTACGTCAGAGAACCTTTGCCGTCAAGTATGGCATATAGAAAGTCATGTGCAATATGGAAGTAGTGATTGAAAGTCACGTGCAAGTACGGCAGCAGTAATCGAAAATCGCAGACACAACCCTTCAGGTACCTCCAGATTATTACTCCCTCCGTTCCATAATGTAAGATGTTTTTTGACTCTAGTCAAAAAACGTCTTACATTATGAGACGGAGGAAGTAGAATTTTATGACTACTCTGTTGCAACCAGCCAATATGTGCGAGCTGGCCCGAACTTCATGGCTAGAGCTTCTGTTGATAGGACGTCGGTACAACTATCAAGTAGACGCTCAGGATTGCGCCTGTGGCTTCTCGGAGCAAGTCGTGATCAAATGCCGCATCGACATCTAGCTTGATGTGTAGCCACTCGGAGGTTTGAGCCATCCTCCTTTCTTTGCCAATTGCCATAGCCTTTGGTGAACAGGCAGCCATGTAGTTTGACACAATAACTCGAATGGCTCGGTCTGTGTCTGCTCTTCGTGCATTAGTTTATGTCTTCCCCACTACCAGGCACCAACGGTAAATAGCCCGCGGCTGTTTCCCAGCCCGAGCACAACACAAGCTTGAGTTGGTATCAGGTGGCGAAGGAACTCAGCCTCCCCCGCTCGGTCATTTGCACATGCCCTAGAAATCAATCAAACACGTGTTTGATAGCATTCTCACTGCAGCCTGGTTGAGGTAAAACAGGCAGAAAACTAACATCTGCATTTTGCTTGGTTGCCCGCATGAAGACCTCTGCATTAGGGGAGCAATTTTGGCATAGCCTTTGATTGTCTGTATTGGCTCGGCTCACGCAACTAGACGGTGTTTAGTTGTATACACAGGATATGATTAAGAGTTAACACATACAGTTACACCGTGCCTCGTGACCGCAGTGGACGGTGACCACGCCGCCGCGTTTGACATGACGAGCACGGAGTCTCGGGCGAGCGTTCCTCCTGGCGCCGCGGCGAATTAGTTGCTAGCGTCGCTGCCACAGAGAAAGTCAATGCGGAGGAGCCCTGAGGCAGAGGACGGGGGAGGGGAAATGCAGTGCGTGTCGGACCTTAGAGACTGCGGTGGCCGTGGCGCCACGTCCGACATGACTAGCATGGAGTCCGCAGACAGTGGATAGAGAAGGAGAAATGCAGTGCTCGCGCCATGGCAGCGTTAGTGCAGTAGGATGAGAGAGAGGAGGCCAAGATGAACGACGTCGGAAACGACTCCAGTGTAGTAGGACGCGGGCAAGAAGGTCAAGAGGAACGTCGTCGACGTCAAGAGAGACGAATAGGAGGACTCTGAGGCAGAGGATACTATCCTGGAGAAGAAAATATAGTGTGCGCGTCATGGCGGATCGAGGAGAGAAGCCCGAGATGAACAATCGGCGAAACAGAAAACTTGCAACACGAATGTCGTATGGAACAGCGAGATGAAGCTACCGGTCAAAGAAAATTTCAAACGGTCGACCGTGCGCGATGAATTTGATAAAATTCATCCACAACTCCAAACATGAACACAAAAGTGAGCATTTACTGCCGACAAAACTATGAACCGATCGCAAAAATAGAATGTTAACATCGATGTGCATCTTTTTTGTGTAGAGTTTATCTCAATCGAAGCACCGTTGTGTAGATTGGAAATGACAAGGAAGAAAGGAAATTAGGAAGGAGGTTAGTGAAGGTAGAAGAAGATATCACGTACACACCTTGCATCCCTCCGGTCTTTATGTAAGGGACCCATCCATGTGCGCTCGTTGTGGCTTAGCTCAGCCTGGCTCGCTAGAAACTTTCGATATGAATGTTCCTAACGAGATAGGCCCAAAAATGCTTTGAGTTGTAAGCCCAATAATGAACAACCCAACTTTTTTCCCCATACGGGTCTGGTTAGCCTAATGCAGGGAATCAAATCTTCAACTCCTACCAGTCTCCAAACTTTCTTTGCCTTGCAACGCTGCACGAGAACTGTCGCGCACGTCTTCCTATCCATGCCCACAAGCCGGGCATTGAGGCAAAACTTGGGGTGTGTTTGGCAGTCGTAGCAGCCGGCCCTGGCTTAGCTCAACCTGGCTCACCGGAGGCTGGGTGAGAAAATATAGGGTAAAAACTAATATCTGCACATTTGGTTGCCCGCATCTAGACCTCTCGCATTAAGGCATCAATTTTGGCACAATGTTTGGTTGTTTGCATTGCCTCGGCTCCATGCATTTGTTGTTGTTTGGTAGCGGTGTATGCGCTGAGACATGCTGAGCTGACACATTGTTTGACAGCCTGCATGTGTTTAGACATGCTAAACAATTTTGAATTCTGAATCATTCTAAACTTTTTGGAAATTTGAAATTATGAAGTTTTTAAAAATTTAAACAAATTTTGAAATTCTAAATATTTTTGAAAATTTAAAGAAAATTTGAAATTCTAAACATTTTTTAAAAAATTAAACAAAATTTGAAATTGTAAACATTTTTTGAAAATGTAAACAATTTTGAAATTTGGAACATTTTCAAAAATATAAATGATTTTGAAATTTTGAACTTTTTTCAAAAATTTAAACAAAATTTGAATATTTTCTAAATTTTAAACAAAATTTGAAACTATGAACATTTTTTGAAAATTTAAACATATCTGAACGTGGTCTGGTGGGTGGGGACGAGGGCCGGGCCACCATGGCTGCCTCCATGCACCCCCCCTCTTTGGTGCATGAGATGGGCATAACCGAGGGCCCTTTTTTGCATCAATTGAGCATAGCTCAGGTGAGTCCATGCACCCTACCAAACAAGCAAAAATGGGTCGGATTGGAAACTTTTATCCTCATGCACCCTACCAAACACACCTGTTGTACATCGCTCGGGCCTGGCTCGCGAGAAACTACCGATTCAAGCGTAGCTCGCGGTCCTGGCTCGAGAGTGCTTTAAAGTTCGTGCAATGAAGGTTGCACAGTGTATCCAGGCCAACCAAACAACCCAAACTCTTCACACCCAAGCCTGGTTGGGCCTTATGCAGGCAACCAAACGCATCCATGATGTGCCGACTGGACATGAAGCCTCTTTGTTTTATAGTGACCGTGGTCCTGATCATTGCCCTGGAAATGCTCTATTCTAATTAGAACTGCCAGAATTTCTTCTTGAAATAATAGGATCATGTAATGATTTATGAAATATGGTGTCTCAAACAAGCTCATCGCACGTCCTGGTTTATTAGCCCTCCTCAGGTCATATTTTAATCAATTGTTTTGCTAATATAACATACTCCCCCCTTTCCGATTTATATGACTTAAATCTGAAATCTCATCAACCAAGATAGATGGTGGGTGAAGGAATGTATCTCGTAGTTTATAAAATTACTCAAGCTTTAATATGCATTAATTCTAGTGTATGCATGGATAATTACTAAATGAGTAGGAATGGTTACATGCATTGGTTAATTTAATACACATTAGAATGTGAAAATATGGTGGAAAGAAATGAAAATAAGACTTATAATATGAAAAAACCAAGAAAATGAGATGGGACTAATAAACCGGAAAGGAGGGAATAAATTATACATAGCAAAAATAATACCATTAGAAACTATGTTCAGATACAAATCCAAATGACATAATTTTGTATGCCATGGATTAACAGTTTGTTAGTTAAATTTACGATCAAAATTTGGCACAAAATACAAAGAGGGCCAATAAACCAAGTGAAAATAAGGCTTATAATATGAAAAAAAACCAAGAAAATAAGATAAGCCTAATAAACCAAAAAGGAGGGAGTAAGTTATACATAGCAAAAATAATATCATCAGAAACTATATTCAAATACGAATCCAGATGACATAAATTTTTATGACATGCATTAACAGTTTGTTAGTTAAATCTATGATCAAAATTTGACACAAAATACGAAGAGGATCAATAAACCAGGACGGAAAAGAAAATGTCCATTGCGTTTAGTGAGCATCCCAATGAATGAATGAGTAAACTTATATGCCTCGGGGGGGCACAACAAGCAGGGCCTTCAAATATTTCTATGTGCAAGCTTTTTTGTTGACGGCAAATCCGCTCTTACGAATGATCTCATAACAAGAGATTCAGATGTGTAGAACCACCAGACCCCTTCGACCTATAGAACTGAGGAAACACGTTCAGCCAAGGACAACATTCAACACCATGACCTCCTGCTATTATGGTCCCGCGTCTGCTGGCAACTGGCAGACTGCTTCGTCCTTCGGGGATGCGCCAACTACATATTTGGAGACGCAATTCAAACAATTATTTATGAGCACCCAACCCAGCATGATGTCAGGTGGAATCATGCAGCACCGTCTGCGGTACTGAGACGGATGCTCCCACGAAAAACAAGCTCAACGAACTCTTTTCTGCAGCAACACGTTGGAGGAAATGTGACAACAGTAACCATGGAAGATGCAGGCTTGACTGTTCTTTTTCAATTTGTCAGTCACTGTCCCAGTCCTCGTCGGTATTCTTCTTCGTTTGGCTGGTTCTGCCACCACGCATCCAGTTGTCGCCGGTATCCTCCTCCTCGCTGCTGCTCTTGTAATTAGGAAAATTCACCTTCGGGGCACTCGAGCTCGTCTCTTCCTTGTAATCTGCTCCCCACACCTCATCATCTTCACTGTCTGAAACGTCATCCTCGCTGTCATCAGAAACACTAACTGCATTCTTCGGAGTCCGGCTGGGACTTCTGGAGGCCCCAGGCATATAATTCTGCCTGTGCCTGGAACTACTCCTCGCATGTCGCATGTTGTCAAATCGCCGAGGATGTTCATCAGGTACATGCCTCTCCTTGTCGAAGACAACCATACTATCCCTGCCATCATCAGTGTCCCAGTCCTCGCCTGATGCTTCAGTATCATCATCCAACCTGCTCGAACCTGTTGTTCTTCTGTTGTTTTTGTTCTCTCTCATGTATCTTCCCTGGCTTCTATCCTCAGCATCTGAGTTATCATAGCTTCTCCCGAAACCCCTGCGCTCACCCACATCCTCACCTGACGCCTCTATCTCACTGTCATCATCCCATCTCCTTGTATCTGTTGCCCATTTATTGTTGTCGTTATCTCTCCTGTATCTTCCCTGGGTTCTATCATCGGCATCTGAGTTGTCATAGCTTCTATTGAAACCCCTCCGCTCACCCATCATCTCTTCTCTGTAGCGATACTGCAGCCTTGAAGTTTCTTCTTTCTCTGCTGCCTCCTCTTCCTCCCATTGCTTCTCTGCTGCATTCTCTATTTCCGCAATGAAGTTGTCAAGCTCCTCCTGGTCGCTATCCTCAGCTAGCTCAACATCTGCTTCTTTTAATTCCGTAGTCCCAGCAGTAGGTTGTTTATCCCCATGGAAGACATAGGGAGTACCTTGCTGCTCGTCTATGGCTTGAAAGAATCTCGAGGCAACTCGCTGGATGCTGGCCATGGCAACTGGGTCCTCTGGGTTAATACCTTTGCGACGAAGTTGTGTCTCTATTTTCTTGATATTTAGTTTCTGTGACTCAAGAGCCTGCTCATATCTAGCCTTGAATAAAGCCTGTAATAAGGATAAGGATAGCAAACTCCATTATACATAGCATAAAGCCAACAATATACCCAAAATTAGTAGAAAATGGACATAGCCCAAAACATTAAAAATCAATATTAAATTCTGGTTGAACTATCAACTGAAAAGGTCAGAGCAATCGATAGTAGTTTCAAAGTTGCATACATATAGGGTATATGATCCAAAGCTAAATGAGAACTACAAACATTTTTAACTGCAAGGGACTGACCTTCCGTTTGGTAAGCGTGTTAAAAGGTATGAGGTTCTTTGGTTGACGGTAGTTCCTTCCACGAAACATGATAATTGTTTTGGTATTGTGAATGTTAACCACTATACCACCACTCAATCTTGTCAGCATTGATGCCATTTCCTTAATTTTTTCCTTTGGGAAATTGTCACAGCAAACTTGCACTGTCTCATGGAATTTCCAGTGCATGTGCATGTTTTGAACAACACCTCCAAAGACTCCACGAACTCCAACAGGGACATAGTTTCTATTTCTGAATCCAATCTTCTTGTAAGCCTGTAGCTGCTCAGCTGTTAACAGCTCTGGATCATGACGAGGAGCTGGTAGGTCTGGTAGCTCATACTTCTTGAGCTTTTGAAGAAGTAGAGCAACTTTTTTCTTGGCCTGCATAAAATTAACCAGATAACTAGGTCAGCCAGTGAATTCACTATTATAAATTACCATCTGACTAAAATAAAATGATTAAGATCAAGACTATAACACAAGTTGAGTAAAGAGAAATATGCGAAATAACATATATTTTACTTAGCCAGATCCCCATAGAGAAAGAATGGATGATGAGGTGAGTAATACCCAATTCAGATAGGACTTTGTGCAGATCAAGAACAAAAAAGGGGAAAGGTGTGGAAATCTGATTTCCTGGTAGATCTAGAAAATGTAATTTCTTTTCATTACGTGCTTCAATGCAGCAACTAGATAATTATTTTCTTTATATACGGAGAATAATACGTTTATGACCAAGATTTCATTAAGAATGTAAGCATTATATAAGTTATGATGTGACTTCTTTTTCATTGGGAGCAGGAATGCCCCAATAGACTTATAATATCACTACATCAGGTCTAGTGTATCGATGTCAGATATTTATATGAGAATCAAACTGTATAGAATAATTGGCATAAGCAATAAGCCATTTTAGCCCTTTTACTTGTGAAAACATACAGACGGTGGTAACTATTTATGTGCTGACATCAGGAGTGACATGGTTAGCCACAGGACTTAATTTTCTAGCGGAGTTAGCTGATGTGTTTTGATGAGAGCTAGCATTTATTGTCTATATCAAAATTTCTAGTTTACGTGTTCAAAGAAAAAAAAAATCTAGTTTACAGGCATATAGTTGGATTTGACAATCATTTACAGGCGGTGGTAACCATATGTGCATACATCAGGAGTGACATGGGAAGCCACAGGACTTAAATTTCTAGCGGAGTTAGCTCATGTGTTCTGATGAGAGCTAGCCTTTATTATCTATATCAAAATTTCTAGTTTACAGGCATATAGTTGGATTTGACAATCGCAAGACAGCGACTTAATTTCAGTTCAACAAAGTCCCCGGCAACATAATCTTGATTGTCAAAGTCAAGTCCCAACAACGTAATGATACCATCTTCTTTCTTTGATTCATCAATACATCTGAACAAACTTCACAATGGAAATGCTTTTCTCACCCTTTCGTTTAGCATTGACAATGGCAAAACATCTCCAATCCCTTTTAAAAAGCCACACATTGAGCAAATATCACCATAAATTACAGCAGTTGAAAACAGAAGGGAGACGGATCACAGCGAGATGGCGCAAGCACCATCGCCAGAGCATTTCGCCGGCGCCGAAGGGGGGCAGGGGGGAGGAGGAAATGGCGCTTCACTTACCCTCCGCATGCTGTGGATGAGCCTCTCGTCCTCGGTCATGAGCTTCTTTCGGAGCTTGACGGCGCGGCGCAGCTCCATCTGCGTGCGGCCGGTCTCCCTCCCCATCCGCTTCTCCACCTTGCTCCGCATGCTCCTTCCCTTGCTCGTCGACATCAGCCGCCGGCATACCCCTCCGCCCCCCGCGCTCGCCGGCACTGACGCTGCTGATATTGAGGCCGCGGCCGCCTCGCCCCCTCCTCCCCTCGCCGTGAAGCCCTCGGAGTTAATCGACGGGGCGCACCTCCGGTGGAGCGACGAAGAGGCTGCTTTAGGGAGGGTCCGGCGGAGGCTTCTCAGAGCCCACATGGCTCGGTCGGCCGCGTCGCCTGACCGGCTGTAGTTCTGGAAGGCGGCGGCGGCGGCGAGTTAGGCGGAATGGGGAAGGGTTTAGCAGGCGGCGCGGGCGGTAAACCCTGGACTGGTCTCCGGCTGCAGCTGCAAGGAGCTTTTACCATCCGTTGGATGTGCTGCTGTCCACGTGGAGGAGCATCCACCGTCAGCCTGCCAGTTGGTTGTAAGAAACTAAGAATACTAGCTAAGTGTCCGTGCGTTGCCACGGATTAACAAATATATATATACAAAGAGAAAATTCATGTGACATGAGAGTCAAAGGTCATTTTTATGGGATGATATCTCATGGTCATGATCTAGTAGATACATACATCTCGTCATTGTCTTTCTTCCACACTCCATGTCTGAGCTACCACGCGACATTCGACTTCCTTCTCCCACCATGCATGTTTTTATCTCCTATTTCTCCTACCTTTACCTTACACGACAGTACCAAGTTTCTTGTCCAACTATCATAATCTTCTCCGGTAGGGCACCCCCTTAGATTATTACTGACTTGTACATGTTGCAAATAAGATCAACGAAAATGGATACTAAATTTCTGATGAGAAATGAGAATTCAGGGCAATATCTTCCCAAGACAATAATAATTCCAAGACAATCTTTTTATACCTTCCGTCAACATTGGGACACACATTCCACACAATAAGCATGCAATGATGTTGATACTTGATTAATTGTCATTATATGTCTACAGTAAAGATAACTTTACTCAAAACCGCCTATCTTAGCCAAATCAACAAATCTCTCTCATTAATGCAATTTTCTTTAGAAAACAAATAATAGATTCTTTCCTATCTTAGCCAAATCAACGGATCTCTTTCATTAATGCAATTTGCTTTAGCAAACAAATAATAGATTCTTTCCTACCTTAGCCAAATCAACGGATCTCTCCCATTAATGCAATTTGCTTTAGCAAACAAATAATAGATTCTTTCCTACCTTAGCCAAATCAATGGATCTCTCCCCGGTTCGCTGGGCGCGTTTCGGTGGGTGGGCGTGGGGGTGGGGGTAATTTGATGGAAATAAACCGGTTGAAAATAAACCGGTTGAAAATAAACGGATCCTGTCTCACTCTTCACTTTCTTTACAATAAACTTCAGAATAGCAATCTTGGCGAGTGATCTCGACGGGGTTCAATCGGCGTGGCGCACCGCTGATTCTTCCAGGAGTGGGTGCTGAGAGGAAGGATCCCAAACCTCCATTGTCAATCGGCCAGAGCTGCATCGTCCTTTGGATCAGAGCGTGGACGGGATCAAGACGGTAGGGTTTGAGGAATTTGTAGGACATGAGGGTTTATGGTTGGCAGCACGAGAACTCACCCATATCTTGGCAGACGACAGGCCCGAGGTGCGGTCGTGTTCATGCTTCGGGAGCTGCCACATGCTGTCCTCGCCGCCATCAGCGACACCACCGCCATCGCCTGTTGCCACCACTTCAGCGCCACGAGCGTGGGACCGAGGGACGAAGGGAAGGGAAGGAAGTGAATTGACGTACCTATGTTTGGTATATATCACACGAGGAATCAAAACTGGATGCACGTGAAAGCATAGAGATGGGAGAGGAGGACAGAGGAAGGGAAGGGCAAGAGGAACCTGAGGATGTGCGATGAAGGAGCGATGCCAAAACATCACAAAGGGGGACCCGTAGCTCGTCACGTAGCGCGGCCGCCTCATTGCCGGCTGCCACCCCGCGCTACCGCCTCCGTGCGCAGGTTCCGTTCGTGGAGCGTGAGGAGCGCATGACCTGCCTTCAGCGCGGCCTGGTCCTCCCCACTATCGTGAAGCTCGCCCGCATCGCCGCCCCAATTGCTCAGGATGACGGATGAAGATCCTGCAACAGCGACGTGGGTGAGGGATGCAGCCGACGATGGAGGGATGATTTTCGTGGCTAAACCCTCCCTATCAAAATAACTACTTAAAAAAGGCAAAGATCGATGCATTAGGAAAATTAGGATTTGGAATTGATTGTCATAAAACAAAATTTTATTAGTTGATAACGTGCTATCGGTACATGCCCGTTTATAACGTGTCTAGTTAGGAAATTTTGGAAAAGTTAGGAAAGTTTTTATTGTGAGGGTAAAAAAATCAATGTGAGGAGATATGGTGGTGGGATATGAGACGAAAATAAACCGGACGAAAATAAACCAGACGAAATATAACCAGACGAAAATAAACCGTGGACGCAATCCTACCAACTGCTCCATTAGGAGTAGAGATAGCATTATACTGTAGTCCTCCAAAATAACGCGATTACGTGTTTGACCATCAAACTATTTTTCCTTAAAAAACACCCAAAAGGCAACTTATTTTTATAATTATGAAAAGTGTAGAATACAATGAAAAACAACAAGGCAGAAAATGACCGGTAAAAATAAAATTATGTCAATAATTATATTCTTTGTACTGCACAAAAGCAAACTTGAAAATGCATTGAACTAGCTGTAAGAGAAAAGGATTGCTATACCCCCTCTGATTCCTAGATATATCACTTCTAGATATTTCAATGCAGACTAGATATAAGGTAAAATGAGTGAATCTACATTTTAAAATACGTCTATCTATATTCGTATGTAATCTATATTGAAATATTTAAAATGTCCTATATTTAAAAATGCAGGGAATACTAGATTATGAAGATAGTAATAGTCACTTGCAGTCAGAAACAAGATCTAACAACTGAAACAAGACCGACCCTAAGAGAGGGCAGGAGGGGCGGCCGCCCCGGGCCCTCAAAATTCTGGAGGCCACCCAAATAAGTTGCAGCTCATATAGCCATGGCCCAAGGAGGCACGTGCATAAAAGTGCTACTAGCAGACATGCAACTCAGCAATAGTCAGCATGTATGTACACGCAACCCATGAGTTCAAAGTTGAAGACGGAGAACCCTATATGCCTCACATTACGGTAAACTGTCCGGGATCCGCATGGAAGCGTCCCTGATTGGACCGTCCCATTTCCTCTTTTTTCAGTGCTTCTTCTTTTTTGTTTCTTTTTTTTCTTCTATTTATTTTTTTGTTAAATCATTTTTAATGTTCAAAGTTTTAAAATCTGTTTGCATTTTTTTTAAATGATTATGTTTCTGAAAATGTTTGGAAAATTTGAAAGTGTTTGTGATTTAAAAAAAATGTTCCCAAATTTAAAATTTGTTCATAAATTCAAAAAATGTTCGTGCACTCGAAAATTATTTAGGGATAACAAAGAATGTTCAGAGTTTCAGAAAGTTTTCCCATTCTTCAAAATTATTCACAGGTTCAAAAAATAATTTTCAAATTTTGTTCAAACTTTTAATAAATTTCCATGTTTTCAAAAAATCATTCCTATTTTCAAATAATTGTTTGCAGATTCAAATACAGTTCATTTTCCCAAAAAATGTTTGAGTTTTAATTTTTTATAAAAAAGTTGAAAAATATTCATGTTTCAAGAATTCACCTTTTTAACAAAATGTTCGCGTTTGATATTCATGGTCTAGCGCCCGCTCATGGACCGAGTTGCTCTGATCTAGACGATCCAAGATACTCCTTATTCTCTACCAGATGACACGTTGCGTCATTAGCACAAAGACCAACCACTACCAGAAAGTTAAGCAAGCTATGAGGGTCACGTATAACGACATCATCGTGCTCGAGTCTTGTGTCGGTCACTTTACCAGTCGTATAACAATCACTTCCCTTTACATGTCGGGCCGACTAGAGCAGTAAGCAAACACACACGACAAATGCTTTCACATGCTCCCATGGTATATGATTAAAGTAGGACACTGACATCGATATGAATGTCACTTATCGACAGACCACATTACGCTACAAATAAGCTGAAGGGTAGGCAACTGCCATACAAAAGCACTGCGGTATGGATTGGTTAGATCCGAGCCTTCCAAGCTGCCGGTCTTTATCGCGCATTGATCTGGCCCAGGGTCCTTCGCATCACTTCGATGCCACATCTTGTCTGTTGTTCCACACATTTTGGATGAGCATGTGTCGGACTGGCAGTGTTGTCCACTTCCTACCGACCTAATTGGTTTGCGCGAAAGGATTCATGCATGCGCCTAACTGGTGTGTTCATGCCTAGCCTTGTCATGTGGGGTCGTGAGCGCTTGGCTGGTCGGTTATGTTTGTGTACACTCATCGGCGTGCTGCATGCCCAAGCATTGCACAACGTTTTACCCGGAATTTGCATGTCCGGACCCTTGTTGTCACATGCCCTAGCTGTCTAGCGCTTGTGGGGTGCTTTGCCAGGTTGTACATAAGAGTAAACATCAACCCACTCCCTTTGCACGCTGACACAAAGGACAAATGCTTTCCAACACTCCTGTGATATAGGATCAAAGCAGAGACAGTCATAGTGATATGAATGCCGCTTATCGACACCCAAATTACACCACAATTAAGCTAAATCATAGATAACTGCCATACGGAAGTACTGGGACATGTATACAACCGACATGGACCTGACCTGCCTCGTTTGTAGAAGCTACAACCCATACTGGCTATATAGTATCGATGAATGATCAATAATCTACAAATGATAGTCTTAGATGCGTATTATATGAGGTCTAAGATGTTTGAGAAGCCATTAGGTACACAAAGAGAAGACATAGCCAAATTTGAAAATGCACTTAGCTTGTTGTAATACGTGCAAACGCTCTTGCTATACTAGGTTCTGAAGACCACAATAGTAACTCACGTCCATAGACGAGATCTAACAACAACCGAAGCAGGGCAGGAGGACCGGCCGCCCCCGTATAGCCATAGCCCAAGGAGACACGTGCATAGAGTGCCACTAGAATGCACACGACTTAGCAACAGTCAACACACATTTACACGCAATCCATGAGTCCATAAGGAGTATAAGACGGAGAACCCTATATGACGCACAATGCGGCAAACTGTCGGGGCTCCACACGGACGCGCCCCCGTCTGGGCCGGCCTAGTTCCCTTTTTTTCTTGTTTCTTTTTCTGTTATTTTTTTATCTTTTGTTTTCCTGTTCTTCTATTTATTTTTTCATAAATTCTAAAATTTTAAAAATGTTCAAAATTTTATTTTATTTTTGTGATTTAAAAAAATCGTTCATTTCTTAATTTTTTTGGAATTTCAAATGATTGGTCATGTTTTTCAAAAACTGTTCGGATTTTGGGAAAATGTTCACACTTACGAAAATTTGGAAATCTTTAAAGTGTTCTCATTTTTCAAAAAATTTTCCCCATTTAAAAAAACTGTTCATAAATTCAAATTTATTCGTTTTTTTTGAAAATTATTAAGGAATTTGAAAAATTGTTCGGAGCTTAAAAAAGTGTTCCCGCTCTTAAAAAACACAGATAAAAAAATGTATGCTATCAAATTTTGTTCAAAATTTTAATAAATGAACCTGTTTTCAAAAAAATTCCGCAGATTTAAATATAGTTTGTTTTCCAGTAAATGTTTGAGTTTTTAAAAATTTGATCAAAATTTGATCAAAATTTGAAAAATATTCGTGTTTCAAGAATTCAGGTTTTTTGAACAAAATGTTCGCGTTTATATCTTTTTCGGGATCTAGCGCTGCTGATTTAGTTCTGTAATGTTTTATATAGAGTGGCGCTCGTTGGCTCTAGTGGCCAACATCCTGTGGTCTCCAGCGAAGTGGCTGCGATTCGAATCTTGGCAAGCACACTTTCTTTTTAGCATTTTCGATTTGCGTTGGTACACAACCGCTAATGGGTCGGCCCAACGTGGCTTCAGTATGCGATTCGTCAACTATCAGACGCAAAATGTGAAAGATAGGAGGTCGCGTTGTGGACCATGACCTCATCTTGCCTATTTTCCTTCTGATCAAGCCAATGAGGGACACAATTTTGTAAGATCCCTAGTTATTGCCACTTCCCCTGGGACCCATCACCCAGTAGCAATTTTGCGAGCCGCGAGGGGCACGAGTTGTGCCTCCAACGCCGACCCTCCAATCTCCGATCTCTAGCCCCGAGTGTTGGTCGAATAGGCCCAACAATACCACATCGTTGAGCTTCTCACCGAGAGTCCACTCCATAGTCTCGACATCGTGTCATGGTCAAATACCCGATCATGGACCGAGTTGCTCCGATCTGAACGATCCATGGTACTCCTTATTCTCTAGTAGATGACTCACTACATCATTATCACAAAAGACCAAATGCAACCAGGAAGTTAAGCAAGCTATGGGCATCACATATAACGACATCATTGTGGCCGAGTCTTGTCTGGGTTGCTTTACCAGTCATATAGCAACCAGCTCCCTCTACGCGCCAGGCCGACTAAAGCAGTAAGTGGACACAAACAACAAATGCTTTCCCACGATCCCATGGTACAAGATTAAAGTAGGCACTCATAGTGATATTGGTGTAGAGCATCCCAAGGTCATCCCCATGGACCTACCTTCGTCTCCCCAAGTGCCAAGTGGACCAATGACACGTGCAAGTGCAAGAGCTCTAAAGACCGAGGTGACATCTCTCCTCTTGCAACTCCCTTTCGAATCACATGAGTCATGGCTACTACCTCATGCGGAGACACTTTGCATACTCAGGTACCAAGGAACTAGCCATGGAGAATGTAATGAGCAAGTCCAATTGAGGAAGGAAAGCAAACGTGAAGACAGAGAAGAAATGGAGCAAGACTGAAGTTGCCCGGATGATCCGGACCAAGTCCCGGATGATCCGGATCCTAGCATGGACGATCCGGCTACCGCGCATGTCCGGACGCCGACCCAAACATCCACCCCCTGTAGCCGCTATCACGCATCCAGACGATCCGGACAGTCTCCCGGATCATCCGGACCCTGTCTACGTGCATGGCTTGGACCGAAGCCCATGTAACTCTACCTACCCCTAGACTATATATACTACTCCTTCGCCCATGTTTTAGGGTTAGCATTATGATAGCTGAAGATTGAGATAGAGCTTTGCTCATCCACTTGTACCTACTCCTATGTAGACCAAGACCTCCTAGGAGAAAATCCCCCAAGTGGATTCAAGACCCCCTTATGGGAATATCCTCCAAGGATTCAAAACCTCTTTGCTTCAAGGATTGGGATGAACTAGTTCCCCTTTTATACCCCCTTTGTTGACTTTGGATCTTGCATCTCCCCTTTGTGTATGTGGATTTAGCACATGTGTGCTTGGATCTCGATTATTCGAGTGTTTTCCTCTCTTGTGTTCTTCCTATTCTTCGGGAAATCCCCTCCATTGAAAGATTGGCCATTAGGGTTCCACCCTACATCATCTTGGTATTATGATCCATGGTTAATCACGAATTTGGAGTCCCTGCCCCCACTTTCTAGCCTAATTTTGTGCATTTTTGTCCAATTTCGAAAATCCCCACAAAAATAGCCATACCAATTTTTTTGTGATTTGTTGGTTTGATGATGTTTTGTTGAATTTCATATATGGATTCGTTGTGTTGCAAGTGGATCTATCTATCCCCACCATCTCCACCACGAAATCCACCAAAATCCCCACATTTTTTCGTTTACTCCACCATTTTCATGTTCATCCCGAGCCCTAGCCCGAGCAGTTTGACCTAGTCGGATCATCCAGATCGAGTCTCGGATCATCCGGATCCTCTCCCGGATCATCTGGCTTCCACTAACAGAACTAAATTTTCTTCAGAAAATTTCAGCCACCGATATACCCTCGCATACCCAACTTCGACCACCACCATTCCACTTCCGCAAACCCATTGACATACAATTGGCATACCACCGCTTCTCGCTACCCACATTTGACATTTGCCATTGAGATATTGAGTTGTGTTTTTTGTTTCCTAACGTGTTTCGGCTACTTAGGGGCGGTTTATCATCGACATCACCACTCATCTTCACTACGAATTTTTCATCGACAACGGCCACTTCATCATCATCCGTCCTTTCTTACAAACAAGAAACCATCGATGGTAACCTCGACGACATCATCGTATATGTAAGTGCATCAAGTGCCCCCTTAGTGGTTTTGGAGTGTTGAAGACAAATAGGTTGAGGAACTAATATGTTTGTGAGTATATACAGGAGAAAGAGTCCCTAAAAATTTGGTGATGAAATTGGTACGACCTTTGAAGAAATTGATGTGAAGACTGGAAGCTTGAAGACTTTATTTTCTTAGTTTCTTTTCTTCGTATTTTAGTCATAGGAAAAACCATACTGTTAAAGGGGGTCTAGGTAAAACATATTTCACATTTCCAAAGTGATGCTCAAACCTACTCATACACAAGCCGCTTCGAGTGAAGCCTTTGGAAATCTCCGGAATAGCTGGCGCATTTGCTAGCGACAATGATGAAGTTCATCTGGTCGCCGGTGAATTTGGTCAGGCTGAGGAGTTAGGAGTTCACTAGTGAGATCTGCGTATCATGAGGAAATTAAGCGCCCTGATGAATTTGATAGTTCAAATTCCGACCATTGCTGAGCCATGTACCAGCTGTCGAGTGGATCCTTATCCTAACAACAGTTGAATCAGAGAAGGGCATTTATGAAAATTCATGTCGGGTTACCCCTGGCTACAAATAGCCACCCCCCACAACCACTTGTTGGTTGGCTGCTCCGAGAGAACTTGACACTTGTCATTTGAGAGAAACTCATCCTCTGATGACTTTGAGAGAATCCTAAGTGAGGAAAAACCCAGAGCCAAAGTGATTGAGCATCACTAAAGAGATTGATCTGTGTGATCCGACGCCTGTTACCTTTGAAGACTGTTATTCTTCCAGACGGCTAGGCGTCAAGTTCTGAGTACACCAAGAGTCATTGTGGTGTGCCGGTGAACAAGTCTGTGAAGGTTTTGGAAGTCTACCTTGAAGACTTACCACGAGTGATTGGGTGAGGACTAAGTGACCTTAGCTCAAGAGGAATACGGTGAGGACAGTGTGTCCTCTGAGTTGCATCTCAGCCGCCTCAACCAGACGTATAGTTGACACAACAACTGGAATTGGTCTACCAAATTGTTGTATCTTCATCGAGCCCTCCTAGTTTCAAATTCCTCACTCTCCCTTACATTATTCCGCTGCTGAAGAATTTGTGATCTATCCTCTGATGAATTTGAAATGAAGAATTTCATCATGCAATCTTTCATTGCTTCAGTTCATAATATTCATGCTTATATGCTTGCATGATTGCTTGGTCTTCACTCTTACATATCATGTATGCATGTACTCTGATTCTCTGATGACTTGGTTTCCCTCGTGTTTCTATTTCTTCACTCTCATCTTTGTCAAATTCTTCAGAGTTTGATGGATTTATAAAAATCTCCCATTCACCCCCTCTGGGAGTAAACCCGCGTTTTTAGTTGGTATCAAAGCAAGGTACTCCCTTGTTCTGTGTGATTTTGGCTTAACCACCTGGAGTTTTAGTTATGTCGACCGCAGGTATGATCAAGGTTTCTGCTGCATGCCTCATATTTGATGGCACATACTATCCTTACTGGAAGAACAAGATGTGCATGCATCTTGAGGAAATTGACAATGATCTCTGGTTCGTCATTGAGAATGGTGTTCCCACTATCGCTCCGAGCATCAATGCTGCTGATGTGAAGAGATTCAAACAACTCGACTATCAAGCGAAGAACATCATATGTGTACATCTTAACAATGGACAGTATGGTAGAGTGAGTGCACTAGAAACATCAAAGCTGATCTGGGATAGGCATTCCAAGGTCAATGAGGGAGTTTCCACTTAACGTGACTCTCAAGTTGATGTGCTTTGCAATCTCTTCAATCGCTTCAAGAAGCTTGACAATGAGAATGTTTAGAAAACTTCCGATCGCCTCACTGATATCTCAAATGAGCTATAGGCTCTTGATGCCGCTGACATCACTGGCCACGAGTGTCAGTGCAACAAACTGTTGGGGAACGTAGTAATTAAAAAAATTCCTACGATCATTCAAGATCTATCTAGGAGATGCATATCAATGAGACGGGAGAGTGTGTCCATGTACCCTCGGAAGCATTTAGTAACGCGGATGATGTAGTCGAACGTCTTCACGATCCAACCGATCCAAGTACCGAACGTACGGCACCTCCGTGTTCAGCACACGTTCAACACGATGACGTCCCTCGTGCTCTTGATCTAGTTGAGGACAAGGGAGAGTTCCTTCAGCACGACAGCGTGACGACGGTGATGATGATGTTACCGGCGCAGGGCTTCGCCTAAGCACTATGATGATATGACCGAGGTGTTAAACTATGGAGGGGCACCGCACACGGCTAAGAGATTGTCTGTTGTGCTTTGGGGTGCCCCCTTGCCCCCGTATATAAAGGAGGAGAGGGGTAGGCCGGCCGGCCCTGTAGGGCGCACCAAGAGGGAGGAGTACTATTAGGACTCAAAGTCCTAGTAGGATTCCACTTGGTGGAAGGGGGAAGGAAGGAAGGGAGAGGGGAAGGGGGGCGCGCCCCCTCCCCTAGTCCTATTCGGACTCCCCATGGGGGGACGCGCGCCATCCCCTTGAGGGCTATCCTCTCTCTCCCCTATGGCCCATGTTGGCCCATTGCTTCCCTAGGGGGGGGGTTCCGGTAACCCCTTCGCCACTCCGTTTTTACCCGGTACCTCTCGGAACTCTTCCGGTGTCTGAATTGTTGGAAATATGCCCTAGAGGCAATAATAAAATGGTTATTATTGTATTTCCTTGTTCATGATAATTGTCTATTGTTCATGCTATAATTGTATTAACTGGAAATCGTAGTACATGTGTGAATACATAGACCACAACATGTCCCTAGTGAGCCTCTAGTTGACTAGCTCGTTGATCAATAGATGGTTATGGTTTCCTGACCATGGACATTGGATGTCATTGATAACGGGATCACATCATTAGGAGAATGATGTGATGGACAAGACCCAATCCTAAGCATAGCACAAGATCGTGTAGTTCGTTTGCTAAGAGCTTTTCTAATGTCAAGTATCATTTCCTTAGACCATGAGATTGTGCAACTACCGGATACCGTAGGAATGCTTTGGGTGTACCAAACGTCACAACGTAACTGGGTGGCTATAAAGGTGCACTACAGGTATCTCCGTAAGTGTCTGTTGGGTTGGCACGAATCGAGACTCGGATTTGTCACTCCGTATGACGGAGAGGTATCTCTGGGCCCACTCGGTAATGCATCATCATAATGAGATCAATGTGACTAAGTAGTTAGTCACGGGATCATGCATTACGGAACGAGTAAAGTGACTTGCCGGTAAAGAGATTGAACGAGGTATTAGGATACCGACGATCGAATCTCGGGCAAGTAACGTACCGATTGACAAAGGGAATTATATATGGGATTGATTGAATCCCCGACATCGTGGTTCATCCGATGAGATCATCGTGGAACATGTGGGAGCCAACATGGGTATCCAGATCCCGCTGTTGGTTATTGGCCGAGAGATGTCTCGGTCATGTCTGCAAGGTTCCCGAACCCGTAGGGTCTACACACTTAAGGTTCGGTGACGCTAGAGTTGTTATGGGAAATAGTATGTGGTTACTGAAGGTAGTTCAGAGTCCCGGATGTGATCCCGGATGTCACAAGGAGTTCTGGAATGGTCCGTCGGTGAAGATCGATATATTGGACAAAGGGTATTGGAGTCTGGAAGTGTTCCGGGGGTACCAAGCTATGGCCAGCATGATCGAAAGGTGTTTCGGGAGCCCCGACAAGTGTTGGAGGGCCTCATGGGCCAAAGGGGAAGGGGCAAACCACCCCACTAAGGGGTGGTGCGCCCCCCACACCCTTTCCCACGTTATTTGGGGAGGTGGGATACCTCCACCTGGCTTGGGAGGCAATCCTCCACCTTCTTGGCTTGGGGGGCAAGTCTCCTTAGGATTTTCCCTAGGGAGATCCAATCTGCTTGGCTGCCGCCCCCTAGGGGAAACCCTAGGGCGCCTCCCCCTCTCCCCTTGCCCCTATATATAGTGGAGGGGTGGGAGGGCAGCCGCACCTCTTCCCTGGTGCAGCCCTCTCCCTCCTCCAACACCTCCTCCTCCTCCGTGGTGCTTGGCGAAGCCCTGCGGGAATACCACGAGCTCCACCACCATCATGCCGTTGTGCTGTCGGAGTTCTCCCTCAACTTCCCCTCTCCCCTTGCTGGATCAAGAAGGAGGAGACGTCCCCGGGCTGTACGTGTGTTGAACGCGGAGGCGCCGTCCGTTCGGTGCTAGATCGGATCTTCCGCGATTTGAATCGCCGCGAGTACGACTCCATCATCCGCGTTCTTGTAACGCTTCCGCTTAGCGATCTTCAAGGTTATGAAGATGCACTCCCTCTCTCTCTTGTTGCTAGAATCTCCATAGATTGATCTTGGTGATGCGTAGAAAATTTTGAATTATTGCTACATCCCCCATCAGTGGCATCATGAGCTAGGTCTATTGCGTAGATTCTATGCACGAGTAGAACACAAGTAGTTGTGGGCGTTGGTTTGTTCAATTTTCTTACCGTTACTAGTCCTATCTTGTTTCGGCGGTATTGTGGGATGAAGCGGCCCGGACCGACCTTACACATACGCTTACGTGAGACAGGTTCCACCGACTGGCATGCACTTGTTGCATAAGGTGGCTAGCGGGTGCCAGTCTCTCCCACTTTAGTCGGATCGGATTCGATGAAAAGGGTCCTTATGAAGGGTAAATAGCAATTGGCATATCACCGTTGTGGCTTTGCGTAGGTAAGAAACGTTCTTGCTAGAAACCCATAGCAGCCACGTAAAACATGCAACAACAATTAGAGGACGTCTAACTTGTTTTTGCAGCATATGCCGTGTGATGTGATATGGCCAAAAGGATATGATGAATGATATATATGTGATGTATGAGATTGATCATGTTCTTGTAATAGGAATCACGACTTGCATGTCGATGAGTATGAAAACCGACAGGAGCCATATGAGTTGTCTTAATTTATTGTATGACCTGCGTGTCATTGAATAACGCCATGTAATTACTTTACTTTATTGCTAAACCGTTAGCCATAGTAGTAGAAGTAATATTTGGCGAGACAACTTCATGAAGACACGATGATGGAGATCATGGTGTCATGCCGGTGACGATGATGATCATGGCGCCCCGAAGATGGAGATCAAAAGGAGAAAAATGATATTGGCCATATCATGTCACTATTTTGCATGAGATGTTTATCATGTTTTTGCATCTTATTTTCTTAGAACGACGGTAGCATAAATAAGATAATCCCTCATAAAATTTCAAGAAAGTGTTCCCCCTAACTGTGCACCATTGCGAAGGTTCGTTGTTTCGAAGCACCACATGATGATCGGGTGTGATAGATTCTATCGTTCGCATACAACGGGTGTAAGCCAGATTTACACATGCAAAACACTTAGGTTGACTTGACGAGCCTAGCATGTACAGACATGGCCTCGGAACACAAGAGACCGAAAGGTCGAACATGAGTCGTATAGCAGATGCGATCAACATGAAGATGTTCACCGATGATGACTAGTCCGTCTCACGTGATGATCGGACACGACCTAGTTGACTTGGATCATGTATCACTTAGATGACTAGAGGGATGTCTATCTGAGTGGGAGTTCATTAGATGAACCTAATTATCATGAACATATTCAAAATGACTTTGCAAATTATATCGTAGCTTGCGTTTTAGTTCTACTGTTTTAGATATGTTCCTAGAGAAAATTTAGTTGAAAGTTGATAGTAGCAATTATGCGGACTGGGTCCGTAAACTGAGGATTATCCTCATTGCTGCGTAGAAGGCTTATGTCCTTAATGCACCGCTCGGTGTGTTGAACCTCGAGCGTCGTCTGTGGATGTTGCGAACATCTGACATACACGTTTTGAGTACTACCTGATAGTTCAGTAATGTTAAACGGTTTAGAATTGAGGCACTGAAGACGATTTCGAAACGTCGCGGAACATATGAGATGTTCAAAGGGCTGAAATTGTGATTTCAGGCTCGTGCCCATGTCAAGAGGTATGAGACCTCTGACGAGTTTCTTAAGCCTGCAAACTAAGGGAGAAAAGCTCAATCGTTGAGCATGTGCTCAGATTGTCAGAGTACTACAATCGCTTGAATCGAGTGGGAGTTATCTTCCAGATGAGATAGTGATGGTTCTCCATAGTCACTGCCACCAAGCTATTAGAGCTTCGTGATGAACTATAACATATCAAGGATAGACATGATGATCCTTGAGCAATTCACGATGTTTGACACCGCGAAAGTAGAAATCGAGTAGGAGCATCAATTGTTGATGGTTAGTAAAACCACTAGTTTCAAGAAGGGCAAGGGCAAGAAGGGATACTTCATGAAACAACAAATCAGTTGTTGCTCTAGTGAAGAAACCCAGGATTGAACCCAAACCCGAGACTAAGTGCTTCTGTAATGAGGGGAACGGCCACTGAAGTAGAACTACCCTAGATACTTGGTAGATGAGAAGGCTGGCAAGGTTGACAGAAGTATATTGGATATACATTGTATTAAATGTGTACTTTACTAGTACTCCTAGTAGCACCAGGGTATTAGATACCGGTTCGGTTGCTAAGTGTTAGTAACTCGAAATAAAAGATGCGGAATAAACGGAGACTAGCTAAAGGTGAGATGACGATATGTGTTGGAAGTGTTTCCAAGGTTGATATTATCAAACATCGCATGCTCCCTCTACCATCGGGATTGGTGTTAAACCTAAATAATTGTTATTTGGTGTTTGCGTTGAGCATAGAAATGATTGGATTATGTTTATCGCAATACGGTTGTTTATTTAAGGAGAATAATGGTTCCTCTGTTTATTTGAATAATACCTTCAATGGTCTTGCACCTAAAATGAATGGTTTATTGAATCTCGATCGTAGTGATACACATGTTCATGCCAAAAGATATAAGATAGTAATGATAGTACCACCTACTTGTGGCACTGCCATTTGAGTCATATTGGTATAAAACGCATGAAGAAGCTCCATGTTGACAGATCTTTTGGACTCACTCGTTTTTTGAAAAGTTTGAGAAATGTGAACCATGTCTATTAGTATGTACGCATGAAGAAACTCCATGCAGATGGATCATTTGGACTCACTTGATTTTGAATCACTTGAGACATGCAAATCATACCACATGGGCAAGATGACTAAAAAGCCTCGTTTTTAGTAAGACGGAACAAGAAAGCAACTTGTTGGAAGTAATACATTTTGATGTATGCAATCCAATGAGTGCTGAGTCACGCAGTGGATATCGTGATGTTCTTACTTCACAGATGATTTGAGTAGATGCTGAGTATATTTACTTGATGAAACACAAGTCTGGATTATTGAAAGGTTCAAGTAATTCCAGAGTGAAGTTGAAGATCGTCGTGACAAGAGGATAAAATGTCTATGATATGATCGTTGAGATGAGTATCTGAGTTATGAGTTTGGTATACAATTAAGACATTGTGGAAATTGTTTCACAACTAATACCGCCTGGAACACCATAGTGTGATGGTGTGTCCGAACATCATTGTTGCACCCTATTGGATATGGTGCATACCATGATGTCTCTTATCGAATTACCACTATCGTTTATGGGTTAGGCATTAGAGACAACCGCATTCACTTCAAATAGGGCACCACGTAATTCCGTTGAGATGACAGTGTATGAACTATGGTTTAGAGAAACCTAAGTTGTCATTTCTTAAAAGTTTGGGACTGCGAAGCTTATGTGGAAAAGTTTTAGCCTGATAAGCTCAAACCCAAAGCGGATAAAAGGCATCTTCATAGGACACTCAAAAACAATTGGGTATACCTCCTAATTTAGATCCGGAAGCAAAAGTGATTGTTTCCAGAAACGGGTCCTTTCTCGAGGAAAAGTTTCTCTTGAAAGAATTGAGTGGGAGGATGGTGGAGACTTGATGAGGTTATTGAACCATCACTTGAACTAGTGTGTAGCAGGGCACATGAAGTTGTTCCTATGGCGCCTACACCAGCTGAAGTGGAAGCTGATGATAGTGATCATGAAACTTCGGATCAAGTCACTACCAAACCTCGTAGGTCAACAAGGACGCGTACTACTTCAGAGTGGTACGATAATCCTGTCTTGGAGGTCATGTTGCTAGACAACAATGAACCTACGAGCTATGGAGAAGCGATGGTGGGCCCGGATTCCGACGAATGGCTCGAGGCCATAAAATCCGAGAGAGGATCCATGTATGAAAACAAAATATGGACTTTGGAAGAACCACTTGATGGTCGTAAGGCTGTTGGGTGCAGATGGATCTTAAAAGGAAGACGGACAATGATGGTAAGTATCGCCATTAAGAAAGCTCGACTTGTCGCTAAGATGTTTTCCGACAAGTTCAAGGAGTTGACTACGATGAGACTTTCTCACTCGTAGCGATGCTAAGAGTTTGTTGGAATTATATTAGCAGTTACTGCATTATTTATGAAATCTTGCAGATAGGATGTCAAAACATTGTTTCCTCAATGATTTTCTTGAGGAAAGGTTGTATGTGATACAACCAGAAGGTTTTGACAATCCTGAAAGATGCTAACAAGTATGCAAAGCTCCAACAATCCTTCTAAGGACTGGAGTAAGCATCTCAGAGCTGGAATATACGCTTTGATGAGATTATCAAAGATTTTGGGTTTATACAAAGTTTATGAGAAACTTGTATTTCCAAAGAAGTGAGTGGGAGCACTATAGAATTTCTGATGAGTATATGTTGTTGACATATTGTTGATTAGAAATGATGTAGAATTTCTAGAAAGCATATAGGGTTATTTGAAAAGTGTTTTCCAATGGAAAACCTAGATTAAAGCTTCTTGAACATTAAGCATCAAGATCTATAAGGATAGATCAAGATTGCTTGATAGTACTTTCAAACGAATACACACCGTGACAAGATTTTGAAGGAGTTCAAAATAGATTGGCAAAGAAGGAGTTCTTGACTGTGTTATGAGGGGTGAGTATTGAGTAAGACTCAAGACCTGACCACGACAGAAGAGAGAGAAAGGACGAAGGTCGTCCCCTATGCTTTAGACGTAGGCTCTACAGTATGCTATGCTGTGTACCACACCTAAAGTGTGCCTTGCCATGAGTCAATCAAGGGGTACAAGAGTGATCCAGGAATGGATCACATGACAGCGGTCAAACTTATCCTTATTAACTAGTTGACTAAGGAATTTTCTCGATTATGGAGGTGGTAAAAGAGTTCATCGTAAAGGGTTATGTCGATGAAAACTTTGACACTAATCCAGATGATTCTGAGTAGTAAACCGGATTCGTATAGTAGAACAGTTATTTGGAATAGCTCCAAATAGAGCATGGTAGCTGCATCTACAAGATGACATAGAGATTTGTAAAGCACACACGGATCTGAAAGGTTCAGACCCGTTGACTAATAACCTCTATCACAAGCGAGATATGATCAAACCCCATGGGTGTTGAATTCATTACAATCAAAGAGTGATGTGAAATAGATTATTGACTCTAGTGCAAGTGGGAGACTATTGGAAATATGCCCTAGAGGCAATAATAAAATGGTTATTATTGTATTTCCTTGTTCATGATAATTGTCTATTGTTCATGCTATAATTGTATTAATTGGAAACCGTAATACATGTGTGAATACATAGACCACAACATGTCCCTAGTGAGCCTCTAGTTGACTAGCTCGTTGATCAATAGATGGTTATGGTTTCCTGACCATGGACATTGGATGTCATTGATAACGGGATCACATCATTAGGAGAATGATGTGATGGACAAGACCCAATCCTAAGCATAGCACAAGATCGTGTAGTTCGTTTGCTAAGAGCTTTTCTAATGTCAAGTATCATTTCCTTAGACCATGAGATTGTGCAACTCCCGGATACCATAGGAATTCTTTGGGTGTACCAAACGTCACAACGTAACTGGGTGGCTATAAAGGTGCACTACAGGTATCTCCGAAAGTGTCTGTTGGGTTGGCACGAATCGAGACTGGGATTTGTCACTCCGTATGACAGAGAGGTATCTCTGGGCCCACTCGGTAATGCATCATCATAATGAGCTCAATGTGACTAAGTAGTTAGTCACGGGATCATGCATTACGGAACGAGTAAAGTGACTTGCCGGTAACGAGATTGAACGAGGTATTGGGATACCGACGATCGAATCTCGGGCAAGTAACGTACCGATTGACAAAGGGAATTGTATACGGGATTGATTGAATCCCCGGCATCGTGGTTCATCCGATGAGATCATCATGGAACATGTGGGAGCCAACATGGGTATCCAGATCCTGCTGTTGGTTATTGGCCAAAGAGATGTCTCGGTCATGTCTGCAAGGTTCCCGAACCCGTAGGGTCTACACACTTAAGGTTCGGTGATGCTAGAGTTGTTATGGGAAATAGTATGTGGTTACTGAAGGTAGTTCAGAGTCCCGGATGTGATCTCGGACGTCACGAGGAGTTCCGGAATGGTCCGTCGGTGAAGATCAATATATTGGACAAAGGGCATTGGAGTCTGGAAGTGTTCCGGGGGTACCAGGCTATGGCCAGCATGACCGAAAGGTGTTTCGGGAGCCCCGGCAAGTGTTGGAGAGCCTCATGGGCCAAAGGGGAAGGGGCAAACCACCCCACTAAGGGATGGTGCGCCCCCCACTTCCTTTCCCACGTTATTTGGGGAGGTGGGGCACCTCCACCTGGCTTGGGAGGCAATCCTCCACCTGCTTGGCTTGGGGGGCAAGTCTCCCTAGGATTTTCCCTAGGGAGATCCAATCTGCTTGGCCGCCGCCCCCTAGGGGAAACCCTAGGGCGCCTCCCCCTCTCCCCTTGCCCCTATATATAGTGGAGGGGTGGGAGGGCAGCCGCACCTCTTCCCTGGTGCAGCCCTCTCCCTCCTCCAACACCTCCTCCTCCTTCGTGGTGCTTGGCAAAGCCCTGCGGGAATACCACGAGCTCCACCACCACCATGCCGTCGTGTTGTCGGAGTTATCCCTCAACTTCCCCTCTCCCCTTGATGGATCAAGGAGGAGGAGACGTCCCCGGGCTATACGTGTGTTGAACGCGGAGGCGCCATCCGTTCGGCGCTAGATCGAATCTTCCGCGATTTGAATCGCCGCGAGTACGACTCCATCATCCACGTTCTTGTAACTCTTCCGCTTAGCGATCTTCAAGGGTATGAACATGCACTCCCTCTCTCTCTTGTTGCTAGAATCTCCATAGATTGATCTTGGTGATGCGTAGAAAATTTTGAATTATTGCTACGTTCCCCAACACGAATAACATCGTCCAATATATCAATCTTTATGTCTCGACCATTTCGAGACTCCTCGTCATGTCCATGATCTCATCCGGGACTCCGAACAAACTTCGGTCATCAAATCACATAACTCATAATACAAATCGTCATTGAACATTAAGCGTGCAAACCCTACGAGTTCGAGAACTATGTAGACATAATCGAGACACATCTCCGATCAATAACCAATAGCGAAACCTGGATGCTCGTATTGGCTCCTACATATTCTATGAAGATCTTTATTGGTCAAACCGCACAACAACATACATTGTTCCCTTTGTCATGGTATGTCACTTGCCCGAGTTTCGATCGTCGATATCATCATACCTAGTTCAATCTCGTTACCGGCAAGTCTCTTTACTCATCCCGTAATGCTTCATCTCACAACTATAACTCATTATTCGCATTGCTTGCAAGGCTTATAGTGATGAGCATTACCGAGAGGGCCCAGAGATACCTCTCCGATACACGGAGTGACAAATCCTAATCTCGATCTATGCCAACCCAACAAACACCTTCGGAGACACCTGTAGAGCATCATTATAATCACCCAATTACGTTGTGTCGTTTGATAGCACACAAGGTGTTCCTCCGGTATTCAGGAGTTGCATAATCTCATAGTCTGAGGAACATGTATAAGTCATGAAGAAAGCAGTAGTAATGAAACTGTAACGATCATAGTGCTAAGCTAATGGATGGGTCTTGTCCGTCACATCATTCTCCTAAAGATGTGATCCCATTCATCAAATGACAACACATGTATATGGTTAGGAAACATAACCATCTTTGATTAACGAGCTAGTCAAGTAGTGGCATACTAGGGACACTATGTATTGTCTATGGATCCACACATGTATTAAGTTTCCGGTTAATACAATTCTAGCATGAATAATAAACATTTATCATGATATAAGGAAATATAAATAACAACTTTATTATTGCCTCTAGGGCATATTTCCTTTAGTATCCCACTTGCACTAGAGTCAGTAATCTAGATTACAAAGTAAGTAATGATTCTAACACCCATGGAGTCATGGTGCTGATCATGTTTTGCTCGTGGAAGAGGCTTAGTCAACAGGTCTGCAACATTCAGATCCGTATGTATTTTGCAAATCTCTATGTCTCCCTCGCGACTTGATACCAGATGGAATTGAAGCATCTCTTGATGTATTTGGTTCTCTTGTGAAATCTGGATTCCTTTGCCAAGGCAATTGCACCAGTATTGTCACAAAAGATTTTCATTGGACCCAATGCACTAGGTATTACACCTAGATCGGATATGATTTCCTTCATCCAGACTCCTTCATTTGCTACTTCCGAAGCAGCTATGTACTCCGCTTCACACGTAGATCTCGCCACGACGCTCTGCTTGGAACTGCACCAACTGATAGCTCCACCATTCAATTTAAATACGTATCCAGATTGTGACTTAGAGTCATCCGGATTAGTGTCAACGCTTGCATCGACGTAACCATTTACGATGAGCTCTTTGTCACCTCAATAAACGAGAAACATATCCTTAGTACTTTTTAGGTATTTCAGGTTGTTCTTGACCGCTGTCCAGTGCTCCACTCCTGGATTACTTTGGTACCTCCCTGCTATACTTATAGCAAGGCACACATCAGGTCTGGTACACAACATTGCATACATGATAGACCTATGGCTGAAGCATAGGGAATGAGTTTCATTTTCTCTCTATCTTCTACAGTGGTCGGGCATTTAGTCTGACTCAACATCACACCTTGTAACATAGGCAAGAACCCTCTCTTTGACTAGCCCATTTTGAACTTCTTCAAGACTTGTGGCACCTCGGCTCAGAGCGACCGGTTTACCTTGCATTGCCAGCCTAGAGACCTTGTCTTCTGGTAACACACAACAACATGGTACAGAAAACAACCGCTTTATTCATGCTAGCGGAACATAGTTCATATTACAACAGTTAGCGAGGCCAAGCGGCACTCATAGTGCGGCTGAACAATATGTACATTATTTAGTGAACATAAAGGGGCCTCGATCATGACAACTACTCGGCAGCAGAACAACGTCGTAGCGGGACTCCATAGCACAAGGACACCGACGTGGACACGGTCTAGACTCGGACAATACTCCTTTCCAACGGGACTTTCCTGAAATCTGGCATGACACGCCAGGTCAGTACATTGAATGTACTTGCAAGCTCACAATAAGCATAAACAAGATGACAGACAATATTATGATATTTATCCAATTTAATCAACAATGCAACTATATAACCAACATGATGTGACAATGCTCAACAGGTACTCATTCTCCCGACTTGCTTACCAGGTGTGACCAACAAACATAATATTACCAACACATACTCGTGATCCTTACGACGATCACAACCCGACCATCTCATGGCGCATGATCCTTATGGCGATCACAACCCAACCAACTCGTGGCCCGTGATCCTTACGGCGATCACAACCCGACAACTCATGTCCAACTCAACCCGATGACTTCACTGTCATCCTTAGTGCAATTTAGTGTGCATATTTATTAAGTGTTGACCCATGTCGTACCTTACTTTCGAGCGTGTCCGTATCCATGGACTCGGCTATTAATAGATTAAATACACTCTACAGAGGTTAGTACACTGTACCCACACTACGGAACCCATGGCCTCACCCTCCCATCCGGGTGGACCAATGACGTTCCGATGAAACCATTTCATTGTCATGACACTCTCCCGGCCCCTCCGACTCAGACCCCACCAGGCTAGTCCTGGGTGGCCCCGTGTCTACCTCCAAACACCTCGACCATCGTCGTGGCCAGGATCCACACTGGGATCCGGTACCAAAATTAACTTAACAATGGGCTCACAAGGTTATGCTTGCCTACCGGGCCAGGGTACAACACGCCCATAACCTTCCCTAAATTGAGGTACCGACAAGAGGCACGACAATGAAACGCATTAAGGTCGTCCCATACCGGCAAATGTGGTTGCACTGGGAAAGACTCGTTTCAGCGGCACCACGACCCGGTCAACAACATGTTCAAGTTGAATTATTAATCATGTTCAACTTTAATGTGAAAATAAAATAACCGGTGTCATACTGCCATACCATGCATCACTTAACATATGCATCACATAACCGTGCAAAGATTGCACAAATCACGCTCCCACGTAACCAACATAAACTCATGCTACCATACTGGTTAAAACCTCTCTTTACTTATACCAGAATGATTTCTAGCAATTATCATCATTTTACCGCATGCAAAAATATTATTCAAATTACTCATCAACTCTATGACCATATTATTTATTTATCACTTGCAACTAAGTTCTCATTATCTTACCAACAATATTTACTTCAAACATACTGAAGTTCAGGCATTTTAACATAGCAAGTATATAACAGAATCTATTTATTATATAACTAATTTAAATTCATCACTATTCATAACTTCAAGTATGAAAATCATAAATATTGAAGTGGCACCATGAAAATGTTACTGTGGCTTGCCTTAGTACTGATGAGGTTCACAAGGCTCCTGGTGATCCTCAAGACAAGCTGGTTCCTCTGAAAACATTCAAAAACCACAAAAGAAAATATCAAGAAACCTTCTCAAAATTGCCAGAAAATCTAGACAACAAGGAAAAATCCCATCTTTTGGGAGCGGTTAGATTTTTGGACAAAGAAAACAATGCAAATAAAAATCACTGCATTTGGACTTGTAGAATAAAAGTTATGGCTGTTTGAATGCTACTAGAATTTAAATGAATTTGAAAAAAAGAAAACAGAGGGGATGACGTCGATGGCGTATTTTCCCAGGGAGCCACCACTCATACCGCTTCGCGCGCGTAGTGAGTGGCTGACTAGCGGGCCCCGCTAGTTAGGCCGGAGGGAGGGGAGAAAGAAACAAAGAGGCACGTCGCTTCGCTGGAGCCTACGCCGCCATTGAGGCTTCTTGGAGGAAAACGAGAGGGAGGGATCGACGGAGAAGGCTCTTATGCACCTACCCGTACCCGTAGCTTGGCTAATGGTGACCGGATGGCGTCAGATTCTTCCTCGCAAGCAGAGGCAGAACACGGTGGTCGCCGGAGATGAGGAAGACGACGGCTAGGGGCGGCTCCAGGGGCTCTGGCTTGGTGAGTTAGCTTCACGGAGGAGAGGCGGAGGCCCTGGCAGGGTTGCCTTGGCTTGGGAGTGGCCGGAGCTACGGGGACGATCCAAAGGGGATCACCGGCAAGCTCGGCTCAGGGACGGCAGCTCGCGGCCTGCCCGGCCGGGCTGCGGCTTCTAGTGGCTATAGGAGGGAGAGGTGGTGAGGTGCGATGCTCCAGGAGGCTGCGGAGGGGGGTTTTTATAGGCGGGGCAGCAAGGAGGGCTCGGGCTCCGCCGGAGGACAGCTATCTCCGGCGCCCGACGACGAATGGTGCTAGAGAGAGAGAGAGAGGGGGAAGGCGACGGGGGTCACGCGGGAGCTGTGCGCGGACGTAGACAAGCACAGGAGCGAGGAGGAAAGGGACGAACACAGTGCGCAGGCACTGTGCCGTTGGCCGGACCTTGCCCGTGCTTGCTGCAGCGAGCTCCGGCGTCGGCGAGCGGCAGGGTGGAGTAAAGGAGGTGGAGACGAGGATGGTGACGAGGGGGGACACGCTCTGGCTGGCCGAGCAGCGAGCACGCGCTCCACAGAGGCGCTAGCGATGCACAGAGCGTGCGTTTGGCATGCCAGCACGCCCGGACGAATGCGGTCACCGCGTGGACCATGACATCAGGCCACATATGCACTAACCATGATGTCTGTCGTGTAGTCCTTAGTAAACTTAGGTGTTACCACGACTCAGTTTACTCCCAGGTGCAGTAGAAGTGAAATGGTGAAGAGGTTAAGTAACTGGACAGAAACTTTGAACAATTACTGCGGTCAAACCACAGGGATTTAAGGGCTGAGCTTTGGGGTTTTACTGACTCTTACTAAGATGAATAAGCACAGGGAAAACCAACTACATTGGAGCTAGTAAAAAGGTAGTTGCTGTAGAAACTACCATTTCAGCCCAGAAGTGAAAATATTTTCTGTAGCCAAAATACTCCAAAGAATGGTGAAATATTTTTGCTCAGAAATGTGCCCTAGGGTCCAAAGAATATTTGGGATTTTTCTCAGGATTTTTAGGGCAACAGAAATGAGGGTTGCTTTGGAGGTCACAGGGTTTAGCTAGGGTTTAAGAGGCAAAAATGAATATTTTTCATTTAAGAAAAATATTCCAAGCAATATTGTTGGGTTGGCTAGGGGCGAAATGATGGATTAGAAGAGGAGAGGGGGCACTTGGGTGAAAATCAAGAGGTACCCAAGTGATCAAGTCCAAATGGAATGATTCAAAACTCCAAATCCAAAACCAACTCAGCTAAAAATCAAGCAAAGAAAAGAGGGATAAAACCAGGCTGTGACAAGACTTTATCAAGGTATCTGCTTTGTGAAAGTCCAATTAAGCGTCTTGATCTATCTCTATAGATTTTGATGCCCAATATGTAAGCAGCTTCACCGAGGTCTTTCATTGAAAAATTCTTATTCAAGTATGCTTTTATGCTATCCAGAAATTATGTATCATTTCCAATCAGCAATATGTCATCCACATATAATATTAGAAATGCTACAGAGCTCCCACTCACTTTCTTGTAAATACAGGCTTCTCCAAACATCTGTATAAAACCATGTGCTTTGATCACACTATCAAAGCGTATATTCCAACTTCGAGAGGCTTGCACAAGTCCATAAATGGATCGTTGGAGCTTGCACACTTTGTTAGCACCTTTTGGATCGACAAAACCTTCTGGTTGCATCATATACAATTCTTCTTTAAGAAATCCATTAAGGAATGCAGCTTTGACATCCATTTGCCAAATTTCATAATCATAAAATGCGGCAATTGCTAACATGATTCGGACAGACTTAAGCATCACTACGGATGAGAAGATCTCATCGTAGTCAACTCCTTGAACTTGTCGAAAACCTTTCGCAACAAGTCGAGCTTTGTAGACAGTAACATTACTGTCAGCGTCGGTCTTCTTCTTGAAGATCCATTTATTTTCTATGGCTTGCCGATCATCGGGAAAGTCCACCAAAGTCCACACTTTGTTCTCATACATGGATCCCATCTCAGATTTCATGGCCTCAAGCCATTCCACGGAATCTGGGCTCATCATCGCTTCCTCATAGTTCATAGGTTCGTCATGGTCTAGTAACATGGCTTCCAAAACAGGATTACCGTACCACTCTGGTGCGGACCGTACTTTGGATGACCTACGAGCTTCGGTAGTAACTTGATATGAAGTTTCATGATCATCATCATTAGCTTCCTCACTAATTGGTGTAGGAACCAATGGAACCGATTTCTATGATGAACTACTTTCCAATTTGGGAGAAGGTACTATTACCTCATCGAGTTCTACTTTCCTCCCACTCACTTCTTCCGAGAGAAACTCTTTCTCTAGAAAGGATCCATTCTTAGCAATGAATATCTTGCCTTCGGATCTGTGATAGATGGTGTACCCAACAGTTTCCTTTGGGTATCCTATGAAGACGCACTTCTCCGATTTGGGTTCGAGCTTTGGGTTCGAGCTTATCAGGTTGAAGCTTTTTCACATAAGCATTGCAACCCCAAACTTTAAGAAACGACAACCTGGGTTTCTTGCCAAACAACAGTTCGTATGGCGCCATCTCAACGGATTTTGATGGTGCCCTATTTAAAGTGAATGCAGCCGTCTATAAAGCATAACCCCAAAACGATAGCAGTAAATCAATAAGAGACATCATAGATCACACCATATCCAATAAAGTACGGTTACGATGTTCGGACACACCATTACGCTGTGGTGTTCTAGGTGGCGTGAGTTGCGAAACTAGTCCACATTGTTTCAAATGAAGACCAAACTCGTAACTCAAATATTCTCCTCCACGATCAGATCGTAGAAACTTTATTTTCTTGTTGCGATGATTTTCCACTTCACTCTGAAATTCTTTGAAATTTTCAAACGTTTCAGACTTATGTTTCATTAAGTAGATATACCCATATCTGCTCAAATCATATGTGAATGTAAGAAAATAACGATACCCGCCCCAAGCCTCAATACTCATTGGATCGCACACATCGATATGTATTATTTCCAATAAGTCAGTAGCTCGTTCCATTGTTCCGGAGAACGGAGTTTTAGTCATCTTGCCCATGAGGCATGGTTCGCAAGCACCAAGTGATTCATAATCAAGTGATTCCAAAAGACCATCACCATGGAGTTTCTTCATGCGCTTTACACCAATATGACCTAAATGGCAGTGCCACAAATAAGTTGCACTATCATTATCAACTTTGCATCTTTTGGCTTCAATATTATGAACATGTGTATCACCACGATCGAGATTCAACAAAAATAGACCACTCAACAAGGGTGCATGATCATAAAAGATATTACTCATATAAATAGAACAACCATTATTCTTTGATTTAAATGAATAACCGTCTCGCATCAAACAAGATCCAGATATAATGTTCATGCTCAATGCTGGCACCAAATCACATCGACCTTGGAACCGTTTCTGACATGCATCGTCACCTCGTCCTTAGCTAATCTTTGTTTAATCTATAGCCCCTGTTTCAAGTTGCAAATATGAACAACAGAACCAGTATCAAATACCCATGCGCTACTACGAGCATTAGTAAGGTACACATCAATAACATGTATATCAAATATACCTTTAACTTTGCCATCCTTCTTATCCGCCAAATACTTGGGGCAGTTCTACTTCCAGTGACCAGTCCCTTTGTAGTAGAAGCACTCAGTTTCAGGCTTAGGTCCAGACTTGGGCTTCTTCGCGGGAGTATCAACTTGCTTGCTATTCTTCTTGAAGTTCCCCTTCTTCCCTTTGCCCTTTTTCTTGAAACAAGTGGTCTTATTAACCATCAACACTTGATGCTCCTTCTTGATTTCTACCTCCACAACCTTTAGCATTGCGAAGAGCTCGGGAATCATTTTCTTCATCCCTTGCATATTATAGTTCATCACGAAGCCTTTATAGCTTGGTGGCGGTGATTGAAGAACTCTGTCAATGACACTATCATTAGGAAGACGAATTCTCAGTTGAGTCAAGTGGTTATGGTACCCAGACATTCTGAGCATGTGTTCACTGACCAAACTATTCTCCTCCCATTTGCATCTATAGAACTTGTTGGCGACTTCATATCTCTCAACTCGAGCATTTGCTTGAAATATTAACTTCAACTCTTGGAACATCTCATATGCTCCATGACGTTCAAAACGTCTTTGAAGTCCCGATTCTAAGCCGTAAAGCATGGCACACTGAACTATCGAGTAGTCATCAGCTTTGCTATGCCAGCCATTCATAACGTCCGCAGTTGCTCCTGCAGCAGGCCTTGCACCTAGCGGTGCTTCCAGGACATAATTCTTCTATGCAGCAACGAGGATAATCCTCAAGTTACGGACCCAGTCTGTGTAATTGCTACCATCATCTTTCAACTTAGCTTCCTCTAGGAACGCATTAAAATTCAAGGGAACGATAGCACGGGCCATTGATCTACAACAACATAGACATGCAAAAACTATCACGACTAAGTTCATGATAAATTAAAGTTCAATTAATCATATTACTTAAGAACTCCCACTTAGATAGACATCCCTCTAGTCATTTAAATGATCATGTGATCCAAATCAACTACACCATGTCAGATCATCACGTGAGATGGAGTAGTTTTCAATGGTGAACATCACTATAGTGATCATATCTACTATATGATTCATGTTCGACCTTTCGGTCTCAGTGTTCCAAGGCCATATCTCCATATGCTACGCTCTTCATGTTTAACCCGAGTATTCTGCACGTGCAAAATTGGCTTGCACCTGTTGTATGTGAACATAGAGCTTATCACACCCGATCATCACATGGTGTCTCGGCACGATGAACTGTAGCAATGGTGCATACTCAGGGAGAACACTTTTACCTTGAAATTTAGTAAGGGATCATCTTATAATGCTACTGCCGTACTAAGCAAAATAAGATGCATAAAAGATAAACATCACATGCAATCAAAATATGTGACATGATATGGCCATCATCATCTTGTGCTCATGATCTCCATCACCGAAGCATCATCATGATCTCCATCGTCACCGGCTTGACACCTTGATCTCCATCGTAGCATCGTTGTCATCTCGCCAACTATTGCTACTACGACTATCGCTACCGCTTAGTGATAAAGTAAAGCAATTACACGGCGATTGCATTTCATACAATAAAGCGACAACCATATGGCTCCTGCTAGTTGCCGATAACTCTATTACAAAACATGATCATCTCATACAACAATTTATATCTCATCATGTCTTGACCATATCACATCACAACAAGCCCTGCAAAAACAAGTTAGACGTCCTCTACTTTGTTGTTGCAAGTTTTACGTGGCTGCTACGGGCTTCTAGCAAGGACCATTCTTACCTATGCATCAAAATCACAATGACTTTTCGTCAAGTGTGCTGTTTTGACCTTCAACAAGGACCGGCCATAGTCAAACTCGATTCAACTAAAGTTGGAGAAATAGACACCCGCCAGCCACCTATGTGCAAAGAACGTCGGTAGAACTAGTCTCATGAGCGCGGTCATGTAATGTCGGTCTGGGCCACTTCATCCAACAATACTGCGGAATCAAAGTAAGACGTTGGTGGAAGCAGTATGACTATTATCGCCCACAACTCTTTGTGTTCTACTCGTGCATATAACATCTACGCATAGACATGGCTCGGATGCCACTGTTGGGGAACGTAGTAATTAAAAAAATGTCCTACGCTCACGCAAGATCTACCTAGTAGATACATAGCAACGAGACGGGAGAGTGTGTCCACATACCCTCGTAGACCGAAAGCGGAAGCGTTTAGTAACACGAATGATGTAGTCGAACGTCTTCACGATCCAACCGATCCAAGTACCGAACATATGGCACCTCCGTGTTCAGCACACGTTCAGCATGATGATGTCCCTCGTGCTCTTGATCCAGTTGAGGACGAGGGAGAGTTCCTTCAGCACGACGGTGTGGCAACGGTGATGATGATGTTACCGGCGCAGGGCTTCGCCTAAGCACTACGACGATATGTCTGAGGTGTTAAACTATGGAGGGGGCACCGCACATGGTTAAGAGATTGTCTGTTGTGCTCTGGGTGCCCCCTTGCCCCCGTATATAAAGGAGGAGAGGGGGAGCCCGGCCGGCCATGTAGGGCGCGCCAAGAGGGAGGAGTCCTACTAGGACTCCAAGTCCTAGTAGGATTCCACTTGGTGGAAGGGGGAAGGAAGGAAGGAGAGGGTGAGGGAGAGGGAAAGGGGGGCCGCGCCCCCTCCCCTAGTCCTATTTGGACTCCCCATGGGGGGGGGGGGAAGCACCACCCCATTGCGGGCTGTCCTCTCTCTCCCCTATGGCCCATGTTGGCCCATTGCTTCCCCGGGGGGTTCCGGTAACCCCTCCAACACTTCATTTTTACTCGGTACCTCTCAGAACTCTTCCAGTGTCCGAATAACATCGTCCAATATATCAATATTTATGTCTCGACCATTTTGAGAATTCTCGTCATGTCTGTGATCTCATCCAGGACTCCGAACAAACTTCGGTCATCAAATCACATAACTCATAATACAAATTGTCATCGAACGTTAAGCGAGACCATACGGGTTCAAGAACTATGTAGACAACATCATATCACCCTCTCGAGGGGCTATACCAAGATAATTGGCCACATGGGTCGCGTAAATTCCTCCAAATAAATCTCCAGCACTACCATTATTATGCAACCTACGTGCAACTATTACCCCCAAGTTATAATATTTATAACCTAACTCGACACTCTTGAGGACACAAAGATTAGGGACACACATATGACATGCTTCATCTTTAGCGTTAATGCATCTACCAATGAAAATAGCAAAATAATGTATAACAGGAAAATGAATGCTCCCTATGGTAGCTTGTGCTATGTCCCTAGATTCTCCCACAGTAATACTAGCAAGAAAATCTCTAAATTCAGATTTGTGGGGATCATTAATATTACCCCACTGCGGAAGTTTGCAAGCAGTTGTAAAATCCTCTAAGTCCATGGTATAAGATGTATCATAGATATCAAATAGGACACCCGGAGAATAACATGTACATTTAAATTTAAACCTTCACACAAATGAATCAGTCAATTGATAGTACCGAGGACACTTATCTCGTCGGATGGCCACTCACAAGCTCGTACTTCCGCGTCCATCGGTAGTTCATCGTATTGCTCACGTATAGCAATCCTGGGTCCTTTCTTTACTGAGGAACCACCTTGGTACATTCTCCTAGACATATTTCTGAAAATTTCTGAAATTTTAGTAATTTCAAAATAAAAGTGAAAAAAACTAAACAAGATTGGTAGCAACTACTCATACAAATGCCTAGAGCCTATATCATGCATTAGAATTACTCGGGACCTCATAAATTTGACATGCAAGCTCAAGAACAGGGTCACCTATGCAGTAAAAAATTGCAATTAATGAAGCACTAGAACAAAAACTAATTGGACCAATGGAGGAGTCACATACCAAGCAACAATCTCCCAAAGCAGTTTTGTGAATGGAGCTTTGAGCAAGGAGATCGAAAATCACAGCAAAATGAGCTAGAACTCGTGCTTGAGCTGGATGGGGATTCTTTTTTGGGAAGAAGATGGAATGTGTGGGTGCTGGCAAAGTGGAGGGGGGCCACCGTAGGCCCACGAGAGAGGGGGCGCGCCCTCCACCCTCGTGGCCTGGTGCTTGCCCCTCCTGTAGTGATTTCAGTGCCTAAAATCCTCAAATATTCCATAAAAAAATCATACTAAATTTGCAGGGCATTTGGAGCACTTTTATTTTCGGGATATTTTTTTAATGCACGGATAATTCAGAAAACAGACGGATAATACTATTTTTGCTTTATTTATTCTAAATAACAGAAAGTAAAAAGAGGGTACAGAAGGTTGTGCCTCCTAGTTTCATCCATCTCATGATCATCAAAATGAATCCACTAACAAGGTTGATCAAGTCTTGTTAAGAAACTCATTTCGAATAACACAGAACCGAAGAAATTTCGAATAACACTAAGTTACCTCAATGGGGATATGAACATCCCCAATAATAAGAATATCATACTTTTTCTTGACAGTAGGGAGAGGAAATTCAAAACCTCCAATAATGATAGTTGGAACTTTTCCAATAGAATTGATGCTATGAACTTGAGATTGTTTCCTCGGAAAGTGTACCGTATGCTCATTACCATTAATATGAAAAGTGACATTGCCTTTGTTGCAATCAATAACAGCCCCTGTAGTATTCAAAAAGGGTCTACCAAGGATAATCGACATACTATCGTCCTCGGGAATATCAAGAATAACAAAGTGCGTTAAGATAGTGACATTTGCAACCACAACAGGCACATCCTCACAAATACCGACAGGTATGGCGGTTGATTTATCAGCCATTTGCAAAGATATTTCAGTAGGTGTCAACTTGCTCAATTCAAGTCTACGATATAAAGAGAGAGGCATAACACTAACACCGCCTCCAAGATCACATAAAACAGTTCTAACATAATTTCTTTTAATGGAGCATGGTATAGTTGGTACCCCCGGATCTCCAAGTTTCTTTGGTATTCCACCCTTAAAAGTGTAATTCGCAAGCATGGTGGAAATTTCAGCTTCCGGTATCTTTCTTTTGTTTGTAATGATATCCTTCATATACTTAGCATAAGGATTTACTTTAAGCATATCAGTTAAGCGCATACATAAGAAGATAGGTCTAATCATTTCAGCAAAGCGCTCAAAATCCTCATCATCCTTTGTCTTGGATGGTTTAGGAGGAAAGGGCATGGGTTTCTGAACCCATGGTTCTCTTTCTCTACCGTGCTTCCTAGCAAAAAAATCTCTCTTATCATAACGTTGATTCTTTGATTGTGGGTTATCAAGATCAACAGCAGGTTCAACTTCTACTTCATTATTTTTGCTAGGTTGAGCATCAACATGAACATTATCATTAACATTATCACTAGGTTCATGTTCATCACCTGATTGTGTTTCAGCATCAGAAATAGAAATATCATTGGGATTCTCAGGTGTGTCTACAACGGGTTCACTAGAAGCATGCAAAGTCCTATCGTTTTTCTTTTTCTTCTTTTTAGACGAACTAGGTGCCTTTAAATTATTTCTCTGAGAATCTTGCTCGATTCTCTTAGGGTGACCTTCAGGATACAAAGGTTCCTGAGTCAGTCTACCAGTTCTAGTAGCCACTCTAACAGCAAAGTCAGGTTTATTATTTAATTCATCAAGCAAATCATTTTGAGCTTTAAGTACTTGCTCAGCTTGAGTAGCAACCATAGAAGCATATTTGCTAATGAGTTTAAGTTCACCTTTAACTCTAGCCATATAATCACTCAAGCGTCCTATCTCGAAAGCATTATTCTTTAATTCTCTACCAACATAAGCATTAAAACTTTCTTGTCTAGCCATAAAGTCATCAAATTCATCTAAGCATGGGCTATGAAATTTAGTAGAGGGAATTTCAACTTTATCATATCTATAGAGAGAATTGACCTTTACTACCTGTGTCGGGTTATCAAGACAATGTGGTTCTTCGACAGGTGGTATATTAAGACCATGTATTTCTTCAATAGGTGGTAAATTCTTAACATCTTCAGCTTTTATACCTTTTTCTTTCATTGATTTCTTTGCCTCTTGCATATCTTCAGGATTGAGAAATAGAACACCTCTCTTCTTCGGAGTGGGTTTAGGAATAAGCTCAGGAGTTGGCTCAATTGGTTCAGGAATTGCCTCAGGAATTGGCTGAGGAAGAGTCCAATTATTTTCATTAGTCAACATATTATTCAATAGTAATTCAGCTTCGTCGACTGTTCTTTCCCTGAAAACACAACCAGCACAACTATCCAAGTAGTCCTTGGAAGCATCGGTTAGTCCATTATAAAAGATATCAAGTATTTCATTTTTCTTAAGAGGATGATCAGGCAAAGCATTAAGTAATCGGAGAAGCCTCCCCCAAGCTTGTGGGAGACTCTCTTCTTTGATTTGCACAAAATTATATATTTCCCGCAAGGCAGCTTGTTTCTTATGAGCAGGGAAATATTTAGCAGAGAAGTAATAAATCATATCCTGGGGACTACGCACACAACCAGGATCAAGAGAATTAAACCAAGTCTTAGCATCACCCTTTAATGAGAACGGAAATATCTTAAGGATATAATAATAGCGAGACTTCTCATCATTAGTAAACAGGGTGGCTATATCATTTAACTTGGTAAGATGTGCCACAACAGTTTCAGATTCAAGGCCATAAAAAGGATCAGATTCAACCAAAGTAATAATCTCAGGATCAACAGAGAATTCATAATCCTTATCAGTAACACAGATAGGTGAAGTAGCAAAAGCAGGGTCAGGTTTCATTCTAGCATTAAGAGATTGCTGCTTCCATTTAGCTAATAACTTTTTAAGATCATATCTATCTTTACAAGCAAAGATAGCTCTAGCAGCTTCCTCTTCCATAACATAACCCTCAGGAACAACAGGTAATTCATAATCAGGGGGAGAACTTTCATCATCACTATCATCAATAATAGCATCTTCAATAATTTCGTTCTCTCTAACCCTAGCAAGTTGTTCATCAAGAAATTCACCTAATGGCAAAGTGGTATCACGCACAGAAGTAGTTTCATCATAAGTATCATGCATAGCAGAAGTGGCATCATCAATAACATGCGACATATCAGAATTCATAGCAGTAGCAGGTTTAGGTGTCGCAAGCTTACTAATAACAGAAGGAGAATCTAGTGCAGAGCTAGATGGCAGTTCCTTACCTCCCCTCGTAGTTGAGGGCAAAATCTTGGTTCTTTCGTCTTTCAAGTTCCTCATAGTGATCAACAGATATAAATCCCAAGTGACTCAAAGAATAGAGCTATGCTCCCCAGCAAGGCGCCAGAAATTAGTCTTGATAACCCACAAGTGTAGGGGATCGCAACAGCTTTCGAGGGTAAAGTATTCAACCCAAATTTATTGATTCGACACAAGGGAGCCAAAGAATATTCTTAAGTATTAGCAGTTGAGTTGTCAATTCAACCACACCTGGATAACTTAGTATCTGCAGCAAAGTATTTAGTAGCAAAGTGGTACGATAATAAAGGTAACAGTGGCAAAAGTAAAGATAATAGTTTTGTAGTAATTGTAACAGTAGAAATGGAAAAGTAAATAAGCGAAACACAATATGTGAAAAGCTCGTAGGCATTAGATCAGTGATGGATAATTATGTCGGATGCGATTCCTCATGTAATAGCTATAACATAGAGTGACACAGAACTAGCTCCAATTCATCAATGTAATGTAGGCATGTATTCCGAATATAGTCATACGTGCTTATGGAAAAGAACTTGCATGGCATCTTTTGTCCTACCCTCCCGTGGCAGCGGGGTCCTAGCGGAAACTAAGGGATATTAAGGCCTCCTTTTAATAGAGAACCGGACCAAAGCATTAACACATAGTGAATACATGAACTCCTGAAACTACGGCCATCACTGAGAAGTATCCCGATTATTGTCACTTCGAGGTTGTCGGATCATAACACATAATAGGTGACTATAGACTTGCAAGATAGGATCAAGAACACACATATATTCATGAAAACATAATAGGTTCAGATCTGAAATCATGGCACTCGGGCCCTAGTGACAAGCATTAAGCATAGCAAAGTCATAGCAACATCAATCTCAGAACATAGTGGATACTAGGGATCAAACCCTAACAAAACTAACTTGATTACATGGTAAATCTCATCCAACCCATCACCGTCCAACAAGCCTACGATGGAATTACTCACGCACGACAGTGAGCATCATGAAATTGGTGATGGAGGATGGTTGATGATGACGATGGCGACGAATCCTCCTCTCCGGAGCCCCGAACGGACTCCAGATCAGCCCTCTCGAGAGAGATTAGGGCTTGGTGGCGGCTCCATATCATAAAACGTGATGAAACTTTCTCTCTGATTTTTTTCTCCACGAAACGGAATATATGGAGTTGGAGTTGAGGTCGGTGGAGCCTCAGGGGGCCCACGAGACAGGGGGGCACACCCAGGAGGGGTGGGCGTGCCCCCACCCTCGTGGACAGGGTGTGGGCCCCCTGGTCTTGATTCTTTTGCCAATATTTTTTATATTTTCCAAAACTTGCCTCCGTGGATTTCCAGGTCATTCCGAGAACTTTTGTTTTCTACACATAAAACAACAGCATGGCAGTTCTGCTGAAAACAGCGTCAGTCCGGGTTAGTTTCATTCAGATCATGCAAGTTAGAGTCCAAAACAAGGGCAAAAGTGTTTGGAAAAGTAGGTACATTGGAGACGTATCAACTCCCCCAAGCTTAAACCTTTGCTTGTCCTCAAGCATTTCAGTTGATAAATTGAAAGTGATAAATAAAACTTTTACAAACTCTGTTTGCTCTTGTTGTTGTAAACATGCAAAGCCAGCATTCAGGTTTCAGCAAATATTATGAACTAACTATACTCACAATAACACCTCGGTCTCACAATTACTCATATCAATGTCATAATCAGCTAGCGAGCCATAATAATAAAACTCGGATGACAACACTTTCTCAAAACAATCATAACATGATATAACAAAATGGTATCCCGCTAGCCCTTTCTGAGACCGCAAAACATAAATGCAGAGCACCTTTAAAGATCAAGGACTGACTAGACATTGTAATTCATGGTAAAAGAGATCCAGTCAAGTCATACCCAATATAAACCAATAGTAATGAATGCAAATGACAGTGTGCTCTCAAGCGGGTGCTTTTTAATAAGAGGAATGATGACTCAACATAAAAGTGAATAGATAGTCCCTTCGCAGAGGGAAGCATGGATTTGTAGAGGTGCCAGAGCTCGATTTTAAAATAGATATTGAATACCATTTTGAGTGGTATACTTTCACTGTCAATGCAAAAACTATGAGATGGTTGTATCTTCCATACTACATGCATTATAGGCAGTTCCCAAACAGAATGGTAAAAGTTTATACTCCCCCACCACCAACAAGCATCAATCCATGGCTTGCTCGAAACAATGAGTGCCTCCAACTAACAACAACCCTGGGGAGTTTTGTTTAATTATATTGATTTGCTTTGATCTTTTTGGATCATGGGACTGGGCATCCCGGTTACCAGCCCTTTCTCGTGAATGAGGAGCGAAGTCCACTCCTCTTGAGAATAACCCACCTAGCATGGAAGATATAGGCAGCCCTAGTCGAAACATGAGCTGCTTGAGCATACAAAACATAATTTCATTTGAAGGTTTGGAGTTTGGCACATACAAATTTACTTGGAACGGCAGGTAAATACCACATATAGGAAGGTATGGTGGACTCATTGGAATAACTTTGGGGTTTAAGGAGTTTGGATGCACAAGCAGTATTCCCGCTTAGTACAGGTGAAGGCTAGCAGAAGACTGGGAAGCGACCAACTGAGAGAGCGACAACAGTCATAAACATGCATTAAAATTAATATACACCGAGTACAAGCATGAGTAGGATATAATCTACCATGAACATAAATATCATGAAGTCTATGTTGGTTTGTTTCAACTACATGCGTGAACGTGTGCCAAGTTGAGTCACTCAATTCATTCAAAGGAGGATACCATCCCATCATACCACATCATAATCATTTTAATAGCATGTTGGCACGCAAGGTAAAACCATTATAACTCATAGCTAATCAAGCATGGCACAAGCAACTATAATCTCTATATGTCATTGCAAATATGTTTACTTCATAATAAGCTGAACCAGGAACGATGAACTCATCATATTTACAAAAACAAGAGAGGTCAAGTTCATACCGGCTTTTCTCATCTCAACTAGTCCATCATATATCGTCATTAGTGCCTTTCACTTGCACGACCGAACGATGTGTATAATAACAATAGTGCACGTGCATTGGACTAAGCTGGAATCTGCAAGCATTCAACTCAAGAGAGAAGACAAGGTAATATGGGCTCTAAGTTAAATAAACAATCATGCATATGAGAGCCACTAAACATTTTCAATATGGTCTTCTACTCTTGACCCCCAAAGAAAAATAAAACTATTTACACGGGAAAGCTCCCAACAAGTAAGAAGAAGAACGAGAAATCTTTTTGGGTTTTTTCAATTTAATTACTACTACAAGCATGGAAATTAAACTAACTATTTTTTTGGTTTTTTCTCAAGGTTTAACAAACACACAAGAAAAAGGCAAGAAAAAGAAAATTAAACTAGCATGGATAATACAATGAAAGAGTATGAGCACCGACGACTAGAATGGTGTGTGAACATGAATGTAAAGTCGGTGAGAAATACATACTCCCCCAAGCTTAGGCTTTTGGCCTAAGTTGGTCTAATGCCAAGGGTAGCCTGGCTAATATCCGTAGTTGTAACTGGGGTCGTACTGAGATGCAGCAGTAAATGCCTCCTGAGCTGCGGCATGTTGGCGAGCCGCCTCCGCTCTCCCCTCGTGTTCAGCTGCTTCCTCCCTGGTAACAACATATCTTCCATTTGCCTAGTAATCAAAAAGGAAAGGAGCAGGAAGAGTAACATGGACAGAGCTATGTCTGTCAAAGATTAGTCGATACTGGAGGAATTGGTCATTCCTCTTAAGAAAATGATGTTTGACCATAGCGTCATAATCTAAATAAGCAGGAGGCAACATCATATCACCCTCTCGAGGGGCTATACCAAGATAATTGGCCACATGGGTCGAGTAAATTCCTCCAAATAAATCTCCAGCCCTACCATTATTATGCAACCTACGTGCAACTATTGCCCCCAAGTTATAATCTTTATAACCTAAGACGGCACTCTTGAGGACACAAAGATTAGGGACACACATATGAAATGCTTCATCTTTAGCGTTAATGCATCTACCAATGAAAAGAGCAAAATAATGTATAGCAGGAAAATGAATGCTCCCTATGGTAGCTTGTGCTATGTCCCTAGATTCTCCCACAATAGTACTAGCAAGAAAATCTCTAAATTCAGATTTGTGGGGATCATTAATATTACCCCATTGCGGAAGTTTGCAAGCAGTTGTAAAATCCTCTAAGTCCATGGTATAAGATGTATCATAGATATCAAATAGGACACTCAGAGAATTACATGTACATTTATATTTAAACCCTCGCACAAATGAATCAGTCAATTGATAGTACTGAGGACACTTATCTTGTAAGAAGTCCTCCAGATCGGCATTACGCACATACGTGTCAAATTTCTCCTTAAAACCTGCTTCGACCATAAAATCGTCAGATGGCCACTCACAAGCTCATACTTCCGCGTCCATCGGTAGTTCATCGTCTTGCTCACGTATACCAATCCTGGGTCCTTTCTTTATTGAGGAACCACCTTGCTACATTCTCCTAGACATATTTCAGAAAATTTCTGAAATTTTAGTAATTTCAAAATAAAAGTGAATAGAACTAAACAAGATTGGTAGCAACAACTCCTACAAATGCCTAGAGCTTATATCATGCATTAGAATTACTTGAGACCTCATAAATTTGACATGCAAGCTCAAGAACAGGGTCACCTATGCAGTAAAAATTTGCAATGAATAAAGCACTAGAACAAAAACTAATTGGACCAATGGAGGAGTCACATACCAAGCAACAGTCTCCCAAAGCAGTTTTGTGAATGGAGCTTTGAGCAAGGAGATTGAAAATCGCAGCAAAATGAGCTAGAACTCGTGCTTGAGCTGGATGGGGATTTTTTGGGAAGAAGATGGAGTGTGTGGGTGCTGGCATAAGTGGAGGGGCCCACCGTAGGCCCATGAGACAGGGGGCGCACCCAGCGGGTGTGGGCGCGCCCTCCACCCTCGTGGCCTGGTGCTTGCCCCTCCTGTAGTGATTTCAGTGCCTAAAATCCTCAAACATTCCATAAAAAAATCATACCAAATTTGCAGGGCATTTGGAGCACTTTTATTTCTGGGATATTTTTTTAATGCACGGATAATTCAGAAAACAGATGGATAATACTAATTTTGCTTTATTTATTCTACATAACAAAAAGTAAAAATAGGGTACAAAAGGTTGTGCCTTCTAGTTTCATCCATCTCATGATCATCAAAATGAATCCACTAACAAGGTTGGTCAAGTCTTGTTAACAAACCCATTCCGAATAACACGAAACCGGAGAAATTTCGAATAACACTAAGTTACCTCAACGGGGATATGAACATCCCCAACAATAAGAATATCATACTTTTTCTTGACAGTAGGGAGAGAAAATTCAAAACCTCCAATGATGATAGTTGGAACTTTTCCAATAGAATTGATGCTATGAACTTGAGATTGTTTCCTCGGAAAGTGTATCGTATGCTCATTACCATTAACATGAAAAGTGACATTGCCTTTGTTGCAATCAATAACAGCCCCTACAGTATTCAAAAAGGGTCTACCAAGGATAATCGACATACTATCATCCTCGGGAATATCAAGAATAACAAAGTCCGTTAAGATAGTGACATTTGCAACCACAACAGGCACATTGTCACAAATACCGACAGGTATGGCAGTTGATTTATCAGCCATTTGCAAAGATATTTCAGTAGGTGTCAACTTGCTCAATTCAAGTCTATGATATAAAGAGAGAGGCATAACACTAACACTGGCTCCAAGATCACATAAAACAGTTCTAACATAATTCTTTTAATGGAGCATGGTATAGTTGGTACCCTCGGATCTCCAAGTTTCTTTGGTATTCCACCCTTAAAAGTGTAATTAGCAAGCATGGTGGAAATTTAAGCTTCCGGTATCTTTCTTTTGTTTGTAATGATATCCTTCATATACTTAGCATAAGGATTTACTTTAAGCATATCAGTTAAGCGCATACGTAAGAAGATAGGTCTAATCATTTCAGAAAAGCGCTCAAAATCCTCATCATCCTTTGTCTTGGATGGTTTAGGAGGAAAGGGCATGGGTTTCTGAACCCATGGTTCTCTTTCTCTACCGTGCTTCCTAGAAACAAAATCTCTCTTATCGTAACGTTGATTCTTTGATTGTGGGTTATCAAGATCAATAGCAGGTTCAACTTCTACTTCATTATTTTTGCTAGGTTGAGCATCAACATGAACATTATCATTAACATTATCACTAGGTTCATGTTCATCACCTGATTGTGTTTCAGCATCAAAAATAGAAATATCATTGGGATTCTCAGGTGTGTCTACAATGGGTTCACTAGAAGAATGCAAAGTCCTATCGTTTTTCTTTTTCTTCTTTTTAGAAGAACTAGGTGCCTCTAAATTATTTCTCTGAGAATCTTGCTCAATTCTCTTAGGGTGGCCTTTAGGATACAAAGGTTCCTGAGTCATTCTACCAGTTCTAGTAGCCCCTCTAACAGCAAAGTCAGGTTTATTATTTATTCATCAAGCAAATCATTTTGAGATTTAAGTACTTGCTCAGCTTGAGTAGCAACCATAGAAGCATATTTGCTAATGAGTTTAAGTTCACCTTTAACTCTAGCCATATAATCACTCAAGCGTCCTATCTCGAAAGCATTGTTCTTTAATTCTCTACCAACATAAGCATTAAAACTTTCTTGTCTAGCCATAAAGTCATCAAATTCATCTAAGCATGGGCTATGAAATTTAGTAGAGGGGATTTCAACTTTATCATATCTATAGAGAGAATTTACCTTTACTACCTGTGTCGGGTTATCAAGACAATGTGGTTCTTCGACAGGTGGTATATTAAGACCATGTATTTCTTCAATAGGTGGTAAATTCTTTACATCTTTAGCTTTTATACCTTTTTCTTTCATTGATTTCTTTGCCTCTTGCATATCTTCAGGGCTGAGAAATAGAACACCTCTCTTCTTAGGAGTTGGTTTAGGAATAGGCTCAGGAGTTGGCTCAATTGGTTCATGAATTGCCTCGGGAATTGCCTCAGGGAGAGTCCAATTATTTTCATTAGTCAACATATTATTCAATAGTAATTCAGCTTCGTCGACTGTTCTTTCCCTGAAAACACAACCGACACAACTATCCAAGTAGTCCTTGGAAGCATCGGTTAGTCCATTATAAAAGATATCAAGTATTTCATTTTTCTTAAGAGGATGATCAGTCAAAGCATTAAGTAATCGAAGAAGCCTCCCCCAAGCTTGTGGGAGACTCTCTTCTTTGATTTGCACAAAAATATATATTTCCCGCAAGGCAACTTCTTTCTTATGAGCAGGGAAATATTTAGCAGAGAAGTAATAAATCATATCCTGGGGACTACACACAAAACCAGGATCAAGAGAATTAAACCAAGTCTTAGCATCACCCTCTAATGAGAACGGAAATATCTTAAGGATATAATAATAGCGGGATTTCTCATCATTAGTAAACAGGGTGGCTACATCATTTAACTTGGTAAGATGTGCCACAACAGTTTCAGATTCAAGGCCATAAAAAGGATCAGATTTAACCAAAGTAATAATATCAGGATCAACAGAGAATTTATAATCCTTATCAGTAACACAGATAGGTGAAGTAGCAAAAGCAGGGTCAGGTTTCAATCTAGCATTAAGAGACTACTGCTTCCATTTACCTAATAACTTTTTAAGATCATATCTATCTTTACAAGCAAAGATAGCTCTAGCAGCTTCCTCTTCCATAACATAACCCTTAGGAACAACAGGTAATTCATAATCAGGGGAGAACTTTCATCATCACTATCATCAATAATAGCTTCTTCAATAATTTCATTCTCTCTAACCCTAGCAAGTTGTTCATCAAGAAATTCACCTAATGGCAAAGTGGTATCACACACAGAAGTAGTTTCATCATAAGTATTATGCATAGCAGAAGTGGCATCATTAATAACATGCGACATATCAGAATTCATAGCAGTAGCAGGTTTAGGTGTCGCAAGCTTACTAATAACAGAAGGAGAATCTAGTGCAGAGCTAGATGGCAGTTCCTTACCTCCCCTCGTAGTTGAGGGCAAAATCTTGGTTCTTTTGTCTTTCAAGTTCCTCATAGTGATCAATAGATATAAATCCCAAGTGACTCAAAGAATAGAGCTATGCTCCCCAGCAACGGTGCCAGAAATTAGTCTTGATAACCCACAAGTGTAGGGGATCGCAACAGCTTTCGAGGGTAAAGTATTCAACCCAAATTTATTGATTTGACACAAGGGGAGCCAAAGAATATTCTTAAGTATTAGCAGTTGAGTTGTCAATTCAACCACACCTGGATAACTTAGTATCTGCAGCAAAATATTTAGTAGCAAAGTGGTATGATAATAAAGGTAACAGTGGCAAAAGCAAAGATAATAATTATGTAGTAATTGTAACAGTAGCAACGGAAAAGTAAATAAGTGAAATACAATATGTGAAAAGCTCGTAGGCATTGGATCAGTGATGGATAATTATGTTGGATGCGGTTACTCATGTAATAGCTATAACATAGGGTGACACAGAACTAGCTCCAATTCATCAATGTAATGTAGGCATGTATTCCGAATATAGTCATACATGCTTATGGAAAAGAACTTGCATGACATCTTTTGTCCTACCCTCCCATGGCAGCGGGGTCCTAGCGGAAACTAAGGGATATTAAGGCCTCCTTTTAACAGAGAACCGGACCAAAGCATTAACACATAGTGAATACATGAACTCCTGAAACTACGGTCATCACCGAGAAGTATCCTGATTATTGTCACTTCGGGGTTGTCAGATCATAACACATAATAGGTGACTATAGACTTGCAAGATAGGATCAAGAACACACATATATTCATGAAAACGTAATAGGTTCAGATATGAAATCATGGCGCTCGGGCCCTAGTGACAAGCATTGAGCATAGCAAAGTCATAGCAACATCAATCTCAGAACATAGTGGATACTAGGGATCAAACCCTAACAAAACTAACTTGATTACATGGTAAATCTCATCCAACCCATCACCGTACAGCAAGCCTATGATAGAATTACTCACGCACGGCGGTGAGCATCATGAAATTGGTGATGGAGGATGGTTGATGATGATGATGGCGACGAATCCCCCTCTCCGGAGCACCGAACGGACTCCAGATCAACCCTCCCGAGAGAGATTAGGGCTTGGCGGCGGCTCTGTATCGTAAAACGCGATGAAACTTTCTCTCTGATTTTTTTCTCCGTGAAACAGAATATATGGAGTTGGAGTTGAGGTCAGTGGAGCCTCTGGGGGCCCACAAGACAGGGGGCGCACCCCCACCCTCGTGGATAGGGTGTGGGTGTTGGGGAACGTTGCATAAAATAAAATTTTTCCTACATTCACCAAGATCAATCTATGAGTTCATCTAGCAACAAGAGAGAGGAGTGCATCTACATACCCTTGTAGATAGCGAGCGGAAGCGTTGAAGAGAACGGGGTTGAGGGAGTCGTACTCGTCGTGATCCAAATCACCGGAGATCCTAGCGCCGAACGGACGGCACCTCCGCGTTCAACACACGTACGGTCAGCGTGACGTCTCCTCCTTCTTGATCCAGCAAGGGGGAAGGAGAGGTTGATGAAGATCTAGCAGCACGATGGCATGGTGGTGGATGCAGCAGGGATCCGGCAGGGCTTCGCCAAGGGACTACGGGAGGGAGAGGTGTAGCAAGGGGGGGAAGGGAGGCGCCAGGTGTTAGGGTGCGGCTTCCCTCCCACCCCCTCTTTATATAGGGACCCCAGGGGGGGGTGCCGGCCCTAGGAGATGGGATCTCCTAGGGGGGGGGGGGGCGGCCAAGGGGGGAAACTTGCCCCCCAAGGCAAGTGGAGGCGCCCCCTCCCCTACGGTTCCCAACCCTAGGCGCAGAGGGGGCACGAGGGGGGGGGGGCACCAGCCCACTAGGGGCTGGTTCCCCTCCCACTTCAGCCCATGGGGCCCTCCGGGATGGGTGGACCCACCTGGTGGACCCCCAGGACCCTTCCGGTGGTCCTGGTACAATACTGGTGACCCCTGAAACTTTCCCGATGGTCGAAACTTGACTTCCCATATATAATTCTTTACCTCCGAACCATTCTGGAACTCCTCGTGACGTCCGGGATCTCATCCGAGACTCCGAACAACTTTCGGTTTGCTGCATACTAATATCTTTACAACCCTAGCATCACCGGACCTTAAGTGTGTAGACCGTAAGGGTTCGGGAGACACACAGACATGATCGAGACTGCTCTCCGGTCAATAACCAACAGCAGGATCTGGATACCCATGTTGGCTCCCACATGCTCCTCGATGATCTCATCGGATGAACCACGATGTCGAGGATTCAAGCAACCCCACATACAATTCCCTTTGTCAATCGGTACGTTACTTGCCCGAGATTCGATTGTCGGTATCCCAATACCTCGTTCAATCTCGTTACTGGCAAGTCACTTTACTCGTACCGTAATGCATGATCCCGTGACCATACACTTGGTAACTTTGAGCTCATTATGATGATGCATTACCAAGTGGGCCCAGAGATACCTCTCCGTCATACGGAATGACAAATCCCAGTCTCGATCCGTGTCAACCCAACAGACACTTTCGGAGATACCTGTAGTGCACCTTTATAGTCACCCAGTTATGTTGTGACGTTTGGTACACCCAAAGCACTCCTATGGTATCCGGGAGTTACACGATCTCATGGTCTAAGGAAAATATACTTGACATTGGAAAAGCTCTAGCAAACGAACTACACGATCTTGTGCTATGCTTAGGATTGGGTCTTGTCCATCACATCATTCTCCTAATGATGTGATCCCGTTATCAATGACATCCAATGTCCATAGTCAGGAAACCATGACTATCTGTTGATCAACGAGCTAGTTAACTAGAGGCTCACTAGGGACATGTTGTGGTCTATGTATTCACACGTGTATTATGATTTCCGGATAATACAATTATAGCATGAATAAAAGACAATTATCATGAACAAGGAAATATAATAATAATCCTTTTATTATTGCCTCTAGGGCATATTTCCAACAGTGGGCCCCCCTGGTCTTGATTCTTTTGCCGGTATTTTTTATATTTTCCAAAACTTGCCTCCGTGGATTTTCAGGTCTTCCGAGAACTTTTGTTTTCTACACATAAAACAACATCATGGCAGTTCTGCTGAAAACAACGTCAGTCCGGGTTAGTTTCATTCAAATCATGCAAGTTAGAGTCCAAAACAAGGGCAAACGTGTTTGGAAAAGTAGATACGTTGGAGACGTATCACGCTCCACCGCGCAGCGAGCAAGTCACTTATCAGTGTGGTGTCGAGACCCCAGGTGGCGAAGTGGCTTCCACTAAGTATGTGGCAGCTTGTTAGAAGACAGATCACACCCATTTGACACCCGTCCAGAGGCGTGTCAAAATGCTAAGTGGAAGATGATTAAGCGACACGGCAGGCTTGCAGGGTTTCACCCTCAGCACGACACCTAGCAATGCATTTAATGCACTTTGTCCTAACTGCCAGAGTTAGGTATGATAGCACCGTTAGCTATCTAATCACAAGATAATGACTATTTTGCCACTGTGGTTACTCCTTGAGCTCCTTGTGCAATGTGATCTGCCCCTTGCCGAACCACAAAGGGGCAGGTGGCTGCATAGGTGATCGTGTTCTCCCACGAAATCTTTTGTGGCACCCTGGCTAGAGTAATTGGAACGCCCCGTATTCCAGCCCAAAGATTGAGGTGAAGTCTTCTAGAATACGACACTGCTTAGCATAGAACAAACCAACTCTCTACTACAACACGAATATGAATACAAGGTCTCCGATATTATAATGAATAACATCGGCACGGTGATGCTACACCAACCATAGTTGCTCTATGCAAGCAGCATAACAACTTGAGGCAGCGGAACAACTACTGGCAGCGGAACAGCGAACGACGATGATGGACTCCAATCCGCATGGACTCTGGCTGGAAAGAACAAGGTACCTCACAACAACAACAATAACGGGCACACAAGGCTTATATCTGCCTACCTGATCAGGGTAGCGCGCGCCCATAACCTTCCCTGTTTGGAGGCACCGGTGAGAGGCATGTCAATAGACCCAGTTAGGACCCCCATAAGGTAAGTGTGGCTGCACTGGTCAGCTCGATTTGGTGGCACCATGACTCAGCCAACAGTTGTTCAAGTTCATTGTTATCGGGTTAAACTTGAATGCAATATGCTGAGCCATGATAAAATAATATGATGCAACTACAATGCATGAGCATGATATCAACATGAGCATGGGGGTGTAACGTAATCATCGAACATAACAACAATGAAGCATTAAACCAAATGAACATGGCATACTGACAAGCATGATCACAACACTACACATGAGCATAGCATGACCACTAGCATCGGAAACAAATACCATGCAAGAACATAACAGTAATACTACCAAGTGAGCATATATCTAACTAAATGCAATGAAACAAGCATAGCAACGGTACTGGATAACAAACTAAGCATGCATCCGAAGAACATCAAGACTACCAGCATGTATTACTACTAACAATCATGACATGTGAAAATGATACTAGCAAGTAGCACAAGATAATGTGATGCATCCTAACATAGCATGAAGGTGGACATGAATCCACGAGTAAAACCGAAACAACGACAGTAGTAGCAAACAATCACGCATATAACAGGCAAACTTTTTATTAAATATTCAAGTTTAAAACCAAGGCTACTGCATGAGTATCATGCAAGTGCCTGTTGTGGCTTGCCCGAGGGTGACAGAGACTTCGGGAAGAAGTGTGGTGAAGCCATGGAACGAAACGCTGAATGGTTCTCTCTCAGAGGGGGCTGATTAGAGGCAAGGGAAAAACGTTCATTTTCACTATGGGACCACCTAGTGAAAATGGAACCCCCAGAAGGATCTCGATGATACAAAGAAGTGTCCGATGGTTTCACCTCGATCGGAGTTACGGTCGCGGAGTTATGAGGTGTAGAAAAAGAGGGATTTTTTTTGTAAAAGAATATTCATAGCCGGGTCCCTGAGTGGATACGCCAGAGGCGTATATTGGAAAATACGCTTTCTGAATTAGAAAACGTACTCTGGGCTGAAGAAGAAAGAAAATACGCTTTCAAAGAACAGAAAGCGCATTTTCAGAAAGGCGTTTCCACTTACATGACGTGGCAATGGGGGGCGATCTGGCTGTCTTCTTCCTCCTCACGCTTCTTGTTCACCCGTGAACAGAGGAGGGGAGCAGGGGAGGGACGATGAGGGGGCCGTCCGAATCAGGTGGCCTCCGGCCACGGTGAGCACGTCGGCGGGTGCGGGGCGGCCTGGTGCACCTGTTCAGAGACAAGGGGGCCACTGGGGAAGAGTGGAGCAAAGGGGATACCGCAGCGACGAAGGAGGATAGAGGCGACAGTGGTGGAGGTCTATGGCGAAGAGGCAGGGCACTCCGGCGGGGCTGAGTGGGTGGGGCGGATCGTGGTGGAGTGGGGAAGGCAGTGGAGGGGCCAGGGAAGGGAGAGGAGAGCTAGGCGCACCAGGACCAAGGAGAGACCGAGGCGGCCGAGGCGAACACGATGAACTTCGGCGAGATGTCGCTGCTCTGGTGGACTAAAGAGGAATGGGAGAGGCTTGGGAGCTGCGGAAGAACCTCGGACACCTATTTATCAGCCCCGGGAGGGCTCAGGGATGCTCAAGAAAGCTCTAGCTTGAAGCCAATGGAGGTGCAGGGTCGGAAGTGTCACAGGCACAGCGACGACGACCACACCGCAATGATTCAGGGCTGGACAGCAATGCAGGGCGGAGCAGACGAGCGTGGGCTAGCTCCTGGACAAGGTAGGACGTCGAGACACGGAGGGAAACAATGGGAACAGGGGCGACAACATGCCATAGCATGAGTTTTGGCTGGCGCACCCCGTGGTCACCGCGTGAACTGGCATACGCGGTGCCACGTGATCGGCCAAATCATGTCTAGCAGAGAGTCCTTAGTGCCCTTATGTGCAATGAAAGAAGAAGAGATGCTAGGGGCAAAGAAGAGAATTGCAGATGGATACGAAATAGAGCAGCAACAACCTGCTTGTGTTGTCCAGAGGGAACACAAGCTTGGGAACGAAGGAAGTGATTTGTGTGGTGATGATCACACACTAAGGTGATGTTGATCACCAAAAATCAGCTTAAGAGGAGGGATTTAGATGGGGGCTGCTGTAGAAAGTGCTAACATGGCCAGATTTGGGGATGATGAAGTTGCAGTCACATAAGTGCATGAAATGAGCTGAAAAATGGGCATGGCCAATGATTTGAAGATATGAAGATTCCCAAAAAGTTTCATGCTATTTGGACTTGCTAAAATAGCACTTGCTTCATGAAGCATCTCCTTGGATAGAAATTTGGAAAAATTGCATAGGGCAAATGGGTTAATGAATGGAGCCAAAACTTGGTGGAGATAGGTTATATGGGTAGGAGAAGGCTTAGGAAAATTTTCAGCCATAATGGAGCAAGATAATATATACTTGCTTCACCAACTGAAAATTTGGACAGAAACAAAGAATTGATCCTGGGCTCACATAGATCAATGGAATGAAATGAAAAATGGAGGAGGGTTATGATATGAGCACATGAAGGAGTGTGCAAAATTTCAACTCATTTGGATAACCCTAGCTAGTACTTGACAGGAACTTTGAAAAATCACTGAGGAAGATTCACTAGGCAAATGAAGTTGAAATTTGGCACAGGGCAATGATATGGACAGGAAAAGAAGTCCAAAAAGTTTGGAGTCAATCAAGAAAAGATAAATAACACTTGCTTCACACAGTATCATTTAGGGCAGAATAGGAAAAGAAGTATTGGTGGATTATTTTTGAACATGGCAATGATTTTTTTTTGCCATATTTGAGCAAGATAGGACCCAAACAATTTATGGGAATTATTTGGGAATTTTTGTAGTGACATAAAGATGGGTTGCTTCACAACCTAGGGCAAATAGGATAATTCCTTTAATAGAAAAGGAATATTCCCAATAAAAGAATATTGAGATTTGGGCTAGGTGAAAATGACATGACCTAGGGATGGTTTTGGGGATGACAATCCATGAAACCTAGAAAGACATGATCTTCCCAAGTTTCAGAACCACATAGCCATGGAAAAAACAAATCAAATCAAGAAATCCAAAAAAATCATCGGAAAAAGAAAAGGGCAAAATCCAGGGTGTTACAAACCTTCCCCCATTAAAGAAATCTCGTCCTCGAGATTTGGTTGCTTAGGGAACAAGTAAATATTCTAACTTGAAGAAACCATTTCAACCTCAGGTTTCTCTTATTTCCTCTTATATTATGTTCCTACTGGATTGGATTTGACTGACTGCCTTGATCTAGGGTGGTTTCCTTCACCGTACCTAACATACTGACAAGACTTACCTCATATGTTCATGTTCTTATTGGCTCACATTTTCTTTCATATCTGTTGGCTTAGCTGAGGTCTGAAAAATTATCATAACCGACGTACGTGTCCTTCTCGATATCGATTCTTGCTGGAGATGTTATTCTCGTATCGAGTACCGAGAATATTCCACAGAGTTGGGAACACATCTTCCTGAGGAACAAGGAATCTCTTCTAGCGAGATATCGTGCTACTGCAAAGAGAGCCTTGGCTCAGTGGTTGGGCATGCGGTTGTGCAGCCTAACGACCCAAGTTCAATTCCTAGAATTGACAGGTGATGCACATGGGTTTTCCCCCATTTATTGAGGATCAAATTTGGTGTGTGGTGAAACCACTCATCAAAAAATATCTTGATACTCATTTTAAAAATTCTGAGGACCATGTTTATCTTGGTACTCATACTAAAATGGCGTATGCATCCCTGGTTGGTGTAGAGGCCGGGAAGTGAAAATCTCCCCCATTTAAGAGCAAAGAGAGCCTTGGCTCAGTGGTTGGGCATGCGGTTGTGCAGCCTAACGACCCGAGTTCAATTCCTAGAATTGACATGTGATGCACAGGGGTTTTCCCTCGTTTATTGAGGATCAAGCTTGGTGTGTGGTGTAACCTCTCATCAAGAAATATCTTGATACTCATTAAAAAAATTCTGAGGACCATGTTTATCTTGGTACTCATACTAAAATGGTTGTATGCATCCTTGGTTGGTGCAGAGGCCGGGAAGTGAAAATCTCTCCCATTTTTTAAGATGCGAGATCAGGTACCCCCTCGTACCCCCTCGCGTCGCCTCCCTGGGCAACGCTAGGGGGCCAAAAAACCCGTGCCACCAGCCTCCCTTGGCCATCCTCCTGCCGCCACTGCCGCCGGCAAGGTCCATGGTGTCGGCGGGCCCAGTGCCAAGGCGCTAGGGCAGGCAGTTCTGCAGCGGGATCCCCTTGAGGCGGCAGGGGCGTCTCTTGTGGTGCGCCCATGGGCAACAGTCAGGGCGGCACCCCTAGACTGTGCGGCGGCGGCTAGCGGTCCAGGACGGCGATGGGCTTCCCTTCGTGCATGGATGGTGGCAACACTCCATGGATGAACTGGTGTATGGCTCTCCCTGAAGATGGGTCACGGTGGCCACTGATCTGGCGTCCCGTCCAGATCCGCCGCGGCGTGGTCTTGGCCAGCCGATGGTGCGTGGAGGGACCGGTGAGGGTATAGAGGATCTCTGTCGAAGTACCAACGGCGGCATACGTCTTCATGGCGAGACTCCGCGTGGTTCTAGCCAGCCACGAGATCAGGATGACATGGCTTTCAGTGAAAATAGCGCCTGACTGCAGTCTTGGCAGACGATGGCGGCGTCTCTGACGTTGTTTCCTTCTCGATGCATCGTCGTTGCAGGTCACATCAACCTGATCGGGAGGTTTCGGGGGAAACCCTAGATTTGGGTCTACCAGATCGAACGATGATGACGTTTCAATGTCGTTCTCCCTCCTGGGGGCATCATTTTGGACCAAGTGCTGGCTGAAGGGGACCAGAGGAGGAGCGGCGTGGCATCTGACACGCCGACAATGGCGGGTCTCAACGGCATGGAGTGATACGTCTCCGTCGTATCTACTTTTCCAAACAATTTCGCCCTTGTTTTGGACTCTAACTTGCATGATTTGAATGGAACTAATCCGGACTGACATTGTTTTCAGCATAACTGCCATGGTGTTATTTTTGTGAAAAAATAAAAGTTCTCAAAATGACCTGAAAATCCATGGAGCAACTTTTCAAAATTAATAAAAAATACTGGCGAAATAATCAGCGTTAGGGGGCCCACACCCTGTCCACGAGGGTGGGGGCGCGCCCCCTCCCCTAGGGCATGCCCCCTGCCTCATGGCCCCCCTGGATGTCCACCGACCTCAACTCCAACTCCATATATTCTCTTTCACGGAGAAAAAAAAATCAGAGAGAAAGTTTCAACATGTTTTATGATATGGAGCCGCCGCCAAGCCCTAATCTCTCTTGGGAGGGCTGATCTGGAGTCCGTTCGGGTCTCCGGAGAGGGGATTCATCGCCGTCATCATCATCAACCATCCTCCATCACCAATTTCATGATGCTCACCGCCGTGTGTGAGTAATTCCATCATAGGCTTGCTGGACGGTGATGGGTTGGATGAGATTTACCATGTAATCAAGTTAGTTTTGTTAGGGTTTGATCCCTAGTATCCACTATGTTCTGAGATTGATGTTGCTATGACTTTGCTATGCTTAATGCTTGTCACTAGGGCCCGAGTGCCATGATTTCAGATCTGAACCTATTATGTTTTCATGAATATATGTGAGTTCTTGATCCTATCTTGCAAGTCTATAGTCACCTATTATGTGTTATGATCCAACAACCCCGAAGTGACAATAATCGGGATACTTCTCGGTGATGACAGTAGTTTGAGGAGTTCATGTATTCACTAAGTGCTAATGCTTTGGTCCGGTTCTCTATTAAAAGGAGGCCTTAATATCCCTTAGTTTCCATTAGGACCCCGCTGCCATGGGAGGGTAGGATAAAAGATGTCATGCAAGTTCTTTTCCATAAGCACGTATGACTATATTCGGAATACATGCCTACATTACATTGATGAACTGGAGCTAGTTCCGTGTCACCCTATGTTATAACTATTACATGAGAATCGCATCCGACATAATTATCCATCACTGATCCAATGCCTACGAGCTTTTCACATATTGTGCTTTGCTTATTTACTTTACCATTGCTACTGTTACAATTACTACAAAACTGCTATCGTTACTTTTGCCACTGTTACCGTTACTTCCATACTACTTTGCTACTAAATACTTTGCTGCAGATACTAAGTTATCCAGGTGTGGTTGAATTGACAACTGAACTGCTAATACTTGAGAATATTCTTTGGCTCCCCTTGTGTCGAATCAATAAATTTGGGTTGAATACTCTACCCTCGAAAACTGTTGCGATCCCCTATACTTGTGGGTTATCAAGACTATTTTCTGGCGCTGTTGACGGGGAGCATAGCTCTATTCTTTGAGTAACTTGGGATTTACATCTACTGGTCACTATGAGGAACTTGAAAGATGAAAGAACTAAGATTTTTCCCTCAACTACGAGGGGAGGTAAGGAACTGCCATCTAGCTCTGCACTAGATTCTCCTTCTGTTTTGAGTAAGCTTGCGACACCTAAACCTGCTTCTGCTATTAATTCTGATATGTCGCATGTTATTGATGATGCCACTTTTACTATGCATGATACTTATGATGAAACTACTTCTGTGCTTGATACTACTTTTCCATTAGGTGAATTTCTTGATGAACAACTTGCTAGGGTTAGAGAGAATCAAATTATTGAAGATAATGATGATGAAGGTTCTCCCCCTAAGTATGAAATGCCTGTTGTTCTAGAGGATTGTGTCATGGATGAAGAAACTACTAGAGCTATTCTTGCTTGCAATGATAGATCTGATCTTAAGAAGTCACTAGCTAAATGGAAATAGAAATCTCTAAATGCTAGAATGAAATATGACCCTGCTTTTGCTACTTCACCTATCTTTGATACTGATAAGGATTATGAATTCTCTGTCGATCCCGAGATAATTACTTTGGTTGAATCTGATCTTTTTATGGCAATGAATCTGAAATTGTTGTGGCACATCTTAGTAAATTAAATGATATAGCCACCCTGTTCACTAATGATGAGAAGTCTCGCTATTATTATATCCTTAAGATATTCCATTCTCATTAAAGGGTGATGCTAAAACTTGGTTTAATTCTCTCGATCCTGGTTGTGTGAGTAGTCCCCAGGATATGATCTATTACTTCTCTACTAAATATTTCCCTGCTCATAAGAAACAAGCTGCCTTGAGGGAAATATATAATTCTATGCAAATTGAAGAAGAGAGTCTCCCACAAGCTTGGAGGAGGCTTCTCCAATTGCTTAATGCTTTGCCTGATCATCCTCTTAATAAAAATGAAATACTTGATATCTTTTATAATGGACTAACTGATGCTTCCAAGGACCACTTGGATAGTTGTGCTGGCTGTGTTTTGAGGGAAAGAACAGTCGATCAAGCTGAATTGTTATTGAATAATATGTTGACTAATGAAAATAATTGGACTCTTCCTGAGCCAATTCCCGAGCCAACTCCTGAGCCAATTAAGCCAACTCCGAAGAAGAGGGGTGTTCTATTTCTCGGTCCTGAAAATAAGCAAGAGGCAAAGAAATCTATGAAAGAAAAAGGTATTAAAGCTGAAGATGTTAAGAATTTACCTCCTGTTGAAGAAATACATGGTCTTAATCTACCACCTATTGAAGAAACACATTGTCTTGATAACCCGACACAGGTAGTAAATGTAAATTCTCTCTATGGATATGATAAAGTTGAAGTCCTGTCTACTAACTTTCCTAGCCAATGTTTAGATGAATTTGATGACTTTATGGCTAGACAAGAAAATTTCAATGCTTATGTTGGTAGATAATTAAAGAGTAATGCTTACATGATTGGATGCTTGAGTGATTATATGGCTAGAGTTAAAGGTGAACTGAAACTCATTAGCAAACATGCTTCTATGGTTACCACTCAAGCAGAACAAGTACTTAAAGCTCAAAGTGATTTGGTCGATGAATTAAATAATAAACATGATTTTGCTATTAGAGTGGCTACTAGAACTGGTAAAATGACTCAGGAACCTTTGTATCCTGAATGCTACCCTAAGAGAATTGAGCAAGATTCTCAGAGAAATAATTTAGATGCACCTAGTCCTTCTAAAAAGAAGAAAAAGAAAAATGATAGGACTTTGCATGCTTCTAGTGAACCTATTGTAGACACACCTGAGAATCCTAATGATATTTCTATTTCTGATGCTGAAACACAATTTGGAGATGAACATGAACCGAGTGATAATGTTAATGATAATGTTCATATTGATGCTCAACCTAGCAATAATAATGATGTAGAGATTGAACCTGCTGTTGATCTTGATAACCCACAATCAAAGAATCAACGTTATGATAAGAGAGATTTTGTTGCTAGGAAGCACGATAAAGAAAGAGAACCATGGGTTCAGAAACCCATGCCTTTTCCTCCTAAACCATCCAAGAAAAAGGATGATGAGGATTTTGAGCGCTTTGCTGAAATGATTAGACCTATCTTCTTACTTATGCGCTTAACTGATATGCTTAAAGTAAATCCTTACAAATAAAAGAAAGATACCGGAAGCTGAAATTTCCACCATGCTTGCTAATTACACTTTTAAAGGTGGAATACCAAAGAAACTTGGAGATCCAGGGGTACCAACTATACCATGCTCCATTAAAAGAAATTATGTTAAAACCGCTTTATGTGATCTTGGAGCGGGTGTTAGCGTTATGCCTCTCTCTTTATATCACAGACTTGAATTGAATAAGTTGACACCTACTAAAATATTTTGCAAATGGCTGATAAATCAACTGTTATACCTGTCTGTATTTGTGAGGATGTTCCTGTTGTGGTTGCAAATGTCACTATCTTAACGGACTTCGTTATTCTTGATATTCCCGAGGACGATAGTATGTCGATTATCCTTGGTAGACCCTTTTTGAATACTGCAGGGGCTGTTATTGAGTGCAACAAAGGCAATGCCACTTTTTATGTTAATGGTAATGAGCATACGGTACACTTTCTGAGGAAACAACCTCGAGTTCATAACATCAATTCTATTGGAAAAAGTCCAACTATTATTATTGGAGGTTTTGAATTTCTTCTTCCTACTGTCAAGAAGAAATATGATATTCTTATTATTGGGGGTGTTCATATACCCATTGAGGTAACCTAGTGTTATTCGAAATTTCTCCGGCTCCATGTTATACGTAATTAGTTTGTTAACTAGACTTGATCAACCTTGTTAGTGGATTCCTTTTGATGATCATGAGATGGATGAAACTAGAAGGCACCACCTTTTGTACCCTCTTTTTACTTTCTGTTATTTAGATTAAATAAAGTAAAAATAGTATTTTCTGTCTGTTTTCTGAATTATCCATGCAATAAAAAAATATCCCGAAAATAAAAGTTCTCCAAATGCCCTGCAAATTTAATATGATTTTTTCTGGAATATTTGAGAATATCTGGCACTGAGAACACAACAGGGGGAGCTGGCACCTGGACACGAGGGTCCAAGGTGCGCCCACCCCTACAGGGCGTGCCCCCTGCCTCGTGGGCCCATGGTGCCCCCCTGCACTTATTCCTGCACCCACACACTTCATCTTCCTCCCAAAAAATCACCATCCAGCTCAAGCACGAGTTCTAGCTCATTTTGCTGTGATTTTTGATCTCCTTGCTCAAAGCTCCATTCACAAAACTGCTTTGGGAGATTGTTCTTTGGTATGTGACTCCTCCAATGGTCCAATTAGTTTTTGTTCTAGTGCTTTATTCATTGCAAATTTTTGCTTCCTAGGTGACCCTGTTCTTGAGCTTCCATGCCAAATTTATGAGGTCCCAAGTAATTCTAATGCATGATATAGACTCTAGGCACTCGTGGGAGTAGTTGCTATCAGTTTTATTGAGTTTGATTCACTTTTATTTTGAGTTACTAAAAATTTCAGAAAATGATGAAGAGATTTTTGAGGGGCTCTTCTAGCCAAGGCTCCAAGGACAAACAAGCTAAGGAGAAAGAAAAGGCCAAGTATAATCTTCCTCGCGTAGCGGAAGTACGGCCGTGTGAATGGCCTTGTGATAATTTCTTGAGAGCAGCCGAGATTTATGAAGACTTTTATTCTTTGGCTGATAATGCGGGCCTCATCGACTTCCTCCATGACCGGATCGAACAACATCTCTTACTCACCAATACCTTCATGCAAAACTTCTATTATTATCCTAATAATTCACCTCCTTTAGTAGCTTTTCATTTATATGATGAGGCTAGGGAGATGTCATTACGTAATTTTTGCATGGTTTGCAGAATGCCCTTCGAGGGCAGCTTAGAGGAACCACATCGTAAAGATGTGCATGGTTTTATTGATACTATTACTGTAGGAGAATCGAGGAAGGTTTCCGATGCAAGAATCACTAGCATACATTTTCCTGTTTTACGCTACTTTGCCATATTTGCTAGTCGATGTTTAATTGGTCGCGGTAACTGCGGAAACCTCAGTGTTCCTGATATCATTATTTTGCTCCATGCTTTATTTTGTGACAACTCTACTAGTATGGGTGCTATTATTGCTAAACGGTTAAGTCTGAACTGTACAAAGGGCCCCATCTTTGGAGGTATCTATTCTACACGCCTTGCTAAACACTTCGAGATACCTATTAGGCATTATGAGAAAGAGTAAAAACTGTTGCCCCCTACTTTTCTAGATTATAAGAGCATGGTAGCACATGAGTTTATTGTTAACAATGATGATAAGATGCTTCTGTATAACCTGAGATTTAATAAGAAACACAATGAGTTTATTATCTTACCTGTGCCCTCTTTGTTTGATCTAACTGCAGGCCACTACCTCGTCTTGCCGGCGGCCATCTACGCACACCGAGGCTAGACATCAGCTCCAGAGCCTGAGCCGGAACCACCACTGGACCCTTATCATCCATCATCTTATCAGTGGGATCCAGAGGAGATCGCCAGTTAGTGGCAGTACAATGACACTCCTCAGTACACCGGGGAGAGTAGCCGCGATCCATGGGCATAGACCAACTTAGGCCAAAAGCCTAAGCTTGGGGGAGTACGTATTTCTCACCGACATTATATTCATGTTCACACACTCATTCTAGTTGTAGGTGCTCATACTTTTTCATTGTATTATCCATGCTAGTTTAAATTCTTTTTCTAGCTTTCTTCTTGTGTGTTTGATAAACCTTAAGAAAAACCAAAAAATAGTTAGTTTAATTTCCATGCTTGTAGTAGTAATTAAAAGAAAACCCCAAAAGATTTCTCGTTCTTCTTTTGCTTGTTGGGAGCTTTCCCGTGTAAATAGTTTTATTTCTTTTCTTTCCTTTGGGGGTCGAGAGGAGAAGACCACAATGAAAATGTTTAGTGGCTCTAATATGCATGATTGTTGATTTAACCAAGAGCCCATATTACTTTGTCTTCTTCCTTGAATTGAATGCTTGCAGATTCAAGCTTAGTCCAATGCACATGCACTATTATTATTATCCACACCGATCGGTCGTGTGAGTGAAAGGAAATAATGATGATATATGATGGACTGATTGAGATGGGAGAAGCCGATATGAACTCGACCTCTCTTGTTTTTGTAAATATGATGAGTTCATCGTTCCTGAGTCAGCCTATTATGGATAAACATGTTTGCAATGACAATTAGAGATTATAGTTGCTTATGCCATGCTCAATTAGCTAGGAGCTTATAATGGTTTACCTTGCGTGCCAACATGCTATTAAAATGGTTGTGATGTGGTATGATAGGGTGGTATCCTCCTTTGAATGATTCGAGTGACTCGACTTGGCACATGTTCACGCATGTAGTTGAAATAAAATCAACATAGCCTGCACGATATTTATGTCCATGGTGGATTATATCCTACTCATGCTTGCACTCAGAGTTAATTAATTTTAATGCATGTTCATGACTGTTGTCGCTCTCCCAGTTGGTCGCTTCCCAGTCTCTTGCTAGCCTTCACCTGTACTAAGCGGCAATACTGCTTGTGCATCCAAACTCCATAAACCCCAAAGTTATTCCATATGAGTCCACCATACCTTCCTATATGCGGTATCTACCTGCCGTTCCAAGTAAATTTGTATGTGCCGAACTCCAAACCTTCAAATGAAATTCTGTTTTGTATGCTCGAGCAGCTCATGTATCAACTAGGGCAATCTGTATCTTCCATGCTAGGTGGGTTATTCTCAAGGGGAGTGGACTCCGCTCCTCATTCACGAGAAAATGGCTGGTAACCGGGATGCCCAGTCCCATGATCAAAAGATCAAATCAAATCAAAATAATTAAAACAAAACTCCCCCAGGATTGTTGCTAGTTGGAGGCACCCGTTGTTTTGGGCAAACCATGGATTGATGTTTGTTGGTGGTGGGGGAGTATAAACTTTACCATTCTGTTTGGGAACCGCCTATAATGTGTGTAGCATGGAAGATATTGAGATCTCATAGTTGTTATGTTGACAGTGAAAGTATACCGCTCAAAATGTTATTCATCTCAATTTTAAAATCGAGCTCTGGCACCTCTACAAATCCCTGTTTCCCTCTGCGAAGGGCCTATCTATTTACTTTTATGTTGAGTCATCACCCTCCTATTAAAAAGCACCCGCTGGAGAGCACCGCCGTCATTTGCATGCATTACTATTAGTTTATATTGGGTATGACTATGACTGGATCTCTTTTACCTTGAATTACAATGTTTAGTCAGTCCTTGATCTTTAAAGGTGCTATGCATTTATGTTTTGCGGTCTCAGAAAGGGCTAGCGAGATACCATCTTGTCATATCATATTATGATTATTTTGAGAAAGTGTTGTCATCTGAGTGTTATTATTATTGCTCGCTGGTTGATTATGCCATTGATATGAGTAAACATGAGACCTAAGTGTTATTGTGAATATGGTTAGTTCATAATATTTCCTGAAAACTTGAATGCTGGCTTTACGTCTTTGCAACAACAAGAGCAAACAGAGTTTGTAAAAGTTTTTCTTTATCACTTTCAGTTTGTCAACTGAATTGCTTGAGGACAAGCAAAGGTTTAAGCTTGGGGGAGTTGATACGTCTCCGTTGTATCTACTTTTCCAAACACTTTTGCCCTTGTTTTGGACTCTAACTTGCATGATTTGAATGGAACTAACCCGGACTGACGCTGTTTTCAGTAGAACTGCCATGGTGTTATTTTTGTGCAGAAATAAAGGTTCTCGGAATGCCCTGAAAATCCACGGAGCAACTTTTCAGAATTAATAAAAAATACTGGCAAAAGAATCAGCGTCAGGGGGCCTACACCCTGCCCATGAGCGTGGGGGGCACGCCCCCTCCCCTAGGGCGCGCCCCTACCTCGTGGCCCCCCTGGACGTCCACCGACCTCAACTCCAACTCCATATATTCTCTTTCATGCAGAAAAAAATCAGAGAGAAAGTTTCATCGTGTTTTACGATATGGAGCCGCCGCCAAGCCCTAATCTCTCTCGGGAGGGGTGATCTGGAATCCACTATGTTCTGAGATTGATGTTGCTATGACTTTGCTATGCTTAATGCTTGTCACTAGGGCCTGAGTGCCATGATTTCAGATCTGAACCTATTATGTTTTCATGAATATATGTGAGTTCTTGATCATATCTTGCAAGTCTATAGTCACCTATTATGTGTTATGATCCCACAACCCCGAAGTGACAATAATCCGGATATTTCTCGGTGATGATCGTAGTTTGAGGAGTTCATGTATTCACTAAGTGCTAATGCTTTGGTCCAGTTCTCTTTTAAAAGGAGGCCTTAATATCCCTTAGTTTCCATTAGGACCCCGCTGCCACGGGAGGGTAGGATAAAAGATGTCATGCAAGTTCTTTTCCATAAGCACGTATGACTATATCCGGAATACATGCCTACATTACATTGATGAACTGGAGCTAGTTCTGTGTCACCCTATGTTATAACTATTACATCAGGAATCGCATCCAACATAATTATCCACCACTGGTCCAATGCCTATGAGCTTTTCACATATTGTGCTTTGCTTATTTGCTTTACCGTTGCTACTGTTACAATTACTACGAAACTGCTATCGTTACTTTTGCCACTGTTACCGTTACTTCCATACTACTTTGCTACTAAATACTTTGCTGCAGATACTAAGTTATCTAGGTGTGGTTGAATTGACAACTCAACTGCTCATACTTGAGAATATTCTTTGGCTCCCCTTGTGTCGAATCAATAAATTTGGGTTGAATGCTCTACCCTCAAAAACTGTTGCGATCCCCTATACTTGTGGGTTATCATGGAGGAGCTTGGTCTCGCTGATGGGCGTGTGATGATGGATGAGCGCAGCATGTTGGCACTATCTGGCGTCGTGGTGGCGTCGACGACAGCTAGACTAGGCAAGGTTGATGCAGTAGTATAGTACTAAAGATAGATTGTGGCAGGTGGCTGCGGTGGCCTCATACCCGGTAGGCTCCTGGTTGAGGAGTGCGCCGGACTGGTGGGTGCCCCATACTCGACAGGCGTTCTGGTTGGGACCTCAAGTCTTAGATGTTTGGTTTGGCTATGAGGTCTATTTGGTATTAGGCCCAGGCTAGCAGCATCCCTTCATCAACTGGATAGGAGTAGCGACAGATGTCGCGTAGACGGTGGCTTTAGCCTTACTGTTGTATGACTTTGTAAGGTCTTGTGTGAATAATGAATAAAGTGGCTGCATGCATCATCCAGATGAAGAGGCCGGGGGTCCTCCTCCTTTTTGAAAAAAAATATATCGTGCTATGGAATATATGCATGCCTTATGGGTTAAAAATAGTGATAGGAATCATACTAGTCTTTCTAATGGATTCTAACATGTTGCAGGAGTTTTTGACTTATCTTGACTGACTTTAATGTCTTTCGTATCCAACATGTACCAAAAGTTTGACTGTCTCTTATCGTGACTAATAAAAAAAATGCACCATCACCTGATGATCAAATTTGCAGACTTGATTGGCGGTGATCTTGGCAAGGAATCATGTACATGGTAGGCCATTCTTTAATCTGGTCCCATATGCGAGAGCACATGCTTTGTGGCTTTTTATGAATACTCTGGTTACTCATTTTGCCGGCATATCCATGCGAATAACAGTTCGGGTGATGCTTCAGCACAGTTGCTGAGGTCAATATGTTGAGCTGTCCTTGGGTCGGACTTGACAGACTCGGGTATTCAATGCTGACATTTCTAAGCATACTATTGACTGAGCTAGTTGCGTTGCCGTGAGGTCCTTACTACAATGGGGTAGACCTCCGTAGGCATATCTTCACTTGGGTTTGATGTGGAATAAGACTGTCTTGGGCATACATACCAGATCGTCCACACAATAACCAACATACCTGTATTGTCGGTCTTGTTCCTTCATTATTATTTTCTTCATCTGGATCTTTAACGGAAAGAGTGGGGCCTTATATATCCTTGATTATTTTCACGGCCATGAGTACTGTCATGTGCAATATCTTGCAATTATACCTTGGTCTTGTTCATTTCTCTAGTCTTGGTATATTTATCTGGTTCACGTGTGCTTATACAGATCTCGTTACTATTGCTGACTATGCCGAACAGTGATAGGATTAATAACATCACCTTGTCAGATGTGTGGGGGCTGATCTCGATAATCACTGCCAAGATGGTGTCTCAATGATGTCTTTCTTCAAGACTTGCCGATTCTTGCATTACCCACTGGTTTTTTGTCTCTTGCATATCCAGTGAGGTTGTCGGATGCGTACCGTGAATTCTTCCTTGTGCGAGAGACTTGCATGAACTTGACATCATACTCACTGTATGAACAAATATCTGTTTCTCGAGGTATGCCTCTGTTTTGACTAATACTTGTTTCTGACCCAACTTTTGCAGATCTGCCACTTGGAAACACTGTCATATGCTGGCAATCCATTATTTATTTTCTTGTACCAGTGCCATACTGAAGAAGACTGGGCAGCTTATGTTGGAAGCCATTGGGAGTATCCTGCTGAGGAAGACTGGATGGCTTGTGCTCGAAGCCTTCGGCGGATATCTTGCTGAGGAAGTTGGGTACCATTCCTCATAAGCTTCCCCCCTTAAAGACTTACTAGGGAAGACTCAGGACCTTATGCCAGAAGCTTTTGCAGTACCTTATTGAGAAGACTGAATATCTTGCATGGGAATCCATTCATACCTTATTGATGCAGACTGGGGAATCTTGCTTTGTACGCTTCGCTGATAAATTGTGGAGAAGGACTGGACTGATTTTTTTGTGAACGGAATTTCATATATATGTTCTGGTCATTCCGGCATGCTGATTACTTGTATGACAAGAATTGTCTGACCGTCCTTCTTGCTGAACTCATTGCATATTTGGACTGACTTCTGGGTGTCACATGCTTCAAATATGATTCATGACAGAATCAATCATTGTGTACAGACCATACCTTTGACTTGAAATGCAATATTGGACTTGGTTCCAATTTTGTTCTCCTACTGATTTAGTCATTGCTGCCATAAAGATAGATCTCTGACGAGTACTTGTTACTGAAAGTCTGAGCAGAATATAACTTGTATTCAGATCAGATGTCTTCAATACAATGTTGTCAGCTGAAAATCTCATTGCTTTTAACTGAGTTCCTTGGTGTATATCTGTACTTTTCACGGCTTCTTCTGATCCGATGTCGGTTGATGAGCAATTTTCCATAAGGGGGTAACACCGAAGATTCAAAACAAAGGAGCACGAGAAAGCGATCGATTGCAATAAAGCACACAATAAACAAACTACAAAACTACTCCACACAAGCACACACAAGCAATGATACTATGGCAGATGCACATTCACTACACAAAGGACTACACCCTAAGCTTGGGCGAATGCTTGGGGACTAACGAAGAATCTAAGGGAGTAGCGAGTGGAACTGCTGACTCCGAAACTCTGGATGGACGAGACGGAGGGCTTGGAGAAGCTGGCGGAGACTGCTGCGGTATTGAAACACCAAGGAATCTCCTGGCTCGTATGGCATCACGGACTAGCTCGGAAATAAGAAGGCACTTGGTCGTCATGTAACGGGACATGGCGAGGATAGCCAAGTCATCTTGAGGGTTGACAAATGGACATGGGCAACATACTCCAGAATTCTTCCTTCGGCAGGAAACTGGAACATTTGATAGTGGGGTGGATCTCCGAGGGGATAAATGTTACACAACATATCGCCAAGGAGGGTGGCAAAACTGAGAGGTGCAGGAGTGGGTCTAAACACAATAGGAACAACACCAGGAGCCCTAGGGAGGGCACTGAACTCATGGAAGCTGTCCGCCATCTACGCACGAAACAGGGGTTAGGGGTAACCAAATAAGACTATATGCAGCAAACAAATGCAACAACCAAATGCAACAACCAGACCCTATACTATTGTTTTCTAATGTTCCAGCGGACTAGGGTGCTCTACAGCCAAACCTGCTCTTATACCAAGCGCTGTGGCACCCCGGCTCAGAGAAACTGGAACGCCTCGTATTCCAGCCCAGAGATCAAGGTGAAGTCTTCTAGAATACGGTACTGCTTAGCTAGAACAAACCAGCTCTCTATTATAGCACGGATATGAATACAAGGTCTCCGATATTACAATGAGTAACATCGACACAGCGATGCTACGCCAACCACATTTTCTCTATGCAAGCAGCTTAACAACTTGAGGCAGCGGAACAAGTACTGGCACCGGAACAACGAACGACGATGATGGACTCCAATCCGCAGGGACACTGGCTGGAACATTTATCCTAGCTCGCAAACACAAGAATGACACCAAACAAGCAAGCAATCGAGGCATGACCTGCAAACTGGCATGACACGCCAGATCAGTACATTGAATGTACTTGCAAGCTCACAATAACCAAAAGCAGTCAAGACAAACAACAACATAGCATTAGCAGGTTAAAGCAATCATGAGCATGATACTAACAGAACAACATGGCATGCACCAACTGAACATGATATGACTAGAACAAGCATAGCATGAGCATATGAACATGATGATACTACATGCAATAGGTTAACATTATCATGCACCAACTTACTCTGCTCGGGTTACCTCATAACCAACACATGCATCACCTTACCAACCTCGGTATCCTTGATACCACCATGATCATCTCGCGATCACATATAACTCAACCAACTTCGGTATCCACGATACCACCGTGATCCTCCTACAATCACATAAAAATCAACAAACTTTGATATCCGCGATACCTCCGTGATCCTTTCTCGATCACAACCAACATCTTTCTCATCATCGAACCAGGGTTATTATTAATCAGGTTATCATTATTACCGTTGGCTCATAGTGTGAACGACTATGAACTGGGTCCTTATCCGTGGGCGCGACTATTGATAGATTAAATACACACTCTGTAGAGGTTAGCACACTTTACCCACACCACGGAACCCATGGCCTCGCACTCCCATACGTGTGGATCAACGGTGTTCCGACAAAACCGCTCTATTGCCCATGACACTCTCCCAGCCAATCCGACCAACTCCCCATCTGGGCTAAGTCCTAGGTGGCCCCGTGTCAACCAATGACACCCAACGACCACCGTCGTGGCAAAACACAAACGGTCCCAAATAGGGACAAGGTACCTCATAACAACGAGCACACAAGGCTTATGTCTGCCTACCTGATTAGGGTAGCGCGCACCCATAACCTTCCCTCTTTGGGGACACCGGTGAGAGGCATGTCTATAGACCCAGTTAGGACCCCCATAGCAAGTAGCACAAGATAACTCGATGCATCCTAACATAGCATGAAGGTGGACATGAATCCACGAGTAAAACCGAAACAATGACAGTAGTAGCAAACAAGCAGGCAGATAACGGGCAAACTTTTATTAAATTGTCAAGTTGAAAACCAAGGCTACTGCATGACTATCATGCAAGTGGCTGTTGTAGCTTGCTTGGGGTGACGGAGACTCCGGGAAGAAGTGCGGTGAAGCTACAGAACGAAACGCCGGACGGTTCTCTCTCGGAGGGGGATGATTAGATGCAAGGGCAAAATTATCATTTTCACTATGGGACCACCTAGTGAAAATGGAAATAACAAAAGGATCTCGACAAGATGAAGAAGTGGCCACTCGTTTCACCTCGATCGGAGTTATAGTCGCAGAGTTATGAGGTGTAGAAGAAGAGGGACTTTTCTGTAAAAAGAATATTCACAGCCGGGTCCCTGAGTGGATAAGGCAGAGGCATATATTAGAAAATACACTTTCTGAATTAGAAAACATACTCCGGGATGAAGAAGAAAGAAAATATGCTTTCAAAGAACGGAAAGTGCATTTTCAGAAAGGCGCTTCCACTTACGTGATGTGGCAAGGGGGGGGGGGCAATTGGGCTGTCTTCTTCCTCCTCCTGCTTCCTGTTCGTCCGTGAACAGAGGAGGGGAGCAAGGGAGGGGCGATGAGGGGACCAGCTGGATCAGGTGGCCTCCGGCCACGACGAGCATGCCGGCGGGTGCCGGGCAGCCTGGCGCACCCGTTCAAAGATGAAGGGGCCGCCGAGGAGGAGTGGAGCGGACGGGAGGCCGCAGCGACAGAGGAGGACAGAGGCGATGGTGGTGGAGGTCTATGGAAACCAGGCAGGGCACTCCAGTGAGGCTGAGTGGGTGGGGCAGCTCGTGGTGGAGTGGGGAAGGCAGTGGAGGGGCCAGGGAAGGGAGAGGAGAGCTAGGCGCACCGGGACCAAGGAGAGACCGAGGCGGCCGAGGTGAACATGATGAACTTCGGTGGGATGTCGCTGCTCTGGTGGACTAAAGAGGAAGGGGAGAGGCTTGCGATCTGTGGAAGAACCTCGGGCACCTATTTATAGGCCCGGGGAGGGCTCGGGGATCCTCGAGAAAGCTATAGCTCGAAGCTAATGGAGGTGCAGGGCCGGACGCGTGACGGGCACGGCGACGGCGACCACACCGCAATGATTTAGGGCGGGGCAGCGACGCAGGGCGGAGCAGATGAGCACGGGCTAGCTCCTAGACAAGGTGGGACATCGAGGCATGGAGGGAAACGATGGGAACAGGGGCAACAACGTGCCAGAGCACAAGTTTTGGCTGGTGCACCCCGTGGTTACCGCGTGAACTGGCATACGCGGTGCCAGGTGATCAGCCAAATCATGTCTAGCAGATAGTCCTTAGTGCCCTTAGGTGCAATGAAGGAAGAAGAGATCCTAGGGGCAAATAAGAGATTTGTAGATGGATACGAAATAAAGCAGCAGCAACCTACTTGTGCTCTCTAGAGGGAACACAAGCTTGGGAACGAAGGAAGTGATTTGTCTGGTGATGATCACACACTAAGGTCATGTTGATCACCAAAAATCAGCTTAAGAGGAGGGGTTTAGATGGGGTTGCTGTAGAAAGTGCCAACATGGCCAAATTTGGGGATGATGAAGTTGCACTCACATAATTTCATGAAATGAGCTGAAAAATGGGCATGGTCCAATGATTTGAAGATATGAAGATGCCCAAAAAGTTTCATGCCATTTGGACTTGCCAAATAACACTTGCTTCATGAAGCATCTCCTTGGATAGAAATTTGGAAAAATTGCACAGGGCAAATGGGTTAATGAATTGAGCCAAAACTTGGTGGAGATAGGTTATATGGGTAGGAGAAGGCTTAGGAAAAGTTTTCAGCCATAATGGAGCAAGATAATATATACTTGCTTCACTAACTGAAAATTTGGACAGAAACAAAGAATTGATCCTGGGTTCACATAGATCAATGGAATGAGATGAAACATGAAGGAGGGTTATGATATGAGCACATGAAGGAGTGTGCAAAAATTTCAACTCATTTGGATAACCCTAGCTAGTACTTCCTTCACAAAGGCTTCCCTGAGACAGGAACTTTAAAAAATCACCGAGGAAGATTCACTAGGAAAATGAAGTTAAAATTTGGCAGGGCAATGCTATGGATAGGAAAAGATGTCCAAAAAGTTTGGAGTCAATCAAGCAAAGATAAATAACACTTGCTTCACATAGTGCCATTTAGGGCAGAATAGGAAAAGAATTATTGGAGGATTATTTTTGAACATGGCAATGAAATGTTTTGGCATATTTGAGCAAGATAGGACCCAAAAAATTTATGAGAATTATTTGGGAATTTTTGGAGTGACAGAAAGATGGGTTGCTTCACAACCTAGGGAAAATAGGATAATTCGTTTAATAAAAAGGAATATTCCCAATAAAAGAATATTGGTATTTGGGCTAGGATGGAAATGACATGACCTAGGGATGGTTTTGGGTATGACAAGCCACTATGAAACCTAGGAAGACATGATCTTCCCAAGTTTCAGAACCACATAGCCACGGAAAAACAAATCAAATCAAGAAATCCAAGAAAATCATCAAAAAAAGAATAGGGCAAAATCCAGGGTGTTACATCTTTGGCACGCCAGGTAGAGGGAATCGCTTGCGCGAACTCGAGATCGTGAACATCGCGTTGATCATCATCATCATCGTCTTCATCTATGGCGCCCAAGAAGAAACCTGGCGCAACCGCGCACTCTTCCACTTTGAAGGCCCCCTTCGCACGTGGCCACAGACGTCTTAGGTGCCACTGCGGCGTTGTGTGAGGTGGGTATCACGGGAGACACGACCGAAGCAGGTGGCGCCATCGTTGTGTCCCTCGTGGACGAAGTTGGAGCAGGAGACGCCGTGGGTGGTAGCATCAGCAGCATCCTAACAAACATGGACCACAAGCTACGGGTGGAGGGAACACTCAGTCTCTACCTCCCCGCTACGCTAATGGGCACATCCGCAGCAACAACGCCCCCTCTGGCGCAAGTCATGACCCTCCAGTTGTGCTTACCATAGGCATGGCTGTTGAGCACGCGCCTTGCCGAGAGTGCGGCGAGCAAGACGAAGCGCCGAACGGGGTTGTCAATCCCCGAGCGCGATTCAATCATCACTAGACTGCCTTGGCGACTGGTTCATGATGACCAGAACGCGATGACACCCCTACTGGTTCTACCAGGAGTCGAGTGACATCGCGGTCTACCTTGTCAGCTATGCCAAGCACAGCTACAAAAGCTGTTGGGGATATACCCTACGGTATGACCCGGCCGAGGATATGACCCGACTGGGACTTGGCATTTCATCAGTAACCCGCCCGAAGACTGGCGACTCATTGATGACCCGGCAGGGCTTGGATAACCCGGTCGAACTTGGCGCCTCATCAGTAATCCGCCTGGACTTGGCAGCTCATGAGCGGGCTGGCTCATTAGAGAGGCCTGCATTGGCGGCTTAACGCAGAAGGCCCAAGAAGAGAAAGACCTGGACTTCTATCCGGCTTGTAATAGAATAGTCCTAGTCCTACTAGGATTCCTGATACGTCCATTTTGCATCATGCTTTTATATCGATATTTATTGCATTATGGGCTTTTATTACACGTTATGTCACAATACTTATGCCTATTCTCTCTTATTTTAAAAGGTTTACATGAAGAGGGAGAATTCCGGCAGCCGGAATACTGTGCTGGAAAAGGAGAAAATATTAGAGACCTATTCTGCACAACTCCAAAAGTCCTGAAACTCCACGAAAGTCATTTTTGGATTTAATAAAAAATACTGAGCGGAAGAAATACCAGAGGGGGGCCACCCACCGTCCACGAGGGTGGGGGGCGCGCCCTACCCCACTGGGCACGCCCCCTGCCTTGTGGGCCCCCTGGCAGCCTTTCGGTGACCATCTTCTGCTATGTGAACTCTTTTACCTTGGAAAAAAAAATCATAAGCAAGCTTTCTGGACGAAACACCGCCGCCACGAGGCGGAACCTTGGCGGAACCAATCTAGGGCTCCGGCAGAGCTGTTCTGCCGGGGAAACTTCCCTCCGGGAGGGGGAAATCATCATCGTCGTCATCACCATCGATCCTCTCATCGGGAGGGGTCAATCTCCATCAACATCTTCACCAACACCATCTCCTCTCAAACCTCCAAAACCTTAGATTGGTACCTGTGGGTTGCTAGTAGTGTTGATTACTCCTTGTAGTTGATGCTAGTTGGTTCATTTGGTGGAAGATCATATGTTTAGATCCTTTATGCATATTAATACCCCTCTGATTATGAACATGAATATGATTTGTGAGTAGTTACGTTTGTTCCTGAGGACATGGGTGAAGTCTTGCTATAAATAGTCATGTGAATTTGGTATTCGTTCGATATTTTGAGGAGATTTATGTTATCTATCCTCTAGTGGTGTTATGTGATCATCGACTACATGACACTTCACCATTATTTGGGCCTAGAGGAAGGCATTGGGAAGTAATAAGTAGATGATGGGTTGCTAGAGTAACATAAGCTTAACCCCTAGTTTATGCGTTGCTTCGTAAGGGGCTGATTTGGATCCACATGTTTCATGCTATGGTTAGGTTTACCTTAATACTTCTTTTGTACTTGCGGATGCTTGTAATAGGGGTTAATCATAAGTGGGATGCTTGTCCAAGAAAGGGCAGTACCCAAGCACCGGCCCACCCACATATCAAATTATCAAAGTAACGAACGCGATCATATGAGTGTGATGAAAACTAGCTTGACGATAATTCCCATGTGTCCTCGGGAACACTTTTCTCTATATAGGAATTTTTCCAGGCTTGTCCTTTGCTACAAAAAGGATTGGGCAACCTTGCTGCACCTTATTTACTTTCATTGTTTTTTACCCTTTACAAATTACCTTATCACAAAACTATCTGTTACCGATAATTTCAGTGCTTGCAGAGAATACCTTACTGAAAACCACTTGTCATTTCCTTCTGCTCCTCGTTGGGTTCGACACTCTTACTTATCGAAAGGACTACGATAGATCCCCTACACTCGTGGGTTATCAAGACTCTTTTCTGGCGCCATTGCCAGGGAGTGAAGCGCCTTTGGTGAGTGGAACTTGGTAAAGAAAAATTTATATAGTGTGCTGAAATTTACTGTCACTTGTTACTATGGAACATAATCCTTTGAGGGGCTTGTTCGGGGTATCTTCACCCCAAGCAGTAGAGCAAAGAGTTGCTCCTCAACCTACTGAACCTACTGAAAATGTTTACTTTGAAATTCCTTTGGGTATGATAGAGAAACTGCTAGCTAATCCTTTTACAGGAAATGGAACATTGCATCCCAATTTACACCTAATCTATGTGGATGAAATTTGTGGATTATTTAAGCTTGCAGGTATGCCCGATGATGTTATAAAGAAGAAGCTCTTTCCTTTATCTTTGAAGGGAGAGGCATTGACATGGTTTAGGCTATGTGATGATATGGGATCATGGAACTACAAATGATTGAAATTGGAATTTCATCAGAAGTTTTATCCTATGCATCTTGTTCATCGTGATCATAATTATATATATAATTTTTGGCCTCGCAAATGAGAAAGCATCGCTCAAGCTTGGGGGAGGATTAAGTCAATGTTATATTGATGCCCCAATCATGAGCTCTCAAGAGAAATGAATATTCAAAAATTTTATGCTCGGCTTTCTCTCAACAATCGCTCCATGCTCGATACTTCTTGTACTGGTTCGTTTATGATGAAGACTATTGAATTCAGATGGGATTTATTGGATAGAATTAATCGCAACTCTGAAGATTGGGATCTCGACGAAGGTAAGGAGTCAGGTATGACACCTAAGTTTGATTGTGTTAAATCTTTTATGGATACCGATGCTTTTTGTGTTTTTAGCACTAAATATGGACTTGACTCTGAGATAGGAGCTTCTTTCTGTGAATCATTTGCTACTCATGTTGACCTCCCTAAGGAGAAGTGGTTTAAATATAATCCTCCCACTGAAGTAAAAGTAGTGGCACCTATTATAGTTGAAGAAAAAACTATCACTTATAATGATCCTATTGTTCCTACTACCTATATTGAGAAACCACCCTTCCCTGTTAGGATGAAGGATCATGCTAAAGCTTCAACTATGGTTCGTAAGAGTAATACTAAAACACCTACACCACCTAAGCAAATTGAAGTTGAACCTAGTATTGCTATGGTTAAAGATCTCTTGGCTGATGATATTGATGGGCATGTTATTTAGTTCTGTGATGAAGCTGCTAGAATTGCTAGACCAGATACTAAGAAACATAGACCTGTTGTAGGCATGCCTGTTATTTATGTTAAAATAAGAGATCATTGTTATCATGGCTTATGTGATATGGGTGCTAGTGTCGATGCAATACCTCATTCCTTATACAAAGAAATTATGCATGATATTGCACCTGTTGAGATAGAAGAACTTGATGTTACAATTAAGCTTGCCAATAGAGATACTATTTCACCAATTGGGATTGTTAGAGATGTTGAAGTCTTGTGTGGGGAAGTTAAATATCCTGCTGATTTTCTTGTTCTTGGTTCCCCACAAGATGACTTTTGTCCCATCATATTTGGTAGACCCTTCTTGAACACTATTAATGCTAAGATAGATTGCGAAAAGGATACTGTTACTATTAGTTTGGGGGATATGTCTCATGAGTTTAATTTTGCTAAATTTTGTAGACAACCTCATGATAAAGAATTGCCTAGTAAGGACGAAATTATTGGTCTTGCTTCTATTGCCGTGCCTCCTAATGATCCTTTAGAACAATGTTTGCTAGACCATGAAAATGATATGTTTATGAATGAAAGAAGGGAGATAGATGAAGTATTCTTTAAACAGGGACCTATTCTGAAACACAACTTGCCTGTTGAAATTCTAGGGGATCCTCCACCACCCAAGGGTGATCCCGTGTTTTAGCTTAAACCACTCCCTGATACTCTTAAATATGCTTATCTTGATGAAAAGAAGATATATCCTATTATTATTAGTGCTAACCTTTCAGAGTAGGAAGAGGAGAGATTATTGAAAACTCTGAAGAAGCACCGTGCTGCTATTGGATATACTCTGGATGATCTTAAGGGCATTAGTCCCCCTCTATGCCAACACAAGATAAAATTGGAGAAAGACGCCAAACCAGTAAATGATCACCAACGACGGTTAAATCCTAAGATGAAAGAAGTGGTAAGAAAGGAAATACTAAAGCTCCTCGAGGCATGTATAATTTATCCTATTGTTGATAGTCAGTGGGTAAGTCCTGTCCATTGTGTCCCTAAGAAGGGAGGTATTACTGTTGTTCCTAATGATAAAGATGAATTGACCCCGCAAAGAATTGTTACAGGTTATAGGATGGTAATTGATTTCCGTAAGTTAAATAAAGCTACTAAAAAGATCATTACCCTTTACCTTTTATTGATCAAATGCTAGAAAGATTATCCAAACATACACATATTTTCTTTCTAGATGGTTATTCTGGTTTCTCTCAAATACCTGTGTCAGCGGAGGATCAAGAAAAGACCACTTTTACTTGCCCTTTCAATACTTTTGCTTATAGACGTATGCCTTTTGGTTTATGTAATGCACCTGCTACCTTTCAAAGATGCATTATGGCTATATTCTCTGATTTTTGTGAAAAGATTGTTGAGGTTTTCATGGATGATTTCTCTGTTTATGGATCTTCTTTTGATGATTGCTTGAGCAATCTTGAACAAGTTTTGCAGAGATGCGAAGATACTAGTCTTGTCTTGAATTGGGAAAAGTGCCACTTTATGGTTAATGAAGGCATCGTCTTGGGGCATGAAATTTCTAAAAGAGGTATTCAAGTTGATAAAGCTAAGGTTGATGCTATTGAAAAGATGCCATGTCCTAAGGACATTAAAGGTATAAGAAGTTTCCTTAGTCATGCCGGTTTTTATAGGAGGTTCATTAAGGACTTCTCTAAAATTTCTAGGCCTCTGACCATTCTCTTACAAAAAGATATTCCTTTTGTCTTCGATGATGATTGTGTAGAAGCATTTGAAATACTTAAGAAAGCTTTGATTTCTGCACCTATTGTTCAGCCACCTGATTGGAATTTACCCTTTGAAATTATGTGTGATGCTAGTGATTATGCCGTAGGTGCTGTTCTAGGACAAAGAGTTGATAAGAAACTAAATGTTATTCAATATGCTAGTAAGACTCTAGACAGTGCCCAGAGAAATTATGCTACTACTTAAAAAGAATTCTTAGCAGTTGTATTTGCTTGTGATAAGTTTAGACCTTATATTGTTGATTCTAAAGTAACTGTTCACACTGGTCATGCTACTATTAAATATCTTATGGAAAAGAAAGATGCTAAACCTAGACTTATTAGATGGGTTCTCCTACTACAAGAATTTGATTAGCATATTATTGGTAGAAAGGGAGCTGAGAACCCCGTTGCAGACAACTTGTCTAGGTTAGAGAATGTTCTTGATGACCCACTACCTATTGATGATAGCTTCCCAGATGAACAATTAGCTGTCATAAATGCTTCTCGTACTGCTCCATGGTATGCTGGTTATGCTAATTACATTGTTGTTAAATTTATACCATGTAGTTTCACATACCAGCAAAACAAAAAGTTTTTCTATGATTTAAGACATTACTTCTGGGATGACCCACACCTTTATAAAGAAGGATTAGACGGTGTTATTAGACGTTGTGTACCTGAGCATGAACAAGAACATATCCTACGCAAGTGTCACTCCGAGGCATATGGAGGGCACCACGCTGGAGATAGAACTGCACACATGGTATTGCAATCCGGTTTTTATTGGCCTACTCTCTTCAAAGATGCTCGTGAGTTTTGTCTTGTCTTGTGATGAATGTCAAAGAATTGGTAATATTAGTAGATGTCAAGAAATGCCTATGAACTATTCTCTTGTTATTGAACCATTTGATGTTTAGGGCTTTGTGTATACGGGACCGTTTCCTTCCTCTAATGGATATACACATATTCTAGTTGCTGTTGATTACGTTACTAAGTGGGTAGAAGCTATTCCAACTAGTAGTGCTAATCATAACACCTCTATTAAGATGCTTAAAGAAGTTATTTTTCCGAGGTTTGGTGTCCCTAGATACTTAATGACTAATGGCGGTTCACATTTTATTCATGGTGCTTTCCGTAAAATGCTTGCTAATTATGATGTTAATCATACAATTGCATCTCCATATCACCCACGGTCTAGTGGCTAAGTAGAACTTAATAATAGAGAGCTCAAGTTAATTTTGCAAATGACTGTTAATAGATCTAGAAATAATTGGTCAAAGAAACTTGATGATGCATTATGGGCCTATAGAACTGCATATAAAAATCCTATGGGTATGTCTCCATATAAAATGGTTTATGGTAAAGCATGTCACTTACCTCTCGAGCTAGAACATAAGGCATATTGGGCCATTAAAGAGATCAATTATGATTTCAAACTTGCTAGTGAGAAGAGGTTATTTGATATTAGCTCACTTGATGAATGGAGAACTCAAGCCTATGAGAATGCCAAACTATTTAAAGAAAAAAGTTAAAAGATGGCATGACAAAAGGATACAAAAGCGTGAGTTTAATGTAGGTGATTATGTGTTGCTCTTCAACTCTCGTTTAAGATTTTTTTCCAGAAAACTTCTCTCTAAATGGGAAGGTCCTTACGTTATCGAGGAGGTCTACTGTTCTGGTGCCATAAAAATCAACAACTTCGAAGGCACCAATCCAAAGGTGGTGAGCGGTCAAAGGATTAAACATTATACCTCAGGTAATCCCATAAATGTTGAAACTAATGTTATTGAAACCGTAACCCCAGAGGAATACATAAGGGACACTTTCCAGAACGTTTCAGACTCCGAAAAGGAATAGGTATGTGGTATGGTAAGTAAACCGACTCCAAAACAGTTCTAATAGCAATTTTTCTCCATTTTGGAATATTTAGGAAAATAGGAAAATAAGAAGTAGTCCGGGAAGGACATGAGGCGTCCACGAGGGTGGAGGCCCCCTGCCTTGTGGGCACCTCGTGTGCTCTCCGGACTCCGTTTTCTTGCAAGATACTTCTTTTGGTCGGTAAAAATTCACCATATAATCTCCCGAAGGTTTTGACCTACGTATCAAGCAAATATCCTCTGTCTTTGTTTGGAGCTGTTTTTCTGACAGATCTAGATCACCATGACGTCTTCAAGCGCCCCCAAGGACAAGTTTTTCGAGAAGGTCATCAACCCCTACCTCGCGGAGGTGCTGCATCACCCTCAAACCATTGAGATGCGTGAGGGGGTGCTGCACATCCGCAATGTTGAGGGACCAAGGAGGACCGGAAGCGTGGAGACAAGACTCAAAGCAATGGAACAACAAGTTTTCAAGTGCCAAGGGGTGGTGGAACACAGACTCAACACCAACCAGATGATGATCTCGGAGTTCACCAACAACCACAAGCTGGATGCCAAGAACATTGGGGAGACCATCTTCAAACTTCATGAGAAAATCGAGCACCTCCAAGCCCAGATCTATGACCTACAAAACCAAAATTATGAGTATGAATATAGATTCAAGAGGATGAGTTTGGCTGCAGATTTGAGGATCCCGGAGACTCAATCATCCTTATATGTGGTGAGCCTATGCCTTGGAAGACAGAGGACAAGCCTACATCATCAACAACTCCATCATCACCACTTCCGAAGAGGGAGACATAAACACATGGGTATGGGCACTTGTAGCGACCAGACCTCAAACAGTCTGATCTCTGTGCTCAGTGTCATCCCTGGATCAGTAATGCTGACACCACACAGTACTTGGAGGATTTATAACAGAGTAGCAATCACACACTTATTACATTGAATGTCTCAAGAGAGAACTTATTGAAATAAGTATGGCTTAAGGCCATCTAAAACGATAACAGCGGAAGGCTTGGAAGATAAGCAAGTCCATCAACTCCAACGGCATCACTGAGTATAGGACCACGACCTAACAGCACCTTACTCGTCATCTGAAAAGTCTGCAACATGAAACGTTGCAGCCCGAAAATGGGTCAACACATGGAATATGCTGGCAATGTAACACATAGAGAATAACAATGGAGATAGGCTATACTACATGCATATTTGGCTGGTGGTAAAGCTCTATGGTTACAATTTTTGCATAAAGCCAATTTTTCCCTACTTCAAAGGAATAAATTCATTTATTTATCATGGTGGCTGTTAAACATTGAGAATGGTTGACAGCATTCTCAATCCCAATTAAAAAGTACTCATTAAAACCCAACAATATTAATTAAAGTAACATGATGAGATTCACATGATATCCAGGTACCATATACTCAAGATGTCCATAACCGGGGACACAGCTAACCATGATTAGTTTATACACTCTGTAGAGGTTTGCGCACTTTTCCCCACATGAATCGATCGCCTCCGCTTGGTTTCTCGCACTACATGATGTTTGAGAAACGGATGACCGCGACATAGTCTTTCAGAAGCACTTGCACCTTACATAGGGGTAGACCGTAGCAACCTACATCCCCTACATCTGCTAGTCCACCCCGTAAGAGTTCGCACAACTTAGTCAACTATGCTAGAGCCCATAATAGCATGTGGCTGCACACGGAAGTTTCTAGTTTGAATAATCTCATGATCCCTTTGAGCCTGGGTGGCGGTCCGAAGAAATACAGGCAAGTCCTGCTAGAAAACAGGTGCCTCAATCCACCCAGATGTGTGTTTAAGTTGCCACCTTAAATAAACCATTAATTAACAATCTCACATCTGTCATGGATATTCACTCACCCAATCCACGTCTACTAGCATAGCATGGCATAATAAGCAAACGTAGAAGTAACTCCCAAAGGTTTGAAATAAAACAGGTAATAGGTACTACCTCAATCTACTTCCCATCCCACAATTTAATTAGATCCTAATCATGCAATGTTTGAGGATAGATCTAATGCATAAAACTGGGTAGTAGAAAGGTATGATCAAGTGTTACTTGCCTTGCTGATGATCCGCGAAACCTAGAGACTCGAAGTAACAGGCGGCGCACTCCGGGTATTCTATCGCAGACAAACAAACAAGAATACAATAAGTACTCATCTAATGCAAAGGTAAAACTCAAGTAAAAGGTCTAACCAGAATGTTCAACTTAAGAACTCCGGTTTGCAAAAAGAATCAAATCAAATAAAGCAACAAAAGTCAAACGGCGAAAGAAAACAGCTTCGTTTTACTAATTTGGATCTAAGTCAAATTTTACATAAGCAAAAACTTGTTTAAGTAGATTATTCGGAAAGAGGGTTTCGAGACGAAACTCCAGGCGCTTGAATCGCCTGATTCCGATAAACGAACGAAAAGTTAAACTAAAACGAAAATCGGATCAGGAATCACGCTCAGAAAAATCGCGGATTAAATCCGAGAAAAAGAAAAAACGACGAACGGGTTAACGAACGAACGTTCGTTAACTAAACGAATCTGACGAAAGCATTCGTTAAAATGAACTAACGGACGAACGTCCGCTAATTAACCTAAACTGAAAAAAACTGAAAACTAAATAAAAAAACGAATCTAAAAAAAACCCGAAACAAAACCGAAATAAAACCGTCTGGTTTTTAAGAAAACCGGCGGCACGCGGTTCGAGGCGGCGGCGAACCTCGGCGGCGGCGGCGGCGAAGTCCGGCGGCGGCGGCGGCGGCGGCGGATCTGGCGGCGGCGGCGTTTAGGGTTAGGGTTTGGGCGCGGGTGGGCCGGCGGCGGCGGATCGGGCTGGCGGGGTCGGGCGGCTGGGCCGGGGGCCGGGGCGGCGCTATTTATAGTGCCCCCCCCCGAGCGGAGTCCCGCTCGGGCACGGCCCGTAGGTCGGTGCGCGTTTTTTTTAAATAATTCCGCGCAGAAGAAAAATAAAAAGAAATACTAAACGGACTCCAAAATTCCCGAAATAAATTTTCCCCGACTTCTAAAATCAAGCCGGACTAGATGAACATTTATTCGGGGCCTAAATGCAATTTTGAAAAACGCGCATTTTTCCTAAATTCAAATAAAAGCGAAAAAACTCCAAAATAAAATCTTATTTGATTTTTTATTAAATCTTCATTATTTCTTTATTTTGGGAAAGTCATTTTATTCCCTCTCTGAATTTTTGGTAGTAGAAATAATTGAAGATAAAATAAATAAAATCAATGATCCTATTTTCAAAATTTGAGAAATACCCAAATAAGAAAATAACGAAATCCCCAACTCTCTCCGTGGGTCCTTGAGTTGCGTAGAATTTCTAGGATCGAGCCAATAATGCAACAAAATATGATATGCAATGATGATCTATGTATAACATTCCAAATTGAAAATTTGGGATGTTACAAACCTACCCCCCTTAAGATGAATCTCGCCCTCGAGATTCGGGTTGGCTAGCAAATAGGTGAGGGTGGTCCTTGAGCAGATCTTCCTCTCGCTCCCAGGTGGCTTCCTCCTCGGTGTGGTGGCTCCACTGAACTTTGCAAAACTTGATAACCTTGCTGCGGGTAACTCTGCTGGCATAATCCAAAATCTTAACAGGTTTCTCTTCATAGGTCAAATCTTCTTTCAACTGAATCGTTTCCAATGGCACCGTATCTCTCAGTGGTATATCAGCCATCTCCGCGTGGCACTTCTTCAACTGTGAAACATGGAACACATCGTGAACTCCTGACAATCCCTCAGGTAATTCCAACTTGTATGCTACTTCTCCCATGCGTTCCAAAACCTTGTATGGCCCCACAAAACGTGGCGCTAACTTTCCTTTAACTCCAAACGTTTAACTCCTCGAAGTGGAGATACTCGAAGATAAACTCTGTCTCCGACTTCATATTCTGTCTCCTTGCGTTTCGAATCTGCATAGCTCTTCTGCCTTGACTGAGCTACCTTGAGCCTGTCGCGAATCAACTTTACTTTCTGTTCAGACTCCTTAATCAAATCTGGTCCAAACAACTGGCGGTCTCCAACCTCATCCCACAACAACGGGGTTCTGCACCTCCTTCCGTACAAGGCTTCGAAAGGGGCCATCTTCAAACTGGATTGGTAACTATTGTTGTAAGAAAACTCCGCGTATGGCAAGTTGTCATCCCAACTTGATCCATAATCCAAAACACAAGCTCTAAGCATATCTTCCAAAATCTGATTGACTCTCTCGGTCTGTCCATCTGTCTGTGGGTGGAAAGATGTGCTAAACTCCAGCCTGGTTCCCAATGTTTCGTGCAACTGCTTCCAGAACTTCGAGGTGAATTGGGTTCCTCTATCTGATACGATACTCCTCGGAACTCCATGCAAACATACAATCCTCGTCATGTATATCTTAGCCAATTTGGCACTGCTGTAGGTAGTCTTTACTGGGATGAAATGAGCTACCTTCGTCAAACGATCAACTACAACCCAAATCGAGTCATAGCCTGAACGAGTCCTGGGCAATCCCGTGATGAAATCCATGCCTAGTTTATCCCACTTCCATTCGGGTATAAGCAATGGCTGCAACAATCCAGCTGGCTTCTGATGTTCTGCCTTCACCCTCTGACATACATCACAAACTGCTACATACTCTGCAATATCCTTCTTCATTCCGGTCCACCAGAAAGTTTCCTTCAAATCCAAATACATCTTTGTATTTCCGGGGTGAATCGAGTATGGTGAATCATGTGCCTCTTGCAGAATCAACTTCCTGATCTCCGGGTCATTGGGCACATAAACACGGTCCTCAAATCATAGGGTATCGTACTCATCCTCACGAAATCCTTTAGCCTTCCCCTTGCTCATCTGTTCCTTAATAGCGGCAACTTCCGTATCTGCCTTTTGAGCTTCTCTGATTTTATCCATCAACGTAGACTGAATCTCCAATGCTGCTACATAGCCTCTCGGAACTATTTCCAAACATAGCTCTCGAAGGTCCTCGGCTAACTCCTTGGGTATTTCTCCCGTCATTAGAGTATTGACATGGCTCTTGCGGCTCAACGCGTCTGCTACAACGTTAGCCTTCCCGGGGTGATAATGCAATCTCATATCATAATCCTTAATAAGTTCCAACCATCTCCTCTGCCTGAGATTTAACTCCTTCTGCGTGAAGATGTACTTCAAACTCTTGTGATCCGTGTACACCTCACAATGATTTCCAATGAGAAAATGTCTCCACGTTTTCAGTGCATGCACTACAGCTGCTAACTCCAAATCATGAGTAGCATAATTCAACTCATGAGGCTTAAGTTGTCGTGAAGCATACGAAACAACTCTTCCTTCCTGCATAAGCACTGCTCCAAGTCCTCGACGTGAAGCGTCGCAATACACTTCATAATCCTTAGTCTGATCTGGCAGAATCAACACTGGTGAGGTAACCAAACGTTTCTTCAATTCTTGGAAACTAGCCTCACACTCCTCAGTCCAAATGAACTTAGTATCCTTCTTCAACAACTCTGTCATAGGCTTGGCAATCTTCGAGAAATTTTCAATGAATCTTCGGTAGTATCCTGCGAGTCCAAGGAAACTCCTGATCTCTCCAACTGTTGTTGGTGCTTCCCAGTTTGTCACAGTGACAACTTTAGTGGGGTCTACTGCGATACCTTCTCCGGATATAACATGTCCGAGAAATCCAACTTCCTTCAACCAAAACTCACACTTGCTGAACTTGGCGTATAGCTGATGTTCTCTGAGCTTCTCGAGTACTAATCGCAAGTGTTCCTTGTGTTCCTCTTCATTCTTCGAGTAAACCAAAATATCATCAATGAACACCACGACGAACTTATCCAAAAACTCCATAAACACCTTGTTCATCATGTTCATAAAATAGGCTGGGGCGTTAGTCAGACCAAATGACATAACGGTATACTCATACAGCCCGTACCTGGTGGTAAAAGCCGTCTTCGGTATATCTTGCTCCCGAATCTTCAACTGATGGTACCCTGATCGCAAATCGATCTTGGAAAACACCTTAGCTCCTTGCAACCGATCAAACAGATCATTGATCATTGGTAGTGGGTACTTGTTCTTGATTGTTATTTCATTCAATCCGTGATAATCAACAACCATTCTTAACGATCCATCCTTCTTCTCCACTAGAAGTACTGGCGATCCCCAAGGCGAAGAACTTGGGCGAATAAAACCTTTGTCCAACAACTCCTTAATCTGCTTCTTGATTTCCTCCAAATCTTGGGCTGGCATCCTGTACGGTCTCTTGGATATAGGCCCAGTGCCTGGCAGTAGCTCAATTAAGAACTCAATGTCTCTATCCGGTGGCATGCCTGGCAACTCTTCTGGAAATACATCGGAAAATCTTTTACCACTGGTACTTCCTCCTGCACAACTCCTGATAAGGAATTTACATGTGCTCTCCTCGGCTCATGCCGTGATACATACTTGATCCTTATCCCTTCTGGTGTCGTAAGCAAAATTGTCTTACTGGCGCAATCAATGTTCCCTCCATACTTCGATAACCAATCCATGCCTAATATCACATCCAAACCTTGCGATTCCAAAACTATTAGGTCCGAGGGAAATACATGGTGTCCAATCCTTAATGGCAGTCGATCACACCATTTACTAGCCGTATACTCTGCTCCGGGTGAGGTTACTAGCATGGGTGACCTAAGTGCTTGGGTTGGCAATTTATATTTATCCACAAATCCCCTTGATATGTATGAATGCGATGCACCGTATCAAAAAGAACAACTGCAGTAAATGTCTTAACCAAAAACTTACCTATTACTGCATCTGGCTGAGCTTCAACCTCCTCCACGGTAACGTGGTTTACTTGCCCCCTGTTGAAAGGGTTCGGCTTCTTTCCTGAGCTTCCATTGCCATTTCCATTTTGGGCTTCTGGGCAGTCATTTGCATAATGCCCCGTCTTGCGGCACTTGTAACAGGTGATATGGCTCAGGTCTGCCTTGGATGGTGTTGACGGGTTGGTGCGGCTTTGTCCATTGCTTCCTCCATTCCCGTTCCCATTCCTTGTGCCATTGTGATTGTGCGAGCTGCCTCCTCCATGAGTATGCTGAAAATGTCCTCCTGACTTTGGGGTAAAGCGTGGTTTCTGCTGAGCTCCAGAATTGTACTTCCCCTGTCCATACTTCCTCTTACGATTGTCAATCTGCTGCTGCTTCCCTTCAATCATAAGAGCACGATCTACTAACTCCTGGTAGTTATTGAAAATGGCTACCATCAACTGCATGCTCAGCTCATCATTCAGGCCTTCTAGAAACTTCTCCTGCTTAGCTGCATCCGTAGCAACGTCATCTGGGGCATAACGTGCTAGCTTACTAAAATCATCCACATACTGGCCAACTGTCCGTCCTCCTTGGCGTAAGTTGCGAAACTCACGCTTCTTCATGGCCATAGCTCCTGCTGAAACATGGGCAGTACGAAAAGCTTGCTGAAACTGATTCCATGTGACAGTGTCTACAGGGTAAGTGGCTGTAAAATTCTCCCACCATGCTGCTGCGGGTCCGTCAAGCTGATGTGCGGCAAACTTCACCTTTTCTCCATCTGTGCATCCTGCAGTGGTCAACTCCCTCCCTATCTTACGGAGCCAATCATCTGCTACTATCGGCTCGGTGCTACTGGAAAACACCGGCGGATTCAACCTTAAGAAACGTGCCAGATGGTCAACAGGTGGTGGTGGTGGTGGGTTGTTGTTGTTGCCTTGGTTCTGTACCAATGTTTGAATCAAGGTATTCTGCTGCTGAATCAACTGAGTGATCTCTGGCGGAAAAACAAACTCGGGGTCGCGTCTCGGAGGCATCTGAGGGTTTAAAGGGAAGAGTTAAGAATAGAATGAGGTCTAGTGAGAATACACTACCCATATGCACATGAGTCAAAACACACAATATCATTCCAATCAATTCAAACAAGGGCATACAACGGTCTAACTATCGTTACAAAAGTGCTTGGACTAAAACTAGTTAAATGGTGGAAAATTCTACTACTGTTATGGTGGTCAACTAGAAAAACTGCTCCGATGAAGATTCCATGATATCTGCTCCAGCTTCATCAACATAGTCATCATCGCTGTCGTCGGGATCCGAGTCGGTGTCGTCGATGATGATATAATTATCTGGACATGTAGGTTCATCCTCTTCTGCTCGGGGTGCTGAACCTCCCATGAATACTCCAATCTTCTCCTTAAGGTCACCGTTCTGTCTTACTAGAGCGACGATTTCTTCCATATAGTCTTTACGCGTAGCCTTGAGTTCTGCTTCTAGCTCCTTGATCCTGGTCATAGCCTTCTGTAGCTCCTCCATATCTGCGCACATCTGGTTCTCCTGGCGTCGGATGTGTTGGTTTAACTCCTGAATATAAGCTGCGATTGATCTGTCCCTCCTGGTGGTGATCATCTCCCAATGCTCATCTCGGCGCCCACAAATCTGGTAGATAGTATTCTTGAGATCGCTGTAGTAAACTTCTCCAATTCATCCCATGGCGATGTGAGCTGCCATGCTCTTTCCTAGGCTCCATGTTGGCACATCAAAGGTAAATTCTATTGGCTCCGTGACTGGTGCAAACGTCCTTCCTGGAATGTAGACTTGAATCCTCCAGCGCTCCTCTTCGGGTAAAGTGGCGTTGAAAGTCCCAGTGAAGCTTGGTACTCCTATGTTCAGGTATCTAGTGGCTTCCTTCAAGTGACATCCAAAAGGTGAATTCTCATCTGGTTGCGCGAACTTGATCCTTGCATCCGCCATCCTAAAGAATAGAAAAGATGAGGAGTCAAAAATGAGAAGAAAGAGTAGTGATCTAGGGCTTAAGCTTAGTGGCCGTGTCCTACAGTCAGCGTGTGCTCTGATACCACCTTGTAGCGACCAGACCTCAAACAGTCTGATCTCTGTGCTCAGTGTCATCCCTGGATCAGTAATGCTGACACCACACAGTACTTGGAGGATTTATAACAGAGTAGCAATCACACACTTATTACATCGAATGTCTCAAAAGAGAACTTATTGAAATAAATATGGCTTAAGGCCATCTAAAACGATAACAGCGGAAGGCTTGGAAGATAAGCGAGTCCATCAACTCCAACGGCATCACTGAGTATAGAACCACGACCTAACAGCACCTTACTCGTCGTCTGAAAAGTCTGCAACATGAAACGTTGCAGCCCGAAAATGGGTCAGCACATGGAATATGCTGGCAATGTAACACATAGAGAATAACAATGGAGATAGGCTATACTACATGCATATTTGGCTGGTGGTAAAGCTCTATGGTTACAGTTTTTGCATAAAGCCAATTTTTCCCTACTTCAAAGGAATAAATTCATTTAACTATCATGGTGGTTGTTAAACATTGAGAATGGTTGACAGCATTCTCAATCCCAATTAAAAAGTACTCATTAAAACCCAACAATATTAATTAAAGTAACATGATGAGATTCACATGATATCCAGGTACTAGATACTCAAGATGTCCATAACCGGGGACACGACTAACCATGATTAGTTTATACACTCTGCAGAGGTTTGCGCACTTTTCCCCACATGACTCGATCGCCTCCGCTTGGTTTCTCGCACTACATGATGTTTGAGAAACGGATGACCGAGACATAGTCTTTCAGAAGCACTTGCACCTTACATAGGGGTAGACCGTACCAACCTACATCCCCTACATCTGCTAGTCCACCCCGTAAGAGTTCGCACAACTTAGTCAACTATGCTAGAGCCCATAATAGCATGTGGCTGCACACGGAAGTTTCTAGTTTGAATAATCTCATGATCCCTTTGAGCCTGGGTGGCGGTCCGAAGAAATACAGGCAAGTCCTGCTAGAAAACAGGTGCCTCAATCCACCCAGATGTGTGTTTAAGTTGCCACCTTAAATAAACCATTAATTAACAATCTCACATCTGTCATGGATATTCACTCACCCAATCCACGTCTACTAGCATAGCATGGCATAATAAGCAAACGTAGAAGTAACTCCCAAAGGTTTGAAATAAAACAGGTAATAGGTACTACCTCAATCTACTTCCCATCCCACAATTTAATTAGATCCTAGTCAATGCAATGTCTGAGGATAGATCTAATGCATAAAACCGGATAGTAGAAAGGTATGATCAAGTGTTACTTGACTTGCTGATGATCCGCGAAACCTAGAGACTCGAAGTAACAGGCGGCGCACTTCGGATATTCTATCGCAGACAAACAAACAAGCATACAATAAGTACTCATCTAATGCACAGGTAAAACTCGAGTAAAAGGTCTAACCAGAATGTTCAACTTAAGAACTCCGGTTTGCAAAAAGAATCAAATCAAATAAAGCAACGAAAGTCAAACGGCGAAAGAAAACAACTTCGTTTTACTAATCTAGATCTAAGTCAAATTTTACAGAAGCAAAAACTTGTTTAAGTAGATTATTCGGAAAGAGGGTTTTCGAGACGAAACTCCAGGCGCTTGAATCGCCTGATTCCGATAAACGAGCGAAAAGTTAAACTAAAAGGAAAATCGGATCAGGAATCGCGATCAGAAAAATCGCGGATTAAGTCTGAGAAAAAGAGAAAACGATGAACGGGTTAACGAATGAACGTTCATTAACTAAACGAATCTGACAAAAGCGTTCGTTAAAATGAACTAACGGACGAATGTCCGCTAATTAACCTAAACCGAAAAAACCGAAAACTAAATAAAAAAACGAATCTAAAAAAAACCCGAAACAAAACCGAAATAAAACCGTCCTGTTTTTAAGAAATCCGGCGGCACACGGTTCGAGGCGGCGGCGAACCTCGGTGGCGGTGGTAGCGAAGTCCAGCGATGGCAGCGGCGGCGGCGGCGGATCTGGCGGCGGCGGCGTTTAGGGTTAGGGTTTGGGCGCGGGTGGGCCGGCGGCGGCGGATCGGGCTGGCGGGGTCGGGCGGCTGGGCCGGGGCGCCGGGGCGGCGCTATTTATAGTGCCCCCCCCCCCGAGCGGAGTCCCGCTTGGGCACGACCCGTAGGTCGGTGCGCGTTTTTTTTAAATAATTCCGTGCAGAAGAAAAATAAAAAGAAATACTAAACGGACTCCAAAATTCCCGAAATAAATTTTCCCCGACTTCTAAAATCAAGCCGGACTAAATGAACATTTATTCGGGGCCTAAATGCAATTTTGAAAAACGCGCATTTTTCCTAAATTCAAATAAAAGCGAAAAAAACTCCAAAATAAAATCTTATTTGATTTTTTTATTAAATCTTCATTATTTCTTTATTTTGGGAAAGTCATTTTATTCCCTCTCTGAATTTTTGGTAGTAGAAATAATTGAAGATAAAATAAATAAAATCAATGATCCTATTTTCAAAATTTGAGAAATACCCAAATAAGAAAATAACGAAATCCCCAACTCTCTCCGTGGGTCCTTGAGTTGCATAGAATTTCTAGGATCGAGCCAATAATGCAACAAAATATGATATACAATGATGATCTATGTATAACATTCCAAATTGAAAATTTGGGATGTTACAGCACTCCCCTTGGGAACTGCCAAGCTTGGGAGAGGTGGCCCGGTATCGTATCACCATCACACTCCTATCTTTACCGTTTTACTTATGTCGATCCTTTTAGTAATATCTTGATCTAGTAGAATAAAGTTTTGGTATGATTTAGTTTTGAGTTTTGCCTTATGATCCTTCTATGTAATGGAGTCCGTGAGCTATATATAATAAAGATTAGTGTTGAGTCAAGGGCTTTACTATCTTGCTATGATATTGAGGGAATAAAAATAAAAGAAGTATAAAAAGAAATAAAAGAGATCATATTGATCTTATGGAGAGTAATGACTTCACATATAAAGAGTATGATGAATAAAAGTTGTTGAGAGTTGACAAACATAGTTTTGGTCATGGTTGCAATTAATAGGAAGTAATAAAGAAAGAGAGGTTCTCACATATAAATATACTATCTTGGACATCTTTTATGGTTGTGAGCACTCATTAAAATATGACATGCTAAAGAGTTGATGTTGGACAAGGAGACAACATAATGGGTTATGTTTTCTTATATCCGAAATAAAGTATGTTGTCATGGATCATCCAACATGTTGATCTTGCCTTTCTCCCTCATGCTAGCCAAATTCCTTGCACCAAGTAGAGATACTACTTGTGCTTCCAAATATCCTTAAACCCAGTTTTGCCATGAGATTCCACCATATCTACCTATGGATTGAGTAAGATCCTTCAAGTAAGTTGTCATGTTGCATTCAATAAAAATTGCTTTCTAAATATGTATGACTTATTAGTGTGGAGAAAATAAGCTTTATACGATCTTGTGATATGGAAGCAATAAAAGCGACGGACTACATAATAAAGGTCCATATCACAAGTGGCAATATAAAGTGACGTTCTTTTGCATTAAGATTTCGTGCATCCAACCATAAAAGCACATTACAACCTCTGCTTCCCTCTACGAAGGGCCTATCTTTTACTTCTGTCTTATACATTATGCAAGAGTCATGGTGATCTTCACCTTTCCTTTTTACATTTTATCCTTTGGCAAGCACCTTGTGTTGGAAAGATCCTAATATATATATATCCAATTGGATGTAAGTTAGCATGAACTATTATTGTTGACATTACCCTTGAGGTAAAAGGTTGGGAGGCAACACTATAAGCCCCTATCTTTCTCTGTGTCCGATTAGAACTCCATACCCATAAGTATTGGGTGAGTGTTAGCAATTGTGAAAGACAAAATGATAGTTGAGTATGTGGACTTGTTGAAAAGCTGTTATATTGACTCTTTCCGATGTTATGATAAATTGCAATTGCTTCAATGACCGAGATTATAGTTGCTAGTTTTCAATGAAGTTTCTGATTCATACTTGACATTGTGGATAGATTATTACTTGAGCATAAGAAATCATATGGCAAAATATATATGTTGCTGTTATAAGAATGATCATGATGCCTTCATGTCCGTATTTTATTTTATCGACACCTCTATCTCTAAACATGTGGACATATTTTTTGATATCGGCTTCCGCTTGAGGACAAGCGAGGTCTAAGCTTGGGGGAGTTGATACGTCCATTTTGCATCATGCTTTTATATCAATATTTATTGCATTATGGGCTGTTATTACACATTATGTCACAATACTTATGCCTATTCTCTCTTATTTTACAAGGTTTACATGAAGAGGGAGAATGCCTGCAGCTGGAATTTTAGGCTGGAAAAGGAGCAAATATTAGAGACCTATTCTGCACAACTCCAAAAGTCCTGAAACTCCATGAAAGTCATTTTTGGATTTAATAAAAAATACTGAGCGGAAGAAGTACCAGAGGGGGGCCACCCACCGTCCACAAGGGTGGGGGCGCGCCCTACCCCCTGGGCGCACCCCCTGCCTCGTGGGCCCCCTGGCAGCCTTTCGGTGACCATCTTCTGCTATATGAAGTCTTTTACCCTGGAAAAAATCATAAGCAAGCTTTCGGGACGAAACACCGCCGCCACAAGGCGGAACCTTGGCAGAACCAATCTAGGGCTCCGACGGAGCTATTCTGCCAGAGAAACTTCCCTCCGGGAGGGGAAAATCATCATCATCGTCATCACCATCGATCCTCTCATCGGGAGGGGGTCAATCTCCATCAACATCTTCACCAGCACCATCTCCTCTCAAACCCTAGTTCATCTCTTGTATCCAATCTTTGTCCCAAAACCTCAGATTGGTACCTGTGGGTTGCTAGTAGTGTTGGTTACTCCTTGTAGTTGATGCTAGTTGGTTTATTTGGTGGAAGATCATATGTTTAGATCCTTTATGCATATTAATACCCCTCTGATTATGAACATGCATATGATTTGTGAGTAGTTACATTTGTTCCTGAGGACATGGGTGAAGTCTTGCTATAAGTAGTCATGTGAATTTGGTATTTGTTTGATATTTTGCTGAGATGTATGTTGTCTCTCCTCTAGTGGTGTTATGTGAACGTCGACTACATGAAACTTCACCATTATTTGGGCCTAGAGGAAGGCACTGGGAAGTAATAAGTAGATGATGGGTTGCTAGAGTGACAGAAGCTTAAACCCTACTTTATGCATTGCTTCGTAAGGGGCTGATTTGGATCCACACGTTTCATGCTATGGTTAGGTTTACCTTAATACTTCTTTTGTAGTTGCGGATGCTTGCAATAGGGGTTAATCATAAGTGGGATGCTTGTCCAAGAAAGGGCACTACCCAAGCATCGGTCCACCCACATATGAAATTATCAAAGTAACGAACGTGAATCATATGAGCGTGATGAAAACTAGCTTGACGATAATTCCCATGTGTCCTCGGGAGCGCTTTTCTCTATATAAGAATTTGTCCAGGCTTGTCCTTTGCTACAAAAAGGATTGGGCCACCTTTCTTAACCTTATTTACTTTAATTGTTTTTTACCCTTTACAAATTACCTTATCACAAAACTATCTGTTACCGATAATTTTAGTGCTTGCAGAGAATACCTTACTAAAAACCGCTTGTCATTTCCTTCTGCTCCTCGTTGGGTTCGACACTCTTACTTATCGAAAGGACTACGATAGATCCCCTACACTTGTGGGTCATCAACTCCACATGTAACCTGCCCCTCCATCTTATATAGGGAGGGGCAGGGCACCCCAAGAGGGATAAGTTTTCACAAGTTGAGACAGACAAATCAATAGCTCTTGAGATAGAGGTAGCGGAAGAGCACCCTTGTAATCGTGAGCATCATCATCATCAATATCAATGAAGCAGGATGTAGGCTTTTACCTCCACCATGAGGGGCCAAACCTGGGTAAAAAACCTTGTGTCTCTCGTCCCACTCAACCCCTCTCAATCTACCACATAGATGCGTTGGCCTCACGACTAAGTCCTTAAACTGAGGGCATCTGCCGTGACAAATCCACGATAGTTGGCACCCACCATGGGGCCTGCGCACGGTGGTGTTGAGTACTTGGAGGGATCTCTCTCAGGGATCGAGAAGATCGCAATTTTTTTGGATGAAGAAGAATCATTGCAGAAGGATTTACATTATCTCAAATGTCGCCAACGTAAGTCACCCAGATCGGCAGGAGCGTTTCCACCGTGTACAATATGCTACAGGAATCCATCGCAGTTATTGGTGATTCTTGGCTAAATATTGGCCAGCCGGGTCCAATTGCTATTAGACGATTGCTACGAAAATCAGTCCGGTCAATGACTGAGCCCTCGGCCGCCTTGAGTCGCGCCCCTTTGATACGGCCTCGATGAGGCGCCACCAAGTTGACCCGCCTCGTCTTGTCGATTCACGGTGAGACGCCGGTCTCCACTACAGTAGCCGCCATCCTCGTTGCTTTGTTCAAGTCACTGTACAATAGTTCGGCGACAGTCACAGATCTTCAGTCCTGGGAACAAGCAATCGTATAGGGCTTGACCAAAGCTGGCACATCAAGTCGATCGTTACTTCCCTGGAAAATAGTACTACTAGTCTTCTGTAGATCAAAGTTAAAAGCCATCCAAAAAGTTACCATGGACATGATTAGCAGACTACTATGATGAATCGGATTCAGACTACAGGAAAAAGATTGAACTTCCATCCAGCACCAGCCGGCCGCGAACCGAACCCTGTTGTTGCTGCTTGAGCAGCTGCCGCCTGAGAGCCGCCACTGCAGCCGCAGCTCCGCTTCGAGGCGTCAGCCGCCGGTGCATCTTTGAGCCGCTGCCATTGCCGATTTCTTCGAGCCGCCATGCCCCAGGCTTCAAACGACTTGAAGGTGGATTCAGACGTGGATAACCAGTCGTGACCCAGAAATGAACACTAACCGCGGATTCGGTCATTGACCATGTCGCCGGCTTGCTTTACCGTCGTCCGCTTGGGCCGCCCTAGTTGAGACGCTGCCATGGCTATGCACCGGCCTCATCCTCCGCCATCGAGCCGCCTTCCTCAGGGTACGAGTCGCCTCTGCTTGGTTTTGCTCGGGGGTCACAGACTTTGGCTGCCGTCTCTGAAGCCTATCTACTATGGATTCATCACTACACCGCCGAACGGATCCGTTGCTCGCGTCTAAAGCTGCACCGTGATGAGAGCTACCTTGCCGCGGGCATCCCCGAGCCGCCGCCTACTTTATCACATCTTCTGCTCCGCTGGTGAGCCGTCCTGTTGAGCCGCCCGGTGCTTCACGCCTCTGCCGTCGTCTCATCCTTGCATTGAAGCCACCACCGGAGAGCCACCGTCCTGCGCTCCTATGCGTGACCCGCCTCTAGCAGTAGCATGAGCTGCCTGACGTACCAAGTAGCCGTCCCCGCTGTGGCCTTGAGCCGGCCTTCCCGCGCCATTGCCAAGCCGCTTTTTCCATGAGCCCCGATGGCTTATTCTCTACTGCGGTCTCAACCAGACTCACCGTTGACATAGTCTCACCTCTGCCATGACCCGCTGGCGTGTCTCCGTTTGCTGCCTTGCGCCTCGAACCAGCTCCAAGCTGCCTCGCCCCCGCCGGTTCTCCCTGCCCTGCAACCAGTTTTGCTGCGTGTCGGTGTCGTCCCGAGAGCCGGCCCTTGTTCCACAATAGTTTGTGATATTATCATTGGATCGATGGCGGTCTTCAGGTGTTTTCTTTAGTTTATTTCAGTGCTTGATCGAATAGATCACATTTCAGTGTTCAGCAGTAGTATACTTTTCTCTGGGAACCTGCAGTATGCATTGGCATATGTCCTCAGCTCCCTGATAGTTCTCCTGATTGACCGGTTACTATATGTCCTCAAGAGCTATGAATCGTCGGCATATCAGTGACTATATGCATCTAAAGATCAGACTACAGGCTTCTGCATGGTTCGTCAGTGCTAAGCACATTACCCGGATGGGTCATGTCTGTTGGCGTTTGCTTGGTTTCTTTACTTGGTATGGTGGTGGTTTTCATTTGAAGAGCTGGAACACTTAGCTAAAGGATACAGCCAGCACAACCTCCGCTTCTAGGTTCATAAGAGAGCCTGGATGATAATTCAGAGGGTAATTATGGCGGTGATGAAGATGCTAAAAATTCCCATGAACCAACAACACTCTTGGCTTCAACATATAATATCTTCAATGAGGATAACAGTCTTACGAGGACACCAGTTTTGAAAAATTGACTACGGACGTTGTATATGAATCATCTGTCATCCAAAAAAATAAGGTGATATACATCTAAGTTTATTTTTCTTGGCACATGTTGTTCTTTGTCAAAGAACAATTACTTTGGTCTGTATATTTTCATATGCAGGATAGTCATGCACGACAAAAGTGGTTTATATTGCGGCCAGGATGAACCATTGGCTGGATTAACTTCAACAACCCGCCAGGATGAACCGTTGGCCGGATTGTTGATACAAATCATACGGGGTCATTTATAACCCGCCGAGCTTCAACATATTACAACATTCCGCTGTTTAACTATATACCAGTTTATATCACAGTCAAGTATGGAGAATCTCAAGACAACTCCTCGAGCCGTCTTAAGACTCAGGTGCTACAATGACATGACTTAGAAAAGTTTTGCCAATTTCAGCAAATTCAAGAACCCTGGGTCATTGTAGGGGAAAATAACCCGGTCCCGGAGGCTATTGCTGTATTGATGAAAATTTAAAGGTCGTCAAAACATTTTCGGCTTAAAAAGAAGGATTCCGGTTTGAAATCCAGTTTAAGAGCAATTTATCTCCTGCAAAGTTGTGAGCTCTCAATATCCGGCTCAACATCCGGTTCAAGAAGAATTCATCTCTCGCAAGTGAGTTCTCAGAAAAATTAGAGGTTGCCAAAGAGAACTTGCTGCCATGATGCACGGTTCAAAAATGGGTATCCTGCCTTATGGGCTTATCTTATTGGTCACTTGGGGGGCTTCCTACTCATTGAGCATAGCTATTATTACCCTCTTGATTCGGCTTGCACGCCTTATTACAAATTACATGGGGGCTTCCTGCTCACTGAGCATAGCTATGACTACCCTCTTGATCCGGCTTGCACACCTTATTACAAATTACATGGGGGCTTCCTACTCACTGAGCATAGCTATGATTACCCTCTTGATTCGGCTTGCACGCCTTATTACAAATTACATGGGGGTTTCCTACTCACTAAGCATAGCTATGACTACCCTATTGATCCGGCTTATACACCTTGTTACAAAACACTTGGGGGCTGTCTGCCCAGGTATAAAGGTTACCAAAGAGAACTTGCTACAATGTGTAGTTCAAACATAGGTAACATGCCTTGGTGGCTTATGATAGGTCAATTGGGGGCTTCCTTTTCAATGAAAATAGCTATATTTACCCTTTTGATAGGCTTGGACGCCAGGTGTATTCACCAAAACTACGAGTTATCCTGCCTTTGTATGTCGGCCACTTCGCCCAGGTAATCCTGGAATGACCCGCCGTACTCTTGACAGTCAATCTTATAAAGACCCTGAACTTGTCAAAGTTAAAATGGTGATTGGTCATGTGAGGCCCGGTTTACATGTTTGAATAAAGGATTAACTCAGTGTCTGTGTGGCCCTTTGAACATCATTTGATATTGAGGTTTGGCAACCTATGAAAGCCTTGTTTTTCTGGTTTGTTATTTTATTTGAACATTGTTTGGGTTCATATTTTTGTACCATATTGACATATGGTTTAAAACGGTTTAGGCCATGTAGCCTTAATCCTTATGGCTCATATTTGAGCATATCTAGAGGTGTAATAACCCAGTCTGGCTTTGGATGATAAGTCGCCAGTATGATGTGATTGTGCACTTGGAGTTCCGCGCTCTAAGTTTTTTGGGCTATTACCTTTGCTGCATATGGTGTTGTAAGCCGGCAGTATGAACCGATTTCACAGGCCATGTAGCCTTCATTATATGACTGATGATTGAGCATATTGGGATTAATAACCCGCCATGATAGCAAACTTTAAGTCGTCGGGATATTTTGCCTTGAGCAATCAGAATGCTGATATTTCGTGACTCCGGGTTATAATTGTCAAGGCATCACCATGGTATTAGTCTACAGGTATGTCTTTCAATAATTGTATGAATATTTGGTTTTTTTGATAACCCATCCTTGCTTTGGATGTTAAGTCGCCAGTGTACTTTTCTTGCACAATTGGTGTTGTGCGCTATAAATCTTTGGGTTGTCACCCTCACTGGATGTGGCGCTGTAAGCCGACAATTTGAGCCAATTTTCCAAGTATGTTTTTAAATTGTTGGATGAATATGCGAGGTTTGATACCCGCACTGGTTTTTGACTATAAGTCGCCAATATGTTATGGGTCATGCTAGAGTATTCCGGGTCATTACCCACCCTGGCTTTTGACTTTAAATCGCCAGTATGTTCCGGTTTAAATAGCCTAGATTGCAAGTATTTGGGTTGTCACCCACCCTGTCTTTTGACTTGAGTTGCCAGCAGGCTTCATTGAAATTAGGCACTTATAAATATTGGGGTTGTCACCTTTACTACATATGGTGCTATGAGCTGATAATATCAGGTATGTTTTCCTGGTTATATGAATATGTGAGGTTTGATAACCTGACCTGGCTTTTGACGTTAAGTCGCCAATATGTTTAGGCTTGAATGGTCTTAATTCTAGTCTTTTCCATAATTTCATAAAGACTATATTATGTTTGGGTTGTTACCCGCCTTGGCTTTTGATGATAAGTCGCGAGGGCATATGTTGTCTAAACTTTGTGTAGGACATGCAGAGCTTTACACACAACTCTAGGTTATATTGCTCCATGTTGAGTTTATTGAGGCTATAAGATGCCAAAGTGATCTTTTTTCAGAAACTGGACATGATGATGAGCCGCCATGGATGGTTGGGTTATTTAAACCACCCTGGATTCGAGCTTTAAAAGCCGACTCATGAATTATATTACTGTGCATGTTTGCAATAACATCTTTGCTTGCAGGGGTTATCAATTCTTGATTTTTTACAAAGGCTATAAGCCGCCGGGTTACAAAAATCCTGGATTACAATGAATGTGCATCAAGTCGCCATCGACCAAGAGCCACTAACTATTTAAACTCTAGATTTACTTGTTGATAGATGAGATCTTGTGATTGAGGTTTCATACTGGATTATATTATTCAAATCTTTGATAGCGACCATGGCTGGATTTTTATTATGGTTATCAATAACCGGTATTATGATTGAGGTTTTCAAAGCCACTTCAGAGCAATGGCTATTATTTCTTCATCCAAGAGTACCAGTTCACAACAAGGAGCATTGTTCAATATTGATATGCAAAAGCTTTCAGCAAACATCATCCGGATAATGGATATGGTTTTATTTAGTCCCCAGTCGCTGCGGGCATACGACCCGGCACTTGGGGGCTACATTATTCAAATCATGATTATATCAAGTATGCAAGTCCCATGTCACTGTAAGCATGCACCATGGTACCTGGGGGCTAATGCAAAGTCATTTTTAACTTACCTCATTCAAGGCCAGACCCATCACATAGTGATGAGCCGGCCCTTAGGGGCTACTAATTGCTCCTGTCAAAGGTAACCCAAAACTTGGGAGCTACATCACATGGAGTTATTTTTTGAAGTACATATAAAGTCCCAACTCAGTATTATCTTACTGAGCCGGCCCTTGGGGGCTGCACATTGCTGTTTAAGTCTACATGATCATATCTACAAAGTCCCTGCTCATTATTGCATAATGACACGACACTTGTGGGCTACACATGGGAAGTTCAAAATGTGTAGTTTATGCTTAGAGGCTTACATGAACAACCCGGATTTCTCCAAAATTGAAGTATTAAAGAAAATCTTAAGCTATCACTATGTTCTCCTCTTAAGACTTGGGGGCTATAGGTGATATGCATATAAGGGAGGAACATCTTCAAATTCTGAGTTTTGACCCGACGTTTGCAAACAATCATGACCCGGCAACATCAACAATTATGACCCGGCGTCAGCAACAATTATGACCCGATATCATCTGTTCATAGCCTGGCAATTTTGGTAATCATAAATGGGCAAGATCTACATCTTCAAGCCGGCTGAAAATCAGGCAAATTGATTGTGAAGCTGGTCTATTGACCCAGACTTTCCAGAGGAAGGAAATGACAAAGACTTAAGGATGATTAGGTGCCGGCTCAGAAAGTTTTTTAACCCAGAGCACAACCTGTCAAATTTGTTCTTGTGTTTATTTTGCAGGATCAGTTTAATCTAGATAAATCAAAATTAAACTGGGGGCTAATGTCGGGGATATGCCCCGCGATATGACCAGGCCGGAGATATGACCCGACTGGGACTTGGAATTTCATCGGTAATCCGCCCGAAGACTGGCGACTCATTGATGACCCGGCCGGGCCTGGATAACCCGGTCGGACTTAGCCCCTCATCATTAATCCACCTAGACTTGGCAGCTTGTGAGTGGACCGGCTCATTAGAGAGGCATGCACTCGCGGCTTAACGCAGAAGGCCCAAGAAGAGAAAGACGTTGACTTGTATTTGGCTTGTAATAGAATAGTCCTACTCCTTCTAGGACTCCACATGTAACCCACCCCTCCAACTTATATAAGGAGGGGAAGGGCAGACCAGGAGGGACAAGTTTTCAGAAGTTGAGACAGACAAATCAATAGCTCTCGAGATAGAGGTAGTGGAAGAGCACCCTTGTAATCGTGAGCATCATCATCATCATCAATATCAATGAAGCATGATGTAGGCTTTTACCTCCACCAAGAGGGGCCGAACCTGGGTAAAAAAACCTTGCGTCTCTCATCCCACTCAACCCCTCTCAAGCTACCACATAGATGCGTTGGCCTCACGACTGAGTCCTTACACTAAGGGCATCCGCCGTGACAAATCCATGATAGAAGCCATGTGCAAGCCCAAATCCTGCTAAGATTCCCACAGGCGGCTGATCAAATGGATGAGTGGAGGGCCACCATCCAGAGTTTGATTGGCTTTGTCGAAGCTGGAAAATTGTAGCAGGCAGAGCCATCACGGTCCCCATGGATGACAACAGCAGCCCGGGCTGATGACCGTGTCGAGGGGGCCACACTGACGGTGCAGTCCCCTCCATGGCAGCAGACCCAGAGGTGACCACAATAGTAGCAGCATGCCCATAAACCCGATGAAGCATCGATGGCCTCGTCTGGCCCACGAACCCACCGAGATCATCGGCGGTTTTGGAAGATCGGTGGAAGGAAGATGCACATGTCACTATAGAGCGACACTGGGAGACCAGGCGGCAATCTGACAGGCGCAATGGCCCAGACATTGATGAACCCGCACCCAGTGACGGCGGGTACTTGCCTTACGAGGTTGGGTGCCCTGCCTTCACTCATGAGCTGCAGTAGGTCCACTGGCCATCTTCCCAAGTCTTCAAGCCGGAGTTGCGAGAAAAATATGATGAAAAGTTAAACCCGGCAGAGTCTTGAGCATTTACACAATTGCTATTCAAGTTGCTGGGGGCAGGGACGAGAAAGTGTTCGCCGACTACTTCCCTTTGGCGCTCAAGCCAAATGTGAGGTCATGGCTGATGCACCTGCCAGAGAACTCCATTTCATCATGGGCTGACTTGTGCAATAAATTTGTTTGCGCCTTCACAGGTGGCCACCAAGAGCCGGGGCGGCCTAGTGACTTGAAAGTCCTTCCATAGAAGGAAGGGGAGAGCCTATGGAAGTATATACAGAGGTTTAGCCGGGTACACCATAACATCCCAGAGATACAACCGGCAGTTGTAATTGCCGTGTTCCATTTGAACATGCGCAACAGAAGGATATAGTCCAAAGTGAACGTCCGGTTGCCCAAGACCGTCAATGAGTTGTACACCTTGGTGGATAAATGTGCTCGGGCTGAGGAAGGAAGGCGACTCCTCGGGGAGGAGGATGGCATCGAGGTTGATTTGGAGGATGACAACGAGACCACTAACCTAAAGAGGAGAAGTCGGAGGTGCAATAGGAAGCGCAAAGATAAGTCAGTATTGGCCGTTGAGAGCTCTAGCGATCTCAGCACCGACAAGAAGGCTAAAACCAAGGCCCCCGACAAGGAAGCTGCCACATGCGCTGATTGCTGGTAGGCCGCAGCGGCAGAGAAAGTCGGAAAATCTGATGGGCCATACTACAAAATCCACCGCACTAAATGTCATGATCTCCAAGAATGTCATCAAGTCGAGCAGCTTGTTAAGAAGCAAAAGGAAGAATATGAGAAGCGCGACAGGGAGAGAGACCAAGAGGGTGCTAGTGGAAAAGGCTGTGGTAGTAGAGGGGGCCGCTGTGGCAAGGCCCTGCAGCAAAAGGAAAAACCTGCTAGAGGCCGTGAGAAGAAAGAAGGAGATGGTGAGAGTGATGAAGGGGATAAAGAAGAAACCAGCGAGCAAGAATTCCAGAAAGTAACCGAAGCCATCTGTGTTGACGGGGGTGCATCTTTGCACTCCTCTCACCGCCCACTCAAGTAGTGCGAGCGTGAGGTCAATGTCATGGAGCCAGCTACAGATTCCTGGAAGCCACTCAAGTGGTCCCGCACGCCTATCATCTTTGACGAAGAGGATCATCGTGACTACACCACTGCGGTTGGATGTTTGCCATTGTTGGTTTCCCCAACAATCCGCAACCTCAAGGTCACCAAGATGCTAGTTGATGGTGGGTATGGGTTGAACTTGATTTCCCCTAAGGTGGTTGCGAAACTATAGATCCCCGATGAGGAGCTTAAGGCCACGAGCACTTTCCAAAGAATCAACCCAGGTAGGAGCCGGCCCAAGGGAAACGTCACTTTACCTGTGACATTTGGCGGGGAGCTGAACCATCAAACTGAAAGGGTCTTGTTTGACGTGGTTGAGCTTCCCTTGCTTTAAATGGGATTCTTGGTCGTCCAGCTCTGGCAAAATTCATGGCCGCATCCCACTATGCTTACAACACCTTGAAGATGCCAGGGCTGATGGGTATCATTTCCATTCCATCAGATAAGAAAGATGCAATTATATGTGTGGATCAGATGTATCGGGACGCAATAGCAGCTGAGATTGTAGAAGCCGCAGCTCCCGCCAAGGATACAAAGAATGGGAAGAAAGATAGAAGAGATGCCGGCAAAGACTCCAGGAAGCGCGCCTCTTTGGAGTGCGCCGCACTTGTTGAGGACTTGCTAGAAAATTCCACTAGAAAAAGGCCCAAGGTTGCTTCACCTACTGTGAAAAAGGTCTGAGCGGGGCAGGATGGCGCTGACAGTACGTTCACCATCAGTGCCACCCTCGGCGACAAATAGGAAAGTGCGCTCGTTGCCTTCCTATGGGCGAATGTCGATGTGTTTGCTTAGAAACCATCTGACATCCCCGGTATCCCCAGGGAGATAATCGAGAACCACCTAGCTATCTACCCTCACGCTCGGCCCGTCAAGCAGAAGGTCAGGAAACAAGCTTTAGAGCGGCAACAGTTCATTGCCGAGGAGATCAAGAAACTTGAAGCAGCTGGTTTGGTCAGAGGATGCATCCAACATGGCTAGAAAAGCCGGTGGTAGTGCGCAAGGCAAATGGGAAATGGGGGCTCTGCATTGACTTCACAGACCTGAACAAGACTCCACTTCCGGGTGTGATCAGCTTTCCTTTTTGGATGCATACTCCGGGTACCATCAGATATTCATGTCCAAGGAAGATGAAGAGAAAACTGGGTTCATAACTCCATGTGGCACGTATTGCTTCGTACATATGCCTTTCGGGTTAAAGAGCGCTTGATCCACTTTTGCAAGAGCAGTACAGATCGGTTTTGAACCACAGCTGCACAAAAACGTGGAAGCTTATATGGATGATATAGTGGTCAAAACCAAGGATAGATCAATGCTCATTCAAGACTTGGAAGAGACCTTCGCAAACTTGTGCAAGATAAATTTGAAGTTAAACCCCAAGAAATGTGTTTTTGGTTTCCCGTACGACAAGCTACTTGGTTTCTTTGTGTCTCACCGGGGGGATAGAAGCCAACCCCGACAAGATCAAAGCAATCTAGTAGATACAAGCACCCAAGACTATCAAGGACGTAAGGCGTTTAACTGGATGCATTGCCGGATTGAGTAGGTTGCCTTTTTTCAAAATTTTGAAAAAGGCTGGCCCAGTGAAGTGGACCTCAGAGGCAGAAGCAGCGCTGCAAGACCTAAAAACTTACCATTCCTATGCTCCCACCTTGGTTTCACCTAAACCACAAGAGCCGTTGTTGCTATACTTAGCTACAACGAATCAAGTGGTTAGTGTAGAAATGGTGGCACAATGGGAAGTGGATGAGGAAGCAGATGCGGCAGCTGAACCTTCTGGGGAAGGAACCAAAGCACCTACGACAAGATGTAACGTACACCAGGGGAGACAAGGCAAGCTGTTGGGGGCAATCCCAATACTACGGCAAGGAAGAAAGTGGTATAGCGACCGGTTTACTTTGCCAACTCCTTACTCCAAGGAGCCGGATCAAGGTACTATGGGGTGCAAAAGCTGATCTTTGGCCTCATCATGGCGTTGAGAAAACTGCACCACTACTTCCAAGCCCACGAGATCATGATTGTCACCTATTTCCCAGTGCAACATATATTGAGGAACCCTAAAGCCACCAGTAGGATAGTTGAATGGGCGCTAGAGCTATCTAGCTTTGGCCTGAAATATGAAAGCACCTCAACTATTCAGAGAAGAGCATTGGCAAAGTACATTGCAGAATGGACGCTCACTCTAAATGAAGAAGTACTAGAGACGGTTATCTTCGGCAAGGAGATGCCTCAGGAGTGGATCATATATTTTGACGATGCTTTCTCGTTGCAGGGCGCAGGAGCCGGCATGCTCCTTGTTGTGACCACCAGAGAGCATCTCAAATATGTGGTTCAAATGCACTTTTCCTGGGAGAAGGCCACCGACAACATTGCTGAGTATGAGGGGCTCCTTGCCGGACTCAGAATTGCAGTGGAGTTGGGAATCAAGAAATTGATCATTCGTGGAGACTCGCAGCTCGTAGTCAGGCAAGTCAATAAGGATTATCAGAGATCATTGATGGAGGAATACGTAGAGGAGGTGAGAAAGCTAGAAGAACACTTTGACGGATTGCAAACAGAGCACGTACCACGTGCCGAGAACAACATCGCTGATCATTTGTCAAAGTGCGCTGCACAAAAGCTCCCTATGGGACCAGGAACTTTTGTCCTCCACCTAACTCAACTATCAGTGTCCCCACCAACGATGACTAGAAAAAGAAGAAAGTTGGACTCTGACAAGTATCTCCTGATAGGGCTTCCCGAGGCGCTGGTGGAAGGGCTGCCGGGAACGACCCCACTTTGGTTGGTGAGCAGCGCTCTCCCGCAGAACCACAAGTTCTTGCGATCGAGGTGAGCGCTCCCACGGACGAGGAGATGCCTTTGGTCCTTGTTGTCGAGCCACAAGCTCCAACTTGGGCGCAACATATAGTCCATTTCCTTCAAATAGGAGAACTTCCCGAAGAGCAAGAAGAAGCTGAAAGAGTAGCCCGATGGTCAAACATGTACCAGTTTTTCAATGCCACACTATACAGGAAAAGGCCAAATGGTGTGAAATTAAAGTGCATTTGCTGGGAAGATGGGCAGGAGCTATTGGCAGAGATACACAAGGGCATGTGCGGCTCCCACAATGGATCGAGGTCCCTGGTCGGAAAAGCCTCCTGGCAGGGTTTCTATTGGGCCACTGCCCTCCAGGATGCAACTAAGCTAGTCACCAAGTGTGAAGCCTGCCAGTTCCATTCCAAGAGCATTGTCAACCAGCTCAAGCTCTCCAAACGATTCCTTTATCCTGGCCATTCTTGATCTGGGGGCTCTATATCTTGGGCCCCTTTCCCCGCGCTACTGGGGGCTTTGAATTCTTGTACGCAGCAATCGGCTAGTTTACAAAGTGGCCTGAGGTGGAGCCTGTGAGGAAGGTGATCGCACAATCAGCTATCAAGTTCTTGAAAGGATTGGTGTGCCGCTTTGGAGTTCCTAACAGAGTGATCACCAACAACGGCACCCAGTTCATGAGCCGCGCCTTTATGCAATACATCCAAAGCCTTGGAAGCAAGGTCTCCTTCACCTCCGTTGCTCATCCTCGAAGCAACGGCCAAGCCAAGAGGATGAATGTCGAAGTGCTGCGAGGACTCAAGACCAGAACTATTGATAACTTGCAAAAAATGCAACAAACGTTGGATCGATGAGCTAGTGGTGGTTCTTTGGTCCCTCGAGACGACACCAAATCAAGCTGCCAGACAGACTCCCTTCTCCCTAGTGTATGGGGCAGAAGCAGTGCTCCCCATGAAACTCATATACAGGTCACATCAAGTACTTGCCTACGATGAAGCAGAGCAGGAGCAGTTAAGGCAAGACGATGTTGTGCTCCTCGAGGAAGATTGTCTCTGGGCTGCCGCGCGTGCTGCATGCTATCAGCAAGCTCTGTGCCACTATCATAGCCGTAGGGTCCACACCTGGAGCCTTGAGGAAGGTGACCTTGTCCTTAGGCGTGTTCAGTCCGCCAAAGGTTCTAACAAGATGATGCCGAAGTGGGAAGGTCCTTACCGGGTAGTATGAGTCACCTGACCTGGGGCAGTCCGTCTGGAGACCGAAGATGGCATCCAAGTGCAAAACTCATGGAATATTGAGCATCTTTGTAAGTTCTACTTGTAAGGCGCGGTTGTCGGGCTCAGTTCTTGGCAACCACCTTTTGTGCAAGCATTGCCACTAGGCATGTAACCCTTTGTACAAAGCCAGATGCAGACCCTGTGCAAAGATAATAAAATGAATCGATGGCATCTAAAAACTTGCATCATGTTTTATTAAGTATGATTTTGCTATAAGTAGGATCATATGCTGTTGTCTTCTCCCCTATACTATCAACAGGGCCGTTGCCACGAACAAGATTCCCGGATGGAAGAAATAAGAGCGGCTTAGTATATCGATCCATGACAACTCCTTTTTATCGAGGCAATAAAAAGGACAGCAAATGCAGATAAGCTTTCTTCCCCATCTGCAAGTCCGTACCTGTATAGGAATCTTCTGCATAGAAAAACCTCGTCGCCCTCAACATCTGTGCTCCCTTCCTTTGATTCAGAGATTTGCTCTAGTCAGGGTGGTCGTAGTAGCATTTGAAGGAGGGATGACGAGGGGCCGGTTCCCTTCCATGCTCTTAACTCGTAAGGCCGGGTCCGGCGGTAACAACGGAAGGGACTGGCAAGATGTCTTGCTGGGAACTCTTGTTTATTCGGAAGTATTGAGGAGTCGATCCTCAGCATGGACGTGATACATGCACAAGCGCCCGACAAGCATTTCTTTTTTCATTAATACGCATATAAACAAGTACTAATCATACAGAGTACATGTGTGGACGGAATATTACATAATTTAAGATAAAGTTTGGCAAGTGCCTACATATTTTAGATCAAAAAAAGATAAGTGCCCCGTAATGCCTTTCTTGTCCCTCTCCTCCTAGGAGCTACAGTGGAAGGTGAAGAGGGCAAAAGGAGCGCCTGGGCAGAAGCCCAGCCTGACCTCGTCAGGACCCGCAGGGTGCAGCCTGACAAGATCGGGAGGGCGAGTACGAAGATGACGGACGGAAGGAGTGGCTAGGCGATGCCCTGGTCACCACCGCTAGGACCAGCAGAACACGACAGGAAAGACACCGACAGGGAAGGCGAAACCGGAGTCCATGAGGAAGCCTGCCGGGGTCCAGCTGTAGAAGGCGAAGGCATCCATACCCAACACCCGGGCAAATCGCTCTGTCAGGAAGAAGACTAGATGCAGATGATGGTGCTGCCGACGCCTAGCTGATGGTGACGGTCCGACAAACGCTCAGCTGGAATCTGAGCCGCCGTCCTCTCACTTGGCGTCGTCGTCCTCCCCATCGGTGTCCTCCTCATCGCTATCGCTCGAGGAGGTGCTTTCGTCATCGGTCGAGCTCTCTATGCAACACCCTAAGTGAGCACCCGAATGCCCGAAGACCTTGATGGTGTAACACCCTGGATTTTGGCTCTTTTTTTTCTTTTGATTTTCTTTGGATTTTGCTTTGGAATTCTTTTTTCGTGGCTATGTGATATGGAAACAGGAGAAGATGACCTATTCTTCCTTTCCAAAGTGGCTTGCCATCCTCAAAATCATCCCAAGATCATGTCCTTTCCCATCTTGCACCAACCCTAATATTCTTTTTCTTGGGAATGTTCCTTTTTCTATTAAAGGAATAACCCTATTTGCCCTAGGTTGTGAAGCAACCTATATTTCTTTTACTCCTAAAATTACCAAATAATTCTCATAAATTTTTTAGGTCATATCTTCCTCAGATATGTCAAAACCCTTCCTTGCCATGTTAAAAAATACGCATTAATAATCCTTTTCCTATTCTGCCCTAAATGACACTTTGTGAAGGAAGTGCTATTTATCTTTGCTTGTTTGGGCCCATAATTTTTGGACACCTTTTCCTGTCCATATCATTGCATCATGCCAAAATTCAACTTCATTTGCCTAGTAAAGATTTTTCAGCTAATTTCCAAAGTTTCTGTCCATGAAGGAACTTTCTGAAGGAGGTCCAAGCTAGGCATACTCAAATGAGCTGAAAATTTTCCATGATCTCAATATGATTAAATAACTTCTCTTCACAAGATTTGAGCTCAATCCACCTATCCATGTGAGCTCATCATCAAATCTAGGTTTCTGGTCAGATTTTTCTGTTTGTGAAGCAACTGTATGTTATGTTGCTTCATTATTGCTGAAAATTTACTAGGACATGATCCTGCCCATATAAACCATCTCTACAAAATTTGGGATCATTTCATGTTGCCAATTTCCCTCAAGAATTTTCCTAAGATTTTGACCAGATGGAAGCATTGTGAAGCAAGTACTATTTTGGTATTGCCAAAAGGTATGAAACTCTTGTAGTAGCTTCATATCATCATTTAACTCATCTCCTACAAATTTTAGCTTAATCAACAAGTATGTGGGTGCTACTTCATAGTTGCCATTTCTAAAGCTGATTTTTGTGCATTGTGAAGCAAGTACCATCTAGCCATCCCTGTTTAAGCTGATTTTTGGCCAACACAGTGTTCTTAGCATTTAATAACACCATGTGTCGCTGCAACAGTCCCTGTGTATGTTGCCCTGACTGTGCACATGCACGGGGACAAGATTATGGCATCAAGCCATGCAGAGTACAAGGGACCAAGATCTTTGAAGGACCAACATGCAGAACCAGAGGACCAAGATCAAGTCAAAGAAGCAAGATACCACTAGGAGAAAAGCCTCCCTTTTCGGGCAAACTGGCTTGGCAAGGGCAGAGCCACCCCCGGAAGAGAGCGTCCAAGACGTCCCGGCAGGGCCTGCCGGGACTCATGGAGGCAAGAAACACCTCATCAACCACTCTCCCACGACCCACGTTGTCAATCGGTGTGGTGTCAACCTGCAAAGTGATTAAGTGGCAGCCATTTGCCACATGGCAGCCTCTTTCTATAGGAAAGCCTACAGATGACACCCATCCTACGACGTTTCGAACAAGCAGGCATGGAGCTGGAAAAATAAACCAGGCAAGGCTTGCCAGGCGAAAAACGATGTGACATTGAGAGGCGTATTTAATGTGCTCTGTCAGCCTACAGAGTTAGGTACGATAGCATTGTCTGCTATCTTATCAGTGAATAATGACTGATTTGCCATTGTGGTGACCCCTTAGCCTATAAAATGAGGCCCATGGCAACCGTAGAAAGGGTTCGCGAGGCTGGAGAATTGGACACCCACGCACTCATATACGCGTAGCCACTGCCGCCCTTGTCGTGAAAGTGTACTATTCACCACCACCATTATTCTACCATCAATCCACCAAAGCAGGAGTAGGGTTTTACGCCTTGTGGCGGCCCGAACCTGGGTCAAATTGCTCGTGTGATCCCTGCTGTGCTGCCCCACGCTCCTCTACTCTTTGTGCAACGCGACACCCCCCCTGTTGAACCAGTAAGGGGCCCTTGGTCCCATAGGTGGTCGTGGTTTCCCACGACATCTTTGGCGCGCCAGGTAGGAGGGTCGCTTGCGTGAACCTGAAAGCGTGCGCAACGCGTCATCTCCATTGCCATCTTCATCTTCGACGGCGCCACCAGCCATGGCGCCCAAGAAGAAGTATGGTGTTTCGGCTCACCCGTCCACCTCAAAGGCTCTGCCACCCACAGCTACCAATGCTACAGGAGGTGCGGATGCATGCGAGGATGTGGACGCTGCTAGGGTTGTGGTCGGAGCAGGTGGCATCGTCGTCGTTTCCCCCGCGGCCGAAGCAGGAGCAGGAGACACCGAGGGAGAGCAACATCAGCAACACGCCGACAGCCACGCTCCATGAGATACGGGTGGAGGAGTTGCTCTGGCCATACCTCTTCCTCTTGCCGACGGGCACAACCGCAACAGTGGCGCTCGGTCAGGGGTGAATCGCTACCTGCCGGCCGCCCCTATCACGGGAGCGACTGTAGCGCACGCGCCTCCTATTGGGCAAGTCGACCCAACCGCTGCGCCCGATAGAGCCGCTGGCCCTCAAGCGCCTTCGCGCCACCATTCCATCCAGGTGGACGCCCAGCAATAGCGAGGGCATAGTACTGTCGCTGATGGCACCATCAGAAGCCGAGCGACGGTACGATCTGCATCATCATCACCCATGCCGAGCATGGCTACGAAGGCCATGGTGCGGGCTCAGCTGCTACTCAGATTCCCGCCAGCAGCTGGGTAGATGGATGAGTGGCGTGCCACCATCCAGAGCCCGCTTGGTTTCGCTGAGGCTGGGGGCTCACAGTGAGCTGGCCCGCCACAGCCTCCCGAAGCGACAACAACCGGTCGTGCTGTTGGTCGTATGGAAGGGGTCACCCCCATGGTGCAGTCCCCGTCACGGCAACCAGCGCGAGCTTGACAACATCAAGAACTTGATGACGTCTCGATGACCTTTTCTGACCCTCAAGCGTGTCCAGATCAATGGCAAGCCCCGGAGGACATGCGGAGGGAAGACGCGTGCGTTGTCGTTGAGCGACGCTGCGATGAACACCGCCAGACCAATGGGTGCGACCATCCTGATGTTGACGAGCCTGCACTCGACATTGCGGGTGCCTACCTTTTGAGGTTGGGTGCCCTGCCTTTACTCGTGAGCTGTGGCAAGTCCGTTGGCCGTCCGTCCGCACGTTCAAGCTGGATACCCGAGAAGTATGATGGGAGGCTCAACCCGGCAGAGTTTCTGAGCATCTACACCATTGCCATCCAAGCTGCCCGGGGAAGAGATGAGAAGGTATTCGCCAACTACTTTCCTTTGGCTCTCAAGTCCAATGTGAGGTCTTGGCTAATGCATATGCTGGAGAACTCCATTTCGTCATGGGTTGACCTTTGCCATGAGTTCATTAGCGCCTTCACTGGCGGCCATCAAGAACCAGGCCGGCCCATCGATTTGTAGCTCCTCCAGCAGAAAGAAGGAGAGACTCTCCGGAAGTATCTGCAGAGATTTAGCAGAGTCCACAGGAACATCCCAAATATCTATCCGACAGCTGTGATAGCAGCTGTGATAGCCGCCTTCTAGTCCAATGCGTGCAATCGTAGGATTCATTCCAAGATGAATGTACGGTTTCCCAAGACTGTGAAGGAGATTTACACCCTGGTGGATAAGTGTGTTTGGATGGAAGAAGGAAGGAAGTTACCCTAAGAGGAGGACTGCATCAATGTTGATTCAGAAGATGATGATGAATCCACCAGTCAGAAGAAGAACAAGAAGCGCAATAAGAGGTGGATGGATAATGCAGTGATGACTGTTTAAGGATCAGGTACGCCTAGTACCGGCAAGACAGCCAAGGCTGAAGTCCCCGGCAAGGACTCTATCGTGTGCGATGACTACCGAGAAGTTGCGGCTGCCGAGAAGGCCGGGAAGGGCGATGGGCCGTATTACAAGATCCATCGGACCAAGGGCCACGACCTTGAAAAGTGTTATGAGGTTGAGCAGCTTGTCAAGAGGCAAAGATCTAAGTACGAGAAGCGTGACAAGGAAAAAGGTAAGAATGTTGCTGGCGGTAAGGGTCGAGGCGGTGAAGCAAATAACCCCGGCAAACCTCTTCGGAACAAAGGAAAACCCGCCAGAGGTTAAGAGAAGGAAGCCTATGATGATGAGAGTGATGGAGGGGATGAAGAGGAAACCAGTGAGCAAGAGTTTCAGAAGGCCACTGATGCCCTGTGCATTGATGTGGGTGCATCCCTGCACACCTCTCACTGCCAACTCAAATGGTGGGCGCGTGAGGTCAATGTCGTGGAACCAGCACTAGAGGCACGAAAACCACTCAAATGGTCACGCACACCCATCATCTTTGACAAAGAGGACCATCCTGACCATACCTCTGCGGTAGGATGTTTGCTATTGTTGGTCTCTCCGACAATTCGCAACCTCAATGTCACTAAGATATTGGTGTACTGCGGCGCCGGTTGAATATGATTTCACCAAATATTATTAGCAGGCTTCAGATAGCAGAAGAGGATTTAGAAGTCAGCGACATGTTCCAAAGATTTAATCCCGGCAGGAGTCATCCTAAGGGAAAGATCATGTTGACTGTGACATTTGGAGGGGAGTTGAACTATCAGATAGAAAGGATTGTGTTTGATGTGGTCTACCTGCCCTTGCCGTACAATGGGATCCTTGGATGACCAGCCCTGGCCAAATTTATGGTGGTATCCCACTATGCCTACCATACCTTGAAGATGCATGGGCCACTTGGAATCATTTCCATCCCATCAGATGAGAAGGATGCAATCATTTGCATGGAAAAGATGTACCGGGACGCGGTCACGGCAGAGGCAATGACAGCAGTAGTTCCCGCCAAGGAAAGCAGAGGGAAGAAGAAGGATAGCAAGGATGCTCGCAAAGAATCCGGGAAGCATACCTCTTCAGAGTGTGCTGCGTCTGTTGATGATTTGCCGGAGAGTTCCAGCAACAAAAGAACCAAGGTTACTGCTCCACAAGTGAAGAAGATCCTGGCAGGGCTGGCTGGCGTTGATGGTACCTTCACCATCAACGCCACCCTCGATGACAAATAGGAAAGCACTTGTCTCCTTCCTGTGGGCGAATATCGATGTGTTTGCCTAGCAACCATCTGATATCCCGGTGTTCCCAGGGAGGTAATTGAGCACCACCTTGTTGTCTTCCCACACACGAGACATGTCAAGCAGAAAGTCCGGAAGCAGGCCTTGGAGAGGCAACAATTTATTGCAGAGGAGATCAAGAAGCTTGAAGCAGCTGGTTTGGTCAGAGGAGTGCTGCATCCCACTTGGCTAGCAAACCCAGTAGTAGTCCGGAAGGCTGACGGGAAATGGAGGCTTTGCGTAGGTTTCACGAATCTCAAAAAGGCTTGCCCGAAGGACCCCTTTCCCTTGCCGCGCATTGACCAGATTGTGGATTCCACTTCAGGCTGCGATTTGCTTTCCTTCCTGGATGAATATTTTGGATATCACCAGATCTTCATGTCCAAGGAAGACGAAGAGAAGACCTTGTTCATCACCCCATGTGGTACGTACTATTTTATCCGCATGCCATTCGGATTAAAGAGTGCCAGGTCTACTTTTGCAATGGCAGTCCAGATTGGTTTCGAGCCACAGCTGCACAGAAATATTGAAGCCTATATGGATGACATTGTGGTTAAGGCCAAGGACAGGGCAACTCTTATCCAGGATTTGGAGGAGACATTTGCAAATCTGCGGAAGATCAACTTGAAGCTCAACCCAGAGAAGTGTGTGTTTGGCGTTCTCTCTGGCAAGCTACTGGGGTTCTTTGTGTCCAATCAGGGGATCGGAGCCAACCCCAACAAGATCAAGGCCATTGAGGAAATCCAAGCGCCAAGGATAGTTAAGGATGTGAGGCGTTTGACAGGGTGTGTTGCCGCGCTAAGCAGATTCATTTCCATGTCTGCCGAGCGCGCCCTGCCGTTCTTCAAAATCTTGAAGAAGGCAGGACCCATGAAGTGGACCCCAGAAGCAGATGCGGCCCTGCAAGAGTTTAAGTCCTACTTATCTTCTGTGCCCACCTTGGTTGCTCCTGAACCACAAGAGCCGTTGATGCTATACTTAGCAGCAACCAACCAAGTGGGTAGTGTAGCCCTGGTGGCACAGCGGGAAGTGGATGAGAGGTAGAGAGTGAGCAAAGGTCGGCAAAGTCAGATAAGGATCAGGACGGAAGTAAGCACGGTAGTGATGGCAACCCCAAGGACACGGAAAGGAAGAAAGTGGTGCAGCACTCAGTGTACTTTGTCAATTCCTTGTTATAGGGGGCTCGATCAAGGTACTCTGGCATGCAAAAATTGACCTTTGGTCTCATCATGGCCTAAAGGAAACTACACCACTACTTCCATGCCCGTGATATTATGGTTGTCACTCGCTTCCCATTGCAAAGGATACTCCGAAACCCCGAGGCTACTGGCAGAATAGTGGAGTGGGATTTGGAGTTATCCAGTTTGGTCTGAAGTTTGAGAGCACATCAACAATTCAGAGCAGGGCATTGGCAAAGTTTATTGCAGAATGGATGCCAACCCCTGACGAGGAAGTGACAGAAACAGTTATCTCCGGCAAGGAAGCACCCCAAGAATGGATTATGTATTTTGATAGTGCCTTTTCCCTACAAGGTGCAGGGGCTGGCATGCTTCTTGTCGCACCCTCAGGGGAGCACTTGAAGTATGTTGTCCAGATGCATTTTGCCCGGGAAGAGGCAACCAACAATACAACAAAGTATGAAGGGCTCCATGTCGGGCTCAGGATTGCAACAGAATTGGGAATCACGAAGCTGATTATTTGAGGAGATTCACAGCTTGTGGTGAGACAAGTCAACAAGGATTACCAAAGTCCATTCATGGAGGCATACATTGAGGAAGTGAGAAGATTGGAGGAGCACTTTGACGGATTGCAAACAGAGCACGTACCCCGTGTGGAAAACATCATAGATGATCATCTGTCAAAGTGTGCCACGCAAAAGCTTCCTATGGAACCAGGAACTTTTGTTCGCCATCTTACTTAGCCCTCGGTATCCCCAGCAACAATGGCCCGAAAGAGGAGAAAGATGGACTCCGGTACGCCTCTCCCGGTAGAGCCTCGAGCTCCTAGTAGGGACCCTACCAGAAACTCACAACTTGCCGGCCTGCACCCCCCCCCCCCCGCCGGGACCACGGTCCCTGCGGACGAGGAGTGTGCCCCTGCAGTTGAGAAGGTGCCGCTAGTCCTCGTTGCCGAGCCCTAGGCTCCAACTTGGGAAAGGCACATAGTCCACTTTCTCCAAACCGGAGAACTCCCCAATGACCAAGATGAGGCTGAAAGAGTAGCCTGGAGGGCGAGTATGTATCAGTTTGTCGATGACATCTATACAGAAGAAGGCCCAATAGTGTGAAATTGAAGTGTACCTACCGAGAAGAAGGTAAGGAACTACTGGCTGAGATACACAAAGACATGTGCGACTCCCACATTGGATCAAGACATTAGTTGAGAAAGCATTCTGTCAAGGATTATATTGGCCCACAACCCTCCAAGATGTGGTCGAGCTAGTCACGATATGTGAAGCCTGCCAGTTCCATTCCAAGAACATCCACCTGCCTACCCAGGCTCTTCAGACAATCCCTTTATCATGGCCATTTTTGGTGTGGGGGCTTGATATCCTCGGCCCTTTCCCCCAAGTAATCGGGGGCTTTGTATTCTTATTCGTTGCCATCAACAAGTTTACAAAGTGGCTGGAGGTGATTCCCATGAGAAAGGTGATTTCTCAGTCAGCTATCAAGTTCTTGAAAGAACTGGTATGTCATTTTGGAGTTCCGGCAAGGATCATTACTGACAACAACACCCAGTTCACGAGTCACGCCTTCATGCAATATGTTCGCACCCTAGGAAGCAAGGTCTCATTTGCTTCTGTTGCACATCCCAGAAGCAATGGGCAAGCTGAGAGAGCGAACGCTGAAGTGCTGCGGGGCCTCAAAACAAGAACCTTTGATACGCTGCGGAAGCACGACAGGCGGTGGATCGATGAGTTGCCGGTAGTCCTCCGGTCCCTCAGAACAACACCAAATCGGGCTACCGGGTAGACTCCTTTCTCCCTGGTCTATGGGGCAGAAGCAGTTATCCCCACCGAACTCATTTACAGGTCGCCTTGAGTGCTTGCCTACGATGAAGTAGCGCAAGATCAGCATTGGCGTGACGACGCTGTGCTACATGAGGAGAACCGTCTCCGGGCTAGTACGTGTGCTGCATGCTATCAGCAAGCCCTGCGTCGCTATCATAGCCGCGGGTTTCATGCCCGGTGTTTTGAGGAAGGTGACCTTGTCCTTAGGCGCGTTCAGTCGTCAAAGGGTACAAACAAGTTGACGCCAAAGTGGGAAGGCCCTTACCGGGTAGTACGGGTCACCAGACCTAGTGCAGTCTATCTGGAGACCGGAGATGGCATTCAATTGCAAAACTCGTGGAATATTGAGCATCCCCGCAAGTTCTACCTGTAAGGCGCGGCTATCGGGCCCTGCCCGACAGCCACCCATTTGTACAGGCCTTGCCTCAGCTGCATGTAACCCCTTGTACAAAGCCAGGGCGATGACCCTGTGCACTAGAGAAATAAAAGAAGCGCTGGGGGCCCCCCGACCAAGTTGCATGCATGCATGAGCATTCCAAGAGCATTTGCATAAGCATTTCATGAGCATCTGCATATGCATATAGATAGGACCACATCTTGCATCATTCTCATCTATATAAAGTTGAAGGTTCCTATCGTGGACTTGGCTTGTACAAGGAGTTGAGAAGATGGACCAGCACTACAATTCCCAGCAAGCCAAACAGATAAGTTCTACCTCTTGTCCATACATGTTCTGTAAGCTAAAACCTGTGCATAAGAAAGCTTCGCCGCTCTTTGAAGCTTAGGTGCTCCCACTTTTGGCTCAAACATTGCTTCGGCCTAGGTGGTCGCAGTGGCCTTTGCTGAGAAAGGGTTGGCGGGGGGCTGGTCCGTTTATTTTTTGCCCGGTAGACTCCGGTCCCCGACAACAAAATAGAAAAATGATACCGGCAGGATAGCCTGCCGGGAAGACTCATTTATTTAACTAAAGTGGCATCCCACCTCTGCATGGACGTACACATGCATGAGTTCCCAGCAAGGCTCATCTTTTTCATTAATATGCTGATTATACAAGTACAAGCCTTAGAGAACACATACATGGACTCGAGAGATTACATTATTTGAATTAAAATTTGGCAAGTGCCTACAAGTTTAAGATTGAAAAAAGATAAGTGCCCTGTGATGCCTTTGCCCCTGTCCATCCCCTTCAGGAAAAGGTCGAGGAGGCCGATGGCGGACCCGGCTGGGATTCGGCGCCTCCCTAGGATCAAGATGGTGCCGCTTCTCAGCAAGGAGGAAGAAACCAGAGGGAAGGCGCGAGCGGTGACACTGCCGAAGGACCAGCTGGTGGACACGGAGTCATCGACAAACACGACTCGTTAGAATGGTCGCCCCCATTCTTGATGCGTCGTGGGTTGCCGCCACCATCCACATCGCTCCCACCCAAAGACCTCAGCTCGACAGCCGCACTGGACACCATGCTCTCTGGTTTACCCCACAGAGAGCACGGTTGTCCTGAATGGCCCTAACGTCAGAAACCACCACATATTCTGAAGATGTGTATGGGAACAAGAGGCCCTCCTCCACGACCAGAGGATGATGCCCGAGGGGAGTCAGATTCACCTTCGTCAGTGGCGATCCTCCCCCAGGGCTCTTCCTTAGCATCACAAAAGAATGAAGAATGAGGAGCAACCACTACCACGCCCCACGTCCACTGCAGGCCTCGGTATGGTGTCGTTCACATCCCCTCCCACAAGAATCGAGGCTATGGGCGACCCGGCGACGAGTGCACTGGAGTCGCCACCTCTGTTGCTATCACCGAGCCGCCTGAGTACCATCCTCAGATCCAAGGGAAGTTCCAAGCTAAAGCCCGGGGGCCAGCCCCGGGATCTCCCTTCCAGCATACTCAAGACGAAGCAAGGCGGATGAGGAGAGGGATGTGGATGAATGCCTCCACCCCTCCCCTACTCCTCTTTTTATAGGGGAGTAGGGGACGGGGGCTGATTCCACGATGGGTAACCACCATCCTCCTCCACCAATTCAAGAAGATCATGCCCTCGCCATAATGCTCTCCCGTGCCACGCGCCTCCGTTACCTACCCCGCGCGATGCATGCAGCATACGTGGCTTAGGATAAGGGCGTGGTGGGAAGAGTGACTTGGCGGTTTCTAACCCATGCGTTAAAGTCATTCACGGGCTATTACAAGAGCGGCCCCACCACTATTGGCTTTACACATAGCACAGGAAAACCAGAAACTGGCCAGGACTCAAGATTAATGAAGAAGCAAAGAAGACCCCAAGAGGCCATCCTCTTCGATGCCCCTGCCTGTGCACATATTAGGGCCTACCTCGATGATGCTCGGCAACGCGATCAGGGCAGGCCTATGGGCTTCTGTCGGTGCAACAGACCCTGGGTATGTTGCCCTAACTGTGCACAGGCACGGGAACAAGATTATGGCATCAAGCCATGCCAGAGTACAAGGGACCAAGATCTTCGAAGGACCAACATGCAAAACCAGAGGACCTAGTTCAAGTCAAAGAAGTAAGATACCACTAGGAGAAAAGCCTCCCTTGCCGGGCAAACGGGCTTGGAAAGGGCAGAGCCACCCCCAGAAGAGAGCGTCCAAGACGTCCCGGCAGGGCCTGCCGGGACTCATGGAGGCAAGAAACACCTCATCAACCACTCCCCCATGACCCACGTCGTCAATCAGTGTGGTGTCAAGTCACAAAGTGATTAAGTGGCAGCCATTCGCCACATGGCAGCCTCTTTCTACAGGAAAGCCTACAGATGACATCCGTCCTGCGACGAGTCAAACAAGCAGGCGTGGAGCTGGAAAAATAAGCCCGGCAAGGCTTGTCGGGCGAACAATGATGTGACGTTGAGCGGCGCATTTAATTCGCTTTGTCAGCCTGCAGAGTTAGGTATGATAGCACTTTTTGCTATCTTATCAGTGCATAATGACTGATTTTCCATTGTGGTGACCCCTTAGCCTATAAAAGGAGGCCCACAGCAACCATAGAAAGGGTTCGCGAGGCTGGAGAATTGGACACCCACGCACTCATATGCGTGTAGCCACTGCCGCCCCTGCCAGGCAAGTGAACTACGCTCCACCACCATTATTCTACCATCAATCCACCAAAGCAGGAGTAGGGTTTTACTCCTCGTGGCGGCCCGAACCTGGGTAAAATTGCTCGTGTGATCCCCGCTGTCATAACCCTAGTTAGTGCATGCATTAGAGTGTTTGCATCATGTTTAAATTTCTCAAAAACTTGAAATGGGGATGGCAGAAACCCCCAGCACCACTTAAATCAACTTGGGTTACTAAAATACTTTTTCAATGAACCTGAAATGCCCTTCAAAAATGTTCATCATCTTTGCCTTGGTCTAGAATCTCTGACAAAAATGGTTCACAATTTTCTAGGACAACATTGGGTCACTGAATTAAATCATACCTTATTTGCATTTGGGCATTTAAATTTGATATAATATTTTAGATGTCCAAATATTCATGAACTGAAGTGCTTGCTATTGGAAATAATCCAAACAGTAGCCACAACCAGTTTCATGAATTTTGAAGTTTCACAGTATTTTTAACAAATCCCTAAAGTTATAGAAAAATAGAAAAACAGAAAGAGAGAGAGAGAGAGAGAGAGAGAGAGAGAGAGAGAGAGAGGACTTACCTAGGCTTACCTGATGCCCCAGCCGGCCCAAGACTATTAGAGGCCCAGCCCACAGCGCCGCCGTCTTCAACCTCGTGCCAGTAGGCACGAGGACGTGTGCCCGTGGCGCGCACACACGCGCCTCACCACCTCCTGCCTCCCTTCTTGCCCTGGCCGTCTCCACAGGCGCCACGCCACCCTGGAACTCTCTCACTCTCTCCCGACCTCTTCCCCCTCCTATGCTCCCTCTCCCGAGCACATCCGAGTGCCGCTGTCACCGACGCTCATCGTTGCCGTGGGCACAGCCATCCCCGAGCCTCTCCGACGCACCCCCGAGCTCCGCCGTGCCGCCCTCGTCCTCTCCATCGTCTCATGCAACCGGAAGAGCCCCGACGCATCGTCCACGACCCCTTCTTACTCCTTCAGCCATGGAGATTGCTGGTGACCTTCCGCCGTCACCAACCCATCCTCGAGCCCATCGAGCTTCTCTACGTGATCGCGGTGAGCTACAGCTTTGAACCCCTCTCTTACCCGCACTGATTGCGCTTTGTAGCTCCTGCTCTCACCAGAGTCGGAGCTCGCCGCCACCAAGCCATGTCACTGCCGTGGCTACAACCACTGCAGCTTGCAGCAGAGCACGTCACTGCACTCCGCATGCTCCCAAGAGCCTAACACATGAACCCATTCATCTCCCCGTGCCCTGTAGCTCTGTATCGCTCAACACCCGAACTCTGGCCGCCGCTAAGGTCGACACCGCGCTCAACTCCGGCCGTCTCAGCCCCTGCCGCCTGCACATATGGATGTGGAGCACTTCCAGCAACACGTAGAGCCCCTACGCCGCTCTTTTGGTTGCCGGAGGGCGAAACCGGACACCCTCCGCCGTCTTTGGCTACGCCAGCGATGAGTGATACGTCTCCAACGTATCTATAATTTTTGATTGTTCCATGCTATTATATTACCTGTTTTGGATGTTTATGGGCTTTATTTTACACATTTATATCATTTTTGGGACTAACCTACTAACCGGAGGCCCAGCCCATATTGCTGTTTTTTTGCCCATTTCAGTATTTCGAAGAAAAGGAATATCAAACGGAGTCCAAACGGAATGAAACCTTCGGGAGCGTGATTTTCGGAACAAACGTGATCCAGAGGACTTGGAGTGCAAGCCAAGAAGCAGCCGAGGCGGCCACGAGGGTGGAGGGCACGCCCACCCCTCGTGGGTGCGCCCCCTATCTCATGGGCCCCTCGGGCGGCCACCGACGTACTTCTTCCTCCTATATATACCTACGTACCCCGAAAACATCTAGGGAGCCACTGACGAAATATTTCCACCACAGTAACCTTCTGTATCCACGAGATCCCATCTTGGAGCCTTCGCCGACGCTCCGTCGGAGGGGGAATCGACCATGGAGGGCTTCTACATCAATACCATAGCCCTTCCGATGAGTTGTGAGTAGTTTACCACAGACCTTCGGGTCCATAATTATTAGCTAGTTGGCTTCTTCTCTCTTTTTGGATCTCAATACAATGTTCTCCCCCTCTCTTGTGGAGATCTATTCGATGTAAACTTTTTTTGCGGTGTGTTTGTCGAGATCCGATGAATTGTGGGTTTATGATCAAGTTTATCTATGAGAAATATTTGAATCTTCTCTGAATTCTTTTATGTATGATTGAGTTATCTTTGCAAGTCTCTTCGAATTATCAGTTTGGTTTGGCCTACTAGATTGATCTTTCTTGCCATGGGAGAAGTGCTTAGCTATGGGTTCGATCTTGCGGTGTCCTTACCAAGTGACAAAAAGGGTTGCAAGGCACGTATTGTATTGTTGCCATCGAGGATAAAAAGATGGGGTTTATATCATATTGCTTGAGTTTATCCCTCTACATCATGTCATCTTTCTTAATGCGTTACTCTGTTCTTATGAACTTAATACTCTAGATGCATGCTGAATGAAGAGCTAATTCTTCAGTTCTATGCAACGCTGCATATCACTGGAGAAGCAAATGACATCAACACTTGGGTGTTGGACTAGATGACCGAAAACACTTACTACAAGGCACCAGCCTCTGAATTGCTTGGTGCCTTGCCACTCAGTCCTCCACCTGAAGGTGCTCGTTGTCTGTATGATGAGCCTGAACTCACTGCTCACTATATGCAAGTGCTCATGAAGCCACTAAAGCCTGGTCAAGCCCCAAGGACCAAATTCCTCGTGAAGGAACTGCTGTATGTGCCCAGAACCATCTATCGCATTCTGACGAAGACTATGAGTCCCATCAAAGGTCATGACTCATCTGATGAAGAAATTGTGGGGATGATGAAGAATATGCTATTCAACATCATGCATGGCATCCCGATCAATTATCATGATTTCTTCATGAGGACTCTCACAAATGTTGCACTTCCACCGTTTGAGCTGAAGCCTTACGCTCCATGGATCATGAGATTCCTCAGCTCAAGGTCTTCACTCAACTACAAGGCTGACACTCTCAACCATGGCAGCTACATGCCCCTGATTGAAGTCCTCAAACGGACATATTCTTCAGCTGAAGAAAAGAACAAGGCACCTGCTGTTATGGATGAAGGCATTCATCCATTGGATAGTCAGTTCCGCAAAGCTGCACCTTACTCCACCAATGATAACTCTGCCACTCATGATTCTGCTGCCAATGCTCCCAAGTCAAGTCCTCAAGCTACTGCTCCTCGAGTAATGACTGACCATGATCTCCTTCTAAGTCTTCAATAGAAGGTGGATTGAAACCACAAATGGGTCAAGCGTCAGTTTGGCTCTATTCTTCACAACATGACCTCTACACATAATGTTGTGAAGAAAAACCATTACTACCTCCATGAAGTTTTCGATCGCACCTGGGCTATTCTGTCACATCTGTATGGTGAAGAAGATCTGAAGCAAATGGGATTCAAAGAAGACTTTGACTGGTCTGCTCCTCCGTCGAAGAAGCTCAAGATGGTCAAGGTTCCTCCCTTCGTCGCCAGTTCATATTCTTCATCCCGCAACACGGATGAGTACGAAGACTTGGATGACACTGCAGCATGCCCTACATCGACTCAAGACCCCAATAACTCTGGCGCTCCTTCTTCATGATATTCTTCAGGGGCGTTAGTCCTCATTTTCAACCCTTTTGGTCATTCGATGACAAAGCGGGAGAAATTTGAGTTAGTCTTCAAGCGGGTCTATCTTATATGGGCATTTTTTTCTAAGTTACAACTCTCGTTATTTTGATGACTTTGTTGGATCGAGTTGTAATCTTAAACTCTATGGTGGCCTGATACTTTTGCTGAGTTCTTCTGCATGCTTATCCCTCATTAATGTCAATGCACGCATGCTGAATTACATCAGTCACCATATTTCATCATGCATTTCAAATTCTTCAAATTATATGACAAATGCGTGTATGAATTACAAGATATAGGGGGAGATCTCCATGATTATACTCTTCAAGTGTGCATTGCTTCAAAAGGAAATTCATCATTATGCACATCTTCAGGGGGAGTTCTTCTATATCTTGCAATCAAATTCCTCAATATCAGTATTTACACTTCATATGTTTATCCCCGTTGAAAACTTAACCTATATTGTCATCAATCACCAAAAAGGGGGAGATTGTAAGTGCATCTAGTGCCCCTTAGTGATTTTGGTGTATTGAAGACTTATAGGTTAAGGGACTGATGTGTTTGTGAGTGTACACAGGTCTATAAGTCTATGAGGAGTTTGATATTTACAGAGAAAGTCGACCCCTAAAAATGAAGTTCTTCAACTAAAGACTTTGGAATTCTGAAGACTTTCTGAAGACTTTGAAAGTGAAGAAATTGGTGTGACCTTGAAGACTTGGTAATCACTCGAGGAACATTAAGCGTGAAGACTTTTGTTTTTACTGTTTCTTTTTCACTTTCTTGAGTCATAGGAAACACCGTACTGTTAAAGGGGGTAGAGGAAATACTATGGAAAAATTTCCATGTGATGCTCAACTCAAAGTCCTAAACCTACCAATCCCTTCGAGTGAAGCCATTGGAAATCTCACACAGTTCAGTCATATTCTTCAGTGACAGAGACGAAGTTCTTCTCGTCTCTGAGGAATTTGTTCTAGCTGAGGAGTTAGGAATTTGCCTATGCGGATTGCCTACATAGTGAGGAACATGATAGCCCTCAAGTATTTGAGAGTCAAATATTCCGACCGTTGCTGTGCTACGTGCTAGCTGTCCAAACAAATCATGTCGGGCTGCTCCCTAGGCTATAAATAGCCGCCCCCTACAACCACTAGTTGGTTGGCTGCTCTGAGAGAAGCTGACACTTGTCATTTGAGAGCATTCCATCCTCTGAGGACTTTGAGTGAAAATCATCAAGTGAGGAAAACCCAAACCCAAACCTACCAAACCCCAAAGTGATTGAGCATCACTGAAGAGATTGATCCTGCGTGGATCCAACGCTTGTTTCCTTTGAAGATTGTGCTTCTTCCAGATGGTTAGGCGTCAAGGTCTAGAGCATCCAAGAGGAATTGTGGATCGCCGAGTGACCGAGTTTGTGAAGGTCCGAAAGTCATCTGAAGACTTACCATGAGTGATTGGGCGAGGTCTGTGTGACTTTAGCTCAAGGAGAATACGGTGAGGACTGTGTGTCCTCGAATTTAAATACTTAGCCGCTCCAACCAGATGTACAACTGAGACAGCAGATGGAACTGGTCTACCGAATCATTGTCTTCACCGAGCTTACTGGTTCTATTTCCTCAACTCTTTCATTTCCTCATAACTGTTGTTGTGTGCTTGTTCATATCTGTTTGAAGACTTTGACTGAAGACTTTCTCAATTTCCTCAGTTCAATTTCTTCAATCTGTCCATCTTCATCTTGTGTTATCCTATGCTTACGCTTTCTGTACTCTATGCTAGTCTTCATTTCATCATGATGACTATATGTGTATTCTGCTATGTTTAATTTTGAGTACTTATTCCGCTGCAAGTAGTTCTTCATTTAGGAATTTCCTCACCAACAAATTCCTTAGGGAAGAATTCATAAAAATCGCTTATTCACCCCCCTCTAGTCGATATAACGCACTTTCAGCCGGCGGAGGTTCCCCTCGATAGACGTGTTCCGATGATGAGTTTGATGACACCGATGAGCTATACTATCTTCAGAAGTGCCAGGCAAGCAAAACCCCCTTGTTCATTCTGACACAATCCCACTCTCTCACTCCTACTCTCTTTTAGTGCATTAGGACAACAATGATTCAAGTGTTACATGCTATGGTAGTTGAACCCCTTTCCTCTGCATGACCTGTCATTGCCATAGTAAGTAGATAAAACCCACTAGCATGAGTAGGAGTTGTTTGAGCCCTGATGTGCCTACTCATTCATGCTTGTTTGTCATGCCTGCTATTGCTTAGAGTTGTGTCAAGTCTGATTCATTAGGGATGAATTGGAAAGTTGTGAACATGTCCTACTGTTGAGAGCTAAGTGTGTGAACATGATTTTGTAAAGGTAGCGGTGAGAGGCCATGTAGGAGTACATGGTGGGTTGTCTCATTGAAGCCATCCTCAGGAACTGAGTTCTGTGTTTGTGATCCATGAACAACTACTACCACACATTGGGCACCTTAATTGACTCTCTCGACTTATTAACCGCTCCTGTCCTCTGTCCAGGAGTTGCAAGTAGTTTCTGGTGTGTGTAGTATGCTGGAGGCCGTGCGCAGCGCTGACCCGAGGGGTGGGCTATGATGTGGTAGGCATGTGGCACGGTGTACCGGGACGCCGTTTGGTGCCTCGGGAACCCTGCTCACATCGTTCGGGGCCGTATGTGGAAACCTCGGCCGGACTCCCTGCGGATGGAACCTGAATAGGCGATAAACCTAGACTACAGACTTGTGTGGTTAGTCAGGTCATGGCCGACACCCTCGCCAGGCTTCTGCTTGAAGGTTGCCGAGATACATGATGTGTACATGGCAGTAAGTGGCGAGAGCGTGTGTGAAGAAGTACACCCCAACAGGGTTAAAATCATCTATTCAAATAGCCGCATCTGCGGTAAAGGACCTCTGGGTTGCCTATACAATTCATAGACAAGTGAAAGTGGATACCCTAAAATGCGCAAGATAAGCGTGAGTGCTATGGATGGCGTTCTAGTAGGGAGATGGGAGCGGATCCATAGTGGTGTATTGATAGGGTGAATCACTACAAAAAATACACTTCCGTGATGATACGTGTTTGTCACAGTAGGTCATGTTTTCTGTCATGCATGTACATCCATGACGATTTTATGATAGAATCAAGATAGTCATACCTGTGCTGTCGTAGAAGTGTTCCATGACATTACCAAAATTATTATCATGGAAGTGTCCACTTCCATGACGATAAATCGCGCGTCACAGAAGTTCTTTCGTCAAGGGTGACCAACACGTGGCATCCACCATAACAGAACGTCGTTAAGCTACCGGGTCCGGTTTTGGATCCGATTAGCCATTAACAGCCCCGACCCATGGGGATTTTCCATGTGTAAAATCATCATTTGCTGGAGGAAATACCTGTCGGCTCACCGTTGGGACAGATGTCATCCACTACTTGGACAGAAGGTGCCTATGATCCATCGACACGTGGCACAGCCGAACAGAGGCCCATTCCTGTGAAAAGGCCGGCCTATTTGACTTGGTCAAAAGGTGGCGGGCCGGCCCATGGAAAGCCTGTTAACGGCCTGTTCGCATATAGCCCATTTACAGCCCGCTAACACAGGGCCCGTTACGACCAATCCAAATTAGGCCCAGTAGCGTCATCTGGGCTGTCCAATATGATTCCAGCCCATTTTAACTTCTGGCCCATGTATGGCCCATGACGTCTTTCGGCCCATATGAGGTCCTTTGTAACTCTTGGCCCATTAATGGCCCGTGGTGAAACTGGCCCGTAATGAACAGTGTATCACTTTATACCCATTAACAACCCGTGGTGAAACTGGCCAGTAATGAACAGTGTATGACTTTATACCCATTAACGGCCCATTATTCCGTTGGGCCATTTCCAGCCCATGTTATCTTTTGGCCTTCTTAGGGCCCATTTATTCTTGGGCTCATTTCCAGCATTCATTTACTTATGACCCGTTACTATCATTTTCTGCTTGTGGGCCAAATTCAGCCCGAGGTTACAGTTGGCCTGTTTGTGGCCCGTTAATACGTTGGGCCATTTCCATAGCATCATCAAATACGACCGATTAACGACGGCCCGTTATGGTCGGCCCATGAACGGACGATTCCAACTCTAGCCCGTTTACAGCCATAATGCGATCAGTTATTGGCCCATGTTTTGCCAACCGATCATACAACCCGTAGAAGGCCCATTGATGATACGGCTGATGTCTACTACACAACCTTCTTCTTGTAGACGTTGTTGGGCCTCCAAGTGCAGAGGTTTGTAGGACAGTAGCAAATTTCCCTCAAGTGGATGACCTAAGGTTTATTAATCCATGGGAGGTGTAGGATGAAGATGGTCTCTCTCAAACAACCCTGCAACCAAATAACAAAGAGTCTCTTGTGTCCCCAACACACCCAATACAATGGTAAATTGTATAGGTGCACTAGTTCGGCGAAGAGATGGTGATACAAGTGCAATATGAATGATAGATATAGGTTTTTGTAATCTGAAATTATAAAAACAGCAAGGTAACTAATGATAAAAGTGAGCACAAACGATATTGCAATGCTAGGAAACAAGGCCTAAGGTTCATACTTTCACTAGTGCAAGTTCTCTCAACAATAATAACATAACTGGATCATATAACTATCCCTCAACATGCAACAAAGAGTCACTCCAAAGTCACTAATAGCGGAGAACAAACAAATAGATTATTGTAGGGTACGAAACCACCTCAAAGTTATCCTTTCTGATCGATCTATTCAAGAGACCGTAGTAAAATAACAAAAAGTTATTCTTTCCGTTCGATCTATCATAGAGTTCGTACTAGAATAACACCTTAAGATACAAATCAACCAAAACCCTAATGTCACCTAGATACTCCAATGTCACCTCAAGTATCCGTGGGTATGATTATACGATATGCATCACACAATCTCAGATTCATCTATTCAACCAACACAAAGTACTTCAAAGAGTGCCCCAAAGTTTCTACCGGAGAGTCAAGACGAAAATGTGTGCCAACCCCTATGCATAAGTTCACGAGGTCACTGAACCTGCAAGTTGATCACCAAAACATACATAAAGTAGATCATGTGATATCCCATTGTCACCACAGATAAGCACATGCAAGACATACATCAAGTGTTCTCAAATCCTTAAAGACTCAATCCGATAAGATAACTTCCAAGAGAAAACTCAATCTATAACAAGAGAGTAGAGGGGGGGAAATATCATAAGATCCAACTATAATAGCAAAGCTCATGATACATCAAGATTGTATCACCTCAAGAACACGAGAGAGAGAGAGAGAGATCAAACACATAGCTACTAGTACATACCCTCAGCCCCGAGGGTGAACTACTCCCTCCTCATCATGGAGAGCGCCGGGATGATGAAGATGGCCACCGGTGAGGGATCCCCCCCTCCGGCAGGGTGCCGGAATAGGGTCCCGATTGGTTTTTGGTGGCTAGAGAGGCTTGCGGCGACGGAACTCCCGATCTATTATGCTCCTGAATGTTTTCGGGGTATATGGATATATATGGGTGAAAGAAGTCGGTTAGGGGAGCCACGAGGGACCCACGAGGGTGGGGGGCGCGCCCAGGGGGGTAGGGCGTTCCTACCTGCCTCATGGCTTCCTCGAAGCTTCCCTGACATCTACTCCAAGTCTCCTAGATCGCTTCCGTTCCAAAAATAACTCTCCCGAAGGTGTCATTCCGTTTGGACTCCGTTTGATATTCCTTTTCTGCAAAACACTAAAATAGGCAAAAAAACAACAATTTGGGCTGGGCCTCCGGTTAATAGGTTAGTCCCAAAAATAATATAAAAGTGTATAGTAAATCCCATAAACATCCAAAACGGGTAATATAATAGCGTGGAACAATGAAAAATTATAGATACGTTGGAGACGTATCAAGCATCCCCAAGCTTAATTCCTGCTCGTCCTCGAGTATGTAAATGATAAAAACAGAAATTTTGATGTGGAATGCTACCTAGCATATTTCTCAACGTAATTTTCTTTATTGTGGCATGAATGTTCAGATCCAAATGATTCAAGATAAAAGTTCATATTGACATGAAAACAATAACAAGCATACTAACAAAGCAATCATGTCTTCTCAAAATAACATGGCCAAAGAAAGTTATCCCTACAAAATCATATAGTCTGGATATGCTCTATCTTCATCACACAAAATATTTAAATCATGCACAACCCTGATGACAAGCCAAGCAATTGTTTCATACTTTAGTATTCTCAAACTTTTCAATCTTCAGGCAATACATGAGCATGAGCATGGACCACTATATGTGAAATAGAATGGTGGTTGTGGAGAAGACAAAAAAGGAGAAGATAGTCTCACATCAACTAGGCATATCAACGGGCTATGGATATGCCCATTAATAGATATCAATGTGATTGAGTAGGTGTTGCCATGCAACAGATGCACTAGATCTATAAGTGTATGAAAGCTCAACAAAAGAAACTAAGTGGGTGTGCATCCAAATCGCGTGCTCACGAAGACCTAGGGCATTTTGAGGAAGCCCATCATTGGAATATAGAAGCCAAGTTCTATAATGAAAAATTCCCACTAGTATATGAAAGTGACAACATAGGAGACTCCCTATCATGTAGATCATGGTGCTACTTTGAAGCACAAGTGTGGAAAAGGATAGTAACATTGTCCCTTCTCTCTTTTTCTCTCATTTTATTTATTTATTTTGGTGGTCTTCTTTGGCCTCTTTTTTTTTATTTGGGCTTCTTTGTCCTCTTTTATTTTTTATAAAGTCCGGAATCTCATCCCGACTTGTGGGGGAATCATAGTCTCTGAGGGAGTCCTGGATTAGGGGGTGTCCGGATGGCCGGACTGAGACCTTTGGCCAGACTCCCGGACTATGAAGATACAAGATTGAAGACTCCGTCCCGTGTCCGGATGGGACTTTCCTTGGCGTGGAAGGCAAGCTTGGCGATACGATATGAAGATCTCCTCCCATTGTAACCGACTCTGTGTAAGCCTAGCCCTCTCCGGTGTCTATATAAACCGGAGAGTTTTAGTCCATAAGACGAACAACAATCATACCATAGGCTAGCTTCTAGGGTTTAGCCACTCCGATCTCGTGGTAGATCTACTCTTGTACTACCCATATCATCAATATTAATCAAGAAGGAGTAGGGTTTTACCTCCATCGAGAGGGCCCGAACCTAGGTAAAAACATCGTGTCCCTTGTCTCCTGTTACCATCCGCCTAGACGCACAGTTCGGGACCCCCTACCCGAGATCCGCCGGTTTTGACACCGACATTGGTGCTTTCATTGAGAGTTCCTCTGTGTCGTCGCCCTTAGGCCCGATGGATTCTTCGCTCGTTAATCACGATACGGTCCGGGATGAGACTTTTCTCCCCAGACAGATCTTCGTATTCGGCGGCTTCGCACTGCGGGCCAACTCGTTTGGCCATCTGGAGCAGATCAAAAGCTACGCCCCTGACCATCAGGTCAAGTTTGAAAGCTTAAACTACATGACCGACATCCACGAGGACTTGATCTGCGACGGATTCGGGCCACGACCGGGCGCGCCGCACTGTCTCGATGGGCATGATCTAGCTCTGCCGCCGGACAGCGACCCGCACAGGTGTTCACTCCGACCATTAGCTCGGAGCCGACTGCGCTAGCCAGGGATGGGCGGTTGGACGCCGCCCCTGGAGCCGCAATCTCTGTGGCGATAGAGCTGAATACCAGCGTAGTCCTTTGCAAGGCCCGTGACTCCAAGGTGCCGGATTCCGTTCCGGACTCTGAATATTCCGCACCACTTTCGATCGAACCCGATTGGGCTCCGATCATGGAGTTCACCGCCGCGAACACCTTTCAGCACTCTCCCTTTGGCGATATCCTAAATTCGTTAAAGTCTCTCTCTTTGTCGAAAGAACCCCGGCCGGACTACGGTCGGGGCGGTTGGGATGCAGACGACGAAGTTCGAAACCCACCCACCACCCACTTGATAGCCACTGTCGACGATCTAACCGACATGCTCGATTTCGACTCCGAAGATATCGACGGTATGGACACCGATAAAGGAGACGATCAGGAACCAACACCTATAGGGCGCCGGAAAGCCACCTCATCATAGGATGTATGCATGGTGGACACATCCAATAGAAACGACAACGAGGACCAAAAGGATGCGGCCAGGGATCGCTCCCCCGAAAAACAATCAAAGCGGCGGCGTAAGCGCAAGGCCAAGCCCCACCTCGACAAAGACCCAGCCATAGAGCAGGGTGAATCAACGGACGATGAACATGTCATTGAGCATCCGTCCAAACAGGGCGGACAATCTGAACAACCAATCCCCGGGAAAGATAATAGCCCGGACGACCTCATGCCATACAAATTGCTGGAACATCAGAACCTCCACCAAAGGCTCGTTGCCACTGCACGTAGCCTGAGAAAGCAGAAGCGAAGGCTCAATACAGTGGAAGATGCACTCAGGATCAGATGGGGCAAAGTACTCAATACCGCACACAAGTACGGCAGTAGTCGCCACACAAAGAGCTATCCGAAGCAGAAACTACTACCAGAATTTGATGAAGAGGCCAGAAAGCCCCCACAGTCAAAAAATAAGGAAGCCACAAGGTCGGATAGACGACCCTACGATCAATCTCACGCATCAAAGGACGCCGCACTCAATATGGCGTGTGATCCATCCAAGAATTCGCATCAGAAAACTGGCCCAACTAGATCCATGTATAGGCCAAGAAAGCAAGCTCCAGTGAGTGATGCAATGCAAAAAATACCCGAACACCGCGGCACGCCTAAATACAGGGGCGCCGCACACCCCCTATGTTTTACCGATGAGGTGCTGGACCATGAATTACCAGCCGGATTCAAGCCAGTGAACATAGAAGCATACGACGGAACAATAGACCCTGGAGTCTGGATCGAGGACTACATCCTCCACATACACATGGCCAGAGGAGACGACCTGCACGCCATAAAATACTTACCCCTTAAGCTCAAAGGGCCAGCCCGGCATTGGCTTAAAAGCCTTCCCGAAACACCATGGGAAGTTGGGAAGTGCTTGAGGATGCTTTTCGGGAAAATTTTCAAGGGACCTAGGTCCGACCCCCGGATGCAGATGATCTGAGTCATATAACTCAGCAGCCCGGAGAGTCAGCCCGGAAACTCTGGAACAGATTCCTTATAAAAAAGAATCAGATAGTCGACGGTCCGGACACAGAGGCCCTAGCAGCTTTCAAGCATAGCGTCCGAGACGAATGGCTCGCCAGACACCTCGGCCAAGAAAAGCCGCGAACAATGGCCGCATTAACAAGCCTCATGACCCGCTTTTGTGCAGGAGAGGATAGCTGGTTGGTGAGAAGCAGCACCAGCGACCCGAATACGTCCGAACCCAGAGATGGGAACGGGAAGCCGTGCCATAACAAAGAACCGCACCGGATAAAGGACAACAGCCCGATGAGCATGACAGTAAACGCCGGATTCAAAAGCTCTTGGCAAAATCAGAAAAAGCCGCCCCCCAAAGACGATAGGGACGAGCTATCCAACCTCAACAAAGTTTTGGACAAAATATGTCAAATCCACAGCACTCCGAGGAGACCTGCGAACCATACCCACAGAGATTGTTGGGTCTTTAAGCAGTCCGGCAAGCTCAACGCCGAACACAAGGGGCTCAACACACCAAGCAAAGATGACGATGCACCCCACAAGCAGAATACCGGAGAACAAAAGAAGTTCCCATAAGAAGTCAAGACAGTAAATCTACTTCATGTGACAAAAGGGAAGAGCAGAACGACACCTACGAAGACACGCGTCGTACGGCCAGCCCCGGAGGAGCAACCCCACTGGTTGTTACAACCAATCACCTTCGATCATCAGGATTACTCCAGAGGAGACCAGAACGCAGGCTGGACTGCCTTGGTCGTAAATCCAATTATTAACGGACTCCAATTTACAAACGCCCTTATGGACGGCGGCAGCGACTTGAACCTGCTATATCAGGACACAGTCCGCAAACTCGGTGTAAACCCAGTTATAATCCACCTTGGCAACACTTCCTTTCAAGGAGTAACGCCAGGCTCGGATACCCCAAGTATGGGCTCCCTTAAGTTAGAAGTCACGTTCGGATCACCCGACAACTTCCGAAGCAAAAAGCTAACATTCCACATCGCCCCATTCGTAAGTCGCTACCAAGCGCTACTGGGACGTGAAGCTTTCGCCCGCTTTAACGCAATACCGCATTACGCATCCCTTACACTCAAAATGCCCGGCCCAAAGGGCATCATTTCATTACAGGGAAACATAAATTGACCCCCAAAGTACGGGCAGGGGTGCGGCTGCCTAGACAGCCGCCCACAAATCCAGCCCTACTATCCCGGACACGGCTCGACGAGTCCGGAATCAACATGCTTAATAGCCGCATACCCCCGTGCAAGGGGCTCCGTGTGCTCACGCCCAGAGACAATATGGCCCAACTCTTGCTCCAACTATATTTTATTTTATTTCGATATAGATTTCTCGCACGCTTATTTTTTACTAAGTTCCTCTCTTTCGCAGACAAACATCGTGCTACGCCCGTCCAGGATACGGCACAACAAAGACACAGGCCCAGACGTGCAGCAGGGACCCGTTTCAATGATTCTTTTTAGATTAAGACCCTGCGTAAACCTTTTTTACTGTCTCTTGTTGATAACATCCCCCGGTTTTCTCTATAGCCGAGGAGGAGGCTGGCGTCTTGGCATGTGGCCACGCCAGAATTTTTGCACGTACCTGGACACTAGGGGCTTTTCTACCAAGGGCTCTATTTTGGCCCGTCTTCATAAAGACCGAATACCTTAGGGAGTGTTCGGCGTCGCGAGTTTGGCCCTATATGCATCAGCTCCGAATCATGTCTTTGGTCAAATGTTGGGTTTGCCCGGCTCCTGTGTTTTGCTGCCTTACATTTCGTTATATCGGCTAACGCGGCACCAGGAGAACTACTGCGATTGTGCCCTGGTTCGGCTAGGTGAGCACCTCAGTAGAGAAAGCCGAAAACTGACTGTCATGATATAGCGAGAGACTGGTCAACCACTCGATGACTTTCGGAATCTTTAGGATTCCCCCGCATTAACGAAGGGCCGCTTCCCGGTCAGGCACACTCGCGCCCCGAATTCGGGCGAGCGCGGTGCCCCTAGGGGCTATTTAGTAGCCCCACTGTCAAACTCCTATGGCTAAGTGAAAGTGATAAAGCATTATAGTCCGGTTGCCTAGTTCGCCACGCCACCACCTCCTTTGTAGGACCAAGACGTTGGATTAAGTGTGAAAAGGCGCCTTTTTGCGAACACCCCCACATTCTATGCGTGGGGGCTGAAGCCAACGACTGCCATCTTTCAGGTTATATACAAATATATACATTAAACGGCCGCACAGGAGGCATCATGATTCTTGCAAGCACAAGTATAAAAAAGATTTTTTCATAAAAACAAAATTTGTTTTACAAATAGTATAAGCTATTCGAACACAACATCCTTCAAGCACTGTGACTGTATTATACGAGCGCCAGGAAGAACTTCCTCAAAATAGTGCTTGGCAGGTACTCGGCTTTCGTCCGAATCCTGGGACGCAACAATACTGGCCTTCATATCTACCCAGTATGTTTTGACACAGGCAAGAGCCATCTGTGCGCCCTCTATGCACGCCGACCTCTTCATTGCATCAGCATGCGGCTCCGAACCAAGGAACTGCTGCACCAAGCCAAAATAACTCTTCGGCTCCGGCTTCTCCGGCCACAGACGACTCGCAACATACCTCATGGCGAGTCCGGATAATCTGTTCAGCTCCGCCCAGGCGGCTAAACGGTCGGATACTGACAGTGGGTGTTCTGGATTGTGGTACGGTGACCAAAAAAGCTCTTCCAATTCATGGTCACCTCGGCTACGGAAGTGCTCGGTCGCGTCCGCCGCACTTGCGGCCAAATCCAGATAAGCGTTTTCCGCACTCCACTGCCGGTCTAATGGAACATACTTTGGGTCTCCGAACTTCATCCACAGCATATAAGGCTTTCCAGCCATGATATCTCTGGCCTGACGCAGCTCCTCCTTCATCGCTCTCATGGCAGAGCGAGTATCCTTGGCTTCGGCAGTGATCTTTTCAAGGTCCTTCTGAGCCGCCCTATCTTCTTGTTCAAGAAATTTACAGCGGTCGGTAGCATCCTTCAATTTTATGGCCATCTCGGCTATTTCCTTCTTGCTCTGGTAGTGAGCAGCCTGTTCGGCTTTTAGCTCTTCAGCCGCTTTAACGGCAGCCACATCACTTTTCCTTGCTTGCTCCTTGGCTCGGGCAAGTTCCGCCCGAAGGTTCTCCACGGCAGCAGCACCATCTACATAAAGTATATATATAAGGCCCAAGCATCAAGCTCCTATTATTGGGTGTCTTTTGAACATACCTTGAGCCTCGTCTAGCCGCTTATTTACAAGCACGATGTCGGCATCTGCTACGACAAGTTGCTGCTTTAGTTCGGCAGATTCATCAGTCCGGCTAGCCACCAAACGCCTCGCCACCTTCATGGAATAGGCGACATATTATACCTGGGGTTATGATCCTCTATGCGCCGTCACTCGTGACGACACAAAGAGTCTCAGGGGCTACTATTTATATAGGGCACATTTAATATGCGGCTCTACCAAAAGGTACACCTTTTTACGTACCTCAAAGCCTGTTAGTAAACTCCTCGCAGCTTCGTACAATCCGCTTTCTGCGGATGAAATCCTTCCAATCACCGTATTCATCAACATACGGTGTTCTTCTGAGATGGACGCTGATGGTGTCCTGGATTAGGGGGTACTCAACACGTCCTCCCGATCAGTTGGATTGGGCCGAGGACCCCCATGGCCGTATACTCATGGGCCAGTCCAGACAGCTGCCGCATACAAGGAAGAATCCACAAGACTTGGCGATCAAGACAAGGACTCCTCCCCCACCGGCGTATTCAGCTAGGACTCTTGTTATCCTAGGCCTCTGGTGCATTATATAAACCGGGGCCAGGCTAGTCGATAGGAAGACGAACAACAATCATACCATAGGCTAGATTCTAGGGTTTAGCCACTCCAATCTCGTGGTAGATCTACTCTTGTACTACCCATATCATCAATATTAATCAAGCAGGAGTAGGGTTTTACCTCCATCGAGAGGGCCCGAACCTGGGTAAAAACATCGTGTCCCTTGTCTCCTGTTAGCATTGATCCTAAGACGCACAGCTTGGGACCCCCTACCCGAGATCCGCCGGTTTTGACACCGACAGACGCCCTACCAAGCAGATCCTTCAGCCCCTCCGCCGGCGCGCAAGAGGGTGCCGGACTAGTCTGACGACCTTTTCCAGGGTCCAGACTTGAAAACACCCTCCGGGACGATACCTCGGGGTCGCCAGCCTCGTGAGATGGTGGAGCAAGGGGAGGTGTTTCGCTCTCTATCATCTCTGGATGAAGATCCCCTGAAGATGAGCTCTGCTGAGAAGGGTTGAGATCTGAACTACAAGATAATGTTTCGGTTATTTTCCTCAGGAATAAAACATGAGTGTGATTCATTATGGAACCCCTCCCTTCACTTACGTCTCGGGGGAGAGCGGGTCCCCTTTAGGGGGCGATTCGGCTGGGGCCTTCTCCGGTGCCGAACCCTCTGACGAAGATTTCTTTCCCTGTTTTGAGGTTATCACCTCCGGGTCTTCAGAGGCAGTCCTTTTCTTTCCCTGGTCGGGAGAATTTTCGATTCTTCCCTTCCTAACGGCCTCCTTCGTGGAGGCGGTAGCTCCTTGGGTCCCCCCTTCGCCTTCCGCCAACGGCGTGACCTCCAGCATCCTGGTCAGCATGGGATTCAGCACGGTCTCGGGCAGGGGGGCTGGACACCTGATAAGCTTTGCCTTCGCCATCCACTCCTGTTCAAAGGACAACTCCACTAAAGGGTAGATTTGATAAAAATATGGATGGTGCATCCAAATACGGGGCTACTTACTTTAGCATCCGGGTGATTGCAGTTCAGACCTACGTCCTCGGACAAATCCGGACACCTTGCTTGTGATCCAAAGAACAATTTGTACATCTCCATGGGTGTCATTCCCATGAAATGTTGTAGGACTCATGGTCCCTCCGGATTGAACTCCCACAGGCGGAGAGGTCGACGTTTGTAGGGAAGTGTGTGGCGAATCACCATGACTTGCGCCACTACGGTCGAATTGATATCTCTTTCTAGAAGATCTCGAATACGGCCCTATAGCAAGGGCACGTCTTTGGGTGGCCCCCAAATAAGTCCTTCATTACCCCATGACGCCAGCCGTGGTGGGGGACCCGAGCGAAAAGTAGGTGGTGCCACCCATGTGGTACCCCTAGGGGCTGTGATGTAAAACCAGTCCCGTTGCCATAAGCCGAGCTCCTCTTGAAAAGAGCCTTCAGGCCATGGAGCATCATCCATCTTGCTTATTATAGCCCCTCCGCACTCAGCGTGCTGCCCCTCGATCATTTTCGGTTCCACTTTGAAAGTTTTTAGCCACAATCCGAAGTGAGGGGTGATATGGAGGAAGGCCTCGCACACGACAATGAATGATGAGATCTGGAGGATGGACTCCGGAGCTAGGTCGTGGAACTCCAGCCCGTAGTAAAACATAAGCCCCCTCACAAAGGGATCGATCGGGAAGCCTAGCCCCCGAAGGAAGTGAGATGCGAACACCACGCTTTCATCGGGCTGGGGAGCGGGAACAGTTTGCCCTTGAGTAGGCAGTCTATGCGAGATTTTGCCGGTTAGATACCTGGCATCTCTTAGCTTTCGCACATCTTCTTCCGTAATGGAGGAAGGCATCCACCGGCCTTGAAGGTCGGAGCCGGACATCTTCGAAGGTCCGAAGCGCCTAAAACTAGAGCTTTGGGTGTTGGAACTTGAAGTGAGGGGCGGATTTGATTGGTTTGAGAACAAGGGAGCCGGGCCTTGGTTCCTTTATAAAGGAGGTGAATACCAAGAGCCCTCCCCGTAACCGTTTGAGACTCGCTTTCAATTAGGGAGTCATACCTAAGTCACGGTTGGGTTACCCACGCCCGTATTGATGAGAATCCCGGAATAAGGGGACACGATCTCTGCTTTGACAAGACATGCCAAGAAACCCACCTCGCTAAACACGCTGAGGTGGAACGGTAAAATGAATAAAATCCTGGCCGTGGCATGATGTCACGCCGTGGAATACGTCAGCAGATTCGATTGATGCAAATATCATTCTCTCTACGGTGGAATGTGGAACTTATTTTGCAGAGTCGGACACTACCCTGGTGTTCAACATCTTCTATGGAATATTCAGAGGAGGAACCCGCCTTGCAATGTCGAAGACAACTTGCGCGCCGGACTCATCGTCATTCAAGCCTGGTTCAGGGGCTACTGAGGGAGTCCTGGATTAGGGGGTGTCTGGATGGCCGGACTGAGACCTTTGGCCGGACTCCCGGACTATGAAGATACAAGATTGAAGACTCCATCCCGTGTCCGGATGGGACTTTCCTTGGCGTGGAAGGCAAACTTGGCGATACGATATGAAGATCTCCTCCCATTGTAACCGACTCTGTGTAACCCTAGCCCTCTCCGGTGTCTATATAAGCCGGAGAGTTTTAGTCCATAGGACGAACAACAATCATACCATAGGCTAGCTTCTAGGGTTTAGCCACTCTGATCTCGTGGTAGATCTACTCTTGTACTACCCATATCATCAATATTAATCAAGCAGGAGTAGGGTTTTACCTCCATCGAGAGGGCCCGAACCTGGGTAAAAACATCGTGTCCCTTGTCTCCTGTTACCATCTGCCTAGACGCACAGTTCGGGGCCCCCTACCCGAGATCCACCGGTTTTAACACCGACAGTCTCCATCATCCTTTTCTCACTTGGGACAATGCTCTAATAATGAATATCATCACACTTTTATTTACTTACAACTCAAGAATTACAACTCAATACTTAGAACGAAATATGACTCTATGTGAATGCCTCCAACGGTGTACCGGGATATGCAATGAATCAAGAGCGACATGTATGAAAGAATTATCAAGGTGGCTTTTCCACAAATACGATGTTAACTACATGATCATGCAAAAGCAATATGACAATGATGATGCGTGTCATAATAAATGGAACTGTGGAAAGGTGCATGGCAATATATCTCGGAATGGCTATGGAAAGGCCATAATAGGTAGGTATGGTGGCGGTTTTGAGGAAGATATATGGTGGGTGTATGGTGCCGGCGAAAGTTGCGCGGCATAAGAGAGGCTAGCAATGGTGGAAGGGTGAGAGTGTGTATAATCCATGGACTCAACATTAGTCATAAAGAACTCATATACTTATTGCAAAAATCTATTAGTCATCGAAACGAAGTACTACGTGCATGATCATATGGGGATAGATTGGTAGGAAAAGACCATCGCTCGTCCCCGACTGCCAGTCATATAAGGAAGAGAATCAAAAAATAAATCACGCTCCAACTTCATCACATAACGATTCACCATACGTGCATGCTACGGGAATCACAAACTTCAACACAAGTATCTCTCAAATTCACAACTAGTCAACTAGCATGACTCTAATATCACCATCTTCATATCTCAAATCAATTATAAGGAATCAAACTTCTCATAGTATTCAATGCACTCTATATGATAGTTTTTATTATACCCAACTTGCATGCCCATCATTCTAGGACCAATTTTATAACCAAAGAAAATACCATGCTGTTCTAAAAGACTCTCAAAATAATATAAGTGAAGCATGAGAGATCAATAATTTCTACAAAATAAAACCATCGCCGTGCTCTACAAAGGTATAAGTGAAGCACTAGAGCAAATGACAAACTACTCCAAAGGATATAAGTGAAGATAAATGAGTTGCCGAATAATTGTGCAACTATGTGAAGACTCTCTAACATTTAAGAATTTCAGCTCTTGGTATTTTATTCAAACAGCAAGCAAAGCAAAATAAAACAACAAGACGCTCCAAGCAAAACACATATCATGTGGTGAATAAAAATATAGCTCCAAGTAAAGTTACCGATGAACGAAGACGAAAGAGGGGATGCCATCCGGGGCATCCCCAAGCTTAGGCTCTTGGTTGTCCTTGAATATTACCTTGGGGTGCCTTGGGCATCCCCAAGCTTAGCCTCTTGCCACACCTTATTCCATAGTCCATCGAATCTTTACCCAAAACTTGAAAACTTCACAACACAAAACTCAACAGAAAACTCGTAAGCTCCGTTAGTATAAGAAAATAAATAACCACTTTTTGTACTGTTGTGAACTCATTCTAAATTCATATTGGTGTAATATCTACTTTATTAGAACTTCTCTATGGTTCATACCCTCCGATACTACTCATAGATTCATCAAAATAAGCAAACAACACATAGAAAACAGAATCTGTCAAAAACAGAACAGTCTGTAGTAATTTGTAACTCTCGAATACTTATGTAACTCGCAAAATTCTAAAAAATTAGGAAAACATTAGAGTTTTGTGTACCAATCCATAGCAAAAGGAATCAGATCAAAATCACGTTTCTGTGAATTAGCAAAACTAATTTACTGGGTGAAAAAGTTAGATTTTCAGCAGGATCAACACAACTATCACCGTAAGCTATCCTAAAGGTCTTACTTGGCACTTTATTGAAACAAAAGCTATAAAACATGATTACTACAGTAGCATAATCATGTGAACACACAAAAACAGTAAAGGTAAATATTGGGTTGTCTCCCAACAAGCGCTTTTCTTTAATGCCTTTTAGCTAGGCATGATGATTTCAATGATGCTCACATAAAAGATAAGAATTGAAACATAAAGAGAGCATCATGAAGTATATGAATAGAAAATTTAAGCCTAACCCACTTCCTATGCATAGGGATTTTGTGATAAAACAACTTATGGGAACAAGAATCAACTAGCATAGCAAGGTAAAACAAGCATAGCTTCAAGATTTTCAACACATAGATAGGAAACTTGATATTATTGCAATTCCTACAAGCATATGTTCCTCCCTCATAATAATTTTCAGTAGCATCATGAATGAATTCAAAAATATAACCATCACATAAAGCATTATTTTCATGATGCACAAGCATATAAATTTTACTACTCTCCACATAATCAAACATCTTTTCATGAATAGTAGTGGGAGCAAACTCAACAAAATAACTATCATGTGAGGCATAATCCAATTGAAAACTAAAATCATGATGACAAGTTTCATGGTTATCATTATTATTAATATCATACAAGTCATCACAATAATCATCATAGATAGCAACTTTGTTCTCATAATCAATTGGAACCTCTTCCAAAATAGTGGATTCATCACTAAATAAAGTCATGACCTCTCCAAATCCACTTTCATAATTATCACAATAATATTAAACATCCTCCAAAATAGTGGGATCATTACTTCCTAAAGTTGACACTCTTCCAAACCCACTTTCATCAATATAATCATCATAAATAGGAGGCATGCTTTCATCATAATAAATATTCTCATCAAAGCTTGGGGGACTGAACATATCATCTTCATCAAACATAGCATCCCCAAGCTTGTGGCTTTGCATATCATTAGCATCATGGGTATTCAAAGAATTCATACTAACAACATTGCAATCATGCTCATCATTCACATATTTTATGCCAAACATTCTATGTAATTCTTCTTCTAGTACTTGAGCACAATTTTCCTTCCCATCATTTTCACGAAAGACATTAAAAAGATGAAGCATATGAGGCACCCTTAATTCCATTTTTTTGTAGTTTTATTTTATAAACTAAACTAGTGATAAAACAAGAAACTAAAAGATTCAATTGCAAGATCTAAAGATATACCTTCAAGCACTCACCTCCCCGGCAAGAGCGCCAGAAAAGAGCTTGATGTCTACTACACAACCTTCTTCTTGTAGACGTTGTTGGGCCTCCAAGTGAAGAGGTTTGTAGGACAGTAGCAAATTTCCCTCAAGTGGATGACCTAAGGTTTATCAATCCGTGGGAGGTGTAGGATGAAGATGGTCTCTCTCAAACAACCCTGTAACCAAATAACAAAGAGTTTCTTGTGTCCTCAACACACCCAATACAATGGTAAATTATATAGGTGCACTAGTTCGGTGAAGAGATGGTGATAAAAGTGCAATATGGATGATAGATATAGGTTTTTGTAATCTGAAATTATAAAACAGCAAGGTAACTAATGATAAAAGTGAGCACAAACGATATTGCAATGCTAGGAAACAAGGCCTAAGGTTCATACTTTCACTAGTGCAAGTTCTCTCAACAATAATAACATAACTGGATCATATAACTATCCCTTAACATGCAACAAAGAGTCACTCCAAAGTCACTAATAGCGGAGAACAAACGAAGAGATTATTGTAGGGTACGAAACCACCTCAAAATTAGCCTTTCTGATCGATCTATTCAAGAGTCCATAGTAAAATAACACGAAGTTATTCTTTCTGTTCGATCTATCATAGAGTTCGTACTATAATAACACCTTAAGATACAAATCAACCAAAACCCTAATGTCACCTAGATACTCCAATGTCACCTCAAGTATCCGTGGTCATGATTATGCGATATGCATCACACAATCTCAGATTCATCTATTCAACCAACACAAAGTACTTCAAAGAGTGCCCCAAAGTTTCTACCGAAGAGTCAAGACGAAAACGTGTGCCAACCCCTATGCACAAGTTCACGAGGTCACTGAACCCGCAAGTTTATCACCAAAACATACATCAATTAGATCACGTGGATATCCCATTGTCACCATAGATAAGCACATGCAAGACATACATCAAGTGTTCTCAAATCCTTAAATACTCAATTCGATAAGATAACTTCAAAGGGAAAACTCAATCCATTACAAGAGAGTAGAGGGCGGAAACATCATAAGATCCAACTATAATAGCACCTCAAGAACACAAGAGAGAGAGAGAGAGAGAGATCAAACACATAGCTACTGGTACATACCCTCAGCCCCGAGGGTGAACTACTCCCTCCTCATCATGGAGAGCGCCGAGATGATGAAGATGGCCACCGGTGAGGGATCCCTCCTCCGGCAGGGTGCCGGAACAGAGTACCGATTGGTTTTTGGTGGCTACTGAGGCTTGCGGTGGTGGAACTCCCAATCTATTATGCTCCTGGATGTTTTCGGGGTATATGGATATATATGGGTGAAAGAAGTCGGTCAGGGGAGCCACGAGGGACCCACGAGGGTGGGGGCGTGCCCAGGGGGTAGGGCGCGCCTCCCTGGCTCGTGGCTTCCTCAAAGATTCCCTGACGTCTACTCAAAGTCTCCTAGATTCCTTTCGTTCCAAAAATAACTCTCTCGAAGGTTTCATTCCGTTTGGACTCCGTTTGATATTCCTTTTCTGCGAAACACTGAAATAGGCAAAAAAACAGCAATTTGGGTTGGGCCTACGGTTAATAGGTTAGTCCCAAAAATAATATAGAAGTGTATAGTAAAGCCCATGAACATCCAAAACGGGTAATATAATAGCATGGAACAATCAAAAATTATAGATACGTTGGAGACGTATCAACGGCCCGTAGAAGGCCCATTGTGTCTACGACCCGTATAAGGCCCATTATTTCTATGACCCGTAGAAGGCCCATTGTTTCTACGGCCCGTAGGAGGGAAATGGTAACTCAGTAAATATGTAGCCCATGGTTATTGTGGCCTAGTTTAAAAAATAGGTTATTACGGCCACTACCAAACCGCAGAAAAAGAACTGCACTGACTACAATCAAAGAAATTAACAAGACAATAAGGAAATAAATAATTAAGCAACTTACGCTAGGCTATCACGGCTATTACACATATTACATCCACTGGGCATCAAAGTTTGCCACCAGTGCAAATATAGGGAACACAACAGCATATAAACGCCGCAGCAAAACAAGTCCAGAACTGAAACCACTTCAAAAGAGCTCAAGAAACAATATCCTGGGTACCCATAATGCTGGCAAGATGCTTAGCAAGCTTATTAACTTTCTCTTGTTTGGCGCTTAAATCCTCCAGCACTTGTTGTTGCACCAGAAAGTATGCATCTGAATTCTGCAGGGACTTCCTCAGTCCTTCGACATACTGTCGCATAACATCTGATTGATGTCTTTCAACTTGAAGTTGAGACTCAAGAAGCTGAACTGATTCAGGCAACAAGTTCAAAGAGCTGGTGCCAGTAGTAGTAGCCAGTAACTCGAACACTACATCAAGACAAGACTTTGGGGTTGTCTCAGTGTCTTCAATATAGTTTTTATCAGCTTTCTTGGAGACCAACAGGGATGTCTCACTATCTTGAACCTTATCTGCATTACTTCCTTTACCATTGCATAATGGGGTACTCTTCTCCAATATTTTATCCGTGTTCTAAAAGAGAAACAAACAAACACATCACATGTTTACAATGTAGTATATGAAACTCATTTTGGTAAACTAGTTCACTAGTAAGGTGGACAGGATAACAGCATGAAACAAACATATATCTATGTAGTATGGTCACTGTATGGTCTATACCATTCTAGTTTATGTTGCCAAATCAAGATAGATACAGTTTGAATCATATCTATTTAAGACAAAGCAACATAGACAAAATATAAGTGTGGGAAACTACACAACAATAACAACACTTTTAATGTGCATGGCATGAGAACATAACTGTTTATTCAATTGAAACTGAAATCAACATAGAGCAACTTACAACAGCAAACACGTTAAAGAAACAGTTTTAAAACATACCTGTTGCGCCAGTGGAGTTTCAATTGCATCCTTCAAATTTGAAATTAGTTGGTATGAGTAAATACAGTGATGCAAGAGCAAAGTAGTATGAACCATAGCTACGGAACCTGACCTGAGAACAATTCTTCTTCTGCTTTAAGCGTTGACTTGGGGTTCGGAGTGGTGGCCCTCTTGCTTTGGGCACTGCAATTGCCTTACTAACTGCTCGTGTTTGGGTGCTCTGTGGTGGAGACGGTGCTGTGCCAATGGGAACTGGGTTACCGTCTGCTGGGGTTGGGGTTAGAAGGGGTGTAGCTGGTTCTCTGTCCAACTGGGTAGGGGTACAATCTGCATGAGTCTGGGTTATGTGTGGTGGGGATGATTCTTGGGCAAGTACAACCGTGGTTCTATGTGCATCGACAGGTAGCACGATCTTTTCTGATGACCGTGTTTTTACTCCCACAGATACTACCATCACCCCCTCCAATTGAAATGGCTGATAAACAAGAAAAGTAATTGAATGTACAGACATTGTAAGACAGACAAGTGCAATGGATAGTAGGGAAGAAAACAGGGCATGAAATAATTCACATTTATGTTGTCTAACCAAACAGAATAGCAGGACATAATTTCACATATATGATGGCTAATTAAACAGGATAGCATGACACAATTTCACATGTATGATGGCTAACTAAACAGGATATAATGACATACTTCAAAATATGATGACTATGTAAACATGATGACATGATATAACTATACGATGTGTCTATTAAAGTGGTTGGCATGCCATAAATCATAACATGTCGTCGATGGAAACATGATGGCATGATATAATTCGCGGATAGAATGACATAATTTAAAATATGATGACTATGTAAACATGATGAGATGATATAACTATATTATGTCTTTAGAAAATGGGTTGGCATGCCATAATTCAGATACATACTGTCTATGTAAACATCATGGCATGATATAATTCAAATATATGATTTATATACTAAGGAAGTTAGCAGAGGGCAATCGCATATATGATGTGTCAACTAAGGAGATGGCATTCAATATTGTGTATATGATGTAAAAACTAAGCATTGCAATACAACATATGCATGATATGAGTAATATAACCCTGCCAAGTTTGAGCATACACCTCAGGGGGATAATAGGACTGGCCATCTACCTCTGAATCCTCCTCTGAAGAGCTATCTGTAACCAGCAAGATATCTGCTTCAACAGGTAGCATTGTCTACTCTGAAGACCTTGTTTTCACTCCAGATTTCTCCATCACCAATTCAAATGGCTGATGCACAGGAAGAGCAGTTGAATATAAAGACATTGTCGACAAAAGCAATGAGAAATACAAAAAAGGACAGCATGATATAATTCACATATATGAGGATTGGCTAAAGAACATGGCATTGCATAATTCACATATATAATGCCTTGCAACAAGATAACATTGCATAATTCACATATGTAATGTCTTGCAACAAGATGGCATTGCATAATTCACATATATGGTAATTAGACACTAAACAGGTGGCATTCACACAAAGCATGTCTAAACTAAGCAAATGACATAGCAATGCAAGATACCATACACACGATATGAGCAACATAACCCTGCCAAGTTAGACCATGCACCTTGGGGGGGGGGGAAATACGACTGGTCATCTGTCTCTGAATCCTCCTCTGAGGAGCTATCTGTAACTAGCAAGACATGCGCTTCGTCAGATGGCATTGTCTGCTCTGAAGACCTTGTTTCCACTCCTGATTTTTCCATGACCGTGCCGAATGGCTGATGCACAGAAAGAGTAATTGAATGTACTAAAACTGTTGACAAATTTAACATGTACTAAAAATGATGGCATGATATAATTCACATATAAGATGACTGGCTAACCAGGGTGGCATTGCAAAATTCACATATATGATGCCTGGCTAAACAAGATGGCATTGCATGATTCACATATACGATAAAGAAACTAAACATATGGCATTGACACAAAGCATGTCTAAACTAAGCAGATGACATCTTTGATGTATACAGTAAGCAATGCAAGGCACCATATGCATGATATTACCAACATTAGCATGCCAAGTTAGAGCGAAGACCTCATGGGGTAAATAGGAGTGGTCTTCTCCTTCTGAATACCCCTCAGTACAGTTATCTTCCTCTTGATTACGATCCGAAATGGGTGGAGGGGGGGCTGCCTTTGCGCCCACCATGGAGCGATGTCTGCATGAAATTTTATTGCCACACAAGGCTCGTCTCTTTTGCTCTACATGATCAGTCCCATTATGTACAATAATTGGCATGCATAGGAATAAAACATAGTGAGATTATGTAAGGAGTGCATGCACAAATCCAGAGTGATGGTAGCAAAGTGTGGATAGACCCAAAACCGATGATAGTAGGCAGATAATAGCTTTAGTTAAAAAATACAGATAATGGCTCCTTTAATGTTTTTTGCACCCAACATGAAACTCATAGTAGACACCTGATATAAACTAGATAGTAGACAGATAGTACTGATTGCTGCCCCAATATGTACCCCACAACCATTTAAAAACTCAAGTTTCAGCATTAGTTTGGACCTGACTCGGAGTCTAATAGGTGAACATGACGATAATGTAGCATGTCATCATATTAAGCGATGCATAAGGTAAGTAGACACGGAAGAGTGCGACCTCTCTTGCGGACCCGTGTAGTCCTCAAGGTCATCTGCTCAGTTGATGATGGTAATGCAGTTGTCGTGGCTGCCGGTGGTGAGGAAGAAGATCTGAGGCGGCGAAAGACAGTCTGGAGAGCGGATCCCTGCTATGGTGAACCCTTCCGTCTTTGGAGCAGCTGAGTTGGGGTGGAACACAGCACCGCAGGAGCAGGACAAACCACACAAGGTTTTCTTTGGCACATATCTGTAACATAAGTAATTGTGTAAGGGCTTGTTTGAATTTGAGGATTCTAACAATGCAGGGATAGGAAATAGATAGGCCTCTTAGTCTTGTTCTTCATGAATAGGAATATGAAAAGGAGAACAAGTGGAAATTATAATTACTATGGTATTTCTTTCAAGGAGACACTAAAGGAACAAATCCTACAGTTTTCCTTTGCTCCATTTCTTTGCACCAAATTCATGAAAAGTAGTACCATAGGAAACTTTCCAATTCCTATGTTTCTCATTCACTTTTCCTTTCAAGCACTGGCAATTCTAGTAGGCAGGCTTGAGCAAGGAAAATCCTACACTAAAAAAATGTTTTTGTGCTACTTCTATTACTTTGGACCCAGGACACTGCCCTACTAGCTCAACTCCTAGGCCCATCGACAAATGCACAGCTCAAACGCGCAGAGATAAATAATGATGGTGTTCAAGAGAGTCCATCAAGGATAGCTAAGTTGCCTGGTACCTCACTGCTTGTCATATAGTACGATAAAATAATCGTATTTCATGTTCCTATGTGTGCTCAGTGGATAATATATATAACATGTAGAGTAAAAAAAGATGCAACAAGTGTACAACCTCTTTGGCGAAGCCATGCCGATCTCAGCGTGATTGGGTTGGCCGGTGAGGATGCTCCGACTGACTTGGCTGTTGGAGGAGGGGAAGAAGATCTTAGGCGTCTGGAGATGGAGCTCGAGGTACTGCTCCGCTGTGATGGAGGGTTTCGTTGTTGGAGCAGCTCCGGTGAGTTGTATGTTGCCGAGGCTGAAGCAGGACAAGATAGACATCGTTAACCTGAGTGGAATTCTAATAGCATCTCCAATAGATGACGTAAAATACATAACCAAAAAGTGCTAGATGTAAAATACATCAGCCGCTCATCTCTGAACTTAACTGTCGAAACTGAATTTAACTGTCAAAACTGAACTTAACTGTTGAAACTGAATTTTGCTGTCGAAACTGAATTTTACCGTCGAAACTGAACACACTAGAGGTGAGGCTACACGTCAGTCGACTGACTTTTTCATCTCTGGTCAGTCGATTTTGCAGTCGTTGGATACGAAATCAAGGGCCTGCAATTCATCTTCAAGCTCCACCCCTGAGCCGCCAGCCACCACAGGCCAAACAGCCCCTCCCCCCCCCACCGCCCGCGACGGACGGTGCGCCGCCCCGCCCACCCCGAAAACACTCCCCACGGCCAGTCCGCCGCTGCCCCGGCCATCCCTCTAGCCCCCCCCCCCGTGCCGAGCTTTTTCTCCGGTGATCCCCATGCCACTGCCCCACCACCGCTGGCGACCACCACCCCACCCTGAACCCTAAGATAGATAGTGGGGTACCTCTCCGGCGAGCCCCCCTCCCCACTACGGCTGGTTCTTCGTTAACTCTGGCGAGCCCCCCACCCCCTGAAAATTGACTAACTCAAATGTCGATTCAGTCGACTGAAGTGTAGCTAAATTGGAGCAGCATTGGAAGCAAGAGCAAGAGTGAGAGCAGCAGCGCGAGCAAGAGCAATAGCAAGAGCAGACCAGGCAGGGGACCAAGAGCAAGAGCAGAGCAGCAGCAACTCCTACTAATGTGGACGTCGCCGCCGAGGGAGGGACGCCATGGAGGAAGTGGCCGGCGATGCCGCCGTGGATGGAGCCACGTCGTGTCAGCTCGGGACCGAGCACCGGCACCACCATGAGATCGAATCAAGAAGAAAATGCAGCGATTAGTGTACAAACTCTTTGGTGGTGCCGATTAGGCCGCAGCTTCATCCGAGGAAACGGTGATGATGATGCTCTTCTGGTGGTGCAGGTGAAGACGGCGGTGTGGGAATGGAGGTGGCCCGAAAGACGAGGGGAACATCGGGGCAGCTCCTTAGAGGTGGAGGACGGGGTGGCTGAACCGACGGGATGACGAGATCGACGATAGATCCTCACCCGGTACGGTGGATGAGGGACGTCGAGGTGTTGCTGTGGACGATGTCGTCGAGGAAGAGGCTCCGGCTAGGTGGCGGACGGAGGAGGGGTGGGGCTTCGCGTGTTTTCATGGCCTTGGTGTACGAATGGGTGGGCAGATGGGATGGGAGTGGGGAACCATGGCTTAGGAACGTGCTTGTCTGAAATGTGGGGTAAGTTACAAAAGTACCCCCACCGATTTGAGGCGGTTCTTTCGGTTCAGGGGTACCACGGGCATTGCATGTGTCGGGATTTCACAGGAGGTGGGAGTTTTCACGCTGTTGTAATTTTGGAATAGCAAGGCGCGGGTTGAGATGGAGGGAGTTGTCGTAGCACAACAAGACAAAGATATATCTTAAATATTTCAGGGTAACAAGGCGCGGGTTGAAGAGGCTGGAGTTTCACAGCATGATAGACAGAAATGCTAGCTTGAAATTTCGGCATAACAAGGCGCGACTTGAAATTTCGGGAGAACAAGCTTAACGTGTACCCATAAAAAAGAAAATTCGCACCTCAACATGCACAACACACACACAAACACCATTTAGACTAGTAAGGTATACGTGCATTGCACGCATGAGATTTGGCAACCAAATTATGAATAAATACCACATTATAGCATGTAAGCTTTGAGTTATATATGCATGATGTATATGTTCATTTAATTCTTATAGTTAATTTCATTCAAAATCATCTAGTTTTTATAAGAAAGCTAATCTATTTTAAGATTCATGGAATTGTGCATTGTAAGACATAAAGTAAAAACAAATGATGGCAAATCATGTAGAAAAACATTTGGGCAATTCTGATACCAAATATTCTAGAACAAAGAAGAAGTGCTTATGTTTTGAGGTTTGTGCATTATGCTTAAGTTCAACCATGGAGTCTTCTAGATTGTACATGTGGCGAAATCTGGTGGAATCTAGATGATATCCAACGACCAGTAGTGCTCAGATTTGCCATCTCTGCACCATCGGATTCGCCTCATCCAACGACCATCTTTCAAAGTTAAAGTTACCCGCACACAATATAAAAAATATAAAATATAATATATATAGGGGTATACATATAGATATGTGATGCGAAAGCCACCCATCATCTCCAATTAGAATAGTGTGTCCATGCACGGATGCAAGGTGGCCAAACGATGTCTGCAATCGGTATCTCAAATTCAAATCAGTCTGACCTTGTTCAATGTGTATACATTATTACATGCTCATTTCCAAAGCACACCGCGTAGATCTTCGTTATATTCATGCATGCATGGGTTTCAAACATCATGATCTCTTATTCAAATATTTGAATTCAACTTTACATTGATTATGACCTCACCTAGTCTTTTACACCCAAACCGTTGTCTTCTCTTTATAATTGTACAACTAACTTTCTCTCGTGCATGCATGCACACACACTACCAGTCGGCATTATCCATCGCACACATGCAATCTTTTTCTTCAGGTCGGTCTCCCATGAAGGCACACACCCACACACATCCCCCTCTCCATCATATCGGGCATTCTTTATCTCTCATGCGTGCATGCGCAACGATCGATGTTCCTCTATATGTGTGTGTATATAGCTAGGTATTTCATAGTTTTCCACACAAACCGATCAATCAATATATCTAGTGAGGTCTCACCCTCTTTCTCACATCCACATCGATCAATCTATACCTCTATATAGCTAATACACCCACATTAATTATATATCCAATGTCCCCCTCTCGTCATCCATGCCTTCCGCTTCATCTCTCAGACGCACGCACAATGGCAAAGACAGGGGGCAGCAAGGGCCCTGCCCCCCTAACATCACTATATATCGAGGCTAATATGAATGTGATCATTAGACAATTGCTGGTAAAAATCGTTTTAAGTTCATGAATTGGCCCTCCTCGTAAAGGATTAGCAATGCTTGGCCCCCTAGCTAATATGAATGTGATCATTAGACAACAGCGCACGTTCTCGCACCCTCTCTCTAAATATCAATCTCGCACTTGTGCACTACTTCATAGTCTCCCTCCACTCAGCCCCTCACACCATCTTCTAGCCCCCCACTGGATTTTGCCACATGTACAATCTAGCAGACTCCATGGTTGAACTTAAGCATAATGCACAAACCTCAAAACAACAGTGGTTCTCCTTTGTTCTAGAATCTTCCGTATCATAACTGCTGAAACATTTTTTCTAGTGGAATTGCCATTATTTGTTTTTTACTTTATGCTTTACAACACAAAATTCCATGAATCATAAAATAGATTAAGGGCTTCTTTGATTCAAAGGATTCTCAAAGGAATTTTGTAGGATTCTAATCCTTAGGAATTTTTCCTATCTTGGTTGTTTGATTCGTAGGATTGTAAACCATACGAATGTTTCCATATGATTCATTTGCACTAGATTTCATAGGAAACATCCCATCCACTCAAACCTCTTTGAGAGAATTTTGTGCTTTTTCTATGCACAATCAAACACTCGTACAATCGTGTAGGATTCAAGACGACATTCCACTACAATCCCATGTTTTTCCTATTCCCGCATTTTGGATATCCTACAAATCCAAGAGGCCCTAGCTTTTTTTTATAAAAACTAATAGATTTTGAATTAGATGAACTATAAGAATTAAATGAAGGTCTACATCAGGCATATATGACTCAGAGCTTACATGCTATAGTGTGGTATTTATTCATAATTTGGTTGCAAAATCTGATGCATGCAATGCACGTGTACCTTACTAGTACTTCGAGTATGTGCAAAACACGTAAATTAGAATTCCAATGGCACACTACAAAGTTTCTCTCTTACAGTTGATGAAGTCACGTGGGACATGTGGAGACGTTGTCGCGACCTCCTTGTGTGGATTGATCACAGTGACGTGTTGCTGGTTCCAGAAGAATGTACTCATCCTCCCTGAGCCATACTGGTGGTACATGCACGAAGCGAAGATGTGCACGCACGCCACGCACGCACTCATTCCCTCGCACGCACACGCGGGTACACGGGCGGACGAAATTGTGTACCAAGATCCACCCCATGTGATAATTTGACGCGTGTAAAGTCGTTCACTTCATTGATAGTCAATTAATACAGCGCATGCAAATTGAGTGGATGTGAGGGCGGAAGAAAGACATTACTACTCCACTGCACACATGCGAGTAGTTCAATCATGGGTTGCTAGTAGTACTTCCATTGGCGTCCTTCGTATTTTGTGCCAATTTTTGACGGTAACATAATATTTACGCATTTGAGCAGTGTAGTCTACTTGAAATTTACGTTCCACTAAACTCATCGGGAGCCATTTAGGGCCTCGAAACCAAAACCATCAATTAATCTTTACCTTGTTCCCATCACATTCGAAATCCTGCTCACACCTACTAGTACGTACCAAACCTGAACGTGTTCCCACTATGCAGGTATTAGTACTAGTGCTAGTACTTCAGTTATAAAAAGGGGAACCACCTAACTGAAAATTAATATACCTTTCCTCCTCATACGTGCTTCTTCTTCGTCCGTCCTTGCCATGGCCGGTGAGCAGAGCTCTAGGTCGAGAACTACTCATAACAAGGGAGCGACAACAAAGGCTGCGGAAAGAAAGAGAGGGCTCGCCTCCACGTAGAGACCTTGAAAGATCTCTCACGGGCAGGCGATGGCTCCCAGGAGCGCCCTAGCCGCGGAGGCGAACATGCCGAGCCGGCGGCGCTGGAGTCGTTATCCCTTGACGGCATGCCCGATCAGCTCAATAAGCACCTTGCTACGTCTTGAGCTTGCATTGGTTTTCCTTGAAGAGGAAAGGGTGATGCAGCAATAGTAGCGTAAGTATTTCCCTCAGTTTTTGAGAACCAAGGTATCAATCCAGTAGGAGGCTCCTCAGAAGTCCCACGTACCTACACAAACAAACAAGAACTCGCAACCAGCGCAATAAAGGGGTTGTCAATCCCTTCACGGCCACTGCGAAAGTGAGATCTGATAGAGATAATATGATAAGATAAATATATTTTTGGTATTTTATGATATAGATTGGAAAAGTAAAGATGCAAATAAAAGTACATTGAAAACTTTATATGATAAGAGATAGACCCGGGGGCCATAAGTTTCACTAGTGGCTTCTCTCAAGATAGCATAAGTATTACGGTGGGTGAACACATTACTGTCGAGCAATTGATAGAAAAGCGAATAATTATTAGATTATCTAGGCATGATCATGTATAAGTAGACCGGCTCCTGCCTGCATCTACTACTATTACTCCACACATCGACCGCTATCCAGCATGCATCTAGAGTATTAAGTTCATAAAGAACAGAGTAACGCATTAAGAAAGATGACATGATGTAGAGGGATAAACTCATGCAATATGATATAGACCCCATCTTTTTATCCTCGATGGCAACAATACAATACGTGCCTTGCTACCCCTGCTGTCACTAGGAAAGGACACCGCAAGATTGAAACCAGAGCTAAGCACTTCTCCATTACAAGAAAGATCAATCTAGTAGGCCAAACCAAACTGATAATTAAAATAGACTTGCAAAGATAACTTAATCACACATAAAAGAATTCAGAGGAGATTCAAATATTTCTCATAGATAAACTTGATCATAAACTCACAATTTATCGGATCTCGACAAACACACCACAAAAAGAGTTACATCGAATAGATCTCCAAGAAGATCAAGGAGAACTTTGTATTGAGATTCAGAGAGAGAGAGAGAGAAGAAGCCATCTAGCTAATAACTATGGACCCGAAGGTTTGTGGTAAACTACTCACAACTCATCGGAAGGGCCTTGGAGATGATGTAGAGGCCCTCCATGCTCGATTCCCCCTCCGGCGAAGCACCGGCAAAGGCTCCAAGATGGCATCTCACGGATACAGAAGATTACGGCGGTGGAAATAGTTTTTCGTGGTCGCTTCTGATGTTTTCAGGGTACATGGGTATATATAGGAGGAAGAAGTAGGTCGGTGGACGCTCGAGGGGCCCACGAGGGTGGGGGCGCGCCCACCTGTAGGGGTCGCGCCGGGCACCCTCGTGACCGCCTCGCTTGTTTCTTGACTTCCACTCCAATTCCTCTGGATCATGTTTGTTCCAAAAAGATCGCTCTCGAAGGTTTCATTCCGTTTGGACTCCGTTTGATATTACTTTTCTTCGAAACACTGAAATAGGCAAAAAAATAGCAATTCGGGCTGGACCTCCGGTTAGTAGGTTAGTTCCAAAAATGATATAAAATTGTAAAGTAAAGCCCATAAACATCCAAAACGGGTAATATAATAGCATGGAACAATCAAAAATTATAGATACGTTGGAGACGTATCAAGCATCCCCAAGCTTAATTCCTGCTCGTCCTCAAGTAGGTAAATGATAAAAACAGAATTTTTGATGTGGAATGCTACCTAGCATAATTCTCAATGTAATTTTCTTTATTGTGGCATGATTGTTCAGATCCAAATGATTCAAGATAAAAGCTTATATAACATAAAAAATAGTAATACTCGAAGCATACTAACAAATAATCATGTCTTATCAAAATAGCATAGCCAAAGAAAGCTTATCCCTACAAAGTCATATTGTTAGGCCATGCTTCATTTTCATTGCACAAAATACTCCCATCATGCACAACCCCAGCTTCAGCCAAGCAATTGTTTCATACTTTTTAACGCGCTTCAGTTTTTTCAACTCTTACGCAATACATGAGCGCAAGCCATGGACATAGCACTATATGTGGTATATGGTGGTGGTTGTGAAGACAAAAAAGGGAGAAGATAGTCTAACATAAACTAGGCGTATCAACGGGCTATGGAGATGCCCATCAATAGATATCAATGTGAGTGAGTAGGGATTGCCATGCAATGGATGCACTAGAGCTATGAATATATGAAAGCTCAATGAAAGAAACTAAGTGGGTGTGCATCCAACTTGCTTGCTCATGAAGACCTAGGGCATTTTGAGGAAGCCCATCATTGGAATATACAAGCCAAGTTCTATAACGAAAAATTCCCACTAGTATATGAAAGTGACAACATAGGAGACTCTCTATCATGAAGATCATGGTGCTACTCTGAAGTACAAGTGTGGAAAAGAGATAGTAGCATTGTCCCTTCTCTCTTTTCTCTCATTTTTTTGTTTGGCCTTTCTCTTTTTTTTATTTGGCCTTCTTTTTTTATTTTGGTGGGCTCTTTGGCCTCTTTTTTTGTAAAGTCTGAAGCATCATCCCGACTTGTGAGGGAATCATAGTCTTCATCATCCTTTCCTCACTTGGGCCGTGCTCTAATAATGAAGATCTTCACACTTTTATTTACTTAAAACTCAAGATTACAACTCAATACTTAGAACAAGAATGACTCTATATGAATGCCTCCGACGGTGTACTGGAATATGCAATGAATCAAGAGTGACATGTATGAAAATTATGAAGGTGGCCTTGCCACAAATACGATGTCAACTACATGATCATGCAAAGAGCAATATGACAATGATGATGCGTGTCATATAAACGGAACGGTGGAAAGTTGCATGGTAATATATCTCAGAATGGCCAGGGAAATGCCATAATAGGTAGGTATGGTGGCTGTTTTGAGGAAGGTATATGGAGGGTGTATGGTACAGGCAAAAGTTGCACGGGACAAGAGAGGCTAGCAATGGTGGAAGGGTGAGAGTCCGTATAATCCATGGACTCAACATTAGTCATAAAGAACTCATGTACTTATTGCAAAAATCTACAAGTCATCAAAAACAAAGTACTACATGCATGCTCCTAGGGGGATAGATTGGTAGGAAAATACCATCGCTCGTCCCCGACCACCACTCATAAGGAAGACAATCAATAAATAAAATTGTGCTCCAACTTCATCACAAAGCGGTTCACCATACGTGCATGCTACGGGAATCACAAACTTCAACACAAGCATTGTTTAAATTCATAATCACCCAACTAGCATGACTCTAATATCACCACTTCTATATCTCAGAACAATTATCAAGCATCAAATTGATCATAGCATCCAATTCACTTCCTATGATAGTTTTTATTATACCCAACTTGGATGTCCATCATTCCAGGACCAATTTTATAACCATAGCAAATACCATGCTGTTCTAAGAGACTCTCAAATAATATAAGTGAAGCATGAGAGATCAACAATTTCTTCAAAATTAAGCCACCGCCGTGTTCTAAAAGATATAAGTGAAGCACTAGAGGAAAAACTATCAAGCTCAAAAGATACAAGTGAAGCACATAGAGTATTCTAATAAATTTCAATCGAGTGGGTTTCTTCCCAAAGGTATGTACAGCAAGTATGATTGTGGTAAACTAAAAATCAAATACTAATATCATAGAGGACACTCCAAGCAAAACACATATCATGTGGCGAATAAAAATATAGCTCCAAGTAAAGTTACCAATAAACGAAGACGAAAGAGGGGATGCCTTCCGGGGCATCCCCAAGCTTAGGCTTTTGGCTATTCTTGAATATCTTGGGGTGCCATGGGCATCCCCAAGCTTAGGCTCTTGCCACTCCTTATTCCATAATCCATCAAATCTTTACCCAAAACTTGAAAACTTCACAACAAAAAACTCAACAGGAAATCTCATAAGCTCCATTAGTGAAAGAAAGCAAAACCACCACATAAGGTACTCTAATGAACTCATTCTTTATTTATATTGGTGTTAAACCTACTGTATTCCTACTTCTCTATGGTTCATACCACTTAATACGAGCCATAGATGCATCAAAATAAGCAAACAACACACGAAAAATAGAATCCGTCAAAAATAGAACAGTCTGTAGCAATCTGTAACTCTCGAATACTTCTAGAACTCTAACAATCATACCAAAATAGGAAGTCCTGGACAATTTGTCTGTTGATCTATATCAAAAATAATCAACGCAAAAGCACGTTCCTGTGAATTACTAAAATCATTTTGTGCGCGCAAAGTTTCTATTTTTCAGCAGAATCAAATTAACTATTGAGGGAGTCCTGGATAAGGGGGTATCCGGACAGCCGGACTGTTGGACTATAAAGATACAAGATAGAAGACTTCTTCCCGTGTCCGGATGGGACTTTCCTTGGCATGGAAGGCAAGCTTGGCGATCCAGATGTAGATCTCCTCCTCTATAAACGAACTCTGTGTAACCCTAGCCCCCTCCGGTGTCTATATAAATCGGAGGGTTTAGTCCATAGGACTAACAATCATCATCTACAATCATACCATAGGCTAGCCTATAGGGTTTAGCCTCTTTGATCTCGTGGTAGATCCACTCTTGTAACACTTATATCATCAATATCAATCAAGCAGGAAGTAGGGTATTACCTCCATCGAGAGGGCCCGAACCTGGGTAAACATCATGTCCCCAGCCTCCTGTTACCATTAGCCTTAGACGCATAGTTCGGGACCCCCTACCCGAGATACTCCGGTTTTGACACCGACCATTGGTGCTTTCATTGAGAGTTCCTGTATGTCGTTGCTACAAGGCTAGATTGCTTCTCCAACCTTCAACCGCGCTGTCCTGGGTGAGGCTTTTCTCCCCGGACAGATCTTCGTGTTCGGCGGCTTCGAACTGCAGGCCAATTCGCTTGGCCATCTGGAGCAGATTGATAGCTACGCCCCCGGCCATCAGGTCAGGTTTGGAAACCTAAACTACACCACCGACATCCGCGAAGACTTGATCTTCGACGGATTCGGGCCTGTGTCAGGAGCGCCGAACAATCGTGACGTGCACGACCTAGATCAGCAGCCGGACAGTATTCGGAACATCGCACCTGCTACCGCTCCGGACTTCACATCAGGGAAAATCGTACCTTCCGAGGATGGGTGGAAGGACCCGCCCCGGAGGCCGCACACTCATCAGCGTTGGAGCCGAACGCAGACTCCTCTGCTAAGGAAATTTGTATGTCCGGGCCCCCAGACTCGTCTCCGGCCATGTGCTCTGGACCGCGCGCACTCGTGCCCATCGAATCTGACTGGGCTCCAGTCATGGAGTTCGCTGCCGCGGATATCTTTCAGCACTCACCCTTCGGATACATGCTGAATTCATTAAGGTCTCTCTCGTTGTCAGGAGACACCTGGCCGAACTATGTTCGGCTTGAATGGGAAACCGGCGACGAGGAAATTCGTCTCCCACCCACCACCCACTTAGTAGCCACGGTCGATGACTTGACCGACGTGCTTAACTTCGACTTTGAAGACATCGACGGTATAGATGACGATGCGGGAGAAGAATAGGAACCACCGCCCACAGGGCGCTGGACTGCCACCTCTTCATATGATATAATATGGTGGATACTCCAAAGAAACCAATGGCAATGAGGCAACGGGAGAAAACCCCTCGGGGAAGAAAGCAAAACATGGGCGTCATCGGCGCCGCTCCAAGACCCACCACAACAATACCAGCACTAGAGAAAAAAAGCCAGATGGTGCCAAGGAGTATGACCCTGATCAACCCACATTCGAGCAAGCTGCACAGGAAAACGGGCTGGCTAGCCCAGACGAACAGGCAACGGACGGATACCTGGAGGATGATAACTATATGCCTCCCTCTAAGGACGAGGTGAGCCTCAGTGACGACGAGTTCGGCGTACCAGAGGATCCCATAGAGCAGGAGCGCTTCAAGCGCCGACTTATAGCCACTGCAAGAAGCCTGAAAAAGAAGCATCAACAGCTCCAAGCTGACCAAGATCTGCTCACAGACAGATGGACTGAAGTCCTGGCGGCCGAGGAATACTGACTCAAACCCCCAAGCAGGGGATACCCAAAACACAAACCGCTCGAAGAAGAGGCCGAAGAGCCTGAAAATCCAGCGCAGGACAAGGTTGACCAGCCACCATGTGGCCGGGATAAAATGGCACTTCAGGTCGGACACCAGCCCGCACCCCCACGCCGGTTCACTACGGCCCGGGGCAATACGCAGGACCTGCGAGACATATTGGAAAACAACGCAGGACAACCAAGATCGATCTACGGATCACGAGGGCGTGCCACAGCCCATGACACTGATCGTCACGTCGGATACAATACTGATAAATCCGGCCGGGCCGGACATCACCGACCAGACCCAATCGGACTACGCCGCGATATAGCCCGGCACAGAGGCGCCGCACACCCCCTCTGCTTCACTGATGAAGTAATGGAACGTGAATTCCCAGAAGGGTTTAAACCCGTCAACATCGAGTCATACGATGGCACAACAGACCCGCGGTGTGGATCAAGGATTTTCTTCTCCACATTCACATGGCCCGCGGTGATGACCTACATGCCATCAAGTATCTCCCACTCAAGCTTAAAGGGCCAGCCAGACACTGGTTGAATAGCCTGCCAGCAAACTCCATTGGCAGTTGGGAAAATCTTGAGGACGCATTCCTCGATAACTTCCAGGGCACCTATGTGCGACCACCGGATGCTGATGACTTAAGTCACATTACTCGACAGCCCGGAGAGTTAGCCTGGAAATTCTGGACTCGGTTCCTAACTAAGAAGAACCAAATTGTCGACTGTCCGGACGCCGAGGCCCTGGCGGCCTTTAAGCATAATATCCGTGACGAGTGGCTTGCCCGACACCTCGGCCAAGAAAAACCGAAGACCATGGCGGCACTCACGACACTAATGACCTGCTTTTGTGCGGGCGAAGACAGCTGGCTGGCTCACAGCAATACCGCGCCAGGAAATCCTGGCACTTCAGACACCCGTGATGGTAACGGAAAGCCACGGCGCAACAGACACAAGCGTCGAAATAATGGCAACAATGCGGAGGACACGACAGTCAATGCCGGATTCAGCAACTTAAAATCCGGTCAGCGGAAGAAGCCGTTCAAGAGAAACAATTAGGGATCGTCCATCTGGACCGCATACTCGACCCCTCATGCCACATTCATGGCACCCCCGACAACCAGCGAATCATACTAACAGAGATTGCTGGGTGTTCAAACAGGCCGGCAAGATAAACGCCGAGAACAAGGACAAGGGGCTGCATAGAGATGACGACGAGGAGCCCCGGCGTACGAACACTGGAGGACAGAAGAAATTCCCCCCTCAGGTAAAAACGGTGAACATGATCTATGCCACTCACATCTCCAAACGGGGGCGAAAGCATGCACTTAGGGACGTCTACGCGATGGAGCCCATCGCCCCGAAATTCAACCCATGGTCATCCTGTCCGATCACTTTTCATCGAACGGACCATCCCACCAGTATCCGTCATGGCGGCTCAGCCGTGTTGGTCCTTGACCCAATCATCGATGGATTCCACCTCACACGTGTCCTCATGGACGGTGGCAGCAGCCTCAGGATACAGTGCGCAAAATGGGCATCGATCCGTCACGGATCAAACCCACCAAAACCACCTTCAAAGGTGTAATTCCAGGGGTAGAGGCCTGATGCACGGGCTCAATAACACTGGAAGTGGTCTTCGGATCTCCGAATAACTTTCGAAGCGAGGAGTTAATTTTCGATATCGTCCCTTCCGTAGTGGCTATCACGCACTACTTGGACGAATCGCGTTCGCTCGTTTCAACGCGGTACCACACTATGCATACCTCAAGCTCAAGATGCCAGGACCTCGTGGGGTCATCACAGTTAATGGAAATACGACCGCTCCCTCCGTACAGAAGAACATACTGCGGCCCTGCGGCAGAAGTACAAAGCAGCCTCCTCTGACAAACAGCCAATCCGGCAACGACATCCCCGAACACCGTCAAGCGAGTCCGAAGTACCCCGCAACAGGATAGTCAGGCACGCCAGAAGCTCGATTAGCAATCCAGCCTCCACCCCAGCCCCATTCAAGCGGCATTCATACCACGCGCGCACAATTACGCGCTCAAAATACCATGGGCATAGGTGGAGGCGAGATGACAATGCGGCCAGAGTGCGGTTCAGCCGCCAGGAGGCCCGCACACCTTTTTTTCCTCTCTTGAGGACCCCACTTTCGGGCAGCCCCTTCGGAGAGATTGACTAGCCGGACTCATCATAGAAGGCACACCAAGGAGGCAATAGGCACTGCACACAAGGGGATATCCAAGTGGTCTTCTTCAATGATCGTTATACCTGCCTTTACATACCTGCATGTAGCCTGCCCTTGGATAGGACATGTCAAATAGTCCTATTTCTTTCTGATTAATGCATCAGTTGTACATCTACGTTTGCCGTATTGTCCAAATAAATTGGAAGTAGTACGTAGCGTCAGCTTCTTATTACTATCCTCATATTTTTTGTTGAATATTTATTCAATATTGCATCCATACGTTTTGGTACGGTCATTTAGCCAGGGGCTTCTTATCGAGCCCCATATTATGGCAAGGAAAGTCCGAACACTTTCAACAGTGTGGCACCCCAAACTTATAGCATTATATGCATCAACTCCGAATCATGTCTTGGGTCAATAGTTGGGTTAGCCCGGCTCCCTTGTTTTGCTACCTTCCGTTCCGTTATATCGGCTAAGGTAGCGCAGGGAGAACTACTGCGATTGTGTCCCGGTTCTTCCGGACGAGCACCTCAGTAGAGAAAGCCGAAAACTCACCGTCATGATGCGGCGAGAGCTGGTCGCTGTTCGCGAGGTACTAAAACCCCTAAAGATTTTTTTCCGCTTAAGGCGAGGAATCGGCCTTGCCCGATTTAGGCGTGTATAACGCCCCAGTTCGGCTTTCCAAATACTAGGGGCTTCGCCGAAATTTAAAATTATAGACTTCTATGGCCAAGTGAGAGTTATAAAGCCGAATAGTCCGATTGCCTGGTTCGCTGCGCTAAACACCTCCTTAAAGGACCAATAAATTGGAAAAAAGAGTGTTTAGGTTTTCCACGAACACCCCAGTACTAGTTACAAGGGGGCAGAAGCCGACGACTGGCCTACTTTCAGATTTTGATAAACGGCCACAGAGAAGGTAATATTTTAAATCAAACAAAGTGTTGTATAGCGCAATCAAACTCGTTCTCATATTACACAGACGACATGAGTACATTTCTTGAAAATAATGTTCTTAGGACATTCATTCGCCACAAGCTGAGCGCCTTTCGTAACGCCATTATAATACATTTCGGGGTGGCGATGCTCCTTGCCCTTCGGGGGTCCATCCTTCACGAGCTTCTCCACATCCAATTTGGCCAAATGCATCTTCGCGCAGGCAAAGGCCCGTCCGGCACCCTCAATACATACGGATTGCTTGATAACTTCTAGCCGTGGACATGCCTGCACCATCCGCTTCACCAGGCCAAAGTAGCTGCCGGGCAGGGGCTCGCCAGGCCACATACAAACTATGAGGTCCTTCGTGGCCTGTTTGGCCGCATTGTCGAGTTTGACCAACTGCTTCAGTTGGTCACTCAGAGGCATCAGGTGTTCGGCCCCAGCATATTGGGACCAGAACAACTTCTCCGTAGAGCTCCCCTCCTCAGCGTGATAGAAATCTGCGGCATCTGAAGTGCTGCGTGGCAGATCTATGAATGTCCCTGGAGAGCTCTGGATTCGTGTAAGTAAAAGAAATGACTCCTCCACATGCTTGCTTTGCATAAAGAATGCCTTACCCCCCGCTATCTTCTTGGCCGCCTGGATTTCCTGGAGGGCCATTTGGGCTTCGGCCTTGGCGTTGGCCGTGCTCTGGAGGGTCTTCTCTAGCTCAGACGCTTGCGGCTTGTAGTCATGCTCCAGGGAGTCGAACTTCTTGCCAAGCTCCTGGAGCTCCTGTTGTACCTCTCCCACCCGATCATCTTGCTTCTCTCGCTCGGTGCGCTCTATATCCACCTTGGCTTCGGCGGCGAACAATGCTTCCTTCAGGGCCGCCACTTCGGTCGCGGTCCCTATCAAAAGCCATGATGCTTTTTATTAGCATCACCAACTTTTTATCCTCTATAGGACATATGGACGGGGTTTCACTTACCTTTGTTCTCCTCGAGTTGCTTCTTCACGAGGTCGAGCTCTTCGTCGGCCTGCCCCAGTTCGCGCTTGAGTCCGGCAACCTCAGTCGTGCGCGCATCGATGGTCAGCAGTAGTGCCTATTTGTTCATACAGACAAATATTATTAGCTTCCTGCGGGTTTTTAGTTGACCCTCCGTTTGGCTTTTCTTTCCGAACACCAACTGGAGTATCAGGGGATACTGTCTATCAGGTGATATTTCCTCACACTTTTTTTACCTCGAAGCCTATTAGCAGGCTAGTGCAGGCTTCGGTCAATCCACTCTTGGCGAACCGAACCTTCTCAATCACCGTACCCATAAGCATACGGTGTTCATCCTCGATGGAAGCGCCTCGAAGCACTTCCAACAAATTATCCGATGCCTCCGGCTGGGCGGAGGTCATCGACACGGCCGGCTCGCCCTCCTTCGCAAGGGACTGCTTACTGAAATCCGGAACCTTTGTAGGCTCCGGCGCAGTAACCGGCTAGGAGCCAGACTTGTTGTAGCTCCCATCAGCATAACCCATGGGGTTCTCAACCCCCATGTGTCCGGCGCCCGATATCTTGCCTTGGGGCGTCTCCGAGACCATCGCCTCCTGCTCTGGCATCCTCCGGGACAACACCTCGGTGTCATCCATAGGTCGTGGGGAGGTTGCCGTCGGGAGTGAATTCATCTCCGACTCATTCAGAGACTCCTCCGAAGAGGACTCCTCGAGATCGGACCTGGCCGGACTGCATATACGTGTTCGGCATTATTATAAACCATGAGGTCGAAGTCGCACGAAAAATATTACGAAAGGCGGATACTTACGACCTCGCCCGGGGTTTGCCCCTGGCCAGCCACTCCTCATTGCTAAAAGCGGCGGTAGTGGAGTAATCTGGAAAGGACGCCTTTCCCTTCTTCAGCATCCCGGCCTCCCCCGACGGGGCGGCCTTCCTTTTCTTCTCCTCCCTAGCACGGGGAGGAGGCATCTCTTCATGTTTTCCCCCGTCTTCGCGGGGGTTGGGGGGATCTTCCTCGTCGTCTTCGGATGACGATTCTATCACGGCCTTGCATCGGAGACCTTTTCTGGTCCCCGCGGCCGCCTTCTTGGAGCCTTCGGCCCTCTCAATTGAGGCGGCCTTCTTCTTCCTCTCCTCCCCTTCGTGGGAGGAGTGCGCCTTGTCATCTTCTGGTGAGGCGTCTGGTGCGGCCTCGCGCCAGAGACCCTTCCGGGTCCCTGTGGCCTTTTTCTCCGGCACCTTGTAAGGCACCAGAACTAGCATCTCCGCTAGGAGTGCGCCTACTGGGTCCTCAGGCAATGGAGCCGGATAGTCAATCCGCTCCACCATCTCCACCCAATCCTGTTCGGTCAGCATAATGACCTAAGAATCCTCCCACGAATGTGCTAGGAAGGAAACATCTTGTGATAACCGGAGGACTTACCAGACTGGCGAGGCGCTTTGTGCTGAGACCACGGTCCTCTAAAAGGGGAGGAGGAACTTCGCCAGTCTTGAACAGCACCTTCCAGATTTCTTTGTGCGTTGTGTCGAAGAGCTCTAGCAGCATTGGGTGTTTGGCCGGGTCGAACTCCCACATATCCGCCCGTCTTTGACACGGGAGAATCCGGCGAATGAGCATGACCTGGACCACGTTGACGAGCTTGATCTTCTTGTCCCTCATACCTCTGATACAGGTCTCGAGTCTTGTCAGCTCTATGGGTTTGCCCCAGGCCAGGACCTTCTTCTCCCAAGAAGTGAGTCGCATGGGGATTCCGGATCTAAATTTTGGGGCCGCCACCCAATTGGCATCGCGCGGCTCGGTGATGTAGAACCACCCTGATTGCCACCCCTTTACGGTCTCCACGAAGGAGCCGTCAAGCCATGTGACGTTGGGCATCTTGCCGACCATGGAGCCTCCGCACTCCGCTTGTTGGCCACTCACGATCTTCGGCTTCACGTAGAAGATTTTCAACCACAGGCCGAAGTGGGGCTTGATTCGGAGGAAGGCCTTGCACACGACTATGAATGCCGAGATGTTGAGTACGAAATTTGGGGCCAGATCGTGAAAATCTAGCCCATAGTAGTACATGAGCCCGCGGACAAACAGGTGGAGTGGAAATCCTAGTCCGCGGATGAAATGAGGGAGAAATACTACTCTCTCCCAGGACTTCGGAGTAGGGGTAATCTGTCCCTGTTGGAAGCCTGTGCGCGATGCTCTCGGCCAGGTATCCGGCCTCCCGAAGGTTGGTAATGTTTTCCTCTGTGACAGAGGAGGCCATCCACTTGCCTCCCGCTCTGGACATGCTGCGGTCCTACGGAGAAGGTGAGAACTTGGCGCTAGAGCTCGAGGGTGCGAGAACAGATGAGCAAAGGAGGAAGAAGGCGTGTGTGAAAACGGGAGATCTTTGCCCCTTTATAAAGGCGATGTAGAATGTACGCCTCCCCACTCGCCTCTCGAAATCTCTTATTTTTTCATGCGCCTCGATTAATGGCGCTAGTTGGGTTACCCATACCCGTATTGATGGAGATCCCGTGATAAGGGGACACGATCTCTGCTTTGACAAGACATGCCAAAGAAACCGCCTCGCGATGTGTGCGGAGGCAGGTTGTAGAAAACGGTTCGAATAATTACCGAGCCATGGCGTGATGTCACACTACGAAGGGTTGCCAGCAGATTAGATTCGTGGGTTATTATTCTCTCTATGATGGTATATGGAATTTTATCTTGCAGAGTCGGACATGATCTTTGTGTTTGGAATTTATCTTGGAGTATTCGGAGGTGGAACCCGCCTCACAATGTTGAAGACAACCTACGTGCCGGACTCATCGTCATTGAAGCTTGGTTCAGGGGCTACTGAGGGAGTCCTGGATAAGGGGGTATCCGGACAGCCGGACTATATACTTTGGCCGGACTGTTGGACTATGAAGATACAAGATTGAAGACTTTGTCCTGTGTCCGGATGGGACTCTCCTTGGCGTGGAAGGAAAGCTTGGCAATTCGGATGTAGATCTCCTCCTCTGTAAACCGACTCTGTGTAACCCTAGCCCCCTCCGGTGTCTATATAAACCAGAGGGTTTAGTCCATAGGACACAACAACAATCATACCATAGGCTAGCTTCTAGGGTTTAGCCTCTGTGATCTCGTGGTAGATCAACTCTTGTAATACTCATAACATCAAGATCAATCAAGCAGGAAGTAGGGTATTACCTCCATCGAGAGGGCCCGAACCTGGGTAAACATCGTGTGCCCAGCCTCATGTGACCATTAGCCTTAGACGCATAGTTCGGGACCCCCTACCCGAGATCCGCCGGTTTTGACACCGACACTGGGCAATTAGTCTATTGATCTACAGCAAAAAGAATCAATGCAAAAGCACGTTTCTGTGAATTATTAAAATTATTTTTGTGCGTGCAAAGTTTCTGTTTTTCAGCAGAATCAAATTAACTATCACCTTAGGTTATCCTATAGGTTCTACTTGGCAAAAACACTAATTAAAACATAAAAACACATCTAAACATAAGGTAGATGAAAAATTTATCACTAAACAGAAGCAAAAACAAAAACAAAGATAAAATTGGGTTGCCTCCCAACTTGCGCTATCGTTTAACGCCCCTAGCTAGGCATAAAAGCGAGGATAGATCTAGGTAGTACCATCATTGACACTCAATTCATAAGTAGCTCGCATGATAGATTCATAAGGTAATTTGACTTAATTTCTTGGGAAGTGCTCCATGCCTTTCCTGAATGGAAATTGGAATCTAATCTTCCCTTCCTTCATATCAATAATTGCACCAATCGTTCTAAGGAAAGGTCTACCAAGAATAATAGGACAAGAAAGATTGCAATCTATATCAAGAACGATAAAATCTACGGGCACATAGTTCCTATTTGCAACAATAAGAACATCATTGATTCTTCCCATAGGCTTTTTAATGGTGGAATCTGCAAGGTGCAAATTTAAAGAGCAATCATCAAGACCATGGAAACCTAGAATATCACATAAAGTTTTCGGAATTGTGGAAACACTAGCACCCAAATCACACAAAGCATAACACTCATGATCTTTAATTTTAATTTTTATAGTAGGTTCCCACTCATCATAAACTTTTCTAGGTATAAAAACTTCCAAGTTATGTTTTTCATCATAAGATTGCATCAAGGCATCAACAATATGTTTGGTAAAAGCTTTATTTTGACTATAAGCATGAGGAGATTTCAACACGGATTGCAAAAAGGAAATACAATCTACTAAATAACAATTATCATAATTAAATTCCTTGAAATCCAAGATAGCGGGTTCAATGCTATTTAAAGTCTTGACCTCTCCAATCCCACTTTAACCAAATTTAGCATCAAGATCTAAAAATTCCGAATCATTGGGACACCTTTTAACTAAAGTTGACTCATCTCCAGTCCCATCATTATCAAGATTCATATTGTAAAATAAGGATCTAATAGGGGACACATCAATAACTTTTAGATCTTCATCATTATTTTCATGGAAACTAGAAGAGCACGCTTTTACAAAGCAATCTTTCTTAGCACGCAATCTAGCGGTTCTTTCCTTGCACTCATCAATGGAAATTCTCATAGCCTTGAGAGATTCATTGATATCATGTTTAGGAGGAGTAGATCTAAGTTTCAAAGATTCGACATCAAGCGAAAGTCTATCAACGTTCCTAGCCAAATCATCAACTTTAAGCAATTTTTCCTCAAGCAAAGCATTAAAATTCTTTTGAGAGATCATAAATTCTTTAACGCTATTCTCAAAATCAGAGGGCATCTTATTAAAATTACCATAAGAATTATTGTAGGGATTTCCATAATTATTAGAGGAATTACTAGGGAACGGTCTAGGATTAAAGTTTCCTCTATAAGCATTGTTACCAAAATTATTCCTACCAACAAAATTCACATCCATAGATTCATTATTATTCTCAATCAAAGTGGACAAAGGCATATCATTGGGATCAATAGAAGCACTCTTATTAGCAAACAATTTCATAAGTTCATCCATCTTTCCACTCAAAACATTAATTTCTTCTATAGCATGCACTTTTTTACTCGTAGATCTTTCGGTGTGCCATTGAGAATAATTATCCATAATATTATCAAGGAGTTTGGTAGCTTCTCCTAAGGTGATTTCCATTAACGTGCCTCTCGCGGCCAAATCAAAAAGATTTCTAGAAGCAAAATTCAATCCGGCATAAAAGTTTTGTATAATCATCCATAAATTCAAACCATGAGTGGGGCAATTGCAAATCATCAATTTCATTCTTTCCCAAGATTGGGCAACATGCTCATGATCAAGTTGTTTAAAATTCATAATATCATTCCTAAGAGAGATGATCTTAGCGGGAGGAAAGACTATTCTTAGGCAAAGACGAAAACCAAACTTTAGCACGATCTCTGAGTGAAAACGGAAATAACTTCAATTTAACAATATAATTATCCATATCTTTCTTCTTTTGCATGTCACACAAATCAAGAAAGTTTTTAGATGGGTAGCGGCATCTTCACTAGGAAGGCCGGAGAATTGATCTTTCATAACAAAATTCAGCATAGCAGCATTGATTTCACAAGACTCAACATCATTAAGAGGAGCAATCAGAGTACTAAGGAAATCATTATTATTGGTATTGGAAAATTCACAAAATTTGGTATTATCTTGTGCCACAGCGACAATCAATCCAACACAGGAGCAAACAAAAAGGCGAGCGAAAGAGAGAGGAGATTGGGAAAGATAGGGTGAATAAAACGGCAAGGGTGAAGTGGGGGAGAGGAAAATGAGATGCAAATGGCAAATAATGTAAGTGCGAGGGAGATGAGTTTGTGATGGGTACTTGGTATGTCTTGACTTGAGCGAAGACCTCCCTGGCAACGGCGCCAGAAATCCTTCTTGCTACGTCTTGAGCTTGCGTTGGTTTTCCTTGAAGAGGAAAGGGTGATGCAGCAATAGTAGCGTAAGTATTTCCCTCGGTTTTTGAGAACCAAGGTATGAATCCAGTAGGAGGCTCCTTAGAAGTCCCACATACCTACACAAACAAACAAGAACTCGCAACCAACGCAATAAATGGGTTGTCGATCCCTTCGCGGCCACTTGCGAAAGTGAGATCTGATAGACATAATATGATAAGATAAATATATTTTTGGTATTTTATGATATAGATTGGAAAAGTAAAGATGCAAATAAAAGTAGATTGAAAGCTTTATATGATAAGAGATAGACCCAGGGGCCATAGGTTTCACTAGTGGCTTCTCTCAAGATAGCATAAGTATTACGATGGGTGAACAAATTACTGTCGAGCAATTGATAGAAAAGCGCATAGTTATGAGATTATCTAGGCATGATCATGTATATAGGCATCATGTTTGTGACAAGTAGACCGACTCCTGCCTGCATCTACTACTATTACTCCACACATCGACCGCTATCCAGCATGCATCTAGAGTATTAAGTTCATAAAGAACAGAGTAACGCATTAAGAAAGATGACATGATGTAGAGGGATAAACTCATGCAATATGATATGAACCCCATCTTTTTATCCTCGATGGCAACAATACAATACGTGCCTTGCTGCCCCTGCTGTCACGGGGAAAGGACACCGCAAGATTGAACCCAAAGCTAAGCACTTCTCCCATTGCAAGAAAGATCAATCTAGTAGGTCAAACCAAACTGATAATTCGAAGAGACTTGCAAAGATAACTTAATCACACATAAAAGAATTCAGAGGATATTCAAATATTTCTCATAGATAAACTTGATCATAAACCCACAATTCATCGGATCTCGACAAACACACCGCAAAAAGAGTTACATCGAATAGATCTCCAAGAAGATCGGGGAGAACTTTGTATTGAGATTCAGAGAGAGAGAGAAGTTGTCATCTAGCTAATAACTATGGACCCGAAGGTCTGTGGTAAACTACTCACAACTCATTGGAAGGGCCTTGTAGATGATGTAGAGGCCCTCTGTGGTCGATTCCCCCTCTGGCGGAGCGCCGACGAAGGCTCTAGGATGGGATCTCGCGGATACAGAAGATTATGGTGGTGGAAATAGTTTTTCATGGTCGCTTCTAATGTTTTCAGGATACATGTGTATATATAGGAGGAAGGAGTAGGTCGGTGGACGCTCGAGGGGCCCACGAGGGTGGGGGGCACGCCCACCTGTAGGGGGCGCACCGGGCACCCTCGTGTCCGCCTCGCTTGTTTCTTGACTTCCACTCCAAGTCCTCTGGATCACATTTGTCCCAAAAAGATCGCTCCCGAAGGTTTCATTCCGCTGGGACTCCGTTTGATATTCCTTATCTTCGAAACACTGAAATAGGCAAAAAAATTAGCAATTCGGCTGGGCCTGCAGTTAGTAGGTTAGTCCCAAAAATGATATAAAAGTGTAAAGTAAAGCCCATAAACATCCAAAACGGGTAATATAATAGCATGGAACAATCAAAAATTATAGATACGTTGCAGACGTATCACACCTCATAAGCAGAAGGAGTTCATCCATGGCTTGGTGGAGCTGTTAAAGGAGAGCCTTGACGACATGCCCGCTGAGCTCAATAAGCAGGGGAGTTGACCGCCGGCTTGGTGATGCTGCTGAAGAGAGCATTGCCTCGGAGAAGAAGGCGACCGACGAAATCCTGCAACTTCAGGAGGACAAGGCGAAGCTCTGCCACGAGCTCGACCTATTGAAGGAGAAGAACGCGGCTAGAAGAAGCTGCATGAGAATAGTAGTTCCTTGATGAAGATGTTGCAGGCCCTTTGTCATGGAACATAAGGAGGAGTTGGCGAAGCTCCGCATCAAGCACCCGGCTGCTGTCAAGGTATGTAATGCGGCCATGCAACAGATGATGAAGGCTCGCATCGAGAAATCCCGCGTCATGGACAGAATGAAGAAGATGGCGGAGGAGACGCGCAAGGAGATGGAGGTCGTGGATGCAATGAAGAAGCAGTTACGACTCTGCGACAAATTAGATCATTTGGGGTGATAATATTTCTTCTTCTTTTGCTCCTGTGTTTCATCTTTTGCTTCGGGTGTTTCGCCGCACGTGTCACATTCTCTGCGAGGCATGAATACAACAATGCTAACAATGATATGACTAGCAAATTAGATCATTTTTATCGCCATATGGCACTGGGCTGCCGTGTTTCATGCTCCTCTGTCGTAGTACTACTCCAATGAAAAAATTGAGTATACTGCACGGTTCTTTGCTCCTCCTCAGGTCGTCGATACATTTATACGAGCAGTCAAATCACAAGGCCCGCCTTCCAGAAGTAATGAGCCGTCAAATCACAAAGGCCCTCGCCTCTCGTGAAACCGACCAAGCTAGACTGCCCCGCCCTCTAGCCTTTTAAAAAATGTATACTTTTGTACATTAGTAGTATCGACGGATTGCGCCATGGAGCAAAACTTGAAATTAAAAAAAGGTGGTACATATAGAGAGCGCTCGTCGCCAAATTATGCATATAGTACTATTATAACGTGGCAAAAGATATTTGAGTCACAATAATGGTGTCCAGCACAACCCACCCCTCAAATAAAACTAAGCACCCTGGTATTCTTTGACAAAACTAAGCACCCTGAAATTCTTTGACAACTAAACTGCTGGCTATGTGATGTTGGCCATATATATTGTACGTATATAATGTGAAGAAACGAGTGGTAGTACTATATCAACTAAAAGATGAAATGTAAGAAATACTAGTATGTACGTACTGAAGAGTTAAACTAACGAGAAGAAACATAACATAGTTCTGCTCGGGGCTCAGCACAACACACCCCTCAAATTAAACTAAGCACACCTTAAATTAAACTATGCAACTAATCCGGTAGACACTGCATTAGAACCACCATGAGCAATGACACTGCCACCTTACTCGGAGTCCTCGTCCACGTCCTCAACTTCGTCCTTGTCCCTCTTCCTCTTGGCCGATACTTCTTTGCTTGAACCACACACTTGGCTCTTGCTCTTCATCCAGCCCTTGTAGATATTGAAACAAAGGTAGCCATCCATTGCAGCGTAGTGGATGTGGTCTATATCTAGTACATTCCGCTGCCATGCATGACGATGAAACGTGTATGGAGGTTTCTCCAGTTTACCATACGAAGGATGAACCATGGCTCCTGCCAGGGTTAGCATTGAAGGCTGGCCACTGGAGGGCAGCAGCCTATTCTTCTGGAGGTCGAAGGCGTTGCCTACAACGAGGCCTATCTGACCCAGGACTCTTTTATCGTTCGTAAAGTCTACAGTAACGAAATTGACTAGGTCGCTCTTGAGGAATTTCTTAAAATCCTAGCATTCAACCTCGACATGGCATATGTGGTAGACCAAGCATAAGTCATGCACGCAAACCTGGATCACGGCGGGCTTCTTCCTCTCTTCCTCCTTTAGATCCTTCTCTTGTCCCAGGACTGTGGTGTACTCAACATCTAGCCCAACGACCCACTCATCATTTGAGTTTTCGAACATGCGCCTGAAGCGAGCAAGGCATCCTTTCACCGTCGCAGAAGAACGGGTGTAGATGATGTCAAACTCATCGCCGGTGATGGTTCTAACCTTGTACTCACCGTCGATCATGGAGATTTGGGACACCATGGATTTGGGAGGAGGGATAGGATTAGTGGAACTTCCGTAATGTGAAAGGATGGGACAACTAGGAGTGAACTGCTGTAATATGAAAGGACTTGCAGGGACAAGTAGGAGCGAACTGCCAGCGTGTGAACGGCAGGGTAGTGGCTTTCCATTCTCCCATGATACGGGCTTCCGAGAGCCCTTGGATCTGAGATCGCATGGTTGCATGGTGTGATTCTAGACCTATGGGTGAATATCCTATCCTGGAGGGTTATTCTGCAAATTTTCAGCAACTTAGCGTGCAACCGTTCGATCTCATATCCAAGCACTGCTAGCAGCCCGTATCATGGTCGCGCCTACCACGACTGTCACATCGCTCGCGCGGTCGCGCCCTTGGAGATTTAACACAGTGCATTAGGCTATCTGATGTTGGCATGTCATACATAGTCATCACTTAGTCACTCATACTACAACAAGCTTAGCTATAAGGTTGGCTATAAGTGTTATTTTTTTACTTCTCTCTATCCCTTTCTTTGTAGTATTTGTTGCATTTGCCAAGGAGTGACCTCTTCCAATGAAATGGTGCTTAGGTGAGGTGCTAAGGGCATTAAATGGCTTAGCAATCAAATCCCCAATGCATAGGTGCTTAGTTTTTTGTTGCTAAGTTTGCTTCATTTAATTAGCTACAGACTCAGAATTGTCTTTTCACCTAGGTACATGCGCTTAGCACCATATCTTCCTTGGGTCACCAAACTAGTCTCTCTCTTCTTAATTAACTTGCCACATCAGACTTTATGCCTATGTGGCAAGCTTAGCACCTGTAGGAGCAAGTAAGTACAATAGTGGGCTATAAGCCCGCTTTACATGGCATTTTTGCATATGTGGAGGAAAGAGGCAAGGAAAAAGTGGAGAAGTGGGCTCTCATGCAAGAGCCAGCCTCTACATGGTGGAGCATTGGGAGAGGCACCTGTATGGAGCTGGTCAGGAATCGGGAGGCTCACGCCGGTCATAGCGCCGAAGTTAAAATGATAATAGCAAGTCAAATCACGGGGCCCTGCTACGTCTTGAGCTTGCATTGGTTTTCCTTGAAGAGGAAAGGGTGATGCAGCAAAGTAGTGTAAGTATTTCCCTCAGTTTTTGAGAACCAAGGTATAAATCCAGTAGGAGGCTCCTCAAAAGTCCCACTCACCTACACAACCAAACAAGAACCTCGCAACCAATGCAATAAAGGGGTTGTAAATCCCTTCACGGCCACTTGCGAAAGTGAGATCTGATAGAGATAATATGATAAGATAAATATTTTTGGTATTTTTATGATATAGATTGGAAAGTAAAAGATGCAAATAAAAGTAGATAGAAAACTTATATGATAAAAGATAGACCCGAGGGCCATAGGTTTCACTAGTGGCTTCTCTCAAGATAGCATAAGTATTACGATGGGTGAACAAATTACTGTCGAGCAATTGATAGAAAAGCGCATAGTTATGAGATTATCTAGGCATGATCATGTATATAGGCATCATGTCCATGACAAGTAGACCGACTCCTGCCTGCATCTACTACTATTACTCCACACATCGACCGACTCTTGCCTGCATCTAGAGTATTAAGTTCATGAAGAACAGAGTAACGCATTAAGAAATATGACATGATGTAGAGGGATAAACTCATGAAATATGATATAAACCCCATCTTTTTATCCTCGATGGCAACAATACAATACGTGCCTTGCTACCCCTGCTATCACTGGGAAAGGACACCGCAAGATCGAACCCAAAGCTAAGCACTTCTCCCATTGCAAGAAAGATCAATCTAGTAGTCCAAACCAAACTGATAATTCGAAGAGACTTGCAAAGATAAATTAATCACACATAAAAGAATTCAGAGGATATTCAAATACTTCTCATAGATAAACTTGATCATAAACCCACAATTCATCGGATCTCGACAAACACACCACAAAAAGAGTTACATCTAATAGATCTCCAAGAAGTTCGAGGAAAACTTTGTATTGAGAATCAAAGAGAGAGAAGAAGCCATCTAGATAATAACTATGGACCCGAAGGTCTGTGGTAAACTACTCACAACTCATCAGAGAGGCCTTGGAGATGATGTAGAGGCCCTACTTGGTCGATTCCCCCTCCGGCAGAGCACCGGCGAAGGCTGCAAGATGGGATCTCGCAGATACAAAAGGTTGCGGCGGTGGAAATAGTTTTTTGTGGTGCTCTTGGATGTTTGAAGGGTACATGGGTATATATAGGAGGAAGAAGTATGTCGGTGGACGCTCGAGGGGCCCACGAGGGTGGGGGCGTGCCCACCCCTAGGGGGCACGTCGGGCACCCTCGTGGCCGCCTCGTCTGTTGCTTGACTTCCACTCCAAGTCCCCTGGATTGCTTTTGTTCCAAAAAGATCGCTCCCAAAGGTTTCATTCCGTTTGGACTCCGTTTGATTTTCGTTTCTTCGAAACACTGAAATAGGCAAAAAAACAGCAATTCGGGTTGGGCCTCCGGTTAGTAGGTTAGTCCCAAAAATGATATTAAAGTGTAAAGTAAAGCCCATAAACATCCAAAACGGGTAATATAATAGCATGGAACAATAAAAAATTATAGATACGTTGGAGATGTATCAGGCCCCACCTGTCCAGCAGTAACTCGCTGTGAAATCACACAGCCCTACATTTGCAGCAGCCTACTCCCACATCTTCTCGCATCTCTGTTGAACCAACTAGGCGGAACTGCCCCGCCTACCACGCAGGAAAAGCCCCGCCCTTGACTTTTAAATAGTACAATATACTAATTTTGTATCCATGGATTGCGCCATGGAGCAAAGCCTCAAGAAAACGGCGGTACACATTTATGGAGTATACAGCACGCCCGTCGCGTTCGCGTCGCACCCCAGACGGTCGATCGGTCTGGCATGCTGCTCTCTGAATGCAACGTGCGTCATATTGTGTTTGCACACACATGTGGGACCGCAATTGAGAACCGACCATAGGCACACTCCCCGACCCCGCAAGTCGGGTGACTTAATAGAAGAGAGAGACGAGCAATAGTACTAGAGATGTGTTGTACTACGTTGGTGCTTGGACGATCCCTGCAAGACACGGAAGATCAGTTCGTCCATGCATGTGACCAGACTCCAGCAGACACGCCTGGATTGGCTATCGTCTACATATCATGTAGGCTGTGTTGTACAGGGTTGTAGTTCTCGTGAGAAATCTAAAAAAAGGTTTCTTGTCATCTTGCAAAATTAGGTGTCATGTGCTTCGGATCACTGCAAGGGTTGAACAGCGACAACTGAGTTGGGCTAGTCATTGGGGGCACATGCACGAAGACTACTCAGCTGCCATCTAGGTCAAGGCAGCTATGTTAACCAGGACATCTATCGACGGACCCCTTTTCTATGAGTTTATCTTTAATTTGAGCTTTGATCCTCGTCTAGTTTGTCCGTCGGGATTCATGTTGTCTCCTTTGGGCAGTGAGGTTATGATTTCTTGTCATGTGGCATTTTTTCGTGTTATATGTTATAATCCGGTGCTTCAGATCAAAATGACGACACCTGCACCTCCGGGCCACATGCGTGAAGACTTCTCGACAGTCATGGACAAGGTCAAGCCGGCTCCGGTAAACAAAAGAAAACTAGTACTCCACTATATAGGCAGGAGCCTCCGTGCTTGCTTGCTAGTGTTTCTCTCTTCACACTGTATCGTCCTCTCCAGATCTAAACACAATAGCGGTGGCCACTCTCTCTCTCTCTCGCTCTCTCTCTCTCTCTCTCTCTCTCTCTCTCTCTGCTCACCACTGGTCATAGATCCAGCCAGATCCTCTCCGCATGGGAAGGTGAGAAGGTGCAACATTCACGCGGTCGTCCTCGACGATGGCTCTTACCCACTGCCGGTGCGTCCCAATCAGCATGCCTTGTCGTTCTCTCCCAAGCACCGCTCGTGAGGGAGGGCCTCCGACCCCTTCTTCCTCGCTGCGGTAGTGTGGGCAGATCTAGCCTCCCACCGCCCACCTAGCGACATCCCAGCGACCCTCAAGTATAACTTCCTTCGAAACCGTCCTTGCTCTACTTCCCGAGCTCCTGACGTCACTGCATTTGTATCTTTTACTATTTCACAGGCCCCCTCATAGATAGGATCGATCGGCTGTTCGAAAACCACCTAAATTTTTACGGTTAAGAGGTAAAACTAGTTCATGCTCTCGAATCTAGTACTACTTGGTTCAAACAAGGAAGAAATGGGGTGTGGGGTGGGGGAAGATTTGTTACCTAAATCTAGGACTTGGTCGAAAGAGGAAATAATGGGGGCGAAAAGTAGCAGAGACTGGCTATCCAACTAGTCTCTAGGTCTAATAGGGAAATAAAGGGAACCATAGTACAAACTCAATATAAACCCGATCTATTGGTTGAAAAAGGAAAGAAAATGGGGACTGGGGGACAAGTGAACAGAGTAAGTCCAACACTAGATTTGCTAGCCTCACACAGTATAAGGTGGCTATACCGAACAAAAATGGGACCAACCCAGATATCCTGTTCTGATGTTTGTTGCCTCGAGCCACTCTTATGTAATGCCACTGGTAAAATGTAGCAGTCGCATTGTTAAAAGTAAGGACACGTTAAACCAATGTTGTTTTCAATGTAATGCCTCTAGTAATATGAATCAATGGCACTTTTTTACATGTCCTGCTAAATTTCCCGTTAAGATAAGTTGCTTCTTTTTGTTAGAAATGCAACTGTCCTTGTCCGCCTACTCTCCCGTGCCCAAATACCGACTCTGTAGCAGCTGTTAATGTAATGTTGCTAGTAAAATGAAGCAATGACACCATTAAAGTAATGTCGTATTTCACGGTTGTCATAGTTAATCCTAATGCCCACACTAATATCTAGCCATGCTGCTGCTTTAGAAATTGCTACTGTCCATGTAGGATTGTGATATGTCCATTTTGCATCATGCTTTTATATCAATATTTATTGCATAATGGGTTGTTATTACACATTATATCTCAATACTTATGGCTATTCTCTCTTATTTTACAAGGTTTACCATGAAGAGGGGGAATGCCGGCAGATGGAATTCTGGCTAGAAAAGGAGCAAATATTGGAAACCTATTCTGCACAGCTCCAAAAATCCTAAAACTCCACGGAAGTTATTTTTGAAATTAATAAGAATTATTGAGCAAAGAAAACACCAAAGGGGGCCCACACCCTGGCCAGGAGGGTGGGGAGCACGCCCACCCCTACTGGGCGCGCCCCCTGTCTCCAGGGCCCCCTGGTGGCCCTCTGGTGCCCATCTTCTGTTATATGAAGGTTTTTACCATGGAAAAAAAATCAGAGGCAAGCTTACGTGACGAAACTCCGCTGCCACAAGGCGGAACCTTGGCGGAACCAATCTAGGGCTCCGGCGGAGCTGTTCTGCCGGGGAAACTTCCCTCCGGGAGGGGGAAATCATCACAATCGTCATCACCAACGATCGTATCATCGAGAGGGGGTCAATCTCCATCAACATCTTCACCATCACCATCTCCTCTCAAAACCCTAGTTCATCTCTTGTATCCAATCTTGTATCAAAACCACAAATTGGTACCTGCGGGTTGCTAGTAGTGTTGATTACTCCTTGTAGTTGATGCTAATTGGTTTACTTGGTGGAAGATCATACGTTCAGATCCTTAATGCATATTATCCTCTGATTATGAACATGAATATGCTTTGTGAGTAGTTATGTTTGTTCATGAGGACATGGGTGAAGTCTTGCTATTAGTAGTCATGTGAATTTGGTATTCGTTCAATATTTTGATGAGATGTATGTTGTCTCTCCTCTAGCGGTGTTATGTGAACGTCGACTACATGAAACTTCACCATTATTTGGGCCTAGAGGAAGGCATTTGGAAGTAATAAGTAGATGATGGGTTGCTAGAGTGACAGAAGCTTAAACCCTAGTTTATGCGTTGCTTCGTAAGGGGCTGATTTGGATCCATATGTCTAATGATGTGGTGAGGTTACCTTAATACTTCTTTTGTAGTTGCGGATGCTTGCAATAGGGGTTAATCATAAGTGGGATGCTCTTCCAAGTAAGGGCAGTACCCAAGCACCGGTCCACCCACATATCAAATTATTAAAGTACCGAACGCGAATCATGTGAGCGTGATGAAAACTAGCTTGACGATAGTTCACATGTTTCCTCGGGAGCTCTTTTCTCATTGTACGAAATTGTCCAGGCTTGTCCTTTGCTACAAAAAGTATTGGGCCACTTTGTTGCACTTTATTTACTTTCATTGCGTGTTACCCTTTACAATTTATCTTATCACAAAACTATCTATTACCTACAATTTCAGTGCTTGCAGAGAAAACCTTACTGAAAACCGCTTGTCATTTCCTTCTGCTCCTTGTTGGGTTCGACACTCTTACTTATCAAAAGGACTACGATAGATCCCCTATACTTGTGGGTCATAAAGACTCTTTTCTGGCGCCGTTGCCGGGGAGTGAAGCACCTTTTGTGAGTGGAACTTGGTAAGGAAACATTTATATAGTGTGCTGAAATTTTCTGTCACTTGTTACTATGGAAACTAATCCTTTGAGGGGCTTGTTCGGGGTATCTTCACCCCGACTAGAAGAGCAAATAGTTTCTCCTCAACCTACTGAACCTACTGAAAATATTTACTTTGAGATCCCTTCGGGTATGATAGAGAAACTGCTAGCTAATCCCTTTGCAGGAGATGGAACATTGCATCCCGATTTACACCTTATCTTTGTGGATGAAGTTTGTGGATTATTTAAGCTTGCAGGTATTCCCAATGTTGTGGTCAAAAGGAAGGTCTTCCCTTTATCTTTGAAGGGAGATTCATTGACATGGTATAAGCTATGTGATGATACAGGATCTTGGAATTATAAACGATTGAAGTTGGAATTTCACCAGAAGTTCTATCCAATGCATCTTGTTCATAGTGATCGTAATTACATATATAATTTCTGGCCTTGAGAAAGAGAAAGCATCGCTCAAGCTTGGGGGAGGCTTAAGTCAATGTTATATTCATGCCCCAATCATGAGCTCTCAAGAGAAATGATTATTCAAAATTTTATGCTCGGCTTTCTCCCAATGATCGCAACATGCTCGATACTTACTGTGCTGGTTTTTATATCCTGAAGACTATTAAATTCAAGTGGGATTTATTGGAAAGATATAAACGCAACTCTGAAGATTGGGATTCCGACGATGGTAAGGAGTCAGGTATAACACCTAAGTTTGATTGTGATAAATCTTTTATGGATACCGATGCTTTTCGTGGATTTAGCGCTAAGTATGGACTTGACTCTGAGATAGTAGCTGCTTTTTGTGAATCTTTTGCTACTCACGTTGATCTCCCTAAAGAGAAGTGGTTTAAATATAATCCTCCCATTGAAGTAAAAGTAGTTGCACCTGTTACAGTTGAAGAAAAGACTATCACTTGTAATGATCCTATTGTTCCTACTACTTATGTTGAGAAACCACCTTTTCCTGTTAGGATGAAGGATCATGCTAAAACGTCAACTGTTGTTCGTAAGAGTAATACTAGAACTTATACACCTCCTGAGCAAATCAAAGTTGAACCTAGTATTGCTATGGTTAAATATCTCTTGGATGATAATTTAGATTGGCATGTTATTTATTTCTATGGTGAAATTGCTAATATTGCTAGACCAGATGCTAAGATACATAGACTTGTTGTAGGCATGCCTGTTATTTCTGTTAAAATAGGAGATCATTGTTATCATGGCTTATGTGATATGGGTGCTAGTTCTAGTGCAATATCCTTTGACCTATATAAAGAAATTATGCATGATACTGCACCCACTGAAATAGAAGGTATTGATGTTACTATTAAGCTTGCCAATAGGGACACCGTTAAGCCAGTTGGGATTGTTAGAGATGTTGAAGTCTTGTGTGGGAAAGTTAAATATCCTACCGATTTTCTTGTTCTTGGTTCCCCACAAGATGACTTTTATCCCATTATATTTGGTAGACCCTTCTTGAATACTGTTAATGCTAGGATTGATTGCAAAAAGGATATTGTTGCAATTGGCTTAGGGGATATGTCTCATGAGTTTAATTTTGCTAAATTTCATAGACAACCCCATGATGAAGAATCACCTAGTAAGGATGAGATTATTGGTCTTGCTTCTATTGCCGTGCCTCCTACTTATCCGTTAGAACAATATTTGCTAGACCATGAAAATGATATGTTTATGAATGAAAGAAGGGAAATAGATGAAGTGTTCCTTCAACAGGGTCCTATTCTGAAACACAACTTACCTGTTGAAATCCTAGGGGATCCCCCTCCACCCAAGGGTGATCATGTGTTTGAGCTCAAACCATTACCTGATAATCTTAAGTATGCTTATCTTGATGAAAAGAAAATATATCCTGTTATTATTAGTGCTAACCTTTTAGAGCAAGAAGAAGAAAGATTATTGAAAACTCTGAAGAAGCACCGCACTGCTATTGGATATACTCTGGATGATCTTAAGGGCATTAGTCCCACTCTATGCCGGCACAAAATTAAATTGTAGGAAGATGCCAAACCAGTTAGAGATCCTCAACGACGATTAAATCCTAAGATGAAGGAAGTGGTAAGAAAGGAGATACTAAAGCTCCTTGAGGCAGGTATAATTTATCCCATTGCTGATAGTGAATGGGTAAGTCCTGTCCATTGTGTTCCTAAGAAGGGAGGTATTAATGTCGTTCCTAATGATAAAGATGAATTGATCCCGCCAAGAATTATCACAGGTTATAGGATGGTAATTGATTTCTGTAAATTAAATAAGGCTACTAAGAAATATCATTACCCTTTACCTTTTATTGATCAAATGCTAAAAAGACTATACAAACACACACATTTCTTCTTTCTAGATGGTTATTCTGGTTTCTCTCAAATACCTGTGTCAGCAAAGGATCAATCAAAAACTACTTTTACTTGCCCTTTTTGTACTTTTGCTTATAGACGTATACCTTTTGGTTTATGTAATGCACCTGCTACCTTTCAAAGATGTATGATGGCTATATTCTCTGACTTTTGTGAAAAGATTTGTGAGGTATTCATGGATGATTTCTCTGTCTATGGATCCTCTTTTGATGATTGCTTGAGCAACCTTGATCGAGTTTTGCAGAGATGTGAAGACACTAGTCTCGTATTGAATTGGGAAAAGTGCCACTTTATGGTTAATGAAGGCATTGTCTTGTGGCATTAGATTTCCGAGACAGGTATTGAACTTGATAAAGCTAAAGTTGATGCTATTGAAAAGATGCCATGTCCCTAGGACATAAAAGGTATAAGAAGTTTCCTTGGTCATGCCGGTTTTTATAGGATTTTCATTAAGGACTTTTCTAAAATCTCTAGGCCTCTGACTAATTTATTGCAAAAAGATATTCCTTTTGTCTTTGATGATGATTGTGTAGAAGCATTTGAAATACTTAAGAAAGCTTTGATTACTGCACCTATTGTTCAGCCACCTGATTGGAATTTACCCTTTGAAACTATGTGTGATGCTAGTGATTATGCTTTAGGTGCTGCTCTAGGGCAAAGAGTTGATAAGAAATTGAATGTTATCTAGTATGCTAGTAAAACTGTTGATACTGCCCAGAGAAATTATGCTACTACTGAAAAAGAGTTCTTAGCAGTTGTATTTTCTTGTGATAAGTTCAGACCTTATATTGTTGATTCTAAAGTTACTATTCACACTGATCATGCTGCTATTAGATATCTTATTGAAAAGAAAGATGCTAAACCTAGACTCATTAGATGGGTCCTCTTGCTCCAAGAATTTGATTTGCATACTATTGATAGAAAGGGAGCTGAGAACCCCGTTGCAGACAACTTGTTTAGGTTAGAGAATGTTCTTGATGACCCACTACCTATTGATGATAGCTTTCCTGATGAACAATTAGCGGTCGTTAATGCATCTTATACTGCTCCTTGGTATGCTGATTATGCTAATTATATTGTTCCTAAATTTATACCACCTAGTTTCACATACAAGCAAAAGAAAAAGTTCTTTTATGATTTAAAACATTACTTCTGGGATGACCCACACCTTTATAAAGAAGGAGTAGATGGTGTTATTAGACGTTGTGTACCTGAGCATGAACAGGAACAGATCCTATGCAAGTGTCACTCTGAATCGTATGGAGGACACCATGCTGGAGATAGAACTGCACATAAGGTATTGCAATCTGGGTTTTATTGGCCTACTCTCTTCAAAGATGCTCGTAAGTTTGTCTTATCTTGTGATGAATGTCAAAGAATTGGTAATATTAGTAGACGTCAAGGAATGCCTACGAATTATTCTCTTGTTATTGAACCATTTGATGTTTGGGGCTTTGATTATATGGGACCTTTTCCTACCTCTAATGGTTACACACACTTTTAGTTTCTGTTGATTACGTTACTAGGTGGGTAGAAGCTATTCCAACTAGTAGTGTTGATCATAACACCTCTATTAAGATGCTTAAAGAAGTTATTTTTCCAAGGTTTGGAGTCCCTAGATATCTTATGACTGATGGTGGTTCACATTTTATTCATGGTGCTTCCCGCAAGATGCTTGCTAAGTATGATGTTAATCATAGAATTGCATCTCCTTATCACCCGCAGTCTAGTGGCCAAGTAGAGTTGAGCAATAGAGAGCTCAAATTAACTTTGCAAAAGACTTTGAATAGATCTAGAAAGAATTGGTCCAAGAAACTTGATGATGCATTATGGGCCTATAGAAGTGCATATAAAAGTCCTATGGGTATGTCTCCGTATAAGATGGTTTATGGAAAAGCATGTCACTTACCTCTTGAACTTGAACATAAAGCATATTGGGCTATTAAAGAGCTCAACTATGACTTCAAACTTGCTGGTGAGAAGAGGTTGTTTGATATTAGCTCACTTGATAAATGGAGAACCCAGGCCTATGAGAATGCCAAGCTATTTAAAGAAAAAGTTAAATGATGACATGACAAAAGGATACAAAAGTGTGAGTTTAACGTAGGTGATTATGTGTTATTGTTCAACTCTCACTTAAGATTTTTTGCAGGAAGACTTCTCTCTAAATGGGAAGGTCCTTACATTATCGAGGAGTTCTATCGTTTCGGTGCCATAAAAATCAACAACTTCGAAGGCACAAGTCCGAGGGTGGTGAACGGTCAAAGAATCAAACATTATATCTCAGGTAATCCTATCAATGTTGAAACTAATATTATAGAAATCGTAACCCCGGAGGAATACATAAGGGACACTTTCTAGAATGTTTCAGACTCCGAAAAGGAATATGTATGTGGTATGGTAAGTAAACCGACTCCAAAATAGTTCTAATGGCAATTTTTCTCCATTTTGGAATATTTAAGAATTTTGGAAAGCAAGAAGTAATCCGGGAAGGACACAAGGCCTCCACGAGGGTGGAGGGCGCGCCCACCTTTCCTGGGTGCGCCCCCTGTCTCATGGCTACCTCGTGTGCCTCCAGGACTCCGTTTTCTTGCACGTTACGTATTTTGGACGGTAAAAAATCATTATATAATCTCCCGAAGGTTTTGACCACCGTATCACGCAAATATCCTCTGTTTTCGTTTCGAGGTGTTTCTACCACAGGTTAGAGTAATATGTCGTCCCAGGATTCAGAGGGAGAAAGCTATGTAGCTGATTACCTTGCGGGCCCTAAGGTCTACGGAGACTTGGAGCATGTTGGCTGGACCACTGAAGAAGAGGAAGACTATGAGCCTAAGGGAAAGGAGGAGACGAGTTTAGACAAAGATGAAGCCCCATTACCTCAACCTGGGGATATGCATGTGGAGTTTAAAAAGTCAAGCCTCCCTGACAGAGCAAAGAAGCCAAAGATCGAGTTTATCCCTTTTCGTCTCTTGCAGGAAAACAAACAGGAACTATGCAAAAGAATATTAAGCCTTAAGCAGGAGATCGATGATCTGAAGGAGCAAAATACTATCCTTAAGCGTAAATTGAGGAAGAAGTCAACACCATCACCTCTGAGGACATAATCACATGGGTATGGGCACTCCCCTTGGCAACTGCCAAGATTGGGGGAGGTGCCCCGGTATCGTATCACCATCACACTCCTATCTTTACCATTTTACTTAGTTCGATCCTTTTAGTAATATCTTGATCTAGTAGATTGAAGTTTTGGTATCAAGTAGTTTTGAGTTTTGCTTTGTGATCTCTTTATGTAATCGAGTCCGTGAGCTATCTATAATAAAGTTCAGTGTTGAGTCAAGGGCTTTGCTATCTTGCTATGATCTTGAGAAAGAAGAAAGAAATAAAAAGATTAAAAGAGTTCATATTGATCTTACGGATAGTAATGACTACACATATAAAAAGTATGAGGCATAAAAGTTGTTGAGAGTTGACAAACATATTTGGTCATCGTTGCAATTAATAGGAAGTAATAAGGAAAGAGAGGTTTTCACATACAAATATACTATCTTGGACATATTTTATGATTGTGAGCACTAATTAAGTATGACATGCTAAAAGAGTTGATGTTGGAAAAGGAAGACAACGTAATGGTTTATGTTTTCTCACAACTCAGTTAAAGTACTGTCATTGATCTTCCCAACATGTTGAGCTTGCCTTTCCTCCTCATGCTAGCCAAATTCCTTGCACCAAGTAGAGATACTACTTGTGCTTCCAAATATCCTTAAAACCAGTTTTGCCATGAGAGTCCACCATACCTACCTATGGATTGAGTAAGATCCTTCAAGTAAGTTGTCATGCTGCAAGCAATAAAAATTGCTCTCTAAATATGTACAACTTATTAGTGGGGAGAAAATAAGCTTTATACGATCTTGTTATGGAAGCAATAAAAGTGACGGACTGCATAATAAAGGTCCATATACAAGTGGAAATATAAAGTGACGTTCTTTTGCATTAAGATTTTATGCATCCAACCCTAAAAGCACATGACAACCTCTGCTTCCCTATGCGAAGGGCCTATCTTTTACTTTATGTTTTTACTTTACGCTTGAGTCAAGGTGATCTTCACCTTTCCCTCTTTCATTTTATCCTTGGGAAAGCTCCTCGTGTTTGAAAGATCCTAATATATATATATCCAATTGGATGTAAGTTAGAATGAATTATTATTGTTGAAATCACCCAAAGGTGAATACGTTGGGAGGCAACACAATAAGCCCCTATCTTTCTCAGTGTCCGGTTGAAACTCCATAACCACAAGTATTGCGTGAGTGTTAGCAATTGTAGAATACGATATGATAGTTGAGTATGTGGACTTGCTGAAAAGCTCTATTTTTGACTCTTTCTGATGTTATGATAAATTGCAATTGCTTCAATGACTGAGATTATAGTTTGTTAGTTCCCAATGAAGTTTCTGAACCATACTTGAAATTGTGAATTGATTGTTACTTGAGCATAAGAAACCATATGCCAAAATCTATATATGTTGCTGTTATAGGAATGATCATGATGCCCTCATGTCCGTATATTATTTTTTCTCGATGCCTCTATCTCTAAACATGTGGACATATTTTTCGATTTTGGCTTCCGCTTGAGGACAAGCGAGGTCTAAGCTTGGGGGAGTTGATACGTCCATTTGCATCATGCTTTTATATCAATATTTATTGCATTATGGGCTGTTATTACACAATAAATCTCAATACTTATGGCTATTCTATCTTATTTTACAAGGTTTACCATGAAGAGGGGGAATGCCGGCAGCTGGAATTCTGGCTGCAAAAGGAGCAAATATTGGAAACCTACTCCGCACAGCTCCCAAAATCCTGAAACTCCATGGAAGTCATTTTTGGAATTAATAAGAATTATTGAGCGAAGAAAACACCAGAGGGGGTCCACACCCTAGCCAGGAGGGTGGGGGCGTGCCCACCCCTACTTGGCGCACCCCCTGTCTCCTGGGCCCCTGGTGGCCCTCTGGTGCCCATCTTCTGCTATATGAAGGCTTTTACCCTGGAAAAAAAATCAGAGGCAAGCTTATGGGACGAAACTCCGCCGCCACGAGGCGGAACCTTGGCGGAACCAATCTAGGGCTCCGGCGGAGCTGTTCTGCCGGGGAAACTTCCCTCCAGGAGGGGGAAATCATCACCATCGTCATCACCAATGATCGTCTCATCGAGAGGGGGTCAATCTCCATCAACATCTTCACCAGCACCATTTCCTCTCAAAATCCTAGTTCATCTCTTGTATCCAATCTTGTATCAAAACCACAAATTGGTACCTATGGGTTGCTAGTAGTGTTGATTACTCCTTGTAGTTGATGCTAATTGGTTTACTTGATGGAAGATCATATGTTCAGATCCTTAATGCATATTAATACTCCTCTGATTATGAACATGAATATTCTTTGTGAGTAGTTACATTTGTTCCTGAGGACATGGGTGAAGTCTTGCTATTAGTAGTCATGTGAATTTGGTATTCGTTCGATATTTTGATGAGATGTATGTTGTCTCTCCTCTAGTGGTGTTATGTGAACATCGACTACATGACACTTCACCATTATTTGGTCCTAGAGGAAGGCATTGGGAAGTAATAAGTAGATGATGGGTTGCTAGAGTGACAGAAGCTTAAACCCTAGTTTATGCGTTGCTTCATAAGGGCCTAATTTGGATCCATATGTCTAATGTTGTGGTTAGGTTTACCTTAATACTTCTTTTGTAGTTGCGGATGCTTGCAATAGGGGTTAATCATAAGTGGGATGCTTGTCCAAGTAAGGGCAGTACTCAAGCACCGGTCCACCCACATTTCAAATTATCAAAGTACCAAACACGAATCATATGAGTGTGATGAAAACTAGCTTGACGATAATTCCCATGTGTCCTCGGGAGCTCTTTTCTCATTATAATAAATTGTCCAGGCTTGTCCTTTTCTACAAAAAGGATTGGGCCACTTTGCTGCACTTTATTTACTTTCATTGCTTGTTACCCGTTACAATTTATCTTATCACAAAACTATCTGTTACCTACAATTTCAGTGCTTGCAGAGAAAACCTTACTGAAAACCGCTTGTCATTTCCTTCTGCTCCTCGTTGGGTTCGATACTCTTAATTATCGGAAGGACTACGATAGATCCCCTATACTTGTGGGTCATCAGATCGCCATTCAGATAAGGAACATGCTTCTTTTCATTTGATGCATGTTTCATCACTTGTTAGTCACCCTCCTTTCCACCTTTTTTATGCAAACAGAGATATACATTTCACGGTCGATCTTAGTTGAACTGCACAAATGATATCGAAATTATAGTTGAACATTCCAGGAGCTTCACAACTAACCTTGATGTTTCTCAATTTTATTGTAACTAATAAAGAAGAAGCTCGGTGGGTTTCGTTTTCTGATGGAAATGGAACCGGGGCTGGAGCCCTTTTCTTAAAAAAATATGAAGAAGAAGCTTGTAGCTCATGGGACATTGCTTCATTTTAGGTGAACTGCACCAAAAGGTCCCATGAATTGAATCATCCATGTTGGTGACTGAAAGAGCCAGCTTCAGCATCCTAGTCAAAGCACCCCCGGCCTCCATCCTTGCGATGCATGGTACACCTCGTTTGCCACCTGCTCGACCCTAGTGTCACTGATAAAATGAAGTAATAATACTGTTAAAATAGAGTGAGTGTCCTCTCTATCATTTCATTTCCAATGCAGATAAAGAAAGTGCTTCTCTTTGTTAATGTATGTTTCATCAACTAGTCCCATTGTTAATGTTTAAGCGTTAAGGCAAACTGGGGTACTTAATTTTAGTTGATCTGCACAAAAATAGAGATTTGAATGTCTCAAGACGCCTCCTTGTACTACCGTTGTACACTGATGTTCATCACTAGCAGAAGGTGTATCTGGGAGACTTGGGACGATTTCCAGTATGAGGCGTACCGTATGAGGCGTTGCAGGGCCCATCTCGCCCTCGCAGCATGGCATACTATGATACTATTGCAATATTTTCTTCTATTTATTTTGTGTGTTTCATCAACTAGTGCCACTATAATGTAATCATGCTTTTTCATTATCTGTGCAAACAGGGTTATTCAGCTGCACTTTTGTGGAACTGCACAAATGTACGTATGGAACTGGCACATATGCAGAGTGCAAGGTGTGCCAAGTAAAAATTACCGACACCAACCATGCTCCATGCACGCATTGGCATCCACCACCACCAGTGGGATGTGTGGCGCTCTCTGTGGACGGATCTTTCTCGGCAGCAAATCCTCTAACCAAATACTAGTAGCTTATATTGGCAGTTTTCTAGGGAGTACTCTTTTCTCAAAGAAGCACCAATCTATTTTTCTTTATTTATACACTGTGTCACAACTTTGACCCAAAGGTCCAGAGATAATTTAGGGTGATTGGCATAGTACTCCGAGACTGATTGTAAGCATGATTTTCATTAGATGTCACACTGATTGTAAGCATGAGCAGGGGGAAGATTAGGTTAGTGTGAAGCTTACCTTAAACCCTACCGCCGCCATTGAAACGAGGCGAGCGTCGAGGGAACCGTGAAGAATGGTAGGGAAGCGACGTCGCGCCATCTGGCCTCCTCTTGTGATGGGAGAACGAATACTCCTGTGGCTCCGGCTGGCTCTGCACCCTCACAAACGACACACCATACTAGATCGATTCGTTATCCTCTGGGTGCTCGAACTTCGACCCGTACGCCCACCACCTCTGCCTGACTTTCGCCTCGGGCGAATCTGTCTGCTCCATCGCCCAGAGGAGATACTCGATGAACTCGGAGGACTGCGGCGTGACTGCCGTCGAGGAGTACATGTACATCACTACCCTTATCGCCACCGTCTCGCTCTTTCGCATACATTGCCACATGGCCCTCACCGTCCTTGAAATCTCCCACTCATTGTCAAACTAAGTAAGGATCTCCTTCAACCAGGCTAACTTTGCCTGGTCGCCGCCGGTGATCTGCCTGATTCGCTGCTGCATCCTCTCCATAGATGTCCTTCTGAGTGGGCCGGTGCTAGCTTTGGAAGATGGGAGGAGAGATGGTGGTCTTGCAATAGAGAAGAGGGAGAGGCCAGACGGTGGTTTAGGAATGGAGATGATGGAGAGGAGAGGAGGTGGTTTTGCAATGGAGAAGAGGGAAAGGCGAGACAATGGTTTTGGAATGGAGATGGAGAGGAGAGGAGGTGGTTTTGCAATGGAGAAGAGGGAGAGGAGCGTGCGGTAGCGATTTAGGATTGGACGACAGGACCGGCGCGCTGTGACTGGATCAAAATCAAAATCAATTTACCCTTCAATTACGAAAGTGACCCCACATTAACTAGTCTCCCTTTTATTCTGGGTCATAATTGACCATAATTTTCACAAACAAAATATATATTATACATTGCAAAAATAATATAATTTGAATGTACATTCAGATACGAACCAAACGATACAATTTTTGGTGACATGCATTCACATTTTGCTTGTCAAATACAGCACGTGGTCAAACTTTGACCCCAAATACGAAAAACAAAAAAATACTTCCAAGACCAGTGCCGCTCTTCCGCTCTTCTCCTCTTAAACCACCGCCGCTCCTCTCCTGTTCCAATCTAAAACCACCGCCGCTCCTCTCCTCTTCCATTTCAAAACCACCACCCCTCCTCTCCTGTTCCAATCCAAAACCAGTGTTGCTCCTCTCCCATTCTAATCCAAAACCAGTGCTGCTCCTCTCCTCTTTCACTCAAAAACCACCGCCGACGAGTGAAGGTGCTGTGGAGAAGTAGATCGATGGAGGAGTACAACCGATACGTGAGGATCGCACACGGCGACCCTGTGAAGCTAGCTAGGATGTTGGAGATACAGTCTTGGTTTGACAATAACGACCAACTAGCGGCAACGGCGACATCCATGGCCAAATATCTGCAACAGAGCGAAAAGACGGCGATACTCCTGGAGGGAGTCGCGCAGGATTACATAGAGCTGCTCCTCTGGGCCATGGAGCAAACAGATTCACCGAATCCGATCATGAGGGAGCGGTGGTGGGAGTATCGATCCCAGATGGTGTTGGAAATATGCCCTAGAGGCAATAATAAAATGGTTATTATTGTATTTCCTTGTTCATGATAATTGTCTATTATTCATGCTATAATTGTATTGACTAGAAACCGCAATACATGTGTGAATACATAGACCACAACATGTCCCTAGTGAGCCTCTAGTTGACTAGCTCGTTGATCAACAGATGGTCATGGTTTCCTGACCATGGATATTGGATGTCATTGATAACGGGATCACATCATTAGGAGAATGATGTTATGGACAAGACCCAATCCTAAGCCTAGCACAAGATCGTGTAGTTCGTATGCTAAAGCTTTTCTAAATGTCAAGTATATTTTCCTTAGACCATGCAGTGGTGCAACTCCCGGATACCGTAGGAATGCTTTGGGTGTACCAAACGTCACAAGTAACTGGGTGGCTATAAAGGTGCACTACGGGTATCTCCGAAAGTGTCTGTTGGGTTGGCACAAATTGAGACTGGGATTTGTCACTCCGTGTGACGGAGAGGTATCTCTGGGCCCACTCGGTAGGACATCATCATAATATGCATAATGTCATCAAGGAGTTGATCGTAGGATGATGTGTTACAGAACGAGTAAAGAGACTTGCCGATAACGAGATTGAACAAGGTATCGGGATACCGACGATCGAATCTCGGGCAAGTACTATACCGGTAGACAAAGGGAACTGCATACGGGATTGATTGAATCCTTGACATCATGATTCATCCGATGAGATCATCGTGGAACATGTGGGAGCCAACATGGGTATCTAGATCCCGCTGTTGGTTATTGGCCGGAGAGTTGTCTCGGTCATGTCTGCATGGTTCCCGAACTCGTAAGGTCTACACACTTAAGGTTCGATGATGCTAGGGTTATAGGGAATAGATATACGTGTTTACCGAATGTTGTTCGGAGTCTCGGATGAGATCCCGGACGTCACGAGGAGTTCCGGAATGGTCCGGAGGTAAAGATTTATATATGGGAAGTCCTGTTTTGGTCACCGGAAAAGTTTCGGGTGCTATCGGTAACGTACCAGGTCCAGCGGGAGGGTCCCGGGGGTCCACCAGGTGGGGCCACCGGCCCCAGAGGGCTGCATGGGTCAAGTGTGGGAGGGGACCAGCCCCAGGTGGGCTGGTGCGCCCCCCACCAGGGCCCAAGGCGAAGAGAGAAGGGAAAAGGGGGAACCCTAGGCTCAGATGGGCCTAAGGCCCACCTAGTGGTGCGCCCCCCTCTCTCCCCCTTGGCCGCCCCCCTAGATGAGATCTAGGGCTGGCCGCCACCCCTAGGGGTGGAAACCTAGGTGGGGGCACAGCCCCTCCCTTTCCCCTATATATAGTGGGGGTTTGGGGCTGCCATACACATGAGAACATCTCCCTCTTGGCGCAGCCCTACCCCTCTCCCTCCTCATCTCTTGTGGTGCTTGGCGAAGCCCTACTGGAGTGCCACGCTCCTCCACCACCACCACGCCGTCGTGCTGCTATTGGATGGAGTCTTCCCCAACCTCTCCCTCTTCCCTTGCTGGATCAAGGCACGGGAGACGTCATCGGGCTGCACATGTGTTGAACGCGAAGGCGGCGTTGTTCGGCGCTTAGATCGGAATCAACCGCGATCTGAATCACTACCAGTATGACTCCTTCATCCGCGTTCTTGTAACGCTTCCGCTTAGCGATCTACAAGGGTATATAGATGCACTCCCCTCTCTCTCATTCCTAGTATCTCCGTAGATTGATCTTGGTGATGCGTAGAAAATTTTGAATTTCTGCTACTATCCCCATCAGTGGTATTAGAGCCTGGTTTATTGCGTAGATTCTATGCGGGAGTAGAACACAAGTTGTTGTGGGCGGTGATTTTGTTCAATATGCTTACCGTTACTAGTCCTATGTTGTTTCGATGGTATTGTGGGATGAAGCGGCCCGGACCGACCTTACACGTACACTTACGTGAGACAGGTTCCACCGACTGACATGCACTTGTTGCATAAGGTGGCTAGCGGGTGCCAGTCTCTCCCACTTTAGTCGGATCGGATTCGATGAAAAGGGTCCTTATGAAGGGTAAATATCAATTGGCATATCACGTTGTGGCTTTTGCGTAGGTAAGAAACGTTCTTGCTAGAAACCCATACTAGCCACGTAAAACATGCAAACAACAATTAGAGGACGTCTAACTTGTTTTTGCAGGGTATGCTATGTGATGTGATATGGCCAAAAGAATGTGATGAATGATATGTGATGTATGAGATTGATCACGTTCTTGTAATAGGAATCACAACTTGCATGTCGATGAGTATGACAACCGGCAGGAGCCATATGAGTTGTCTTTATTTATTGTATGACTTGCGTGTCACTGAATAACGCCATGTAATTACTTTACTTCATTGCTAAACTGTTAGCCATAGTAGTAGAAGTAATAGTTGGCGAGACAACTTCATGGAGACACGATGATGGAGATCATGGTGTCATGCCGGTGACGATGATGATCATGGAGCCTCGAAGATGGAGATCAGAAGGAGCAAAATGATATTGGCCATATCATGTCATTTTTGATTTCATGTGATGTTTATCATGTTTATGCATCTTATTTGCTTAGAACGACGGTAGTAAATAAGATGATCCCTCATAATAATTTCATGAAAGTGTTCCCCCTAACTGTGCACCGTTGCGAAAGTTCGTTGTTTCGAAGCACCACGTGATGATCGGGTGTGATAGATTCTAACGTTCACATACAACGGGTGTAAGCCAGATTTACACACACGAAACACTTAGGTTGAATTGACAAGCCTAGCATGTACAGACATCGCCTCGGAACACAAGAGACCGAAAGGTCGAACATGAGTCGTATAGTGGATACGATCAACATGAAAATGTTCACCGATGATGACTAGTCCGTCTCACGTGATGATCGGGCATGGCCTAGTTGACTCGGATCATGTATCACTTAGATACCTAGAGGGATGTCTATCTGAGTGGGAGTTCATTAGATGAACTTAATTATCCTGAACATAGTCAAAAGGTCTTTGCAAATTATGTCGTAGCTCGCATTTTAGTTCTACTATTTTAGATATGTTCCTATAGAAAATTTAGTTGAAAGTTGATAGTAGCTATTATGCAGACGGGGTCCGTAAACTGAGGATTGTCCTCATTGCTGCGTAGAAGGCTTATGTCCTTAATGCACCGCTCGGTGTGCTGAACCTCGAACGTCGTCTGTGGATGTTGCGAACATCTGACATACACGTTTTGATAACTACGTGATAGTTCAGTAATGTTAAACGGTTTAGAATTGAGGCACCGAAGACGATTTCGAAATGTCGCGGAACATATGAGATGTTTCGAGGGCTGAAATTGGGATTTCAGGCTCGTGCCCATGTCAAGAGGTATAAGACCTCCGACGAGCTTCTTAGCCTACATAATAAGGGAGAAAAGCTCAATCATTGAGCTTGTACTCAGATTGTCTGGGTACAACAATCACTTGAATTGAGTGGGAGTTAATCTTCCAGATGAGATAGTGATGGTTCTCCATAGTCACTGCCATCAAGCTATTAGAGCTTCGTGATGAACTATAACATATCAGGGATAGATATGATGATCCTTGAGCTATTCGCGATGTTTGACACCGCAAGTAGAAGTCAAGTAGGAGCATCAATTGTTGATGGTTAGTAAAACCATTAGTTTCAAGGAGGGCAAGGGCAAGAAGGGATACTTCATGAAAACGGCAAAATAGTTGATGCTCGAAGAAACCCAAGGTTGAACCCAAACCCGAGACTAAGTGCTTCTGTAATAAGGGGAACAGTCACTGGAGCAGAATTACCCTAGATACTTGGTAGATAAGAAGGCAGGCAAGGTCGACAGAAGTATATTGGATATACATCATATTAATGTGTACTCTACTAGTACTCCTAGTAGCACCATGGTAATAGATCCGGTTCGGTTGCTAAGTGTTAGTAACTCGAAATAAATGGCTACGGAATAAATGGAGACTAGCTAAAGGCGAGGTGACGATATGTGTTGGAAGTATTTCCAAGGTTGATGTGATCAAACATCGCACGCTCCCTCTACCATCGGGATCGGTGTTAAAACCTAAATAATTGTTATTTGGTGTTTTCCTTGAGCATAGACATGATTGGATTATGTCTATCACAATACGGTTATTCATTTAAGGAGAATAATGGTTACTCTATTTATTTGAATAATACCTTCAATGGTCTTGCACCTAAAATGAATGGTTTATTGAATCTCGATCATAGTGATACACATGTTCATGCCAAAAGATATAAGATAGTAATGATAGTACCACATACTTGTGGCACTGCCTTTTGAGTCATACTGGTATAAAACGCATGAAGAAGCTCCATGTTGATGGATCTTTGGACTCAGTCATTTTTGAAAAGTTTGAGACATGCAAACCATGTCTATTGGTATGTGCGCATGAAGAAACTCCATGCAGATGGATCGTTTAGACTCACTTGACTCTAAATCACTTGAGACATGCAAATCATACCACATGGGCAAGATGACTGAAAAGCCTCGTTTTAGTAAGATGGAACAAGAAAGCAACTTGTTGGAAGTAATGCATTTTGATGTGTGCTGTCCAATGAGTGCCGAGGCACGGAGTGGATATCATTATGTTCTTACTTCACAGATGATTTGAGTAGATGCTGTATATTTACTTGATGAAACTCAAGTCTGAATTATTGAAAGGTTCAAGTAATTTCAGAGTGAAGTTGAAGATCTTCGTGACAAGAGGATAAAATATCTATGATATGATCATAGAGATGAATATCTAAGTTACGAGTTTGGCACACAATTAAGGCATTGTGGAAATTGTTTCACAACTAACACCGCTTGGAACACCATAGTGTGATGGTGTGTCCGAACACCATAGATGCACCCTATTGGATATGGGGCATACCATGATGTCTCTTATCGAATTACCACTATATTTTATGGATTTGGCATTAGAGACAACCGCATTCACTTTAATAGGTCACCACGTAATTCCGTTGAGATGACATCGTATGTACTATGGTTTAGAGAAACCTAAGTTGTTGTTTCTTAAAAGTTTGGGGCTGCGACACTTATGTGAAAAGGTTTCATCCTAATAAGCTCGAACCCAAAGCGGATAAATACATCTTCATAGGACACCCAAAACAGTTGGGTATACCTCCTAAGTCAGACCCGGAAGCAAAAGTGATTGTTTCTAGAAGTGGGTCCTTTCTCGAGGAAAAGTTTCTCTCGAAAGAATTGAGTGGGAGGATGGTGGAGATTTGATGAGGTTAATCAACCATCACTTCAACCAGTGTGTAGCAGGGCACAAGAAGTTGTACCTGTGGCACCTACACCAATTGAAGTGGAAGCTGATGATAGTGATCATGAAACTTCGGATCAAGTCACTACCGAAACTCGTAGGTCGACAAGGACGCGTACTGCTTCGGAGTGGTACGGTAATCTTGTCTTGGAGGTCATGTTGCTAGACAACAATGAACCTACGAGCTATGGAGAAGCGATGGTGGGCCCGGATTCCGACGAATGGCTCGAGGCCATAAAGTCCGAGAGAGGATCCATGTATGAAAACAAAGTATAGACTTAGGAAGAACTACTTGATGGTCATAAGGCTGTTGGGTACAGATGGATTTAAAAGGAAGATGGACAATGATGGTAAGTATCACCATTAAGAAAGCTCGACTTGTCGTTAAGATGTGTTCCGACAAGTTCAAGGAGTTGACTACGATGAGACTTTCTCCCTCGGAGCGATGCTAAGAGTCTGTTGGAATTATATTAGCAATTATTGCATGATTTATGAAATCTTGCAGATAGGATGTCAAAACATTGTTTCCTCGATGATATTCTTGAGGAAAGGTTGTATGTGATACAACCAGAAGGTTTTGTCAATCCTGAAAGATGCTAACAAGTGTGCAAAGCTCCAGCAATCCTTCTAAGGACTGGAGTAAGCATCTCGGAGTTGGAATATACGCTTTGTTGAGATGATCAAAGATTTTGGATTTATACAAAGTTTATGAGAAACTTGTATTTCCAAAGAAGTGAGTGGGAGCACTATAGCATTTCTGATGAGTATATGTTGTTGACATTGTTGATCGGAAATTATCTAGAATTTCTGGAAAGCATATAGGGTTATTTGAAAAGTGTTTTTCAATGGAAAACCTGGATTAAGCTACTTGAACATTGAGCATCAAGATCTATAAGGATAGATCAAAACGCTTAATAGTACTTTCAAATGAATACATACCGTGACAAGATTTTGAAGGAGTTCAAAATAGATCAGCAAAGAAGGAGTTCTTGGCTGTGTTATATGGTGTGAGTATTGAGTAAGACTCAAGACATGACCACGACAGAATAGAGAGAAAGGACGAAGGTCGTCGCCTATGCTTCAGACATAGGCTCTATAGTATGCTATGCTGCGTACCGCACCGGAAGTGTGCCTTGCCATGAGTCAGTCAAGGGGTACAAGAGTGATCCAGGAATGGATCATAGGACAGTGGTCAAACTTATCCTTAGTAACTAGTGGACTAAGGAATTTTCTCGATTATGGAGGTGGTAAAAGAGTTCGTCGTAAAGGGTTACGCCAATGCAAACTTTGACACTAATCTGGATTATTCTGAGTAGTAAACCGGATTCGTATAGTAGAACAGTTATTTGGAATAGCTCCAAATAGAGCGTGGTAGCTGCATCTAGGAGATGACATCGAGATTTTCAAAGCACACACGGATCTGAAAGGTTCAGATCCGTTGACTAGTAACCTCTCTCACAAGCGAGATATGATCAAACCCCATGGGTGTCGATTCATTACAATCACATAGTGATGTGAACTAGATTATTGACTCTAGTGCAAGTGGGAGACTGTTGGAAATATGCCCTAGAGGCAATAATAAAATGGTTATTATTGTATTTCCTTGTTCATGATAATTGTCTATTATTCATGCTATAATTGTATTGACCGGAAACCGCAATACATGGGTGAATACATAGACCACAACATGTCCCTAGTGAGCCTCTAGTTGACTAGCTCGTTGATCAACAGATGGTCATGGTTTCCTGACCATGGACATTGGATGTCATTGATAACGGGATCACATCATTAGGAGAATGATGTGATGGACAAGACCCAATCCTAACCCTAGCACAAGATCGTGTAGTTTGTATGCTAAAGCTTTTATAAATGTGAAGTATCTTTTCCCGGATACCGTAGGAATGCTTTGGGTGTACCAAACGTCACAACGTAACTGGGTGGCTATAAAGGTGCACTACGGGTATCTCCGAAAGTGTTTGTTGGGTTGGCACGAATTGAGACTGGGATTTGTCACTCCGTGTGACGGAGAGGTATCTCTGGGCCCACTCGATAGGATATCATCATAATGTGCACAATGTGATCAAGGAGTTGATCGCGGGATGATGTGTTACGTAATGAGTAAAGAGACTTGCCGGTAACGAGATTGAAGAAGGTATCGGGATACCGACGATCGAATCTCGGGCAAGTACAATACCGGTAGACAAAGGGAATTGTATACGGGATTGATTGAATCCTTGACATCGTGGTTCATCCAATGAGATCATCGTGGAACATGTGGGAGCCAACATGGGTATCCAGATCCCGCTGTTGGTTATTGGCCGGAGAGTTGTCTCGGTCATGTCTGCATGGTTCCCGAACCCATAGGGTCTACACACTTAAGGTTCAATGATGCTATGGTTATAGGGAATAGATATACGCGGTTACCGAATGTTGTTCGGAGTCCCGTATGATATCCCGGACGTCACGAGGAGTTCCGGAATGGTCCGGAGGTAAAGATTTATATATGGGAAGTCCTGTTTTGGTCACCGGAAAAGTTTCGGGTGCTATCGGTAACGTACCGGGTCCACCGGGAGGGTCCCGGGGGTCCACCAGGTGGGGCCACTGGACCCACAGGGCTGCGTGGGTCAAGTGTGGGAGTGGACCAGCCCCAGGTGGGCTTGTGCGCCCCCCCGCCCCACATGGGCCCACGGTGAAGAGAGAATGGAAAAGGGGGAAACCCTAGGCTCAGATGGGCCTAAGGCCCACCGAGTGGTGCACCCCCCATCTCCCCCTTTGCCGCCCCCTAGATGAGATCTAGGGCTGGCCGCCACCCCTAGGGGTGGAAACCTAGGTGGGGGCACAGCCCCTCCCTTTCCCCTATATATAGTGGGGGTTTGGGGCTGCCATACACATGAGAACATCTCCCTCTTGGCGCAGCTCTACCCCTCTCCCTCCTCGTCTCTTGCGGTGCTTGGCGAAGCCCTGCTGGAGTGCCATGCTCCTCCACCACCACCACGCTGTCGTGCTACTGCTGGACGGAATCTTCCCCAACCTCTTTGAGGGAGTCCTGGATTAGGGGGTGTCCGGATGGCCGGACTATGACCTTTGGCCGGACTCCCGGACTATGAAGATACAAGATTGAAGACTTCGTCCCGTGTCCGGATGGGACTTTCCTTGGCGTGGAAGGCAAGCTTGGCGATACGGATATGTAGATCTCCTCCCATTGTAACCGACTCTGTGTAACCCTAGCCCTCTCCGGTGTCTATATAAACCGGAGGGTTTTAGTCCGTAGGACGAACAACAATCATACCATAGGCTAGCTTCTAGGGTTTAGCCTCTCTGGTCTCGTGGTAGATCTACTCTTGTACTACCCTTATCATCAATATTAATCAAGCAGGAGTAGGGTTTTACCTCCATCGAGAGGGGCCGAACCTGGGTAAAAACATCGTGTCCCTTGTCTCCTATTACCATCCTCCTAGACACACAGTTCGGGACCCCCTACCCGAGATCCGCCGGTTTTGACACCGACATTGGTGCTTTCATTGAGAGTTCCTCTGTGTCGTCACCTTTAGGCCCGATGGCTTCTCCGATCATCAACAACGATGCGGTCCAGGGTGAGATTTTTCTCCCCAGATAGATCTTCGTATTCGGCGTCTTTTCACTTCGGGCCAATTCACTTGGCCATCTGGAGCAGATCGAAAGCTACGCCCCTGGCCATCAGGTCAGATTTGGAAGTTTGAACTACACGGCTGACATCCACGAAGACTTGATCTTCGACGGATTCGAGCCACAGCCGAGCACGCCGCACTGTCACAATGGGCATGATCTAGCTCTGCCACCGGACAGTGCCCAGAGGGCCGCTCCGGTGTCCGCTCTGACCCTTAGCTCGGAGCCGACTGCGCCGATCGAGGATGGGTGGCTAGACACCGCCTCGGGGGCTGCAATCTCTATGGCAATCGACCCAAACATCAGTCTTGTCCTTCATGAAGCTCGCGACTCCAAGGTGCCGGACTCCTTTCCGGATTCCGAGCCTTCCGCACCCCTGTCGATCGAACCCGATTGGGCGCCGATCATGGAGTTCGCCGCCGCGGACATCTTTCAACACTCGCCCTTTGGCGACATTCTGAATTCACTACAGTCTCTCTCTTTATCAAGAGAGCCCTGGACGGACTATTGTCAGCAAGGTTGGGATGCGGACAACAAAGAAATTCGAAACCCACCCACCACCCACTTCATAGCCACTGTCAATGATTTAACCGACATGCTCGACTTCGACTCCGAAGACATCGACGGTATGGACGCCGATGAAGGAGACGATCAAGAACCAGCGCCTATAGGGCACTGGAAAGCCACCTCGTCATACGACATATACATGGTGGACACCCCAAAAGAAGGGAATGGCGATGGAGCAACAGAGGATGACCCCTCCAAGAAACAGCCTAAGCGCCGGCGTCAACGGCGCCGCTCTAAATCCCGCCAAAGCAAAAACGGCGATTCCGGCACGGGAGATAGTAACACCCAGGACAGTGCTGAAGACAAACCCTCCAGCAGGATTCAGCGCAGGAGGATGGAGAAGCCAGCCCTCACGAGAGAGCGGCAGACAGAGAGGTCGAGGACAATAATTACATGCCTCCCTCCGAAGACAAAGCAAGCCTCGACAATGACGAATTTGTCATGCCTGAGGATCCCGTCGAACAAGAGCGTTTCAAATGTAGGCTTATGGCCACGACAAGCAGCCTCAAGAAAAAACAACAGCAGCTTAGAGCTGACCAAGACCTGCTAGCCGGCAGATGGACTGAAGTCCTTGCTGCCGAAGAGTACAAACTCGAACGCCCCTCCAAGAGCTACCCAAAGCGCAGACTGCTACCCCAATTAGAGGAGGAAGCAACTAAACCTACATCACCAGTGGATGACGCGGCCGACCGGCCATCCCGTGGCTGCGACAGAGAGGCCTATCGGCCATCAACTCAAGCCGCACCCCGGCGCCGCTCAAAAAGTACCAAGGCACGGGGAAACGTGCCAGACCTGCGAGACATATTGGAGGACAAGGCAAGGCAAACAACATCGATCTATGGATCGCGTGGGCGCCCCACGACACGTGACGATAACCGTCACACCGGATATGGCAAATACGGCCAGGCCGAACACATCATACAAAGCTCATCTAGGCTACGTCGTGATATAGCCCAGTACAGAGGCGCTGCACACCCACTATGCTTCACAGATGAAGTAATGGATCATCAAATCCCCGAGGGTTTTAAACCCGTAAACATCGAATCATACGATGGCACAACAGATCCCGTGGTATGGATCGAGGATTATCTCCTTCATATCCACATGGCCCGCGGTGATGATCTACACGCTATCAAATACCTCCCACTCAAGCTTAAAGGACCAGCTCGGCATTGGCTTAACAACTTGCCAGCAGAGTCAATTGGTTGCTGGGAGGACCTGGAATCTGCATTCCTCGACAATTTCCAGGGCACCTATGTGCGACCACCAGACGCCGATGACCTAAGCCACATAATTCAGCAGCCAGAGGAATCGGCCAGACAATTCTGGACACGGTTCCTAACCAAGAAAAATCAAATAGTCGACTGTCCGGACGCAGAGGCCCTTGCAGCCTTCAAACATAACATCTGTGATGAATGGCTTGCCCGACACCTAGGACAGGAAAAGCCGAAATCCATGGCAGCCCTCACAACTCTCATGACCCACTTTTGCGCGGGAGAAGACAGCTGGCTAGCTCATAGTAATAACATGACCAAAAGCCCTGGTAATTTGGATACCAAGGACAACAATGGTAGGTCGTGTCACAACAAGCACAAGCGCCGCATTAACGGCGACAATACTGAGGATATGGCAGTTAATGCCGGATTCAGAGGCTCTAAACCCGGTCAGCGGAAAAAGCCATTCAAAAGAAATACTCCGGGCCTGTCCAGTTTAGACCGGATACTTGATCGCTCATGCCAGATACACGGCACCCGAACAACCAGCCAATCACACCAACAGGGATTGTTGGGTGTTCAAGCAGGCAGGCAAGTTAAGTGCCGAAAACAAAGACAAGGGGCTACATAGCGATGACGAGGACGAGCCCCGGCCGCCGGACAACAGAGGACAGAAGGGCTTTCCCCCACAAGTGCGGACAGTGAACATGATATACGCAACCCACATCCCCAAAAGGGAATGGAAGCGTGTGCTCAGGGACGTATATGCGTTGGAGCCAGTCGCCCGAAAGTTCAACCCATGGTCCTCCTGCCCGATCACTTTTGATCGAAGGGACCACCCCACTAGCATTCGTCACGGCGGATTCACCGCATTGCTTCTAGACACAATCATTGACGGATTTTACCTCACTAGAGTCCTCATGGACGGCGGCAGCAGCCTGAACCTGCTTTATCAGGATACAGTGTGAAAAATGGGCATAGATCGCTCAAGGATTAAACCCACAAAGACGACCTTTAAAGGCGTCATACCAGGTGTAGCAGCCAGCTGTACAGGCTCAGTTACACTCGAAGTGGTCTTCGGATCCCCGGATAATTTCCGAAGCGAGGAGTTAATCTTTGACATAGTCCCGTTCCGCAGTGGCTATCACGCCCTGCTCGAGCGAACCGCATTTGCAAAGTTCAATGTGGTGCCGCACTACGCATACCTCAAGCTCAAGATGCTAGGCCCTCGAGGAGTCATTACGGTCAATGGAAACACCAAACGCTCTCTCCGAACAGAGGAGCACATGGCGGCCCTCGCGGCGGAAGTACAAAGTAGCCTCTCAAGGCAATTCTCCAGTTCGGATGTTAAACGTCCGGACACGATCAAGCGCTCCCGGAGTAACCCACAAAAAGACCGTCTGGCACGTTCCGAGCAAGCATAGCAGTGCGGCCCCAACCCCAGCCCTCGCAAACTCGCGAAACCAGTACCACGCGTACATAATTACGCTCTGGAAATACCATGGGCATAAGGGGAGGGGCACAACCACGGCACGCCCAGAATGCGGCTCAACCACACCAGGGGCTCCCGATTTTGTCATTTCTCTTTTCTAACTTTCGGGACTCCACTCTTTAGAAGGCCTGTCCAACAGTACAATCGCCGAACACATGATGCAACAGCTAGGGAGACAACAAGCCACGTCGAATGTCCAGGTGGTCTCTATAACGAGCTAAATACCTGTCTTACTTAAAGTCTCGCAGCTTTCACCTGGAGGGGGACATGTCAAATAATCCCATCTCTTGCTTATCGCACTATTTGTATCGTTCTGCTTTCATAGCAGCCCTTTAATAAACAATATGTAGCTCTTGTCTATTATTGCATTCACTTTTTAAATATGTTCAGTTATGACATTATGCAACCGTACACTTTGGTATGGCCAATACACCAGGGGCTTAAGTACCCCAGAATACGGTGCGAGAAGACCGAACACTCTCATGAGTGCGGCACCCCGAACTTATAGCATTATATGCTTCGGCTCCGAATCATGTCTTGGGTCAATAGTTGGGTTTGCCCGGCTCCCATGTTTTGGTACCTTACGTTCCGCTATATCGGCTAAGGTAGCGCTGGGAGAACTACTGCGATTGTGCCCCAGTTGAGCTGGGTTAACACCTCAGTAGAGAAAGCTAAAACTGACTGTCATGATAGGGCGAGAGCCGGTCGCTGCTCGAGAGGTTTTTCGAGTCCCTAAAGACTTATGCCGCTTAGAGTGAGGAGCTAGCTTTGTCCGGCCTAGGCGTGGATAGCGCCCCGAACTCGGTCTTCCGAATACTAGGGGCTTCACCGAAATTTAAAATTATAGAATTCTATGGCTAAGTGAGAGTGATAAAGCACTATAAGTCCGATTGCCTTGTTCGTTGTGTTGAGCGCCTCCCTCGAAGGACCCAAGAATGGGAACAAGAGCGCTCAGGTTTATCCCAAACACCCCAGCACTCGTGGCATGGGGGCAGAAGCCGACGACTTGCATCTCTCAGATTTAATAAACGACCACACAGAAGGTAATATTTTAAATTAAAAAAGTGTTGCTTAGCGCATATGAACAAGTTTTCAGCGCACAGGATACACAGGAGCGAGTTTACTCAAAAATTAAATCCTTGGAACATTCGTTCGCCACAAGGCGGGCACCATTCAGGACGCCCTCATAATACGACTCGGGCTTGCGATGCTCCTTCCCCTCCGGTGGCCCATCCTTCACCAGCTTCTCAGCATCCAGCTTGCCCCAATGCACTTTGGCACGGGCAAGGGCCCTATGGGCGCCTTCGATGCAGACGGAGCACTTGATGACTTCAAGCCATGGACAGGCATCCACCAGCCGCCTCACCAGCCCAAAGTAGCTCTCAGGCAGGACCTGCCCAGGCCACAGCCGGCCTATAAGGCCCTTCATGGCCTGTTCGGCTACCTTATGGAGCTCGACCAGTTGCTTCAGCTGGTCGCTCAAGGGCACCGAGTGTCCGGCCTCAGCATACTAGGACCAGAACACTTTCTCCGTCGAGCTCCCTTCTTCGGCTCGGTAGAATGCGGCGGCGTCGGACACACTGCGGGGCAGATCTGCGAATTCTCCTGGAGAGCTCCGGATTCGGGTAAGTAACAAGTAATTCACTTTCGCATGCTTGCTTTGCATAAAGAATGCCTTACCCGCCGCTATCTTTTTCATCGCCTCAATTTCCTGGAGGGCTTTTTGGGCTTCGGCCTTGGCAGATTTGGCGCTTTCAAGTGCCGAGGCAAGCTCGGACTCTCGAGTCTTTGAGTCAAGCTCTAAACTCTTGTGTTTTTTCACCCGAGCATTGAGCTCTTGCCGCACCTCCGCCACCTGCGCCTCTTTTTTCTCTCGCTCGGTGCGCTCCACGGCCGCATTGTCTTCGGCCTTGGACAGCGTTTCCTTCAGGGTCGCCACCTCGGTGGTGGCCCCTGTAACATTCACGTTGGTCCTGTCATTATTTGCAACTAGGTACTGCCTACCTTCCTTGTCCTCGAGCTGCTTCTTGGCACGGCCGAGCTTGTTCTCGGACCGCTCGAGGCTCTGCTTCAATGCATCGACCTCCACAGTCAGTGCGGCAGAGGTCAGCAGCGTAGCCTGCATTCCCATATTGACATATTTACGTTAGACTCCTGCGTATATCTTTTTAGATCCTCAGTCCGGCTTTTCTTTCCGAACACCAAACTGAGCATCAGGGGCTACTGTCTATGCGATAATATTTTTACATGTTTTAAATACATACCTCGAAGCCTGTTAGAAGGCTGGCACAGGCTTCGGTCAGCCCGCTCTTGGCAGACTGAACCTTCTGGATCACCACACTCATAATAGTGTGGTGCTCCTCATCGATGGAGGAGCCGATAAGCACCTCCAGCAAATTGTTCGGCGCCTCCGGTTGGACGGAGGCTGTCGGCGCCGTAGGCTTGCCCTTCTTATGAAGGGGCCGCCTACCGGACTCCGGAACCACTGAAGGTTCTGGTATGGTGTCCGGCCCAGGGCCGGACTTAGTCCCCTCTGGGGTTTCATCCCCTTTGGGCCTGGAGTCCGGGAGGTCGCCTTGCGGCGCCTCCAGGACCACCTCCTCCTGGCTTAGCCCCTTTTGGGACTCCACCTCGGCATCGTCCATAGGGCGAGGGGAGGTAGCAGTCGGGAGTGAAAGACTATTCACATCCGACGAATCCAGGGAGCCGCTCGACGAATCATTGAGCTGAGCCTTGGGCGGACTGCATGATTATATTCGGCGTCAGAAGGTACTGTGCAATAAAGGAACGCCATGAGTTATTCTGGTATCCGGATACTTTCGATTTTGCCAGGGGCTTGGCCCTGGATGGCCACACCTCTCCGCCGTCGTCGGCGTCGGAGGCATAGTCCGGAAGAAGGGTCTTCCCCTCCTTGGACCCTCCGGCCTCCCCAGTTGGGGCGGCCTTCCTTTTCTTTCCTCCCCCCGTTGGAGGGGGAGAGGCTTCTTCTTCCTCCTCCTCGTCTTCGGAGGAGGAGTGCTCTTCGGGGTCGTTGGGCGATGAATCCGACACCACCAGGCGCCGGGAGCTCTTTCGAGTTGCCTTGGCCTTCTTCTTGGCCTTCTTCTCCGGCACCACGTGAGGTGCCGGGACCAGCAGCTTCGTCAAGTGTGCATCAGCTGGGCCTTCGGGCAAAGGAGCTGGACAGTTAAACTGTCCGGACATCTTCTTCTAGTCCTGTCAAAGGAGCGGGAGCTTAGATCCCACATAGAGTCAAACTATGGAAAGCAAGTATCCTGTAAAGGGTAAAACAAGCTTACCGCGCTGGCTTGACGCTTTGCGCAGAATCCGTGATCCTTGGTAATGGGTGGGGGAACCTCGGAGCTCTTGAATAGCACCTTCCAGGCATCTTCGTGCGTTGTGTTGAAGAGCCAGGACAAAGTTTGGTGCTGAGCCGGGTCGAACTCCCACAAGTTGAAAGCCCGTCGTTGACACGGGAGGATCCGGCGGAAGAGCATGACCTGGACTACGTTGACAAGCTTAACCTTCTTGTCCACCAAGTTTTGGACGCAGGTTTGGAGTCCGGTCACCTCTTCCGGATTACCCCACGACAGGCCCGTCTCTTTCCAGGAGGTGAGCCGTGTGGGGATGCCAGATTGGAATTCGGGGGCCGCTGCCCATTCAGGGTCACGCGGCTCGGTGATGTAGAACCACCCCGATTGCCACCCTTTGATGGTTTCCACAAAGGAGCCCTCGAGCCAGGTGACGTTAGGCATCTTGCCCAACATGGCGCCTCCGCACTCCGCTTGCCGGCTGCCCACAACCTTCAGCTTGACATTGAAGGTCTTCAGCCATAAGCCGAAGTGGGGCTGGATGCGGAGGAAGACCTCGCACACGACAATAAACGCCGAGATGTTGAGGATGAAGTTCGGGGCTAGATCGTGGAAATCCATGCCGTAGTAGAACATGAGCCCCCGGACAAATGGGTGAAGAGGGAAGCCCAGTCCACGGAGGAAATGGGGGAGAAACACGACCCTCTCATGGGGCCTAGGGGTGGGGATGAGCTGCCCCTCATCTGGAAGCTGGTGCGCGATATCGTTGGACAAGTATCCAGCTTTCCTCATCTTTTTCATTTGCCCCTCCGTGACGGAGGAAGCCATCCACCTGCCTCCCGCTCCGGACATGGTTGGAGAAGGTCGAGGTGGGAAGTGCGGACTTGGGCGCTGGAGCTCGAGTGCGTAGGAATGGATAAGCGAAGGAGGAGGAAGGCGTAGATGGAAAGGGTGGATCCTTATCCCCTTATATGGGCGGCCGAAACTATGTGCCCCCACCAGCCTAGTAAAACTCGCTTATCTCCCAAGCGCCATGATTAATGGCGCGGTTGGGTTACCCATGCCTGTATTGATGAGAATCCCAGAATAAGGGGACACGATCTCTGCTTTGACAAGACGTGCCAAGGAAACCGCCTCGCTAAACGCGCTGAGGTGGGACGTAAAACGATTCGAATAAAGGCTTGGCCGTGACATGATGTCGCACTGCGGAATACGTCAGTAGATTAGATTTGTACGAATATTATTCTCTCTACGGTGGTATGTGGAACTTATTTTGCAGAGCCGGACGCTATCCTTGTGTTCAACATATTCTATGAAGTACTCGGAGGAGGAACCCGCCTTGCAATGCCGAAGATAATTTGCGCGCCGGACTCATCATCATTGAAGCCTGGTTCAGGGGCTACTGGGGGAGTCCTGGATTAGGGGGTGTCCGGATGGCCGGACTATGACCTTTGGCCGGACTCGCGTACTATGAAGATACAAGATTGAAGACTTCGTCTCGTGTCCGGATGGGACTTTCCTTGGCGTGGAAGGCAAGCTTAGTGATACGGATATGCAGATCTCCTCCCATTGTAACCGACTCTGTGTAACCCTAGCCCTCTCCGGTGTCTATATAAACCGGAGGGTTTTAGTCCGTAGGACGAACAACAATCATACCATAGGCTAGCTTCTAGGGTTTAGCCTCTCTGATCTCGTGGTAGATCTACTCTTGTACTACCCATATCATCAATATTAATCAAGCAGGAGTAGGGTCTTACCTCCATCGAGAGGGCCCGAACCTGGGTGAAAACATCGTGTCCCTTGTCTCCTATTACCATCCGCCTAGACGCACAGTTCGGGACCCCCTACCCAACATCCGCAGGTTTTGACACTGACACTCTCCCTCTCTCCTTGCTGGTTCAAGGCACGGGAGACGTCATCGGGCTACACGTGTGTTGAACGCGGAGGCGCCGTTATTCGGCGCTTAGATCGGAATCAACCACGATCTAAATCGCTACGAGTACGACTCTTTCATCCGCGTTCTTGTAACACTTCCTCTTAGCGATCAACAAGGGTATGTAGATGCACTCCCCTCTCTCTTGTTGCTAGTATCTCCATAGATTGATCTTGGTGATGCGTAGAAAATTTTGAATTTCTGCTACTATCCCCATCAGATGGATCATCCACCAGAGATTGAAGGATCGAGCATCTACAGGGTGCCGTTTGGGAGGGTGTCATGCCAGAGCGAGCCGGTGGAGTCTTTGTCGAACAAACCCAACTGCAAGAGGAGAAAAGTAGTTGGCCTGATGATGCTTCCCCGCCATCCTCTCCCTCGTCGTTCACATCGTCTCATGGGGTGGCTGTCTGCCGCCGAGGAATAGGAGGGGACTGCCCCCCCTCCAGTCCAATAGTCGGGCAAGTTGTGAATTGTCAGGAGGAGCTTAGGGTTGTCAGTATTTGCAAGTTGTGAACTGTCTTTTGTGTTGGGTATTTTGAGAGTACTTTCAGATATGAATGTCTTTTGAATTTTAGATTTGCAGTATTGAGCATATGAAGTATTTTGTGAATTCTAGAGATCTATTTTTAGCACTTAAAAATGTAGTTTCATAGGAGTATAAAAGTGCAGACAATGTGATTCTCAGAGAAGAAACTGCAAGTTTCAGTTTTAGATAAGAAACTGCAAGTTCAGTTTCAGATAAGAAACTGCAACTTTTAGAGGCAGAGCATTTATATTAACATAGCCTTTTCAAACAGGGTTAACATCATGTTGGAAGTTTTATTCATGGTCGAAAATGGAACTACCAGCCAGTTAACATCATGCTGATCAACATTCATGCATAGCACATCTTCATATGATGCACAGTCAAAAAGATATGCTATTTTCAAAATGCCCACACAATGTCGAGTGTGCAAAACACAGAGAAAACAAGGGACAAAGTTTTGGCAAGTGTTGGACGTGGTGTGCGTAGATGACAATGGGGACCCACATGTCAATAAAGGCAGAGGCAACAAATTTGAGATATTTTCCCTGCACAGGTGGAATCGAACCCGGGCGGAACAACTGTCGGGTAGTGTCACTTGGCCACTAGGCTAGTTCAGTAGTTTCGTTACTAATAAGGAACTTCCTTAGGTGGTCGGATCCCCTCATGCGCGACGCTGCTGTCTGCCATTGTGAACATGCTGAACAAACGAGAGGAATCTGGAGAGGACTGTACATGGAGAGGCGGACAGGCGGGACCCACCAGGTCTGTGGCCGTACGCAAGCAAGTGCCTCATCAAATAAATACTTCCTCCTAATTGTATACTGACATTGGGGCCCACGGGTTTGTCAACATAGTTACATTTTGTTAGGTGCTTCAACGTAGTTACTATAGGAGATGAATTCACAACGAAGCGGGGGAGCTGGCAGGTATCATTTATTATCACTCGGGCAACAAGTATCAGCTGGGTTTTGGGCTGCCCCGTCTAGGCTTTCTTTTTTAACTTGCGCAGCCCACGACCTCGGATTGGAGGTCCATAGGCCGGTCGATACAAACAGGTCTATGGACCTCCCATCCAAGGTTTTATTTTTCCTGAAACATTGACAGCCCAATTTATGTATTTTTTTGAAGAAAACGTAGAGGTATGTTCTATTTTTTATATAAGAATAGGAACGCCTGGTCCAACTTATGTTTCCCTTCTAACTATATTATAGATATTTAAATTATTTTATATGTTATTATATTTTTTTTATTGTCATCATATATTTAATAGATACTTACATATGTAAGAAAACAATATCCCACATCTTATTAACTTATAAAAATAATTTCTCAACAATAAAATCCTGGATTTTTTTGGCATGAAAATCCTAGTGATTGTGTACAAAAGCTTGGTAAGATTTAAGGACGAATGTAATAATAAATCACTTATTATTTAAATATATTTATAATAAAATGCTCAGCCCCTGTTTATTTTTTGATAACATTGCTGGCCCAACCCAACATTATAATTAGAATCAGCCCGGCAAAATCGTGTATTTCGAGAAAAAGCAAATGGCCTGTAATTTTTTAGGAAAAAAATAAATGGGCCGCATGGACGCTACATTATTTGTTCACCCAGCCCAGCTAATGGACTATAATTCAAAAAAAAGATCAAATTGGCTGTAAATTCTACCCCGCAAAAAAGACTGTAAATTCTGAAAAAATGGGTTGAATACATGCCACATTTTTGGAGGCTGAAATGTGGGCCAATAGGTCGAAGCCAACGCAAGTCGTTGTCAACTTAGTCAACAAATGATTCTGACATCATTAGCCGTTGGATTTACATCCAACGACTGGCATCCATCTTCAATCTCTTGTCTTCTTCCTCCAGCGCTGCCGGGACCACCTCTCGCCTCCTGCTGCTAGCAGCTCTGCTTAGCATGCTTCGCTGTGAAGCGCTACTCCACCGTTGGTCAGGCCATCCCTCCACCCCTCCACACCTCATGTTCTTCTCCACCGACTGTCAAACCACACCGCACCAGAACCAGTTAACCCTCGTACACCTCTCCGTCTGCGGCTCTACTCCCGCATCCTCCCATCTCCGGCTCGTTGCTATCTAGGGCCTCGCCCTCGTCCACCACCTTAGATGCGCTCGGTGCGACATGGTCAACGAATGACACCATCAGAAGTAGACTGTGCGTGGAGAGGCTGAAAACTGGGTCCACGGCCGCACGCAAAGAAATGCCTCCTTATTACACGCAAAATAATGATTCCTCAACCTGACAGCTGGGACCCACCGGAAGGGCCTCTGTATTTCGCAAAAAAACGTTCCCCCCGCTGACAAGTCGGACCCACCAGCTATATCTTCGCACGCAAGGAAGTGCCTCCTTATTACGCACAAAAAAATGAATACCCCCTGCTAGCTGGGACCCACCATAGTGGGAGGCTGACTTGTGGGCCAACTAAGTTGATGGGGACGGAGGGCTTTGTCAACTTAGTCAATATGAACGATTCTAGCTCCATTGACTGTATGATGTCCATCCAACGGCCGTAGCACTTCTTCAACCTCTGGTCTTCTTGCTCCAGCCGCCCGAACCAGCACCGGTCGTGCCGCGTGCTCCTGCCTCCCGTGGCCAGCTGTGATGCCGCGGAGGCCTCACCGCCCACTACTACTCCCACCGCTGGCCAGGCCATACCTCTACTCACCCACACCCCCTGTTATTCTACGGGCGGCGACGGCAGCCTCACACCGCAGCCGAACTAGTGAACCCTCATACTCCTCTACGCGTGGGCATCCACTGCCGCGTCTTCCCCGGCTCCATGTCGTCCCCTTCCTAGGCCTCACTGTCGTCCACCGCCCTGGTGCTCTCGGCGCGGCATGGTCAACATGGTCAGGGAACGACTTCCATCGAAAGAGTACTGTATGTTGATAGGCTGACAGCTGGGTCCAGGGCAGCCGCAAGGAATTGGCTCCTTATTACACGCAAACTAATTATTCCTCCACCTGACAGCGGGGACCCACCGGACGGGCAATCATATTTCATGAAAAAAACATTTCCCCCCTGACTGCTGGGACCCACCAGCTACATCTTCGCACGCAAGGAAGTGCATCCGGGCAAAAAAAATGATTTGCCCCCCTGACGGCTGGGACCCACCAGCTACATCTTCGCACGCAAGGAAGTGCCTGACAGTCGGACACCACCTGGTCGAAGCATACGTAGCGTTGTCATTCTGGTCACGAACGTGTACGTACATACTAGTCGATGTAGAGGCGCGCACGTAGCATGTACACATACGTACAACGGCCAGTATGCAAGAAAGAAAATACGGCCACATATGCACATACGAGCGGGGTCTCGAACGCCTACTCGCTCATACGTACGGCTAGGGCTCGTGTACATGGCTGGGTCGGAATGGAGAAACTACATCATTGTCGTGTTCATGAGGAGGCAACGGAATGTGTCGTGTTCATCGGGAGGCAACGGAATGTGTGGGAGCCAACCGGCTTGTACGGAACAGCCAATGGAAATGAGGCCTGGCATACCGTAGAACGGAGGAAACGACCTTGTGTTCGACCGGCCACGTTCAAAACGGGTCCTGTTCATCAGGAGGAGTCTGGCATACTGCAAAACGGAGGAAACGGACTTGTGTTGGACCGCCTACGGTCAAAACGGGGTCCTGTTGATCAGGAGGGGTGTGGCGTACTGCAAAACAGAGGAAACGGACTTGTGTTGGAGCGCTACGGTCGAATTATGGGTCCTGTTCATCGAGAGGGGTGTGGCGTATCGCAAAACGGAACTCCACAGGATACTGTTCATCTCCACCGTCGACCTCCTCCAGCCTCCACGGGCTATTGTTCATCCACCGTCAACCTCCTGTGGCCTCCACCTACGACTGTTCATCCACGGGCTCCTGTTCATCCAGCCTCCACCGCGCTACTCCATTGGCTACTGTTCAACCCCCCCTCTCCACGGGCTCCTGTTCAACCACCCCTCCACGAGCTACTGTTCATCCAGCCCTCCACCGTCTACTGTTCATCCCGCCCTCCACAGGGTCATCCTATTCATCCAGCCCTCCACGGGGTCCTGTTCATCCAGCCCCAATCGGCTCGATCGATCGGGGTCCTGTTCATCCAGAGGCAACACCACGGGGTCCTATTCATCCACCCGCACTAGGAACTGTTCATCCAAACCCCCCAGCAATGCTCACTGTTCATCAAGGGAAGGAGGCAGCAGGGTTCGATCGGCTTCAGTTAGCACAGCAGTAGCGAAGGAATCACTCGGGTTCAGTAGCGTAGCTAGTGTAATCGCTCGGGTTCAGTTCGAGCCCAATGCCTCGCTTGGGTTCAGTTAGAGCCCAATGCCTCGCACACACGTGCGTCGTGTATGAGAGAAACGCGCATCACTCGGCCCCCGACCACCCACCGTAACCTGGAACTCGCCGAAATTTTCCTCGCCCTCGCTTCTACCACGGTTTTTACCGTCATGGACGGCCCAAAGAATGTCATGTAGCTGCGTCTCCGGCCCGCCCAGGATGAAAAGCCCATTTTCTGTCATGATTTTTTGTCATAGAAGTAGGAGCCCACCACATCTATGATGATACCGGGTTTTGTCACAGTTATCGTCATAGAAGTGTCATAAGTATGATAGAAAAAAAACTCGTTCGGCCCAAAATGTCACGGATGTGTCTTTTTTTTGTAGTGAATATGTGGACTCATGTGCGCCACCTCAAAAGAGTTAATTACAGTCGTAGTTTAGGATAGCCACCGAGTCAGAGCTAGCTTGCTGCGGTTAAACTCTACCACCCCCTTTGTTGACAATGATGCATATGTAGTTAGTTCTGATGTAAGTCTTGTTGGGTACATTTATACTCATGTTTGCTTAATTTATGTTTTTGTAGATAGACTTCAGTCTCACTAGTAGTTTCATGTGGACTTCCACGTTTAGCTTGTTACCTCAACTCTGATCTTGTGCCCTCGGGAGGGTCTGTAGATAGGCAGGTTTCTCAGCCTTTTTTCATTTGTAGTTGTCTGTACTCAGACATGTTATGCTTCCATTGCTTGTATGCTCTGAATGTTGGGTCATGAGACCCATGTTTGTAATACTTGGCTCCTTGGAGCCTATTGAATAAATACTTTGAGTCGTAGAGTTTTGTTGTGATGCCATGTTGTATTTGCACATATCGAGCATATTATGTGTATGTTATTGAAATGCTTGGTATGTGTGGGATCCTAAAACCTAGTTGTTTATTCTTGGTAGCCTCTCTTACCGGGAAATGTCCCCTAGTGCTTCCACTGAGCCATGGTAGCTTGCTACTGCTCTGGAACACTTAGGCAGGCCGGCACATGTCCTTCTTTGTTCCTATGTCTTTCCCTCCGGGGAAATGTCACATGTTGTTCCTTTAAGAATTGGGTTCATACTTTGTTGATCGACACATTCGTTGTTGGGTCATGTATGCCTGTCCCTGTAAGTTAGTGCCCCCTTGGGTTTACGACTAGTCATTTTGGCTCAGGTTCTTTGTCATATGGTTGCTAGCGACACTATCGTATACATGAGACAAAAGGCGCAAACGGTCCCGGCCAGGTAAGGTGTCACCCGTGGGAATACCGTGTGTGAGGCCGCAAAGTGATATGATGTGTTACATGCTAGATTGGTGTGACTTAGGGTTGGGGTCCTGACACCCGCTGTGCTACCCCACGCTCCTCTGCTCTTTGTGCAACGCGACATCCCCCCTGCCGAACCAGCAAGGGGCCCTTGGTCCCATAGGTGGCCGTGGTTTCCCACGACATCTTTGGCGCGCCAGGTAGGGGGATCGCTTGTGTGAACCTAAAGCGTGTGCAGCGCGTCATCTTCATCGCCATCTTCATCTTCAACGGCGCCACCAGCCATGGCGCCCAAGAAGAAGTCTGGTGTTTCGGCTCACCCGTCCACCTCAAAGGCTCCGCCACCCACATCTACCAACGCTACGGGAGGTGTGGAGGCACGCGAGGATGTGGACACTGCTGGGGATGTGGTCAGAAAAGGCGGCACTGTCACTGTTTCCCTTGCAGCCGAAGCAGGAGTAGGACACACCGAGGGAGAGCGACATCAGCAACACCCCAACGGCCACGCTCCAGAAGGTACGGGTGGAGGAGCTGCTTCATCCATACCTCTTCCTCTCGCCGACGGGCATAGCCGCAGCAGTGGCGCTCGGTCAGGGGAGAATCGCTGCCCACCGGCCGCCCCTATCATGGGAATGACCGTAGCGCATGTGCCTCCCCCTGGGCGAGTCGACCCAACCACTATGCCCGGCGGAGCCGCTGGCCCTCAAGCACCTTTGCTGCACCACCATGCCATCCAGGTGGCCGCCCTGCAACAGCGGGGGTGTAGTACTGTCGTTGATGGCACCATTAGAAGCCGAGCGACGGTACGATCTGCATCGTCATCACCCAAGCCGAGCATGGCTACGGAGGCCATAGCGCGGGCTCAGCTACTACTCAGATTCCTGCCAGCAGCTGAGCAGATGGACGAGTGGCGTGCCACCATCCAGAGCCTGCTCAGTTTCGCCGAGCTTGGGGGCTCAAAGTGAGCTGGCCCGCCATGGCCTCCTCAAGCGACGACAATGGCTTGTGCTGCTGGTCGTATGGAAGGGGCCACCCCCACGGTACAGTCCCCACCACGGCAACCAACATGAGCTCGACAACATCAAGAACCTGATGATGTCTTGATGACCTTTTCTGACCCTCAAGCGCGTCCAGATCAATGGTGAGTCCCAGAGGCCAGGCGGAGGGAAGACACACGCGTTGTCATTGATCGACGCCGCGACGACCGCCGCCGGACCAATGGGTGCGACGGTCCTGACGTCGATGAACCTACGCTCGACATTGGCGGGTGCCTACCTTTCGAGGTTGGGTGCCATGCCTTTAATCGTGAGCTGCGGCAAGTCCATTGGCCGTTCGTCCGCATGTTCAAGCCGGAAATACATGAGAAGCATGATTGGAGGCTCAACCTAGCAGAGTTTCTGAGCACCTACACCATTGTCGTCCAAGCTGCCGGTGGAAGAGATGAGAAGGTATTCGCCAACTACTTTCATTTGGTTCTCAAGTCCAATGTGAGGTCTTGGCTGATGCATTTGTAGGAGAACTCCATTTTGTCATGGGCTAACCTTTGCCATGAGTTCATTGGCGCCTTCACTAGCGGCCATCAAGAACCAGGCCGGCCCAGCGATTTGCAGCTGCTCCAGTAGAAAGAAGGAGAGTGATACGTCTCCAATGTATCTATAATTTATGAAGCATTCATGCTATTTTATTATTTGTTTTGAATGATTACGGGCTTTATTATACACTTTTATATTACTTTTGGGACTAACCTATTAACCAGAGGCCCAGCCCATATTGCTGTTTTATTGCCTGTTTCAGTATTTCAAAGAAAAGGAATATCAAATGGAGTCCAAATGGAATGAAACCTTCGGGAGCGTGTTTTTTGGAATGAACATGATCCGTGAGACTTGGAGTACAAGCCAGGGAAGCTTCGAGGAGGCCAGGAGATAGGAGGGCGCGCCCCCTGTCTCATGGGCCCCTCGTGGCTCCCCCGACCGACTTCTTTCACCTATATATTCCCATATACCCTAAAACCATCGAATACCACAATAGATCGGGAGTTCCGCCACCGCAAGCTTCTGTAGCCACCAAAAACCTCTCAGGAGTCCGTTCCGGCACCCTGCCGGAGGGGGAATCCATCATCGGTGGCCATCTTCATCATCCCGGCGCTCTCCATGATGAGGAGGGAGTAGTTCACCCTCGGGGCTGAGGGTATGTACCAGTAGCTATGTGTTTGATCTCTCTCTCTCTCTCGTGTTATCTCTATGGCACGATCTTGATGTATCGCGAGCTTTGTTATTATAGTTGGATCTTATGATGTTTCTCCCTTCTACTCTCTTGTAATGGATTGAGTTTTCCCTTTGAAGTTATCTTATCAGATTAAGTCTTTAAGGATTTGAGAACACTTGATGTATGTCTTGCCATGTTTATCTGTGGTGACAATGGGATATCACGTGATCCACTTGATGTATGTTTTGGTGATCAACTTGTGGGTTCTGCCCATGAACCTATGCATAGGGGTTGGCACACATTTTTGTCTTGACTCTCCGGTAGAAACTTTGGGGCACTCTTTGAAGTACTTTGTGTTGGTTGGATAGAGGAATTTGAGATTGTGTGATGCATATCCTATATTCATGCCCACGGATACTTGAGGTGACAATGGAGTATCTAGGTGAAATTAGGGTTTTGGTTGATTTGTATCTTAAGGTGTTATTCTAGTATGAACTCTTGAATAGATCGATCCGAAAGAATAACTTTGAGGTGGTTTTGTACCCTACCATAATCTCTTTGTTTGTTCTCCGCTATTAGTGGCTTTGGAGTGACTCTTTGTTGCATGTTGAGGGATTGTTATATGATCTATCTATGTTATTATTGTTGAGAGAACTTGCACTAGTGAAAGTATGAACCCTATGCCTTGTTTCCTAGCATTGCAATACCGTTTATGCTCACTTTTACCATTAGTTACGTTGCTGTTTTTATATTTTCATATTACAAAAACCTTAATCTACTATCCATATTGCACTTGTATCGCTATCTCTTCGCCGAACTAGTGCACCTATACAATTTACCATTGTATTGGATGTGTTGGGGACACAAGAGACTCTTTGTTATTTGGTTGCAGGGTTGCTTGAGAGAGATCAGCTTCATCCTACGCCTCCCACGGATTGATAAACCTTAGGTCATCCACTTGAGGGAAATTTGCTACTATCCTATAAACCTGTGCACTTGCAGGCCCAACAACGTCTACAAGAAGAAGGTTGTGTAGTAGACATCAAGCTCTTTTTTGGCGCCGTTGCCGGGGAGGTGAGTGCTTGAAGGTATATCTTTAGATCTTGCAATCGAATCTTTTTGTTTCTTGTTTTATCACTAGTCTAGTTTATAAAAGAAAATTACAAAAAAATGGAATTGAGTTTGTCTCATACGCTTCGTCTTTTTAATATCTTTCGTGAGTATGATGAAAAGGAAAATTGTGCTCAAGTGCTAGAAGAAGAATGCATTAAAATGCTTACTAAATCTTTGAATGATGAGCATGATTTCAATGTCGTTAGTATGAACTCCTTGAATATCCATAGTACTAATGATGATTGCACTAGTTATGATGAAAATGTCTCCTATAAGCATGTCGATTTTTGTGGAGAGCATTGGGTTTGCATAGATACACCAAATAGAGAAGATAGATATTGCAAGAGGCATAAGCATGTAGAAACTAAATTGTTGCAAGAAAGGCTAAGGGTGAGTGCTGAAGAATTATATTTCTTTGGCCGTACTTGTGAACTTTGCAATGAAAGTGATCATTTACATCTCTGATGCAAGTTGTTTCATGATCGAATCGTGTCCAAAAATTGTGATGATTTGATTTCCCTTGCACATTATAATGAACTTAGTTTGCTTATGGGTTATTAAGAAATGAAACATTTAACTAAATTTCTTCCAGAATTTTCCCGTTATAACCTTCTTGATTTTCGATCTATAGACGATTTTATGTTTTGTGCGGTGAATTGCATTGAAAATCCTTATATTGCCAATTACCTGAAGAAAAGAAAGCAAACAGAAGATGAAGAGAATACTAATGAAAGGGAAGAAACTTCCCATTGTCCTCCTATTATTTCTTATGATGAATCAGGTAACGAGGAGGAGCTCTCTATTCAACCAATCTCATCTATAAGGAGCTCAAAGAAGAAGGTTGAACCCACACATAATGTGAAGAAGAAAAAGAAAAGAAGGAGCAACAAAGGTAAAAAGGTATCCCTCCCAAATGATGTTGCTCCTACTACTCATTGTGATGATGATAATTGCTATACTATTGGTGCTATCCATACTATTAATGATGAGAGTGATTATGCTTATGATATGAAAAGTCCCAAGTTTGGGGAAGCTATGTTTGATGAGGACGAAATATTTGAGAATATATTTGCTGAAATTAATGTCTGTCCCAAGCTTGGGGATTCTATGTTTAATGAATATGATATTTTTAGCCTCCCAAGTTTTGATATGCAAAGTTTTTATGATAATAGCATGCCTCTTACCTATTATGATTATATTGATGAAAGTGGGTTTGGAAGAGTGTCAACTTTAGGAAGTAGTTATCCCACTATTTTGGATGATGTTGAATCTTATTGTGATGAATATGAAAGTGGATTTGGAAGAGTGTCAACTTTATTTAGTGATGATTCCACTATCTTGGAAGAGGTTTGAATCGATTATGATGAGAACGAAGTTGCTACTTATGATGATTACTGTGATGAAACTTATGCTATAAAAATTAGTGATGATTATATTTATAAAACTTGTCATGATTATGATTACCCTTTTTCTGAACGTTACTCTTTTAATGTGGAAACAATTTTTAGTATTCGACTCTCTTATGATACTCCCACTATTCCGAATGAGAAGAACTTTGCTTATGTGGAGAGTAGTAAAAATTGTATGCTTGTAGATCATGAAAAGAATGCTTTAGGTGCTGGTTATATTGTTGAATTTATTCATGATGCTACTGAACATTATTATGAGGGAGGAATATATGCTTGTAGGAATTGCAATAATGTCAAGTTTCCTCTCCATGTGTTGAAAATCTTGAAGCTATGCTTGTTTTTTGCCTTCCTATGCTAGTTGTTTGATCCCATAAGTTGTTTGATCACAAAATACCTATGCACAGGAAGTGGGCTAGACTTAAATGTGCTAGTCATATGCTTCATGATGCTCCCGTTGTGTTTCAATTCTTATCTTTTATGTGAGTATCATTGCCATCATCATGCCTAGCTAGAAAGGCATTAAAGAAAAGCGCTTGTTGGGAGACAACCCAATATTTATCCTTACTGTTTTTGTGTGTTCACATGATTATTCTACTGTATTAATCATGTTTTATAGCTTTTGTTTCAATAAAGTGCCAAGTAAGACCTTTAGGATAGCCTACGGTGATAATTGTGTTGATCCTGTTGAAAATCAGAAACTTTTGCACCCGGTAAATTAGTTTTGATAATTCACAGAAACGTGCTTATGATCTGATTCTTTTTGATCTGGATTTGTAAACAAATTTCTCAGGCCTTACTAATTTGCTAGGATTGTTGAAGTTCCAAAAGTATACGTTTGATACAGATTACTACAGACTGTTCTGTTTTTGACAGATTCTGTTTTCTATGTGTTGTTTGCTTATTTTGATGAATCTATGAGTAGTATCGGAGGGTATGAACCATAGATAAGTTGGAATACAGTAGATATTACATCAATATGAATTTAGAATGAGTTCATTACAGTACCTAAGTGGTGGTTTTATTTTCTTATACTAACGGAGCTTACGAGTTTTCTGTTGAGTTTTGTGTTGTGAAGTTTTCAACTTTTGGGTAGAGATTCGATGGACTATGGAATAAGGAGTGGCAAGAGCCCAAGCTTGGGGATGCCCAAGGCACCCGAAGGTAATATTCAAGGAAAACCAAGAGCCTAAGCTTGGGGATGCCCCGGAAGGCATCCCCTCTTTTGTCTTCCATCATCGGTAACTTTACTTGGAGCTATATTTTTATTCACCACATGATATGTGTTTTGCTTGGAGCGTCATTTTATTTTGTTAGTATTTGTGTCCGTGTCAAAAATGGCGGATCTCAGGTAGGGGGTCCCGAACTGTGCGTCTAGGCGGATGGTAACAGGAGACAAGGGACACGATGTTTTTACCCAGGTTCGGGCCCTCTCGATGGAGGTAAAACCCTACTCCTGCTTGATTAATATTGATGATATGGGTAGTACAAGAGTAGATCTACCACGAGATCGGAGTGGCTAAACCCTAGAATCTAGCCTATGGTATGATTGTTGTTCGTCTTACGGACTAAAACTCTCCGGTTTATATAGACACCGGAGAGGGCTAGGGTTACACAGAGTCGGCTACAGTGGGAGGAGATCTTCATATCGTATCGCCAAGCTTGCCTTCCACGCCAAGGAAAGTCCCATCCGGACACGGGACGGAGTCTTCAATCTTGTATCTTCATAGTCCGGGAGTCCGGCCAAAGGTCTTATTCCGGCCATCCGGACACCCCCTAATCCAGGACTCCCTCGGTAGCCCCTGAACCAGGCTTCAATGACGACGAGTCCGGCGCGCAAGTTGTCTTCGGCATTGCAAGGCGGGTCCCTCCTCCGAATATTTCATAGAACATGTTGAACACCAGGGTAGTGTCCGGCTCTACAAAATAAGTTCCACATTCCTTCGTAGAGAGAATAATATTTGCATCAATCGGATCTGCTGACGTATTCCGTGGCGTGACATCATGCCACAGCCAGGCTCTTTATTGATTTTATTGTTCCACCTCAATGCGTTTAGCAAGGCGGTTTTCCTGGCATGTCTTGTCAAAGCAGAGATCGTGTCCCCTTATTCCGGGATTCTCATCAATACGGGTGTGGGTAACCCAACCGCGCCATTAACCACGGCGCTTGGGGGATAAGCGAGTTTTATTAGGCCGGTGGGGAGCTCATAGTTTTGGCCGCCCATATAAGGGGATAAGAATCCGCCCTTTCCATTCACGCCCTCTTCCTCCTTCGCTTATTCGTCCCTGCACGCTCGAGCTCCAACGCCCAAGCCGGCACTTCCCACCTCAACCTTCTCCAGTCATGTCCGGAGCGGGAGGTATATGGATGGCTTCCTCCGTCACGGAGGGGCAAATCAAAAAGCTAAGGAAGGCAGGATACTTGTCCGGTGACATCGCGCACCGGCTTCCAGATGAGGGGCAACTCATCCCCACCCCTGGGCCCCATGAGAGGGTTGTTTTTCTTCCCCATTTCCTCCGTGGACTAGGTTTTCCTCTTCACCCGTTCATCTGGGGGCTCATGTTCTACTACAGCCTGGACTTCCACGATCTGGCCCCGAACTTCATCCTCAACATCTTGGCGTTTATCGTCGTGTGCGAGGCCTTCCTCCGCATCCAGCCTCACTTTGGCCTATGGCTGAAGATCTTTAGCATCAAGCCGAAGGTAGTGGGCGGGCGCCAAGCGGAGTGCGAAGGCGCCATGGTGGGCAAAATAGCCAACGTCACATGGCTCGAGGGCGCCTTCGTAGAGACCATCAAAGGGTGGCAATCGGGGCGGTTCTATATCACCGAGCCGCGCAACCCTAAATGGGCAGCGGCCCCCGAGTTCCGATCTGGTATCCCCACACGGCTCACATCTTGGAAGGAGACGGGCCTGTCGTGGGGCAGTTCAGTGGAATTGACCGGACTTCAAACCTGCATCAAAGACCTGATCGGCAAGAAGGTTAAACTCGTCAACGTTGTCCAGGTCATGCTCTTCCGCCGGATTCTCCCGTGTCAACGACGGGCTTTTAGCATGTGGGAGTTCGACCCGGCCCAGCACCAGACTCTGTCCCGGCTCTTCGACACAAAGCATGGGGACGCCTGGAAGGTGCTATTCAAGAGCTCCGAGGTCTCCCCTCCCGTCACCGAGGATCGCGGATTCTACGCCGAGCGCCAAGCCAGCGTGGTGAGCTTAATTTTCCCTTTACGGGGTATTTATTTTTCACAGATTTGATTCTATGCGGGATTTAAACTCCCATCTCCTTAACAAGACTGGTAGAAAAAGGCCGGACAGATCAACTGTCCAGCTCCCTTGCCCGAAGACCCAGCGGATGCCCATTTGACGAAGCTGCTGGTCCCGGCACCTCACGTGGTGCCGGAGAAGAAGGCCAAGAAGAAGGCCACGGGGACTCGAAAGAGTTCCTGGCGTCTGGTGGTGTTGGATTCTTCGCCCGACAGCCCCGAAGCACCCTCCGCCTCTAAGGACGAGGAGGAGGAAGAAGAAGAAGCCTCTCCCCCTCCAACGGGGGAAGGAAAGAAAAGGAAAGCTGCCCCAACTCGGGAGGCCGGAGGGTCCAAGAAAGGGAGAGCCCTTCGTCCGAACTACACCTTCGACGCCGAAGACGGCGGGGAGGAATGGCCATCCAGGGTCAAGCCCCTGGCAAAATCGTAAGTATCCGGTCATCCGAATAACTTATGACGCCCCTCCATTATTTGGCATTTTCTGACACCGAATTTGATCACGTAGTCCGCCCAAGGCCCAGCTCGACGATTCGACGAGCGGCTCCTTGGATTTGTCGGATGTGAATAGCGCTTCACTTCCGACGGCCTCCTCCCCTCTCCCTACGGACGACGCCGAGGTGGAGTCCCAAAAGGGACTAAACCAGGAGGAGGTAGTCCTGGAGGCGCCACAAGGCGACGTTCCGGACTCCAGGCCCAAAGGGGATAAAGCTCCGGAGGGACCTAAGTCCGGCCCCGGGCCGGACACTGTTCCGGAACCATCAGCGATTCCGGAGTCCGACAGGTAGCGCCTTCATAAGAAGGGAAAGCCTGCGACGCCGGCTACTTCCGTCCACCCGGAGGCGCCGGACAATTTGCTGGAGGCGCTTAACGACGCCTCCATCGACGAGGAACACCGCACTGTTATGAGTGCGGTGATTCAGAAGGTTCAGTCCGCCAAGAGTGGGCTGACGGAAGCCTGCACAAGCCTGTTAACGGGCTTTGAGTTATGTGTTTAAAAACATATATAAAAAATGTTACCGCATAGACAGTAGCCCCTGATGCTTAGTTTGGTGTTCGGAAAGAAAAGCCGAACTGAGGATCTTAAAAGATATACGCAGGAGTCTAATAGAAATATGTCAATATGGGAATGCAGGCTGCGCTGCTGACTTCTGCCGCACTGACTACGGAGGTCAATGCCTTCAAGGAAAGCCTCGAGCGGTCCGAGAGCGAGCTCGGCCGTGCCAAGAAGCAGCTCAAGGATAAAGAGGGTATGTAGCACCTCCTGTAAATGTATATAGAAATAAATGGTTGCATAATAATAACAGGACCAACGTTAATGTTGCAGGAGCCGCGACCGAGGTGGCGACCCTGAAAGAGGCGGTTTCGAAGGCCGAAAAGAGTGCGGCCTTGGAGCGCACTGAGAGAGAGAAGCAGGAGGTGCAGGTGATGGATGTGCGGCAAGAGCTCCAGGCCCTCGTGGAAAAACACGAGAGTTTGGAGCATGACTCGAAGACTCGAGACTCTGAGCTTGCCTTGGCTCTTGAGAGTGCCAAGACCGCTAAGGCCGAAGCCCAGAAGACCCTTCAGGAGATCGAGGCGATGAAGAAGATAGCGGCCAGTAAGGCATTCTTTATGCAAAACAAAAATATAATAGTTAATTATCTGCTACTTACCCGAATCCGGAGCTCTCCAGGAGCGTTCGCCGATCTGCCCCGTAGTGTGTCTGATGCCGCCGTATACTACCGAGCCGAAGAGGGGAGCTCAACGGAAAAAGTGTTCTGGTCTCAGTATGCTGAGGCCGGACATCCGGTGCCCCTGAGCGACCAACTGCAGCAGTTGGTTGAGCTCCACAAGGTGGCCGAACAGGCCATGAAGGGCCTCATAGCTCGGTTGTGGCCTGAAGAAGCCATGCCTGGGAGCTACTTCAGTCTGGTGCGGCGGCTGGTGGATGCGTGTCCGTGGATTGAGGTCGTCAAGCGCTCCATTTGTATTGAAGGTGCCCGTTGGGCCCTTGCCCATGCTAAGGTGAACTGGGGCAAGCTAGATGCGGAGAAGCTGTTGACGGACGCGCCACCACCGGGCAAGGAGTATCGTACGCCCGAGATGTATTATAATGGCGTTCTGAAGGGTGCCCGCCGCATAGCGGATGAGTGCTCCAAAGATGTAATTTTTTAGTAAACTCACATTTGTTATCCTGTACGTTGAAGCTTTGTTCATATGCGTTAAGCAACGCTTGTTAATTTAAAATATTACCTTCTGTGCGGCCGTTTATCAAAATCTGAGAGATGCAAGTCGTCGGCTTCGACCCCCATGCCACGAGTGCTGGGGTGTTCGGGATAAACCTGAGCGCTCTTGTTCCCATTCTTGGGTCCATCTAGGGAGGCGTTCAGCACAACGAACCAGGCCGTCGGACTTATCATGCTTTATCACTCTCACTTAGCCATAGAATTCTATAATTTTAAATTTCGGCGAAGCCCCTAGTATTCGGAAGACCGAGTTCGGGGCGCTATCCACGCCTAGGCCGGATAAGTCCGGTTCCTCGCTCGAAGCGGCATAAGTCTTTAAGGACTCGAAGAAACCTCATGAACAGCGACCGGTCTCTCGCACTATCATGACAATCAATTTTAGCTTTCTCTACTAAGGTGTTAACCCAGCTCAACTGGGGCACAATCGCAGTAGTTCTCCCAGCGCTACCTTAGCCAACAATGCGGAACGTAAGGTACCGAAACATGGGAGCCGGGCAAACCCAACTATTGACCAAAGACATGATTCAGAGCCGATGCATATAGTGCTATAAGTTCGGGGTGCCCCACTTGTTAGATTGTTCGGTCTTCTCGCACCACATTATGGGGTGTTGTAAGCCCCTGGTGTATTGTCCGTGCCAAAGTGTACGGTTGCATAGTGTCATGATTGAACATGGTTGCATATAAAAATAAATAAGTACAATAATAGGTAAGAGCTATGTATTGTTTATTAAAAAAGGGCTGCTGCGAGAGCAGAACGATACAAAAAGTGCGGTAAGCAAGAGATGGGAGTATTTGACATATTCCCCTTTAGGGGCAAGCTGCAGGATTGTAAGAGAAACAGGTATTAAACTCGTTATAGAGACCACCTTGACTTTTGACGTAGCTTGCTTCCTCCCTGGCTATTGCATCGTTTGTTCGGCGATAGTATTGCCGGACAGGCCTTCCGAATAGTTGGGTCCTGAAAGTGTGTAAAAAAGAAAAACGGCGAAATAGGGAGCCCCCTAGTGCGGTTAAGCCGCATTCTAGGCGTGCCGTTGTTGTGCCCCTCCCCTTATGCCCATGGTATCTCTAAGGCGTAACTATGTGCATGTGGTACCAGCATTGCCGTTTGGCAGGGGCTGGGGTCGGGGCCGCACTGCTATGCTTGCTCAGAACGTGCCAGCCAGATTTGTTGTAGGTTACTTCGGGCTCGCTTGACGTTGTCCGGACATTTGGCGCCTGGATTGGAGAACTGCCTTGAGAGGCTACTCTGTACTTCCGCCGCCAGGGTCGCCGTGTGCTCCTCCGTTCGGAGAGAGCGTTCTGTGTTTCCATTTACCGTGATGACTCCGCGAGGTCCTGGCATCTTGAGCTTGAGATATGCGTAGTGCGGAACCGCATTGAATTTTGCAAATGCGGTTCGTCCGAGCAGGGTGTGATAGCCGCTGCGGAATGGGACTATGTCGAAGATTAAGTCCTCGCTCCGGAAGTTATCCGGTGATCCGAAGACCACCTCGAGTGCGACCGAGCCTGTACAGCTGGCTTCGACCCCTGGTATGACACCTTTGAAGGTTGTCTTTGTGGGTTTAATCCTTAAGGATCGATGCCCATTTTTCGCACTGTGTCCTGGTAAAGCAGGTTCAGGCTGCTGCCGCCGTCCATTAGGACTCTGGTAAGGTGAAATCCATCGATAATTGGGTCTAGGACCAGTGCGGCGAATCTGCTGTGACGGATGCTGGTGGGATGGTCCCGTCGATCGAAAGTGATCGGGCAGGAGGACCATGGGTTGAACTTTGGGGCGACTGGCTCCAGCGTGTAGACGTCCTTGAGAGCATGCTTCCGCCCCCTTTTGGGGATGTGGGTTGCGTATATCATATTCACCGTCCGAACTTGCGGGGGAAATCCCTTCTGTCCTTTGTTGTTCTGCGGCCGGGGCACCTCCTCGTCATCTCTATGTAGCCCCTTGTCTCTGGTCTCGGCACTTATCTTGCCTGCCTGCTTGAACACCCAACAATCCCTGTTGGTGTGATTGGCTAGCTGTTCGGGGGTGCCGTGTATCTGGCACGGGCGATCAAGTATCCGGTCTAAGATGGATGGGCCCTGAGGGTTTCGTTTGAATGGCTTCTTCCACTGACCCGGTTTAGAGCCTCTGAATCCAGCATTGACTGCCGTATCTTCAGCATTGTCACCGTTAATGCGGCGCTTATGCTTGTTGCGGCGTGACCTGCCATTGTTATCCTTGTTATCCAAATTGCCGGGGCTCTTGCTTATGTTATTGCTACGAGCCAGCCAGTTGTCTTCTCCCGCGCAGAAGCAGGTCATGAGTGTTGTGAGGGCTGCCATAGACTTCGGCTTTTCTTGTCCTAGGTGCCGGGCAAGCCATTCGTCTCGGATGTTGTGCCTGAAGGCTGCGAGGGCCTCGGTGTCCGGACAATCGACTATTTGGTTTTTCTTTGTCAGGAACCGTGTCCAGAATTGTCTGGACGATTCCTTTGGTTGCTAGATTATGTGGCTTAGGTCATCGGCGTCTGGTGGTTGCACATACGTGCCCTGGAAGTTGTCAAGGAATGCAGATTCCAGGTCCTCCCAACAACTGATTGACTCTGTTGGCAGGCTATTAAGCCAATGTCGAGCTGGTCCTTTAAGCTTGAGCGGGAGGTATTTGATGGCGTGTAGATCATCACCACGGGCCATGTGGATGTGAAGGAGATAATCCTCGATCCATACCGCAGGATCTGTTGTGCCATCGTATGATTCGATGTTTATGGGTTTGAAGCCCTCGGGGATTTGATGATCCATTACTTCGTCTGTGAAGCATAGTGGGTGTGCGGCGCCCCTGTACTGAGCTATATCGTGACGCAGCTCGAACGAGCTTGGTCTGTTGTATTCGGCCGGGCCATACTTATTATGTCCGGCGTGACGGCTAGCGTCACGTGACGTGGGGCGCCCATGCGATCCGTAGATTGATCCTGTTTGCCTTGCCTTATTCTCCAAGATGTCTCGCGGGTCTGTTGCGTCTCCCCGTACTCTGGTATGTTTTGAGCGGTGTCGGGGTGCGGTTTGGGTCGAGGGCCTGAAGGCCTCTCTATCGCGGCCACGGGGTGGCCGATCGAGCGCATCGTACGCTGGTGATGTAGGTTTAGTTGCTTCCTCCTCAAGTTGGGGAAGCAGCCTGCGCTTCGGGTAGCTCTTGGATGGGCGTTCTAGTTTATACTCTTCGGCCGCCAGGACTTCGGTCCATCTGTCGACTAGCAAGTCTTGGTCAGCTCTAAGCTACTGCTATTTCTTCTTGAGGCTGCTTGCTGTGGCTACGAGTCTGCGTTTGAAACGCTCTTGCTCGACGGGATCCTCTGGCACGACGAATTCATCGTCGTCGAGGCTTGCCTCGTCTTCGGAGGGAGGCATGTAATTGTCGTCCTCATCCTCTTTGTCGGTCGCTCTCTCACGAGGGCTGGCTCCTTCGTTCTCCTACACTGAATCCTGCTGGAGGGGGTTGTCTTCGGTACTGTCCGGCGTATTGTTATCTTCGGTGCCGGAATCGCCATTTTTGCTTTGGCGGGACTTAGAGCGGCGTCGCTGACGTCGGTGCTTGGGTTGCTTCTTGCAGGGGTCATCCTCCGTTTTCTCATCGCCATCCCCCGCTTTAGGGGTGTCCACCATGTATATGTCATATGAGGAGGTGGCTTTCCAGTTCCCTATAGGCACTGGTTCTTGTTTGTCTCCTTCATCGGCGTCCATGCCCTCGATGTCTTCGGAGTCGAAGTCGAGCATGTCGGTTAAATCATCGACAGTGGCTACAAAGTGGGTGGTGGGTGGGCTACGAATTTCCTCGTCGTCCGCGTCCCAACCATTTTGGCCGTAGTCCGTCCAGGGTTCTCCTAACAAAGAGAGTGACTTTAATGAATTCAGGATGTTGCCGAAAGGTGAGTGCTGAAAGACATCCGCGGCGGTGAACTCCATGACCGGAGCCCAGTCGGGCTTAACCGGGAGAGGTGCGGGATTTACGGAGTCCGGATCGGAGTCCGGCACCTCGGAGTCACGGGCCTTGTGAGGGACTAGGCTGGTATCCGGCTCTATCGCCATAGAGATTGCAGTTTCCGGGGTGGCGTCTAACCGTCCGTCCCCGACTGGCGTAGTGGGCTCCGAGCTAATGGTCGGAGCGGACACCTGAGCAACGCTCTGGGCGTTGTCCGATGACAGAGCTAAATTGTGCCCATCATGACAATGCGGCGCGCCCGGTTGTGGCTCAAATCCGTCGAAGATCAAGTCCCCGCGGATATCGGCCATGTAGTTCAAGCTTCCAAACCTGACCTGATGGCCCGGGGCGTAGCTCTCGATCTGCTCCAGATGGCCGAACGAGTCAGCCCGTAGTGCGAAGCCGCCGAATACGAAGATCTGTCCGGGGAGAAAAGTCTCATCCCGGACCGCGACATGGTTGACGAACGAAGAAGCCATCGGTCCTAAAAGGCGACGACACAGAGGAACTCTCAATGAAAGCACCAATGTCGGTGTCAAAACCGGCGGATCTCGGGTAAGGGGTCCCGAACTGTGCGTCTAGGCGGATGGTAACAGGAGACAAGGGACACGATGTTTTTACCCAGGTTTGGGCCCTCTCGATGGAGGTAAAACCCTACTCCTGCTTGATTAATATTGATGATATGGGTAGTACAAGAGTAGATCTACCACAAGATTGGAGTGGCTAAACCCTAGAATCTAGCCTATGGTATGATTGTTGTTCGTCCTACGGACTAAAACTCTCCGGTTTATATAGACACCGGAGAGGGATAGGGTTACATAGAGTCGGTTACAATGGGAGGAGATCTTCATATCGTATCGCCAAGATTGCCTTCCACGCCAAGGAAAGTCCCATCCGGACACGTGACGGAGTCTTCAATGTTGTATCTTCATAGTCCGGGAGTCCGGCCAAAGGTCTTAGTCCGGCCATCCGGACACCCCATAATCCAGGACTCCATCAATTTGCTTCCTGTTATTTAGAATAATGTTTTGCATCTTTATTTTCAATAAAAATGTCAAGGATAGCCTTTACCATGCTTATTTTTTCTAGTATACATGTTGCTGTTTGAAAACAGAAAGTTTACCGCTGTTGCCAACATTCCCTAGAGAAGTGAGAGAATGGTATAATGTTGAAACTTTTTGAGTATTGAGCTCTGATAAATCTTCTACAGTGAGGTATTTTTCTCATAATTTTTGGAGTTAGGTAAGTATGATGAATCTTTCATTCTTTACAGACTATACTATTTTGGCAGATTGCTGTTATGTTTGCATTGTTTGCATATGTTTGCTTGTTTAATGATTCTATTTGAGGATAATAGTGTTAAATATGCAGAGGCATTTAGTATGCAATGTTGAATAATAATTTTAGTGATTTGTTACAGTAGAAAATGATAAGGCTTTTGCATTGGTTTATACTAACCTATCTCACGAGTTCTTGTTGAGTTTGGTGTGGATGAAGCTTTTGATAAAAAGAGAAACCATGATATGATAGGAATTAAGGAGACACAAAAGTTCAAGCTTGGGGATTCCCAAGGAACCCCAAGATAATATTTCAAGAAGTCTCAAGCATCTAAGCTTGGGGATGCCCCGTTAGGCATCCCACATTTCTTCTTCAACAACTATCGGTTAACATCGGTTGAGCCTAAGTTTTTGCTTCTTCACATGAGTTGTGCTATCCTTGCAATGGCATTTTGTTTTGCTTTGCTTGATGTTTGAATAACATACCAAGATCTGAAATTCTTAAATGAGAGGGAGTCTTCATATAGTTACATAATTATTTAGCTACTCATTGATCTTCACTTATATCTTTTTGGAGTAGTTTGTCATTTACTCGTGTGCTTCACTTATATCCTATGAGTAAATGGTTGAATGAGTTTATGTCATAAATCTGAAATTATGTATGTTTCATTTGCTTATCCCATGGGGAGTAATGACTTCACATCTAAGAAGTAGAGGTTGTAAATTTATTGAAGGTTAGCAAACATTGTATTGGTCATTTGAACATTTCATGAAAGAATATTGAAGGAAGAGAGATTTCACATATAAATATACTGTCTTAGACATCTTTTATAATTGTGAGCACTCATTAAGTATGACATGCTAAAGAGTTGATGTTGGACAAGGAAGACAACATAATGGGTTATGTTTTCTCACATCTCAGTTAAAGTATATTGTCATGGATCATTCAAACATGTTGAGCTTGCCTTTCCCCCTCATGCTAGCCAAATTCCTTGCACCAAGTAGAGATACTACTTGTGCTTCCAAATATCCTTAAACCCAGTTTTGCCATGAGAGTCCACCATACCTACCTATGGATTGAGTAAGATCCTTCAAGTAAGTTGTCATTGGTGCAAGCAATAAAAATTGCTCTCTGAATATGCATGATTTATTAGTGTGAAGAAAATAAGCTTTATACGATCTTGTTATGGAAGCAATAAAAGCAACGGACTGCAAAATAAAGGTCCATATACAAGTGGCAATATAAAGTGACGTTCTTTTGCATTAAGATTTTGTGCATCCAACCATAAAAGCGCATGACAACCTCTGCTTCCCTCTACGAAGGGCCTATCTTTTACTTTATGTCTTTTACTTTATGCAAGAGTCAAGGTGAACTTCACCTTTCCCTTTTTCATTTTATCCTTTGGCAAGCACCTCGTGTTGGAACGATCCTGATATATATATATATATATATATATATATATATATATATATCCAATTGGATGTAAGTTAGCATGAACTATTATTGTTGACATCACCCAAAGGTGAATACGTTGGGAGGCGAAATTACAAGCCCCTATCTTTCTCAGTGTCTGATTAAAACTCCATAACCATAAGTATTGCGTGAGTGTTAGCAATTGTAGAAGACTATATGATAGTTGAGTATGTGGAATTTGCTAAATCAAAGCTCTGACATAGACCCTTCCTGAAAATAAGATGAATTGCAATTGTTTGATGACTGAGAATGAAGTTTGCTAGTGTTCAAGAAAGTTTATGGTCTATGCTTTAACATGTGAATAGCTTGTTACTTGATCTTGAGGAGTTTTATGAGATGAACTACTGTTATGACATATAATCATGCTAGAAAAGGTGATTGAAATTATCATTGATCAAACTTGCGCACCTGCTAGTATTCACACTTCATAAATTCTTTCTTTTATCATTTACCTACCCGAGGACGAGCAGGAATTAAGCTTGGGGATGCCGATACGTCTCCAACGTATCTATAATTTATGAAGCATTAATGCTATTTTATTATCTATTTTTAATGATTGCGTGCTTTATTATACACTTTTATATTACTTTTGGGACTAACCTATTAACCGGAGGCCCAGCCCATATTGCTGTTTTATTGCCTGTTTTAGTATTTTGAAGAAAAGGAATATCAAATGGAGTCCAAATGGAATGAAACCTTCGGGAGCGTGATTTTTGGAACGAACATGATCCGGGAGACTTGGAGTACAAGCTAGGGAAGCTTCGAGGAGGCCAGGAGATAGGAGGGCGCGCCCACCCCCCTGGGCATGCCCCCCTCTCTCGTGGGCCCCTCGTGGCTCCCCCGACCGACCTCTTTCGCCTATATATTCCCATATACCCTAAAACAATCGAATACGACAATAGATCGGGAGTTCCGCCGCTGCAAGCCTCTGTAGGCACCAAAAACCTCTTGGGAGCCCGTTCCGGCACCCTGCCGGAGGGGGAATCCATCACCGGTGGCCATCTTCATCATCCCGGCGCTCTCCATGACGAGGAGGGAGTAGTTCACCCTCGGGGCTGAGGGTATGTAGCAGTAGCTATGTGTTTGATCTCTCTCTGTCTCTCTCTCGTGTTCTCTCTATGGCACGATCTTGATGTATCGCGAGCTTTGTTATTATAGTTGGATCTTATGATGTTTCTCCCCCTCTAATCTCATGTAACGGATTGAGTTTTCCCTTTGAAGTTATCTTATCGGATTGAGTCTTTAAGGATTTGAGAACACTTGATGTATGTCTTGTCGTGTTTATCTGTGGTGACAATGGGATATCACGTGATCCACTTGATGTATGTTTTGGTGATCAACTTGTGGGTTCCACCCATGAACCTATGCATAGGGGTTGGCACACGTTTTCATCCCGACTCTCTGGTAGAAACTTTGGGGAACTCTTTGAAATACTTTGTTTGGTTGGATAGATGAATTTGAGATTGTGTGATGCATATCGTATAATCATGCCCATGGATACTTGAGGTGACAATCGAGTATCTAAGTGACATTAGGGTTTTGGTTGATTTGTGTCTTAAGGTGTTATTCTAGTACGAACTCTTGAATATATTGATCCGAAAGAATAACTTTGAGGTGGTTTCGTATCCTACCATAATCTCTTCGTTTGTTCTCCGCTATTAGTGGCTTTGGAGTGACTCTTTGTTGCATGTTGAGGGATTGTTATATGATCTATCTATGTTATTATTGTTGAGAGAACTTGCACTAGTGAAAGTATGAACCCTATGCCTTGTTTCCTAGCATTGCAATACCGTTTACACTCACTTTTATCATTAGTTACCTTGCTGTTTTTATATTTTGAGATTACAAAAACCTGTATCTACTATCCATATTGCACTTGTATCACTATCTCTTCGCCGAACTAGTGCATCTATACAATTTACCATTGTATTGGGTGTGTTGGGGACACAAGAGACTCTTTGTTATTTGGTTGTAGGGTTGCTTGAGAGAGACCATCTTCATCCTACACCTCCCACGGATTGATAAGCCTTAGGTCATACACTTGAAGGAAATTTGCTACTGTCCTACAAACCTGTGCACTTGCAGGCCCAACAACGTCTACAACAAGAAGGTTGTGTAGTAGACATTAGAGAGACTCTCCGAAAGTATTTGCAGAGATTTAGCAGAGTCCACAGGAACATCCCAAATATCCATTCGATAGCTGTGATAGCCGCCTTCTAGTCCAATGTGCACAACCGTAGGATTTGTTCCAAGATGAATGTACGGTTGCCCAAGACTGTGAAGGTGCTTTACACTCTGGTGGATAAGTGTGCTCGGATGGAAGAAGGAAGGAAGTTACCCAGAGAGAAGTACTGCATCAATGTTGATTCAGAAGATGATGATGAATCGACCAGTCAGAAGAAGGACAAGAACCGCAATAAGAGGCGCAAGGATAAGGCAGTGATGACTGTTGAAGGATTGGGTACGCCTAGTACCGGCAAGATAGCCAAGGCTGAAGTCCCCAGCAAGGATGCTGCCATGTGCGCTGACTATCGGGAAGCTGTGGCTGCCGAGAAGGACGGGAAGGGCGATGGGCTGTATTCCAAGATCCATCGGACCAAGGGCCACGACCTTCAAGAGTGTTATCAGGTTGAGCAGCTTGTCAAGAGGCAAAGAGCTGAGTACGAGAAGCATGACAAGGAAAAGGGTTAGAATGTTGCTGACGGTAAGGGTCGAGGCGGTGAAGCAAATCGCCCCGGCAAACCTCTTCGGAACAAAGGAAAACCCGCCAGAGGTCAAGAGAAGGAAGGCTGTGATCATGAGAGTGATGGAGGGGATGAAGAGGAAACCAGTGAGCAAGAGTTTCAGAAGGCCACAGAGGCCCTGTGAATTGATGTGGGTGCATCCCTGCACACCTCTCACCACCAACTCAAACAGTGGGCGCGTGAGGTCAATTTCGTGGAACCAGCACCCGAGGCCCGGAAACCACTCAAATGGTCACGCATGCCCATCATCTTTGACAAAGAGGACCATCCTGACAGTACCATTGTGGTAGGATGTTTGCCATTGTTGGTCTCTCTGACAATTCGCAACCTCAAGGTCACTAAGATATTGGTGGACGGTAGGGCCGGGTTGAATCTGATTTCCCCAAATGTTATCAATGGGCTTCAGATAGCAGAAGAGGAGTTAGAAGTCACCAACATGTTCCAAGGAGTTAATCCCGGCAGGAGTCATCCTAAGGGAAAGATCACGTTGCCTGTGACATTTGGAGGGGAGTTGAACTATCGGACAGAAAAGATTGTGTTTGATGTGCTCGATCTCCCCTTCATGTACAATGGGATCATTGGACGACCAGCCCTGGCCAAATTTATGGCGACATCCCACTATTCCTAGAATACCTTGAAGATTCCTGGGCCACTTGGAATCATTTCCATCCCATCGGATGAGAAGGACGCAGTCATTTGCACGGACAAGATGTACCGGGATGCCGTCACGGCAGAAGCAATGGCGGTAGTAGTTCCCACCAAGGAAAGCAGAGGGAAGAAGAAGGATAGGAAGGACGCTGACAAAGAATCTGGGAAGTGTACCTCTTCAGAGTGTGCTGCACCTGTTGATGATTTGCCGTAGATTTCCAACAACAACAGGACCAAGGTTACTGCTCCACAAGTGAAGAAGGTCCCGATAGGGCTGGCTGGCGTTGATGGTACCTTCACCATCAGCGCCACCCTCGATGAAAAATAGGAAAGCAGGCTTGTTGCCTTCCTGCGGGGAATATTGATGTGTTTTCCTGGCAAGCATCTGATATCCCCAGTGTTCCCATGGAGGTAATCGAGCACCACCTTGCTATCTGCCCACACACCAGACTTGTCAAGCAAAAAGTCTAGAAGCAGGCCTTGGAGAGGCAACTGTTTATTGCAGAGGAGATCAAGAAGCTTGAAGCAGCTGGTTTGGTCAGAGGAGTGCTACATCCCACTTGGATAGCAAACCCAGTAGTCCGGAAGGTTAACGGGAAATGGAGGCTTTGCATAGATTTCACGGATCTCAACAAGGCTTGCCCGGAGGACCCCTTTCCCTTGCCGTGCATCGATCAGATCATGGATTCCACTTCAGGCTGCGATTTGCTTTCCTTCTTAGATGCATATTCTGGATATCACCAGGTCGTCATGTCCATGGAGGACAAAGAGAAGACCTTGTTCATCACCTGGTACATACTGTTTTATCTGCATGCCATTCGGATTAAAGAGTGTCAGGTCTACTTGTGCAAGGGCAGTCTAGATTGGTTTCGAGCCACAGCTGCACAGAAACATTGAAGCCTATATGGATGACATTTGGGTTAAGACCAAGGACAGAATAACTCTTATCCAGGATTTGGAGGAGACGTTTGCAAATCTACGCAAGATCAACTTGAAGCTCAACCCAGAGAAGTGTGTGTTTGGCGTTCCCTCCGGCAAGCTAATGGGTTCTTTGTGTCCCATCGGGGGATCGAAGCCAACCCCAACAAGCTCAAGGCCATTGAGAAAATCCAAGCGCCAAGGACAGTTAAGGATGTGAGGCATCTGACAGGGTGCGTCGCCGTGCTAAGCAGATTCATTTCGAAGTCTGCCGAGAGCGCCCTACCGTTCTTCAATATCTTGAAGAAGGCAGGACCCTGATGTGGACCCCAGAAGTAGATGTGGTCTTGCAAGAGTTGAAGGCCTACTTATCTTCTATGCCCACTAAGGGAGTCCTGGATTAGGGGGTCCTCAGATAGCCGGACTATATACATGGGCCGGACTGTTGGGCTATGAAGATACAAGATAGAAGACTTCTCCCCGTGCCCGGATGGGGATCTCCTTTGCGTGGAAGGCAAGCTTGGCGATTTGGATATATAGGCTCCTTTCTCTGTAACTGACTTTGTGTAACACTAGCCCCCTCTAGTGTCTATATAAACCGGAGGGTTTAGTCCGTAGGACAACAATCATAATCTCCTAGGCTAGGCTTCTAGGGTTTAGTCATTATGATCTCGTGGTAGATCAACTCTTGTAATACTCATATTCATAACAATCAATCAAGCAGGAAGTAGGGTATTACCTCCATAGAGAGGGCCCGAACCTAGGTAAACATTGTGCCCCCCGCCTCATGTTACCATTAGCCTTAGACGCACAGTTCGGGACCCCCTACCCGAGATCCGCCGGTTTTGACACCGACATTGGTGCTTTCATTGAGAGTTCTGTTGTGACGTCAAAGATAGGCTTGATGGCTCGCCTTGTTATCAGGGACAACATCACCTCCGGGGTAGCTCTGGCCTTGGGCCAAACCCTCCGGCTGGGCGGCTTCACTATGACCGCCCGTTCGGCCGTCGGGCCGACGATGACTTCTCGAGTCATCGAAAAACGCCTCCGCGTCAGCTCAGAATACCCCGAACAGATGGATCCGATGGAGTTGCCGTCTTTAAACGAACTTCTGGATCCCATCGCCACCTTGGGAGTCGCTACGGACTACGATCGGGTTGGGCTTAAACCCGATCAGAGAGAAATTGAATCTTCGCCGAGCACCCATCAGATAGCGGTAGTGGAGGAGCAATGCGACGACTCTTTCTCTGTATTGAGGACAAACTATGTTCAGATTTCTGAGCTCACAGAGCTGGATACCCACCCGCGGGAAAACATGCCCCGTATTGCGAACCTAGAGTCGGACCGTGGGCCTGAAAAATTGGTTGATATCCCAGAGTCCGAACTCTTTAGCTCGGAAGTTTCTCAAGCTCTGGATCCCAGATTGGGTCAGGGTTCAGACTCAAATCCACCCACCCACCCAGATCTAAGGGATCTTATCCACATCAGATAGCAGTCCCAAGAGACGGTCCATCACTTTTGGGCCAGATTCCTCCTTGTCAAGCACAAGATCAAGGACTGTCGCAATGAAGACGCAATCTCGTTATTCTGCAAAAATTGCGTGGACGAGGGAATCCTCAATGCAATCAACTGCCGTCACGTATCACACTTCACTGACTTGGCAACCATAGTACAGAAGTACTGCGCAATGGAAAGCGCCTGGAAAACTCAGGCAGCCTCTTGGGAGCCACTGGTTTCCACTAAACCCCTCGTCCAGACAAAAAGGATGCACCCTCGCAGGTCGCCTGATCCAATAACAAAATAGTCGAAGCCCATTACGGGGCGCAGAACCGTTCTGGAGGGATGGCTCGATAGGCCATGCAAAATACACACAACACCGGATACCGTACCAACCCATAGCCTTAGAGCATGTTGGATACTCCGGCAAGTGGCCAAGAGCGGTGAAGATCTCCTCACCAAGAATACCGTAGAGCAACATCCCATGGAAGATAACAACCCTACAGTATTAACAGTCTACGAGACCTTCGCCTCAAAAAATAGGCGCAAAAGGGCACTCCGCAACCTCGCCGAAGTCTGCCAAGTCGCAGCAATAAACCCCTGGAACGACATGACCATAACTTTCAATGCCAGTGGCGAACCAAAATTTTGAACAGTCCGGGAACCTGCCGCATTGTTCCTCAGTCCGATTGTGGACGGCTTTCGGCTTACCAAAGTGCTCATGGACGGTGGCAGCGGACTAAACCTCATTTACGAGGAAACTCTCAACAAAATGGAAATAGACAGGAGCCGCATTGAGCAAAGTAGCACGACCTCCCAAGGAATTATTCCCAGTCGGGAGGCACGATGTGCAGGAAAAATCACACTCCATATGGTATCTGGCATGCCAGAGAACTATCGGTCAGAAGAGATAACCTTTCAAGTGGCCCCTTTTAACAGTGGATATCACACCTTATTAGGACGAGATGCATTTGCAAGCTTCCAAGCTATACCCCATTACGGGTACATGAAGATCAAGATGCCCGGGCCCAATGGAATCATCACTCTTGCCAGTGATCCGGACATAGCACTCCGCGCCGAAAACAAAACCGCCACCTTGGCCCTCGAGGCATTGTCTGAAGCCCTCGCGGCCGAAGAATTAACCGCATGGCGCTCCACGGTGGATAGGGACGACGCGATACTTGATAAGAGATCCAAATCCACCTCCTTTAAACCAGCGGACGAAATAGTCAAATTCCAGGTCCACCCAATGGACTCCATGAAGACACCATCCATTGGGGCACAGCTGGACCCCACGGTCGACGCTGCACTGCGGCCATTCCTACGCGAAAACTGGGACATATTCGCCTGGCACCCTTCTGATATGCCAGGGATCCCATGCAGGCTGGCCGAACACAGCCTAAACATACTGAAGGGATACAAGTCGGTCAAGCAAACATTACGGTGCTTTTCCGAACCCAAACGACAAGCCATGGGAGAGGAGCTAGCCAAGTTACTCGAGGCCGGATTCATCAGAGAGATAAAACACCTGGACTGGCTAGCAAACCTGGTGATGGTACCAAAGAAGGATAAATCCTGGCGCCTATGTGTCGATTTCAAAGACCTCAACAAGGCTTGCCCTAAGGACCTCTTTCCCCTCCCCCGCATCGATCAGATTATCGACGCTACCACAGGACACGACTCATTGTGCTTCCTCGATGTATACTCCAGATACCATCAAATCAAGATGAAGGAATCCGATCAAGCCGCAACGACATTTATCACCCCATACGGGCCTTTCTACTTCAACACTATGCCTTTCGGGCTCAAAAACACCGGTGCCACCTATCAACGCATGATTCAAACATGCCTGGAAAAACAAATCGGCAAGACAGTTGAAGCATACATAGATGACATAGTCATCAAAACCAGACACGTCGAGTCATTAATAGACGATCTGCGCCTCACATTTGACAACCACCGAACATATGACATCAAGCTCAATCCGGAAAAATGTGTTTTCGGCATTCCCGCCGGAAAGCTTCTGGGCTTCATCGTTTCCAATAGAGGAATTGAGGCAAACCCAGCTAAAATCCGAGCTTTGTCACAGTTGGCCACACCATCAGACCTCAAACAAGTCCAAAAACTATCCAGATGTGTGGCAGATTTGAGCCACTTTATCTCCAGACTAGGAGAAAAGGCATTGCCACTCTATCGCCTTCTCTGACGCACCGATCACTTAGAATGGATGGACGTGACAACGGCCGGATTTGAAGAAATAAAGGCTCTTCTAGCAAGCAACCCAATCCTGGCCGCGCCAAACCTCGGTGAACCCATGTTATTATACATATCGACCACACACCAAGTTGTGAGTGCGGTGCTTGTCGTCGAACGAGAGGAGGACGGACACAAATTCCCGCTTCAGAAGCCGGTATATTACGTATCCACTATCCTCACACCATGCAAATCCCGGTAGCCTCATTACCAAAAAAATAGCATACCTGGTCTTCATGGCATCCTGGAAGCTATGACACTACTTTCAAGAGTGCTCAATAATGGTGGCCTCCGAAGTACCTCTCAATGACATAATAAACAACCGCGACGCTACGAGCCGGATTGCCAAGTGGGCCATTGAGCTCCTCCCATTCGACATATCATACAAACCGCGCCGAGCCATTAAATCCAAGGTATTGGCCGACTTCATCGCTGTATGGACAAAGGCCGAACTCCCAAAAGAGTATGGCACATATTCCAACTGGTTCATGCACTTCGACGGATCCAAAATGTTGGCAGGCCTAGGGGCAGGCGTTTTCCTCACATCCCCTACTGGAGACACAGTCCAGTACATCCTCCAAATATTATTCATGGACTCCAACAATGTAGCCAAATACGAGGCCTTATTGCATGCTCTTTGGATGGTCGTCTCCATGGGCATACAACGCTTGGAAGTGCGTGGGGATTCAAACCTCACCATATCTCAAATAAATGGAGATTTCGATGCCAAAGATCCGAAGATGGCGGCTTACCGTAACACTGTACTCAACATTTCGGCTCGGTTTGAGGGGCTCAAGTTTCACCATGTCGCTCGAGAAAGTAACCAAGCGGCGGATGTCCTTGCCCGCATCGGTGCTAAGCGCGACCCTGTCCCACCTAACATTTTCTTGGAAAGGCTCTTCAAGACATCCGTGGTGTGGCAAGGGGAGAGTGGAAACACCAATCTGGATCTGACCACATCCCCAGACTCCCAACACACTAACATCACCGGGGGCTCAGCCACCAAAATTACACCGTCGGCCCATATCATCATGGCAGTCATTGCCCCATGGACCGAACCTTTCTTAGCCTATCTTAATAGGTGAGAACTCCCGGAGGACCAGAATGAGGCACGCTGCATTGTGCGGCGCTCTAAAGCCTACAAAGTTCACGAGGGAGAACTCTATAAGAAAAGCGCTACCGGAGTACTTCAAAGATGTATCTCCGAGGAAGAAGGGTGGTAGCTCTTGGCTGAAATTCATGCCAGTCTTGGTGGTCACCACGCTGCAGCTCGGGCCCTTGTAAGCAAGGCCTTCCGTACAGGTTTCTATTGGCCGACGGCCCGAGCAGACGCACAGGACCTTGTCCAACATTGGGTTAGATGATAGCTTTTCGCCAACCAAAGCCATATGCCACCCACCACTTTACAAACAATCCCCATCACCTGGCCTTTTGTGGTCTGGGGGCTTGATATGGTCAGACCCCTTAAAGGAGGAAGCCATAAGAAAAAATATATGTTGGTCATGGTGGATAAATTCACTAAGTGGATAGAGGCCAAACCAGTGAAAACGGCCGAAGCCGGGCCAGTGATAGACTTTATATCCGGTGTTGTGCACCGTTATGGTGTTCTACATAGCATCATCACCGACAACGGCTCCAATTTCATAGACGATGAGGTGAAAGCCTGGTGTGCTTATCTGGGCATCAAGCTCGACTACGCCTCTGTCTATCACCCACAAACCAACGGCCAAGTCGAACGAGCCAATGGTCTTATTATGAGCGGCATTAAACCCAAATTAGTGCGGTCTTTGAAAGAATCAGACAAGCACTGGGTGGAGGAGCTCGACTCCATACTCTAGGGGCTGCAGACCACGCCCAATCATTCTACCAGATACACAACTTTTTTCATGGTGTATGGCGCAGAGGCTATGTTACCCTGCAACATTATTCATGACTCACCTCGGGTGCGCACGTATGAAGAGAGAGAGGCTGAGCTTGCTCGGCAGGACAGCTTAGATGCCCTAGAGGAGGAGCGCGATGTCGCAAAAGCCCGTTCCGCATTCTATCAGCAACAGGCCCGCAAATATGAAAGCAGAGAAGTACGAGCCAAGACTTATAATGTCGGCGAACTCGTTATACGCTTGCTGGAGAAGAAAAAGGAAAAACTCAAGCCCAAATAGGAGGGTCCCTTCAACATTGACGAAGTTCTCACTGGAGGAGCGTACCGCTTGCGCGACGCATCTGACAATCGCCTAGAGCCGAACCCATGGAATGCGGCCAGACTCCGAAGATTCTATGCCAAGCGCCGGACTCTTTGTTCATCTCCTTTACCCCTTTTTTTTGTTTCCGGTATTTATTTTCCTCCCTTTTCACCTTTTGCTTTGTTTTTAAGCCTTAAAGCTTTAGTACGGCTAAACCGTGCATCTTCGACACACACATTCTAAAATATGTATGTCAAGTATACCTGGGGGCTTCTTGTATAGAAGCTTATTATTATTATTATTATTTTCAGAGCATCAAGCTCATCACATATGTGTCTTTTTCGCGTATGTACCTTTTCTTCGCCATTATATGCATCAATATGACTTCAGTTTTGGCCAAGCTGGGTTGCCTGGCTCCTGTGCTTATGCCCTATGTTCCCATTAGTTCGGCTAGGGCATAAAGGGAGCACCTCTGCGATTGTTATTGTTGGGTCATCCAGATGTGTACGTCAGACTGGGTGAAGCCAAAAGCTAGCGTTCTTAAGGGAATATTCGGTCGGTGAACTAAAGATGTTTTTTACTTGTCACATTATGAACCCCCAAACGTTATGTATGTTGTGGTTTTCTCAATCACAGTCCGGATGTGCAAGTTAAACGCATGTCGACCCAGGGAAAGGAACCCTTAACGGAATTATTCACCCTGGAAGATGTTAATTACGATCAAAATGTAATATAACATAACTAGCCGGATACTTGTCTGTTCAAGCAACTATGACCCCTACGCCTAGTTTCCACGCATACCCCGGTCTACATTACCGAGCGGCTATTCGGAAGCACTCCGCACCTTCGGGTACAGAAGTTGAAGCGAAAAGGTCTGCCATGACAATCATTTTACAATTCAGCTAGAGACATAATTTGTCAATTGAAGTACATAGTCACTTGGACTCAAAAACTTCTTCCTCTATGCCATCCAACAAGCTATCTAGCCTACAATCCTGTTGGGAATACGTGGCGGCTACTTGCACCTGGTCATATACCAAACTAACAGGAATTTCTTCTCTGTTTGACCCTACAGGTCCAACCCGGGCCATCTGATTCGGGTCGAGCTTGGTATACCGAGTTTTTACCATCGCCCAGGCCTCTCGCGCATCTTCCCAGCAGGCCGATATCTTCCATAATCAGAAGCGCCGCCGCGCTCCCTTGAACAGTTGTACAAGCCTGTCACACCTCGGACACACCCACCGGTGGTTGTTACTCCTGGCGGGATCTAGACTAGCCTCACATATCAATACTAGTCTTTTCTGCGCACTTTGTCCTCGCTCGTGCGCACCCGGGAGCAACTTCCTGGTCGGTCACCCATCCTGAAATTAGTCCAAGCTAACCATGCTTAACTTTGGAGTTCTTTCCGAATGGACTCCCGAAAAAAAGGAATTCCTTATTGATATGAGTAGTCTATCATCCATAAGCCAGGCTATTACATATACACCCCCACTCAGAGGAACCGACGTCCTTGTCGGGCCACAGGAATGTTCCCTCTTGGCACATACGTCTATGCATCCAGTCCGGCACATGTGCTATGCTGTGTGCCACGACGGGTCACAAACGTCATGCACAACATGACCGCGCACATGTCCGCAAACATCTGTGTAACCGCGAGGGTAGGCTCTGATACCAACTTGTAACGCCCCGGACACACCCGCCGGTGGTCGTTACTCCTGGCGGGATATAGACTAGCCCCACAGATCAATACTAGTCTTTCCTGTGCACTTTGTCCTCACTCATGCACACCCGAGATCAACTTCCCCGTCGGTCACCCATCCTAAAATTACTCCAAGCTGAGCACGCTTAACTTTGGAGTTCTTTCCGAATGGACTCCCGGAAAAGAAGGAATTCCTTATTGATATGAGCAGTCTATCATCCCTAATAAGTCAGGCTATTACAAAGCCCCTCCATACTTCCTGGAGGGGAGTCGGATGGCCATAAGTCCTTGGCAACTGTCGGTGTCAAAACCGGAGGATCTCGGGTAGGGGGTCCCGAACTGTGCGTCTAGGCGGATGGTAACAGGAGACAAGGGACACGATGTTTTTACCCAGGTTCGGGCCCTCTCGATGGAGGTAAAACCCTACTCCTGCTTGATTAATATTGATGATATGGGTAGTACAAGAGTAGATCTACCACGAGATCGGAGTGGCTAAACCCTAGAAGCTAGCCTATGGTATGATTGTTGTTCCTCCTACGGACTAAAACTCTCCGGTTTATATAGACACCGGAGAGAGCTAGGGTTACACAGAGTCGGTTACAATGGGAGGAGATCTTCATATCGTATCGCCAAGCTTGCCTTCCACGCCAAGGAAAGTCCCATCCGGACACGGGATGGAGTCTTCAATCTTGTATCTTCATAGTCCAGGAGTCCGGCCAAAGGTCTTAGTCCGGTCATCCGGACACCCCCTAATCCAGGACTCCCTCAGTAGCCCCCGAACCAGGCTTCAATGACGACGAGTCCGGCGCACAAATTGTCTTCGGCATTGCAAGGCGGGTTCTCCTACAAATTCTATGTATCCGTCGAAGAGTGTCCGGCTTGGTGTTGTCCTCCTCGGCTTCTGTGCCCCATAATGACCATCTTCCACGCGTCAAACGAATGCGAAAAGCCAGGGGGTTTTCTTTTCACTTACCCCCCCCCCCCGGTTGTGTTAATGAGCCGCCCATAAAAGAGACGGGGATTTAGATCCAATTCGCACCATCTTCCCTCCGCGAGTCTTCATCAGAGCGCCTCTGACAGAGATCCATTCCATCATGGCCAGTCGGTGCCGCTCCTCCTCTCGCCCCTCCAGCCCTCAGCCCGGAGATTGGGGGCGGTGTTCCGTCCCGCATAGCAAGTTAGTAGTGCTTCAGTCCAAGGGGCTTCTCCCCCCAGCATATATGGTCCCAGTTCGAGCTGGGATTGCTGCCTATAGCGGCGGAGAGCAGGCGGAGGGCATTCCCAATCCCTCTCAAGGAGAGCGGGTATGCTTAGTCCCTTATTTGATGAGAGGACTAGGATTTCCAATTCATCCGTTTCTCCGAGGGTTGCTGGAGTTCTACGGCCTCCAGCTACGTAACCTCACGCCCGCCTCCATTTTGCACATCGCGGGCTTCGTGGCCCTCTGCGAGCTGTTCTTGGGTGTTGAGGCCCATTTCGCGTTGTGGAAGAGGTTGTTTTGCCTTGTGCCCCATTCTCAGGAGGGGTCTATTTATCAGGTGGGCGGAGCCGAACTATGGCGCATCGCCGGGACCGGATATCTATCCGGCACCCCAAAGTGGGCATCCAAAGACTGGCCCTCGGAGTGGTTTTATATAGATGACGTCCCCCTGCCGGACCCTGTACGGATCGGCCTCCCCGAGTTCAATAATGCCCCGTTGAAGAAGAGCCTGAGTTGGCGCCCACGGAACCCTCAGAGGGAAGCTGACAGGGACATCCTGTACCTGATGAGCCGGATAAGGTTGTTGGCTCATTCCGGACTGACCATGATTAAGGTCATGGCCATATGCATTATGCGAGGGGTGCAGCCGCTTCAATACAGAGGCCACCCCATGTGGGATTTCAATGGAGAGGATGACGCTACCCGGTGCGGTCGCAAGGGGCCAGATTCGGCCGCCACTTTAACGAGAATCTTATCCGCTTTGTACAAGGGGAAGAGGAAGAATTCCTCTATGTCAATCCGGAAGGCGGATTCTCCATGTACAATCCTCCTAGTTGGGTGAGCGGACACTTTCACTTGCCTATCCGTTTTTGAAATTCCCGTAGTTGAGTACTTAGACTAGTAATGTTTAAACGCAGGAGCTGCGCCAGGCTGTGAAGGAAATAAACAGCCCTGCTCCACAACCCGAGGACCCGAAACGGCCCCTCGATCTGGACTCCCAAGAAGATCCGGACTTATGCGTGGAGTTGATTGATGGAGTATTTCATCAATTGAGCAAGGATAACTCCTTAGTGGCCATCACGGCCAACTATCCCGGACTACTTCCAGCCTCCAGGTAAGTATTCTCATGCTTTATCTTGCATGCCGTGTACTAACAGCGTTTCGCAGGGTAAATCCTTGAGGCGGAAGGCCGAGCCCACGGTGGGTAGCCAACAAGGGCCGCTGAAGCCAGGCGGGCCAAAAAGAAGTGCGGACCAGATTGAGATTCCGGCGCAACGGTATGGCGTGCGAATTTGATACCTAGGGTTTATGCCCTTGAGTCTTACTAATGATCATGATTTTCTTAGAAAGAAGAGAGCCCGCCGGACTATGTCCGCCGGCCAAGGTTTGAGGCCGGGTCCGGAAGCGGAGGCGGACACGGGACGCGCCTCGGACGCTCCTCCAACAGAGGGCGCCGACAGGCTATCTGCCACCAATTCAGAGGTGGAGAGTGCCCTGAACCACAGGCATCGCTGGACTATTCTTCGTGACGCATGTTTTTCCCCAGAGGTGTTGGACGCCTTTAATACAGGAGATGCGTATCTCCATGCTGCTCAAAATGGTCTAGCCAGAGCCATGGAGCAGTATGTGAAAGACATACAGGTGAGTAGAATTGAAGGTTATATATGTCAGTAGTCCCCGAGACTTGAAATAGTGAAGATAACTGTTGGAAGGATCATGTGCTATGCAGTGTCTTACAAAGAAGAACACGCAATTGTCCCAGGAGCTCGAAGAGTGCAAGGCCCAGCTTGAGGCCGCATTGGCCACTTCAAAAAATGTCAAGGGGACGCCCGCAGGTAATATATGCTTCGAAAAGTACTTCCATTTTGAAATGCGGCAGGCGTGCAACCCTGACGATAATAATGCAGATGAGACCGGAGTAAATCCGGACAAGCAACAACTCCTACGCCAACTAAAGGCTAGCGAGAGCGTGCTGGCGAGGGCGAGGCAAGAAAAGAACAAGCTTCAAGACGCCAATACCCAGCTGGGCGAGGAACTGAAAGATGTTCGTATTCAGCTGTCTTCTGCCGTGAAGGAGAATCGGCGATTTCGACGCGGCATTTTTAGTAAGTGCTTGAACGAATCTTCAAAAAAAAGAATTCGGCGAGGAAGTCGATTGACAGAGCTATGTCTGTAGGTCTGGTGACGGGTCGTCCTGCGGAGGAAATGCCCGGTTCAACGGGAGACCTTCTTCCCGAGCTGTTGCAACTACACAAACGAGTTCGGCAGGCAATGCAAAGCGTCATCCAGGCTATGTGGCCATCCCTCTCCATGCCCGAAGGCCTTGAGGAGCTTACCAAGAAGCTGGAGGGAGTGTGGCAGCGCTTCCGGTTATGGAAGATATCGGCTTGCCGTGAAGGTGCCAGGGAGGCCTGGGCCATGGTGAAGACTCGGTACACGAAGGCTGACCCCAACCACATGGCCGAGATCGGCCCTATAGGTCCGGACGGAAAGGAGATCCCGGTCAGCTTAGCATATAGCCAGGTGGAGCTGGCTGCAAAGTATTCCCAACAGGACTGTAAATTAGACCGCATGTTGGATGGTATTGAAGAAGAATATGCCGAGTCGGATTGACTCTGTAAAAATGACATAAAAATGCCTTCTAGCTGGATTGTAGATCGTTTGTCATTGCGGACCTTTTCGCTTCGACCTCTGGACCCTATAGTCCGGAGTGTGTCCGAATACCCTCTCAATTATGTAAGAACCGGGGCATGCATGGAGACAAGGCGTAGGGGTCATAAGTGCTTTAGCAGACAAGTGCCCAACTAGTTATGTTATATTACATGGTTAGTAAGAAACATCTTCCAGGGAGAATAGTTCCGTTAGGGGTTCCTTTCCCTGGGAGGCATGCCCTAAAGTGCATGTCCGAACTGCCAGAAAGAGCAGAAAAGCATCTAGGGGCAAATGAATAAATACGAAAGATCATCTTTTAGTTCACCGACCGAATATTCCCTTAAGAATGCTAGCTTTCGGCTTCACCCAGTCTGAGGTACACATCCGGCTGACCCAACAGTAACAATCGCAGAGGTGCTCCCTTTACCACCTAGCCGAACGAACGGGAATGTAGGGGTAAGCACAGGAGCCAGGCAACCCAGCTTGGCCAAAACTTAAGTCATATTGATGCATATAATGGTGTATAAAAGGTTCATGCGGAAGCATCACACATGTTTTGGGCATGAGGCCCGTTTTATATAAACTTCTTGGTAAAGAAGCCCCCAGGTATTATGAGCGCAGGTAGCGCGTCGGGTATGTGCGAATAATGCACAGGCAAGCCCCTAAGGGCTTGTGAGAAAAAAGGGTAGGGAGAAGGAACAAAATCCCGGACCGCCAATAAAAAATAAAACAAAGGGACGGAGGAAGGAAATGAACACGGAGTCCGGCGCTAGGCGTAGAACCTTCGTAGGCGTGCTGCGTTCCATGGGTTCGGCTCGAGTCAGTTATCCGATGCGTTTCGCACACGGTACGCTCCGCCGGTCAGTACTTGGTCGATTATGAAGGGGCCCTCCCATTTGGGCTTTAATTTATCCTTTTTCTTGTCCAGCAGGCGTAGAACTAGTTCGCCAACGTTATAGGTTTTGGCCCGTTCTTCTTTGCTTTGGTATCTTCGAGCCTGCTATTGATAGAATGCAGAATGAGCTTTCGCCACGTCGCGCTCCTCTTCCAATGCGTCCAAGTTGTCCTGCCGATCGAGCTCGGCTTCTCTTTCTTCGTACATGCGCACTCGAGGTGAGTCATGGATTATGTCGCATGGTAGTACTGCCTCTGCGCCGTATACCATAAAAAATGGTGTGAATCCGGTAGTGCGATTCAGCGTGGTCCGCAGCCCCCATAGTACGGAGTCAAGCTCCTCTACCCAGTGCGTGTTAGATTCCTTGAGGGATCGCACTAGTCTGGGTTTGATGCCGCTCATAATGAGACCGTTGGCCCGTTCGACTTGACGGTTAGTTTGAGGGTGATAGACTGAAGCATAGTCGAGCTTGATGCCCATGTTTTTGCACCAAAGTTTGACTTCATCGGCCGTGAAGTTTGTGTCGTTGTCGGTTATGATGCTGTGGGGGATGCTGTAATGGTGTACGACCCCGGATATGAAGTCTATCACTGGTCTGGATTCGGCCGTCTTTACAGGCTTGGCTTCTATCCATTTGGTGAATTTGTCCACCATGACCAGTAGATATTTTTGCTTGTGGGTTCCTCCTTTAAGGGGTCCGACCATGTTAAGCCCCCAGACCACGAAAGGCCAGGTAATGGGTATAGTTTGTAGGGCAGTAGGCGGCATGTGGCTTTGGTTGGCGAATAACTGGCAACCAACACATCGTTGCACTAAGTCCTGAGCGTCTACCCGGGCCATTGGCCAATAAAATCGGGTAAGGAAGGCCTTGCTTACAAGGGCCCGGGCTGCAGCATGGTGCCCGCCGAGTCCGGCATGAATTTTAGCCAAAAGGTCTCTCCCTTCCTCTTCGGAGATACACCTTTGCAGGACTACGGTTGTGCTTTTCTTGTAAAGCTCTCCCTCGTGGACTTTGTAGGCTTTAGATCGCCGCACTATGCAGCGGGCCTCGTTTTGGTCCTCGGGAAGTTCCTGCGTAGTTAGGTAGGCTAGGAATGGTTCTGTCCAAGGGGCAATGACTGCCATTATTGCGTGGGCTGACGGCATTGTTTCGTTGGCGGAGCCCCAAACTGTGTCAGAATGTTCGGTGAGGGGCGGTGTAGTTGTGTCCGGGCTATTGTTTCTGAATTCTCCTTCCCATGATATGGATGGCTTGAACAGCCTTTCTAGGAAGATGTTGGGAGGGACGGCCTCGCGCTTGGCGCCAATGCGTGCCAACACGTCTGCTGCTTTGTTATTTTCCCGGGCTATGTGATGAAATTCAAGCCCCTCAAACTGAGCTGACATCTTTAAGATGGCGTTGCGGTAAGCTGCCATTTTCGGATCCTTGGCGTCGAAGTCTCCATTTATTTGGGATATTGCGAGGTTTGAATCCCCGCGGACGTCTAGGCGCTGAATGCCCATGGAGACTGCCATCCGGAGGCCATGTAAAAGGGCCTCGTATTCGGTTGCGTTGTTGGAATCCGTGTACATTATCTGAAGTACGTATTGGACTGTGTCTCCGGTTGGGGACGTCAGAACGATGCCAGCCCCCAGGCCAGCCAACATTTTGGAGCCGTTGAAGTGCATGATCCAGTTGGAGTATGCGCCGTACTCTTTAGGGAGTTCGGCTTCAGTCCATTCGGCAATGAAGTCGGCCAAAGCCTGTGACTGAATAGCTCGCCTTGGCTTGTAGGTTATGTCGAACGGGAGGAGCTCGATGGCCCATTTGGCAATCCGGCCCGTTGCATCGCGGTTGTTTATAATATCATTAAGGGGTACTTCGGATGCCACTGTTATGGAGCACTCTTGAAAGTAGTGTCGCAGCTTCTGGGATGCCATGAACACCGCGTACGCTATCTTTTGATAATGCGGGTACCGTGACTTGCATGGAGTTAGTACAGTGGACACGTAGTACACTGGTTTTTGGAGGGGGAACTTGTGTCTGTCCGCTTCTCGTTCGACGACGACCACCGCGCTTACAACTTGACGGGTTGCCGCGATGTATAATAGCATTGGTTCGCCCGTGTTGGGCGCGGCCAGGACCGGATTTGTTGCCAATATGGCTTTTATTTCTTCGAGTCTGGCCGTGGCGGCATCCGTCCACTCGAAGTGGCGGCATCCTTTTCTCCTAAGCGGGAGATAAAGCGGCTTAGAGCCGCCATGCATCCTGTCAGTTTTTGTATCTATTTGAGGTCCTTAGGGGTATCCAATTGTTACAGAGCTCGGATCTTGGCTGGGTTTGCTTCAATTCCTCTACCGGATACGATGAAGCTGAAGAGCTTTCCGGCTGGTACGCCAAAAACGCATTTTTCCGGGTTGAGCTTAATGTCATATGTTCGGAGATTGTCGAACGTGAGCCTCAAGTCATCTACTAGAGTATCGACGTGTTTTGTTTTGACGACCACGTCATCTACGTATGCTTCAACTGTTTTGCCGATCTGGTTGGCCAGACATGTCTGAATCATGCGCTGATATGTTGCGCCGGCGTTTTTGAGCCCGAAGGGCATCGTGTTGAAGCAGAATGGGCCATATGGGGTGATGAATGCCATGCAGCTTGGTCTGACTCTACCATCTTGATTTGATGGTAGCCAGAGTATGCATCGAGGAAACACAATGAGTCGTGTCCTGCGGTGGCGTCGATGATTTGATCAATTCGGGGGAGTGGGAAAGGGTCCTTTGGACATGCCTTGTTTAGGTCTTTGAAATCGACACATAGGCGCCAAGATTTGTCCTTCTTTGGTACCATCAACAGGTTTGCTAGCCAGTCCGGATGTTTTATGTCTCTGATGAATCCGTCTTCCAGCAGTTTTGCTAGCTCCTCTCCCATGGCTTGTCTCTTGGGTTCGCAAAAACGCCATAGAGTCTGCTTGACGGGTTTAAACCCTTTAGGATGTTCAGGCTGTGCTCAGCCAGCCTGCGTGGGATTCCTGGCATATCTGAGGGGTGCCAGGCGAAAATGTCCCAATTTTCTCGCAGGAAGTCTCTGAGTGCGGCGTCTACATCGGGTTTTAGTTGTGCCCCGATGGAGGCCGCTTTTGTAGGGTCCGTTGGATGGACTTGGAATTTGACTATTTCATCCGCTGGTTTAAAAGAGGTGGACTTGGATCTCTTGTCTAGTATCACATCGTCCTTGTCCACCGTAGAGCACAACGCAGTTAATTCCTCGGCCGCTAGGGCCTCGGATAATGCCTCCGGGGCCCGTGCGGCTATCTTGTTTTCAGCGTGGAGCGCTATGTCCGGATCACTTGCGAGAGTGATGATTCTGTTGGGTCCGGGCATTTTGAGCTTCATGTACCCGTAATGGGGTATGGCTTGGAAAATTGTAAATGCTTCTCGCCCTAGCAGAGCGTGGTATCCACTGCTGAACGGGGCCACTTGAAACGTGACCTCCTCGGATCTGTAAATATCCGGCGTGCCGAACACCACATCCAGTGTGATTTTTCCTGAACAACACGCTTCCCGACTTGGAATTATTCCCCTAAAAGTTGTGTTGCTTCGCTCAATGCGGCTCCAGTCAATTTCCATTTTTCGCAGGGTTTCCTTGTAGATGAGGTTGAGTCCGTTGCCGCCGTCTATGAGTACCTTTGTAAGTCGGAAGCCGTCCACTATCGGACTGAGGACCAATGCGGCTGGTGCTCGGGCTGTCCGGAATTTAGGTTCGTCACTGGCATTAAAGGTGATAGTCGTGTCACTCCATGGGTTTATTGTTGCTACTTAGTAGACTTCAGCAAGGTTGCGGAGCGTTCATTTCCTTGCATTGTTTGATGTGAAGGTCACAAAGACTGTCGACACCGTACTGGGGAGGTATTCTTCGGGTGCTGGAGTTAAGAGCTCCTCGCCACTTTGGGCCACCTGCCGTAGTATCCAACATGCTCTAAGGTTGTGTGTTGGTGTGGCTTCCCCTGAATTATGAATTTTACAGGGTCCATTAAGCCATCCTTCCATTACGGTCCCGTACCCTGTAGAGGGTTTTGTTTTTTGATGTTTGGCTCAGATGCCTGGCGATAATGCGCCCTTTTGTATCGGACTCGTGTTATATTCGGGGCCGGATTGTCCCAGAATTTATCTTCGGTTTTCCGAACGCTTTCAGTCGCACAGTACTTTCATACTATGGATGTCAAGTCAGCGAATCGTGTAATTTCACGGCGACTTATGGCGTTGAGGATTCCAATGTCCGTGAAGTTGTTACAAAAGAGTGAAATTGCTTCTTTCTCACGGCAGTCCTTTGTCCTGTTCATAACCAGGAGGAATCTGGCCCAGTAGTGGTGTACTGTTTCTCCGGGCTCTTGCCGTATTAGGGATAAATCCCGCATAGTTGGGTGGGCGGGTGGAATTAAATCCGGAACCCTGCCCGATGTAAGATTCAGGGGCCAAGCGGTTTCCAAATTCAGAAGCCGGCTTTCTTGGACATTATTCAATGAATCAGGCCTGCTGCGTGACTTTAGGTTCAGGGTTTGGGCAACATCCTCCCCTCCGCGGGTATCCATCTTGGAGGGATCAGGAATCCGGACACATCTGGTCCTTAGGGCGGGCGAAGACTCGCCGCATTGTTCTTCCACCACTTCGACGTGATGGGTGATCTGGGGAGAGTCAATCTCTCTCTGATCGGGTTTAAACCCAATCTGGTCGTAATCAGTAGCGACTCCCAAGGCCGCGATGCGATCCAAGAGCTTGTTCAGGGAGAGGAGCTCCATCGGATCTAACTGCTCGGCAAGCTCCGAGCTGATGTGAAGATTGCTTTCGATGGCCTGAGAGGTCATCGTCGGCGCGGTGGCCGGACAGGCGGTCATCAAAAACCTGCCTAGCCGGAGAGTTTGGCCGACAGCTAAAGCTCCTTTAGCAACGACGCCGTCTTTAAAGACGGGATGCGGGATCCTTCCTGATGGTGACGACATAGTGGAACTCTCAATGAAAGCACCAATGTCGGTGTCAAAACCGGCGGATCTCGGGTAGGGGGTCCCGAACTGTGCGTCTAGGCGGATGGTAATAGGAGACAAGGGACACGATGTTTTTACCCAGGTTCGGGCCTTCTCGATGGAGGTAAAACCCTACTCCTGCTTGATTAATATTGATGATATGGGTAGTACAAGAGTAGATCTACCACGAGATCGGAGTGGCTAAACCCTAGAATCTAGCCTATGGTATGATTGTTGTTCGTCCTATGGACTAAAACTCTCCGGTTTATATAGACACCGGAGAGGGCTAGGGTTACACAGAGTCGGTTACATTGGGAGGAGATCTTCATATCGTATCGCCAAGCTTGCCTTCCACGCCAAGGAAAGTCCCATCCGGACACGGGACGGAGTCTTCAATCTTGTATCTTCATAGTCCAGGAGTCCGGCCAAAGGTCTTAGTCTGGCCGTCCGGACACCCCCTAATCCAGGACTCCCTCAGCAACGCTTTGCATCGCCTGCCGAGCTCGCTCGTGCATTTGCGACAGCTCTTGTAGCAGATCGCTCGATGATTCGGGCACCTCCTCTTTGGGACGACCCGTCAATATACCTACAGACATAAGCACTGTCAGTTCTTTTCCTTGCCGAACTATGTAAAGGTAAGTCCAAACACATACTAAATATGCCGCCTCGCAGCCTCCTATTCTCCTTCACGGAGTCAGCCAGCTGGGCCCGCACGTCTTTTAGTTCCACGCCCAGCTCGGTGTTCGCATCTTGGAGTTTGTTCTTCTCCACCCTGACCTGTGTCAGTATACGTTCTCCCCGCGGCCAGTTGCCTTTGAGCTCCTGAACCTCCCGCACGTGCGACTTCTGGTGCCTTTTCTAGATGATCTAATGACTCTGTCATAAGATTTACACCTGTATTAATACTCCTTGTACATGATCATGTTTTCTCGATAGAGGGGAACATTACCAGACGCTGCCTTTTTGGATTTCTCTAGTTCGGTGGTAGCAGCAGTTAGCTAGGCTTGACACTTCTACAGCTCTTGAGACAATAGGTTGCTCTTCTCTTTGAGCACCTGGGTATACAACGATCCTTAAATCAGTTGCTTAAACTGCTTCAAGTCTCGGGGGCTACTTGTATATAATTATCAGAATTGTGCAAGTATGAACTTACCCGCCCATCTCGAAAGCTCAGATGTATGCATCACTCGAGTTAAAGGCATTAAAAGCCTCTTCTGAAAAACTAGGGTCGGGAAGAGCGGCCTGACGCTGTCGGTGTCAAAACCGGCGGATCTCGGGTAGGGGGTCCCGATCTGTGCGTATTAGGCTGATGGTAACCGGAAGCAAGGGACACGATGTTTACCCAGGTTCGGGCCCTCTCGATGGAGGTAAAACCCTACTTCCTGCTTGATTAATATTGAAGATATGAGTAGTACAAGAGTAGATCTACCACGAGATCGTAGAGGCTAAACCCTAAGAGCTAGCCTATGATGGTATGATTGTAATTGTGATCGGCCTTCTAAGGACCATCCTCTTCGGTTTATATAGACACCGGAGAGCTAGGGTTTACATGGAGTCGGTTACAAGGAAGGAAACATAATATCCGGATCGTCGAGCTTGTCTTCCATGCAAAGGACAGTCCCATCCGGACACGAGCCGAAGTCTTGAGTCTTGACGCTTCTATAGTCTGGACGATGAATATAGTCCGGCTGTCTAGATACCCCCTTATCCAGGACTCCCTCAGTAGCCCCTGAACCAGGCTTCAATGACGATGAGTCCGGTGCGCAGTCTTGTCTTCGTCATTGCAAGGCAGGTTCCTCCTTCCGAATATTCCAATGTTCCCATCATGACGAACAGTGTCCGGCATCTTCATCAATGTTGTACTCCTCGGCTTCAGTGTTTCAATAATGACAATTTCCACGTGTCGAGCGAATGCGAGGAGTCGAGGCATTTTTGCATTTTCCACCCTCGGTCCTTCGGGCTAGTTGTCTATTTGAAGAGACGGGGATTCCCAGATCCAAACCTCACTCTTCCTCCTCGAGCAAGCATCCAACAGAGCGCCCAGAAAAAACCATTCCAACATGGCCGGTCGTCGCAGCTCTTCTGCTCGCTCCCCTTGCCCCAAGCCGGGGGACTGGGGAGAGTGTTCAGTTCCCCATAGCCGTTTGGTAAAGTTACAAACCCAAGGGCTCCTCCCGCCAGCGTTCATGGTCCCTGTCCGAGCCGGAGTGGCCACCTATAACGGCGGAGAACAAGCGGAGAGATCCCCCAATCCATCTTCAGAGGAGCGAATATGCTTAATTGCACATCTATTAAGGGGCGTCGGGTTTCCTATTCATCCATTCCTTCGTGGGCTTCTGGAGTTCTACGGCCTCCAGCTGCACAATTTTACCCCAACCTCCATACTGCATATAGCAGGGTATGTCACCCTTTGTGAGCTATTTCTAAGCTATGAGGCTCATTTCAGATTGTGGAAGAAGCTGTTCTGCCTTGTCCCCCACAACCAGGGAGAATCCTTATGTCAAGTGGGCGGGGCCGAAGTATGGCGTATCGCTAAGACCGGATACCTATCCGGTACTCCCAAGAAGGCACCAGATAACTGGGCTTCAGAGTGGTTTTATATCGACGATGCTCCCCTTCCGGATCCAGTCCGGACGGGACTCCCCAAGTTCAGTAACACCCCGCCGAGGGCACGTCTAAGCTGGCGCCCCTGAGGCCCCCAAGAAGAGGATTCCAGGGAAATACATTTCCTGATGAGAAGGATAAAGTTACTGGCCAAATCCGGACTGACAATAGTCGAGGTGATGGCAATATGCATAATGCGGGGAGTGCAACCGCTACAATATCGGAGCAATCCCATGTGGCACTACAACGGGACAGATGATGCCACCCGTTGTGGCCGTAAGGGTCCGAACTCCCCCACCGCTCTGGCAAGGATACTGTCTGACCTATACAAAGGAGAAGAGGAAGACTTCCTCCATATCAAACCGCGGGACGGATTCTCCATGTATAATCCCCCAAACTGGGTAAGTCGTCATTTATTTTATCGCTTCACTTATTGTGGCGTTCTTTGCTAAAGTTGCCTACATCGATATTTCTGAGCAGGAACTGAGCAGGGACGTGGAAGGAATCTCCAGCCCTTCCCCGCAGCCAGAGGACCCCGAAAGGGCCCTGGATCCGGGACTCGAAGAAGACCCAGATGCGCCCGTGGAGCTTGTTGACGGGATATTTTATCTGGCGAGCCGTGATGGCACCCCGGTGGCTATCACCTCTGATTATCCCGGACTGTTACCTTCGTCGTGTGTAAGCCAAGCCGAAGACTCGATCATCCAAAGAGGATTCTCTCCTGATGTCACACCTTATCCCTGATATGTCGTGCTTTTGCAGAAGAGACGTTCGGAGCGCAGGGCCGAGCCCCTAGGGACCCGTCAGCCACAGGCGTCCGGATTGGGTAGACTTAAGAGGAAGGCGATTAGAACCGACACCCCTCTATGCTACCTCTTGAGCACTGCGTTGGATTTCCCCGAAGAGGAGAGGATGATGCAGTAAAGTAGCGTAAGTATTTCCCTCAGTTTTTGAGAACCAAGGTATCAATCCAGTAGGAGATCACGCACAAGTCTCTCGTACCTACACAAAACGATAGCTACTCGCAACCAACGCGATTAGGGGTTGTCAATCCCATCACGGTTACTTACAAGGGTGAGATCTGATAGAGATGATAAATAATATTTTTGGTATTTTTGATATAGAGATGCAAAGTAAAAAGTAAAAGGCAAAGTAAAAACAAATCAAGTAAATAAAGTAATGGAGATTGATATGATGAGAATAGACCCGGGGGCCATAGGTTTCACTAGTGGCTTCTCTCAAGAGCATAAGTATTCTACGGTGGGTGAACAAATTACTGTTGAGCAATTGATAGAAAAGAGAATAATTATGAGATTATCTAGGTATGATCATGTATATAGGCATCACGTCCAAGACAAGTAGATCGAAACGATTCTGCATCTACTACTATTACTCCACTCATCGACTGCTATCCAGCATGCATCTAGAGTATTAAGTAAACAGAGTAACGCTTTAAGCAAGATGACATGATGTAGAGGGATAAATTCATGCAATATGATAAAAAACCCATCTTGTTATCCTCGATGGCAACAATACAATACGTGCCTTGCAACCCTTTCTGTCACTAGGTAAGGACACCGCAAGATTGAACCCAAAGCTAAACACTTCTCCCATTGCAAGAACTACCAATCTAGTTGGCCAAACCAAACGGATAATTCGAAGAGACTTGTAAAGATAACTCAATCATACATAAAAGAATTCAGAGAAGAATCAAATATTGTTCAGAGATAAGCTGGATCATAAACCCACAATTCATCAGTCTCAACAAACACACCGCAAAAAGAAGATTACATCGAATAGATCTCCAGAAGAGAGGGGGGAACATTGTATTGAGATCCAAAAAGAGAGAAGAAGCCATCCAGCTAATAACTATGGACCCGAAGGTCTGAAGTAAACTACTCACACTTCATCGGAGAGGCTATGGTGTTGATGTAGAAGCCCTCCATGGTAGATGCCCTCTCCGGCGGAGCTCCGGAATAGGCCCCAAGATGGGATCTCGCGGGTACAGAAGGTTGCGGCGGTGGAATTAGGTTTTTGCCTCCGTATCTAATCTGACGGGGGTACGTAGGTATATATAGGAGGAAGGACTACGTCGGTGGAGCAACAGGGGGCCCACGAGGCAGGGGGCGCTTGGAGTAGGGTCCAAGTCTCCTGCATCAGGTTCGGTGAGAAAATCACGTTCCCGAAGGTTTTATTCCGTTTGGACTCCGTTTGATATTCTGTTTCTTCGAAATACTGAAATAGGCAAAAAAAACAATTCTGGGCTGGGCCTACGGTTAATAAATTAGTCCCAAAAATAATATGGAAGTGGGAAATAAAGCCCAATATAGTCCAAAACAGTAGACAAAGTAGCATGGAGTAATCAAAAATTATAGATACGTTGGAGACGTATCAAGCATCCCCAAGCTTAATTCCTGCTCGTCCTCGAGTAGGTAAATGATCAAAAAGAATTTTTGATGCGGAGTGATACTTTGGCATAATTTCAATGTAAATATTCTTAATTGTGACATGAGTATTCAGATCCTAAAGATTCAAGACAAAAGTTCATAATAACATAAAAGTAATAATACTTCAAGCATACTAATCAAAGCAATCATGTCTTCTCAAAATAGCATGTTTAAAGAAAGTTATCCCTACAAAATCATATAGTCTGGCTATGCTCTATCTTCATCACACAAAGTATTTAATCATGCACAACCCCGATGACGAGCCAAGCAATTGTCTCATACTTTAGTAATCTCAAAACTTTTTCAACTTTCACGCAATACAGGAGCGTGAGCCATGGACATAGCACTATAGTTGGAATAGAATGGTGGTTGTGGAGAAGACAAAAAGGAGTAGATAGCCTCACATCAACTAGGCGTATCAACGGGCTATGGAGATTCCCATCAATAGATATCAATGTGAGTCAGTAGGGATTGCCATGCAACGGATGCACTAGAGCTATAAGTATATGAAAGCTCAACAAAAGAAACTAAGTGGGTGTGCATCCAACTTGCTTGCTCAAGAAGACCTAGGGCACTTTTGAGGAAGCCCATCATTGGAATCTACAAGCCAAGTTCTATAATGAAAAATTCCCACTAGTATATGAAAGTGATAACATATGAGACTCTCTATCATGAATATCATGGTGCTTATTTTAAAGCACAAGTGTGGAAAAAGGATAGTAGCATTGTCCCTTCTCTCTTTTTCTCTCATTTTTTTATTTTTTTTATTTTTTTTCTTTTGGTGGGCTTCTTTGGCCTCTTTTTTATTTTTTTATTTGGGCTTCTTTGGCCTCTTTTATTTTTAATAAAGTCCGGAGTCTCATCCCGACATATGGGGGAATCATAGTCTCCATCATTCTTTCCTCACTGGGACAATGCTCTAATAATGATGATCATCACACTCTTATTTTTCTTACAACTCAACAATTACAACTCAATACTTAGAACAAGATATGACTCTATATGAATGCCTCCGGCGGTGTACCGAGATATGCAATGAATCAAGAGCGACATGTATGAAAATTATGAAGATGGCCTTGCCACAAATACAATGTCAACTACATGTTCATGCAAAGAGCAATATGACAAAAGTAATGTGTGTCATATGAACGGAACGGTGGAGAGTTGCATGGCAATATATCTCGGAATGGCTATGGAAATGCCATAATAGGTAGGTATGGTGGCTGTTTTGAGGAAGGTATATGGTGGGTGTATGATACCGACGAAAAGTGCGCGGTATTGGAGAGGCTAGCAATGGCGGAAACGTGAGAGTGCGTATAATCCATGGACTCAACATTAATCAAAAGAACTCATGCACTTATTGCAAAAATTTAGAAGTCATCAAAAACCAAAGCATTAAACGCATACTCCTAGGGGGATAGATTGGTAGGAAAAGACCATGGCTCGTCCCCGACTGCCACTCATAAGGAAGACAATCAATAAATAAAATTGTGCTCCGACTTCATCACAAGCGGTTCACCATACGTGCATGCTATGGGAATCACAAACTTGAACGCAAGCATTCTTTAAATTCATAATTACCCCTACTAGCATTGCTTTAATATTATCACCTCCATATCTCAAAACAATTATCAAGCATCAAACTTATCTTAGTATTCAATGCACTCAAAAGAAAGTTTCACAAATCTTGAATACCAAGTATATTAACTTTAAGCAAATTACCATGCTATTAACAACTCTCAAAATAATCTAAGTGAAGCATGAGAGATCAATAGTTTCTTTAAAACAAATCCACCACCGTGCTCTTAAAGATCTAAGTGAAGCACTAGAGCAAAAATTAATACGCTCAAAAGATATAAGTGAAGCACTATGAGCAAAACTATCAAGCTCAAAAGATATAAGTGAAGCACATAGAGTATTATAGCAAATTCCAAATCATGTATGGCTCTCTCAAAAGGTGTGTACAGCAAGGATGATTGTGGCAAACTAACAAGCAAATACACAAATAATAAAGACACTCCAAGCAAAACAGATGACATGTAGTGAATAAAAATATAGCTCCAAGTAAATTACCGATGGAAGTAGACGAAAGAGGGGATGCCCGGCATGTCCGATGGGTGCTAGGCGAAGATATCCCAATTCTCGCGTAAGAAGTAGCCCAGTGCGGCGTCCATAGCGGGGTTCAACTGTGTCCCGATGGAAGCTGTCTTCATGGGGTCCGTTGGGTGGACTTGGAATTTGACTATATCATCCGTGGGTTTGAATGAGGTGGACTTGGGTCGCTTGTAGAGTATCACGTCGTCCCTGTCCATGGTGGCGCGCAGCATTGTTAATTCTTCTGCCGCTAGGGCTTCGGATAGTGCTTCCAAGGCTAGTGTTGCGGTTTTGTTTTCGGCGCGGAGTGCGACATCCGGATCACTAGCTAGAGTGATAATTCCATTGGGTCCGGGCATTTTAAGCTTCATGTACCCGTAATGGGGTATGGCTTGAAAGCTTGCAAACGCATCCCGCCCTAGAAAGGCATGGTATCCGTTGTTGAAATGAGCCACTTGGAAAGTGATTTCTTTGGACCTGTAATTCTCTAGGGTGCCGAATACCACATAGAGTGTGATTTTCCCCGCACACCGTGCCTCTCAACTAGGGATAATTCCCCTGAAGGTTGTGCCGCTTTGTTCAATGCGGCTTTGGCCAATCTCCATCTTCTTGAGTGTTTCTTCATAGATTAGGTTTAATCCACTTCCGCCGTCCATGAGTACTTTAGTGAGCCGAAAGACGTCCACTATTGGGCTGAGGACCAGAGCGGCCGATGCCCGGACGGATTGGAATTGGGTTCGTCACTGGCATTGAAGGTTATAGCAGTGTTGTTCCACGGATTTATTTTTGCCACATGGCAAATTTCAGCGGAGCTTTGATGCGCTCGCTTGCGCCTATTATTTGAGGAGAAGGTCGCGAAGACTGTTAGTACCGTATTGTGTTCCTTGGCGGGATGTGGTTCTGCTTTGTGGTTCTTGAGGAGATCCTCGCCACTCTTAGCTACCTGCCGGATTATCCAACATGCTCTAAGGCTATGGGTCGGCGTTGCATCCGGCGTGCTATGAATCTTACATGACCCGTTAAGCCATTCTTGCAATATGGTTCCATGCCCTGGGGCGGGTTTTGGTTTCTTGGGAATTGAGTTGGTCGACTTACGAGAGTTCGGCTGTTTAGTTCGGACAAAGGTTCTGGTGAGGCCCGTACTATCCCAAAATTCTGTTTGGGTCTTCCAGGCACTTTCCATCGCACAGTACTTCTATACTATGGTTGCCAAGTCCATAAAGTGCACTATGTCACGGCGACTTATAGCATTAAGGAGTCCTTTGTTCGTGCAATTTCTGCAGAAAAGAGAGACTACGTCCTCCTTGTGGCAGTCCTTGACTTTATTAAGAGCAAGGAGAAATCTAGCCCAGTAAAGGTGTACCGTCTCCTGGGGCTCCTGCCTGGGAGAGACAGTTTAAGTCCGAGCGGGCGTTTTTAGCCAAATCCGGATTCTGATCCGATCTGACGTCCGGGGGCACGGGAAGTACCGAGCCCGACAGTTTGGGATCTGGAGAATTACCTAATCCCTTCGGCCCAACACCCGATTCTAAGTCCGGGACCAGGGTCATGTCTTCCTTTGGGTGGGTGTTCGGCTCACTGAGTTCGGTGATCCAGACATAATTCGTCCTCAAAGTTGAGGGGCAACCCAGGTGTGGTTCCTCCACTACTGCTATCTCATAGGTGGCCGGCGGGGATCTAATGTCCCTCTGGTCAGGTTTAAGCCCAATCCGGTCGTAGTCCGTAGCAACTCCCAAAGCGGCAATGCGATCCAAGAGCTCGTTAAGAGAGGAGAGCTCCATCGAATCCATCTGTTCGGCGAGCTCCGAATCGATGCGAAGGTTATGCGTGATGACCAGAGAGGTCATCATCGGCGCGACAGCCGATGGGGCGGTCATAATGAAGCCGCCAAGCTGGAGAGTCTGGCCTACAGCCAGCGCTCCCCCAGAAGTGATGTCGTCCTTGACAACGAGACGAGCCATTGAGCCTTTGCAGCGATGACACAGAGGAACTCTCAATGAAAGCACCAATGTCGGTGTCAAAACCGGCGGATCTTGGGTAGGGGGTCCCGATCTGTGCGTCAGGCTGATGGTAACCGGAACCAAGGGACACAATGTATACCCAGGTTCGGGCCCTCTCGATGGAGGTAAAACCCTACTTCCTGCTTGATTAATATTGAAGATATGAGTAGTACAAGAGTAGATCTACCATGAGATCGTAGAGGCTAAACCCTAAGAGCTAGCCTATGATGGTATGATTGTAATTGTGATCGGCCTTCTAAGGACCATCCTCTCGGATTATATAGACACCGGAGAGCTAGGGTTTACATGGAGTCGGTTACAAGGAAGGAAACATAATATCCGGATCGCCGAGCTTGTCTTCCACGCAAAGGAGAGTGCCATCCGGACACAAGCCAAAGTCTTGAGTCTTGACGCTTCTATTGTCCGGACGATGAATATAGTCCGGCTGTCCGGATACCCCCTTATCCAGGACTCCCTCAACGGCGCCGATGATTCATGGCGCTTTCCACTTCGGAGTTTGTGGCAGATACTTTATCTGAATCCTCCGCAGAAGGACAATCTGATGTCACTTCCGCGTTAGCCTCAGTCCTTGAGACATGGTCTGGAATCCGGCTAGTAGAGGCATGACCGTCAGGATCCCCGGACACAGTCCGGCAAATGTTTTTCCTGATAAGACACAACGGATAGTGTCATACTTTAAGATGACAACCATGGAGCATATTTAAAATCATACCTCTTCAATGAAGGCTCGGCCATATCTCTATTTTCCTTCCTCTTCGAAGGCCTGCCCGTCGTAGGCACCGCCTTCTTGCACGTCGCCTCAGGTGCAGCATGGCGCGCCGACCGCCTCCCCTTTAGAGCATAATATAGTGCGGTGGGTAAGGCGGAAAGAGGAAGTTCTCTCGAAGGACGAGTCTCCTGATTACTTACATGCGATGCAGGGAGAAGGCCGGGATAGTCAGCAATGATGGGCACTTCGGTGCCATTGCAGCTCGCCTGGTAAAACACCCCTTCCCCGAGCTCCATGAATATATCTGGATCCTCTTCGAATCCGGGGTCAAGGGCCTGGTTGTGGTCGTCTGGCTGTGGTGCGGGGCTGTGGATCTCCCTGGTGATTTTCCGCCATTCCTGTTATAAATGGACGAATTAATATTTATGAAAAAAGATTCATGGAATTAATGGAGTAGAGTAATGGCATGGAAACTCGCCCAGCTGGGAGGGTTGTACATGGAAAATCCATCCCTGGGCTTAATGCGGATGAACTCCTCCTCCTCCCCTTTGTATAATCCAGACAGTATTTTTGCCAAAGCAGCGGAAGTGTCCGGACCCTTCCGGCCATAGCGGGTGGCATCATCTTCTCCATTGAAGTGCCACATAGGGTCCCCTCGGTATTGGAGTGGCTGAACCCCTCGCATTATGGATATCGCCATAACCTCGACTATTGACAATCTCGATTGAGCGAGCATCTTTATCTTGCTCATCAATTGGTGGACTTCCATGTTATCTTCCTCCCTGAGGGTCCGGGGACGCCAGCCGAGGCGCTTCTTCAATGGAGCATTTGAAAATTCAGGAAGACCCCTTCGGATTGGGTCAGGAAGGGAGATGTCCTCAACATAGAACCATTTGGAAGGCCATTCTTCAGATGCCTTCTTTGGCATACCGGATAGGTATCCGGTCCCAGCGATGCGCCATATCTCGGCTCTGCCCACTTGGAATATTAATCCCTCTTGATTATGGGGGACGAGGCAGAACAGCTTCTTCCATAGCTCAAAATGGGCCTCGCGGCCCAGGAATAGCTCGCAAAGAGCAACGTAACCCGCGATGTGCAGGATAGAGGCGGGAGTAAAATTGTGCAGTTGGAGGCCATAGTGCTCCAGAAGTCCTCGGAGGAACGGATGGATTGGAAATTCGACGCCTCCCAATAGATAGGGAACAAAGCATACTCGTTCCCCCTGGATGGGTTGGGGAACTTCTCCGTTTGCTCCCCATCATCGAAGGAAGCAAATCCGGATCGAACGGGGACTAGATCTGTGGGGGGAAGAAATCCCTGTGTCTGCAGCTTCACCAGTTGACTGTGGATACTGAACACTTTTCCCAATCACCCTGTTTGGGGCCGTGAGGGCGGGAAGAAGAGCTGGGAGCGCTAGCCGTGTTGGGGTGGTTTCTGCGGGCAAGCTCTGAGGATTCCTCGTTTGGGGGAGATGGTGTGTATTAGATCTGAAGATCCCCGTCTCCTTAAATAGACAATTTTCTCACATGGTCAGGGTGGTAAGTGCAAAAATGCCCCGACCTCTCGCATTCGCTCGACACGTGGAAGCTGAAATCATGAAGGTGCAGAAGCCGATGAGCGCAACATTAAATGGAAAAGTCGGATAGTGCTCTTTAAGACAGGTACTTTAAAGTATTCAGAGAAGGAACCCGCCTTGCAATGCCGAAGACAATCTGCGCGCCGGACTCATCATCATTGAAGCCTGGTTTGGGGGCTACTGAGGGAGTCCTAGATTAGGGCATCCTCGGATAGCCAGACTATATACATGGGCCGGACTGTTGGGCTATGAAGATACAAGATAGAAGACTTTTCCCCGTGTCCGGATGGGGCTCTCCTTTGCATGGAAGGCAAGCTTGGCGATTCAGATATGTAGATTCCTTTCTCTGTAACTGACTTTGATTAACCCTAGCCCCCTCTGGTGTCTATATAAACCGGAGGGTTTAGTCCGTAGGACAACAATCATAATCTCCTAGGCTAGGCTTCTAGGGTTTAGCCATTACGATCTCATGGTAGATCAACTCTTGTAATACTCATATTCATCAAGATCAATCAAGCAGGAAGTAGGGTATTACCTCCATAGAGAGGGCCCGAACCTTGGTAAACATTTTGTCCCCCGCCTCCTGTTACCATTAGCCTTAGACGCACAGTTCGGGACCCCCTACCCGAGATCCGTCGGTTTTGACACTGACACCCACCTTGGTTGCTCCAAAACCACAAGAGCCATTGATGTTGTACTTAGCAGCAACCAACCAAGTGGTTAGTGCAGCCCTGGTGGCACAGCGGGAAGTGGATGAGGTAGAGAGTGAGCAAAGACCGGCAAAGTCAGATAAGGATCAGGATAGAAGTAAGCAGGGCAGTGATGGCAACCCCAAGAACACGGCAAGGAAGAAAGTGGTGCAGCACCCAGTGTACTTCATCAGTTCCTTGTTACAAGGGGCTCGATCGAGGTACTTTGGCGTGCAAAAAATGATCTTTGGTATCATCATGGCCTCAAGGAAACCACGCCACTACTTCAAAGCCCATGAGATTACAGTTGTCACTCGCTTCCCGTTGCAAAGGATACTCCAAAACCCCGAGGCTACTGGCAGATAGTGGAGTGCTTTGGAGTTATCCAGATTTGTTCTGAAGTTTGAGAGCACATAAAAAATTTAGAGCAGGGCATTGGCAGAGTTTATTGCAGAATGGACGCCACCCCCTGATGAGGAAGTGACAGAAATAGTTATCTCCGGCAAGGAAGCACCCCAAGAATGGATTAAGTATTTTGATGGTGCCTTTTCCCTACAAGGTGCATGGGCTGGCATGCTTCTTCTCGCACCCTCAAGGGAGCACTTGAAGTATGGCGTCCAGATGCATTTTGCCCGGGAAGAGATAACCAACAATACAACAGAGTATGAAGGGCTCCTTGTTGGGCTCAGGATTGCAGCAGAATTGGGAATCAAGAAACTAATTATTTGAGGAGATTCACAGCTTGTGGTGAGACAAGTCAACAAGGATTACCAAATTCCATTGATGGAGGCATACATTGAGGAAGTGAGAAGATTGGAGGAGCACTTTGATGGATTGCAAACAGAGCAAGTACCCCATGTGGAAAACAGCATAGCTGGTCATCTGTCAAAGTGTGCTGCGTAAAAGCTTCCTATGGAACCAGGAACTTTTGTTCTCCATCTTACTTAGCCCTCGGTATCCCCAGCAACAATGGCCCTGAAGAGGAGAAAGATGGACTCTGATAAGCCTCTCCTGGTAGAGCCTCGTGCTCCTGGCAGGGACCCTACCGGAAACTCACAACTTGCCGGCCCACATCCTCCCATCAAGACCACGTACCCACGGACGAGGAGTGTGCCCCTGTAGTTGAGGAGGTGCCTCTAGTCCTCGTTGTCGAGCCCTAGGCTCCAACTTGGGCAAGGCACATAGTCCACTTTCTCCAAACCGTAGAACTCCCCAATGACCAAGAAGAGGCTAAAAGAGTACCCCGGAGGGCCAGTATGTATCAGTTTGTCGATGATACTCTATACAGAAGAATGCCCAACGGTGTGAAATTGAAGTGCATCTGCCGGGAAGAAGGAAAGGAACTGTTGGCTGAGATACACAGAGGCATGTGCAGCTCCCACATTGGATCAAGGGAATTAGTTGGGAAAGCATTCTGTCAATGATTCTATTGGCCCACGGCCCTCCAAGATGCGGTCGAGCTAGTCACGAAATGTGAAGCCTGCCAGTTCCATTCCAAGAACATCCACCTGCCTGCCCAAGCTCTTCAAACAATGCCTTTATCATGGCCATTTTTGGCCTGGGGGCTCGATATCCTCGGCCCTTTCCCCCGAGCAATCGGTGGCTTTGAATTCTTGTTTGTTGCCATCAAAAAGTTAACAAAGTGGCCGGAAGTGACTCTCGTGAGAAAGGTGAGTGATCAGTCAGCTATCAAGTTCTTGAAAGAACTGGTGTGTCGTTTTGGATTTCTGGCAAGGATCATTACTGACAACTGCACCCAGTTCACTAAAACTAAGTTTTTTGACTCAATTTGTTTCGCAAAACCTCTGTACTTTGTGATGCTCATCTACTCTACCTCATCTACAACCTATTCACAGGGTCTTCTAACAGTTTGCCTCCAAAATGTCTGACCAGAGTGACAGCTAGAACAGATCTGAACAGCAATAGCAGTTGAGTGAGGGCACTAGTCCCTCCAGCAGCTATGATGAGGGCAGCAGGAGCACACCTAGTAACTTGCCCAACGCATCTACTAGAGCAAGGAAGAAGGGAACTTCAGATTCAGAAGATGAAGATTATGTTGCAGCAGAGGATGAGGCCACTGTCGGTGTCAAAACCGGCGGATCTCGGGTAGGGGGTCCCGAACTGTGCATCTAAGGCTAATGGTAACATGGCCCTCTTGATGGAGGCAGGGGACACAATGTTTACCCAGGTTCGGGCCCTCTCGATGGAGGTAATACCCTACTTCCTGCTTGATTGATCTTGATGATATGAGTATTACAAGAGTTGATCTACCACGAGATCGTAGAGGCTAAACCCTAGAAGCTAGCCTATGATTATGATTGTTGTTGTCCTACGGACTGAACCATCCAATTTATATAGACACTGGAGGGGGCTAGGGTTACACAGAGTTGGTTACAGAGAAGGAGATCTACATATCTAGATTGCCAAGCTTGCCTTCCACGCAAAGGAGAGTCCCACCTGGACACGGGACGAAGTCTTCAATCTTGTATCTTCATAGTCCAACAGTCCGGCAAAAGTATATAGTCCGGTTGTCTGAGGACCCCCTAATCCAGGACTCCCTCAGTAGCCCCTGAACCAGGCTTCAATGATGATGAGTCCGACATGCAGATTGTCTTCGGCATTGCAAGGCGGGTTCTTCTCCACAATCCCTGAGTACCTGTTGTAACGAGCAGTGTCCGGCTTTCCCATTAATGATGCACCCCTCGGCTTCTGTACCCTAATAATGGCAGTCCCCACGTGTCGAGTGAATGCAAGAAGTCGGGGCATTTTTACATTTGCCACCCTGACCATGTTAGTAACTCGTCTATTAAAGAGACGGGGATCCTCAGATCCAAATCACAACATCTTCCCCCAATGAGTATCCATCAGAGCACGCCCGAAAAAAGCCATTCCATCATGGTCGGCCGCCGCAGCTCCTCCTCTCGCTCCCGCAATGCTAAGCCAGGTGATTGGGAGAATTTTTATATCCCCCACGGTCGATTGGTGGAGTTGCGAACCTAGGGGTTTCTCCCGCCTGCATACATGGTCCCTGTCCGAGCCGAACTAGCCACTTACAATGGCGGGGAGCAAGCGGAGAGTTTTCCCAACCCATCCAGGGGGGCGGGTATGCATTGTCCCTTACTTGCTGAGGGGACTCGGATTTCCAATCCATCCGTTCCTACGCGGGCTCCTGGAGTTCTACGGCCTCCAGCTGCATAACTTCACACCTGCCTCCATACTACACATCGCATGCTATGTCACCTTCTGCGAGCTATTTCTGGGCTGTGAAGCTTATTTCAAGCTATGGAAGAGGCTATTCTGCCTCGTCCCCCGCACTCAGGAGGGGTCAATATATCAAGTGGGCGGAGCCGAAATATGGCGTATCGCCGGGACCGGATACATGTCCGGTACTCCGAAGAAGACATCCGAAGATTGGCCTTCGGAGTGGTTTTATATGGAGGATGTCCCCCTTCTGGACCCTATTCGGATGGGCCTTCCTAAGTTTGCTAATGCCCCGTTGAAGAAATGCCACAGCTGGTGCCCCCGGAGCAACCAGGAGGAAGATAACAGAGAGGTCCTTTACCTGATGGGCAGGATAAAAATGATGGCCAAATCAGGACTGATAATAATCGAGGTTATGTCAATATGTATAGTGCGGGGGTGCATCCACTTCAGTATCAGGGGAAACACATGTGTCACTTCAATGGAGAAGACGATGCCACCCGTTGCGGTCGTAAAGGTCCGGACTCCGCCACCGCTCTGGCGAAAATACTATCCGATTTGTACAAAGGACAAGAAGAGGAGTTCATCCGTATTAAGCATTCTCCAGGTACAACCCCCCAAGCTAGGTGAGCTGCTATCTTTTACTCCAGTCCTTCCCGCATTCTTCATCACAAATATTTACCTTGCTAATTCATAGCAGGAACTGCGAAAAGCTATGAGGGAGGTCCACAGCCCGTCTCCATAGCCAGAGGACCCCGACCGGGCCCTCGACCCCGGACTCGAAGAAGATCCGAACGTATTTGTGGAGCTCATTGACAGGATGTTCTATCAGCTAAGATGTGATGGTGCCTTGGTGGCCATCATAGCCGATTACCCTGGCCTACTCCCTACATCGCATGTAAGTAAAACCGGAGTCCCAACTTCCGAGAAGGATCCCTTTTTTGCACCTTACCCACCGCACACATATTGCATCTTCCAGGGAAGGCCATCGGGGCGTCGTGCCGAACCCGCGGTGACTCATCAACAAGGGGCACCGAAGTCGGGTAGGCTCAAAAGGAAGGCGGTCAGGACCGAGACACTATCGCAGAGGTATGATTAAAAACCTGCTCCGTGATTATCGTCTTTAAAACATAATAATGTATGTGGTTCCTGGCAGAAAAAACGCTCGTCGGACTGTGTCTGGAGAGCCTGCCGGCCACGCCTCCACCAGCCGAACTCCAGAGCCGGACTTAGGGCAGAGGCTAACGCGGGGACAATGCCAGATGGTCCTCCTACGGAGGATGCAGATAGACTGCCCGCTACGAATTCTGAAGTGGAGAGCGCCATGAATCACAGGCGTCGCCGGGCCGTACTTCGCGACCCTAATTTCTCCGAAGAGGCGTTCAATGCCTTCAACTCAGGAGACGCATGCATCCGAGCTGCTCAAGACGGCCTTGCCAGAGCCACGGACCAGTATGTAAAGGATATTAGGGTAAGAAAATCCGATAATTATGTATATCAGTAGCCCCTGAGACTTGAAACAGTTGGCACAACTGATTTAATGATCATTGTATGCATATGTTCTTACGGAGAAGAATACCCAGTTGTCTCAAGAGCTAGAGGAGTGCAAAGCCCAGCTATGGGCCGCAGTTGCCGGAATGGAGGAGTCCAAGAAGGCCTCATCTGATAATACTTGTCTTGATCGAAAAGAATGTAATGACATGTACCGGTTAGTATTCGGCATGCATGCAAATCTAACAATAGATTCTACAGACAATCCCGGAGGTAATCCGGAGATCATACCAGGGGATGAGCAACATGCTCAACGACAGCTAGAGGTTGGCGAGCATGTGCTTACACGGGTTATTCGAGAGAAAAATGATCTCCAGGATGCCCATACCCGGCTGGGCATTGAACTAAAAGGTGTTCGAGCCCAACTTGCTGACTCTGTGAAGGAGAATAAGAGGCTTCGACGCGGAATTTTTAGTAAGTGCTCAAACGAACCTTTATAAAGTTTGGTGAAGAAATAGGCTAACAGAGTTATGTCTGTATGTATGCTGACAGGTCGTCCCTAAGAGGAGATGCCCGGATCTGCAGGCGATCTTCTGCAAGATCTCTCACAACTGCACGAACAAGTTTGGCAGGTGATGCAAGGTATTGCCCAGGCCTTGTGGCCGTTCGCCTCCCTGCTAGGAGGCAAGGGGGAGCTTGTAGAGATGCTCAAGGGAGCGTGGCGGCGCTTTCGATTATGGAAGATATCGGCCTGCCGACAGGGTGCAAGGGAAGCATGGGCCATGGTGAAGACGCGATACACCAAGGCTGACCCGAACCACATGGTCGATGTCAGGCCTGTAGGGTCAGATGGGAAGGAGATCCACATTAGTCTGGTATATGACCAGGTAGCATTAACCGCAAAGTATTCCCAACAGGATTGTAGGCTAGACAGCATGTTGGATGGGATAGAAGAAGAATTTGGTCAGTCCACTACACCACGACAGTGCATTCCCTACTGACATGTGTTGGCAAAAGTCAATTTCGCCGACCGACTGTTGGTCGGAAAAACTTCTATCAAACTGTTGGTCGGTAATACTCATGTGTCCCAATCAACTATCGGTCGGGAATGCAGACGTCTAAGTGACTTTGTACTTCAAATGACATATTTTGTCCCTAGCCGGATTGTAAATCATTTCTCATGGCGGACCTTTTCGCTTCAACCTCTGGACCCGACAGTCCGGAGTGTATCCGAGTACCCGCTCAGTTATGTAAACCGGGGTACGCGTGGAAACCAGGCGTAGGGGTCATAAGTGCTTGAACACACAAGTACCCAACTAGTTATGTTATATTACATGGATAGTAAGAAACATCTTCCAGGGAGAATAGTTCCGTTAGGGGTTCCTTTCCCTGGGTACGCATGCATTAATGTGTATGTCCAAACTGCGAATGGAGACGCGGAATATGAAACATCTAGGGGTTTATATTTGTAAATTGGTAAAAACATCTTTTGTTCACTGACCGAATATTTCCTTAAGAACACTAGCTTTCGGCTTCACCCAGTCTGAGGTACACGTCTGGCTGACCCGGTAGTAACAATCGCAGAGGTGCTCCCCTTATGCCCTAGCCAAACTAACGGGAATGTAGGGAGCCAGGCAACCCAGCTTGGCCAAAACTTAAGTCATATCGATGCATATAGTGGCGAAAAAAGGTACATACGGAAAAATGACACATATGTAGTGGGCATAAAGCCCGGGATATAATTGTATTAAGCTTCTGTATAAGAAGCCCCCAGGTATAGTGAGCGTGCATAGCACGTCAAGATTGTGTAGTCAAGACACACTTCAAGCTTTTAAGGCCATAAAAAGGAAAAAAGAAAAAGAGGATATAACTTGAAAAAGAAAAGCGGAGGTAAGGAGACAAACACAGAGTTCGGCACTAGGCATAGAATCTTCGGAGTCTAGCCGCGTTCCATGGGTTTGGCTCGAGTCGATTATCGGATGCATCATGCAGACGGTACGCCCCTCCGGTGAGAAATTTATAAATGATGAAGGGACCCTCCAACTTGGGCTTGAGCTTGTCCTTTCTCTTCTCCGGTAGGCATAGAACGAGTCCGCCAACGTTATAACTTTTGGCCCGTACTTTTCTGCTTTGATACCTGCGAGCATGTTGCTGATAGAATGCGGAACGGGCTTTCGCAATGTCGCACTCCTCCTCCAGGGCATCTAAACTGTCCTGTCGATTGATACGTCTCCAACGTATCTATAATTTTTGATTGCTCCATGCTACTTTATCTATTGTTTTGGACTATATTGGGCTTTATTTTCCACTTTTATATTATTTTTGGGACTAACCTATTAGCCGGAGGCTCAGCCCAGAATTGCTGTTTTTTGCCTATTTCAGTATTTCTAAGAAACAGAATATCAAACGGAGTCCAAACGGAATAAAACCTTCGGGAACGTGATTTTCTCACCGAAAGTGATCCAGGAGACTTGGACCCTACTCCAAGGAACAGCCGTGGAGGTCACGACGGTGGAGGGCGCCCCCCCTAGGCATGCCCCCCTACATCATGGGCCCCCTGTTGCTCCACCAACGTACGTCTTCCTCCTATATATACCAATGGACCCCCGTCATATCAGATACGGAGACAAAAACCTAATACCACTGCCGCAACCTTCTGTATCTGCGAGATCCCATCTTGGGGCCCGTTCCGGAGCTCCGCTGGAGAGGGCATCTACCATGGAGGGCTTCTACATCAACACCATAGCCTCTCCGATGAAGTGTGAGTAGTTTACTTCAGACCTTCGGGTCCATAGTTAGTAGCTAGATGGCTTCTTCTCTCTTTTTGGATCTCAATACAATGTTCTCCCCCTCTCTTGTGGAGATCTATTCGATGTAATCTTCTTTTGCGGTGTGTTTGTTGAGACCGATGAATTGTGAGTTTATGATCCAGCTTATCTATGAATAATATTTGATTCTTCTCTGAATTATTTTATGTATGATTGAGTTATCTTTGCAAGTCTCTTCGAATTATCTGTTTGGTTTGGCCAACTAGATTGGTAGTTCTTGCAATGGGAGAAGTGTTTAGCTTTGGGATCAATCTTGCGGTGTCCTTACCCAGTGACAGAAAGGGTTGCAAGGCACGTATTGTATTGTTTCCATCGAGGATAACAAGATGGGGTTTTTATCATATTGCATGAATTTATCCCTCTACATCATGTCATCTGGCTTAAGGCATTACTCTGTTTTTAACTTAATACTCTAGATGCATGCTGGATAGCGGTCGATGAGTGGAGTAATAGTAGTAGATGCAGAATCGTTTCGATCTACTTATCTCGGACGTGATGCCTATATACATGATCATACCTAGATAACCTCATAATTATTCGCTTTTCTATCAATTGCTCAATAGTAATTTGTTCACCCACCGTAGAATACTTATGCTCTTGAGAGAAGCCACTAGTGAAACCTATGTCCCCCGGGTCTATTCTCATCATATCAATCTCTATTATTTTATTACTTGCTTTGTTTTTACTTTACCTTTTACTTTTTACTTTGCATCTCTATATCAAAAATACCAAAAATATTATTTATCATCTCTATCAGATCTCACCCTCGTAAGTGACCGTGAAGGGATTGACAACCCCTAATCGCGTTGGTTGCGAGTAGCTATCGTTTTGTGTTGGTACGAGGGACTCGTGCGTGATCTCCTACTGGATTGATACCTTGGTTCACAAAAACTGAGGGAAATACTTACGCTACTTTACTGTATCATCCTCTCCTCTTCGGGGAAATCGAACGCAGTGCTCAAGAGGTAGCAAGAAGAATTTCTGGCGCTGTTGCCGGGGAGTTTGCGCAAAAGTCAACTATACCAAGTACCCATCACAATCCCTATCTCTCGCATTACATTATTTGCCTCTCGTTTTCCTCTCCCCCACTTCACCCTTGCCGTTTTATTCGCCCTCTCTTTCCAAATCTCCTCCTCTCTTTCTCTTTTGCCTTTTTTCAGTTGCCTTGTTGTTGCTTGTGTGTTGGATTACTTGTTTCCATGGCGCAAGATAATACCAAATTGTGTGATTTCTCGAACCAATAATAATGATTTCCTTAGTACTCCGATTGCTCCTCTTAATAATGATGAGTCTTGTGAAATCAATACCGCTTTGCTGAATCTTGTTATGAAAGATCAATTCGCCGGCCTTCCTAGTGAAGATGCCGCTACTCATCTAAAGAATTTTGTTGATTTGTGTGATATGCAAAAGAAGAAATATACAGATAACAATATCATCAAATTGAAGTTATTTCTGTTTTCACTTAGAGATCGTGCTAAAATTAGGTTTTCGTCTTTGCCTAAAAATAGTATTGATTCTTGGAACAAGTGCAAAGATGCGTTTATCTCTAAGTATTTTCCTCCCGCTAAGATCATCACTCTTAGGAATGATATTATGAATTTAAACAACTTGATCATGAGCATGTTGCCCAATCTTGGGAAAGAATGAAATTGATGCTTCGCGATTGCCCTACTCATGGTTAGAATTTATGGATGATCATACAAAATTTTTATGCCGGATTAAATTTTGCATCTAGAAATCTTTTAGATTAGGCCGCGAGAGGCACGTTTATGGAAATTACATTAGGAGATGCTACAAAATTGCTTGATAATATTATGGCTAATTATTCTCAATGGCATACCGAAAGATCTTCTAGTAAAAAAGTGCATTCTATAGAAGAAATCAATGTTTTGAGTGAAAAGATGGATGAACTTATGAAGATGTTTGCTAATAAAAATACTTCTCTTGATCCCAATGATATGCCTTTATCTACTTTGATTGAGAATAGCAATGAATCTATGGATGTGAAATTTGTTGGTAGGAATAGTTTAGGAAATAGCGCATATAGAGGGAATTTTAATCCTAGGCCTTATCCTAGTAATCCTTCTAATAATTATGGAAATTCCTACAACAAATCTTATGGAAATTTTAATAATATGCCCTCTGAATTTGAGAGCAGTGTTAAAGAGTTTATGAATTCACGAAAGAATTATAATGCTTTGCTTGAAGAGAAATTGCTTAAAGTTGATGATTTGGCTAGGAACGTTGATAGAAATTCTCTTGAAATTTATTCTTTAAAGCTTAGATCTATTCCTCCTAAGCATGATATCAATGAGTCTCTCAAAGCTATGAGAATTTCCATTGATGAGTGCAAGGAAAGAACCGCTAGGATGCGTGCTTCCAAAGATGCCTTTATTAAAGCGTGTTCTTCCAATTCCTATGAAAATCAAGATGAAGATCTAAAAGTTATTGATGTGTCCCCCATTAAATCTTTGTTTTGCAATATGAATCTTGATGAAACTGAATATGATCTTCCTTTACCTAGAAGGCGTGCTAAGAATTCGGAGTTTCTAGATCCTGATGATGAAATTGATGAAAGTAGGATTGAAAGGAATAAAAATCTTGATGTTGCTAAACCCACTATTTTGGATCTCAAGGAATTTAATTATGAAAATTGATCTTTGATTGGTTGTATTTCCTTGTTGCAATCCGTGCTAGATTCTCCTCATGCTTATAGTCAAAATAAGGCCTTTACCGAACACATTGTTGATGCCTTGATGCAATCATATGAAGAAAAACTTGAGTTGAAAATTTCTATCCCTAGAAAACTCTATGATGAGTGGGAACCTACTATTAAAATTAAAATTAAAGATTATGAGTTTCATGCTTTGTGTGATTTGGGTGCTAGTGTCTCCACTATTCCCAAAACTTTGTGCGATTTGCTAGATTTCCGTGATTTTGAAGATTGTTCTCTAAACTTGCATCTTGCGGATTCCACTATTAAAAAGCCTATGGGAAGGATTAATGATGTTCTTATTGTTGCAAATAGGAATTATGTGCCCGTTGATTTTATCGTTCTTGATATAGATTGCAATCCTTCATGTCCTATTATTCTTGGTAGACCTTTTCTTAGAACGATTGGTGCAATTATTGATATGAAGGAAGGGAATATTAGATTCCAATTTCCCTTAAATAAGGGTATGGAACACTTCCCTAGAAATAAAATAAAATTACCATATGAATCTATCATGAGAGCCACTTATCGATTGCCTACCAAAGATGGCAAAACCTAAATCTATCCTTGCTTTTATGCCTAGCTAAGGGCGTTAAACGATAGCGCTTGTTGGGAGGAAACCCAATTTTATTTTATGTTTTTTGTTTTTGCTTCTGTTTAGGAATAAATAATCCATCTACTTTCTATTTAGACGTGTTTTTATGTTTAATTAGTGTTTGTGCCAAGTAGAACCTATAGGATAAGCTATGATGATAGTTGATTTGATTATGCTGAAAAACAGAAACTTTGCGCTCATGAGAAAAAATTTAATAAATCACAAAAACGTGATTTTGCATTTATTATTTTGGCCCCTGAGCAATAAACAAATTTTCCAGTACTTCCTATTTTGGTAGAATTTTTAGAATTCCAGAAGTGTGCGTTAGTTACAGATTTCTACAGACTATTCTGTTTTTGACAGATTCTGTTTTTCGTGTGTTGTTTGCTTATTTCAATGCATCTATGGCTAATAAATTAGTTTATAAACCATAAGGAAGTTGGAATACATTAGGTTTAACACCAATATAAATAATGAATGAGTTCATTGCAGTACCTTAAAGTAGTCTTTCGTTTTCTTTCACTAACAGAGCTCACGAGATTTCTATTGAGTTTTGTGTTGTGAAGTTTTCAAGTTTTTGGTGAATTCTTTTGATGGATTATGGAACAAAGAGTGGCAAGAGCCTAAGCTTGGGGATGCCCATGGCACCCCCAAGATAATCCAAGGACACCAAAAAGTCAAAGCTTGGGGATGCCCCGGAAGGCATCCCCTCTTTCGTCTACTTCCATCGGTAATTTACTTGGAGCTATATTTTTATTCACCACATGTCATGTGTTTTTCTTGGAGCGTCTTGTATTATTTGCGTCTTTGCTTGTTAGTTTACTACAATCATCCTTGCTGTACACACCTTTTGAGAAAGCCATACATGATTCAGAATTTGCTAGAATAGTCCATGTGCTTCACTTATATCTTTTGAGCTTGATAGTTTTGCTCATAGTGCTTAACTTAAACCTTTTTGAGCGTAATAATTTTTGCTCTAGTACTTCACTTAGATCTTTTAGAGCATGGTGGTGGATTCGTTTTAAAGAAACTATTGATCTCTCATGCTTCACTTAGATTATTTTGAGAGTTGTTAATAGCATGGTAATTTGCTTAATGTTAATATACTTGGTATTCAAGATTTGTGAAACTTTCTTTTGAGTGTGTTGAGTACTAAGATAAGTTTGATGCTTGATAATTATTTTGAGATATGAAGGTGATAATATCAAAAGAATGCTAGTTGGGGTGATTATGAATTTAAAGAATGCTTGTGTTGAAGTTTGTGATTCCCGTAGCATGCACGTATGGTGAACCACTTTGTGATAAAGTCAGAGCACAATTTTATTTATTGATTGTCTTCCTTATGAGTGGCAGTCGGGGACGAGCGATGGTCTTTTCCTACCAATATATCCCCCTAGGAGCATGCGTGTTGTGCTTTGTTTTTGATGACTTCTAAATTTTTGCAATAAGTGCATGAGTTCTTTTGATTAATGTTGAGTCCATGGATTATACGCACTCTCACCCTTCCACCATTGCTAGCCTCTCTAATACCGCGCACTTTTCGCCGGTATCATACACCCACCATATACCTTCCTCAAAACAGCCACCATACCTACCTATCATGGCATTTCCATAGCCATTCCGAGATATATTGCCATGCAACTTTCCACCGTTCCGTTCATATGACACACATTACTTTTGTCATATTGCTTTTTGCATGAACATGTAGTTGACATTGTATTTGTGGCAAAGCCACCGTTCATAATTCTTTCATACATGTCACTCTTGATTCATTGCATATCCCGGTATACCGCCGGAGGCATTCCTATAGAGTCATATTTTGTTCTAAGTATCGAGTTGTAATTGTTGAGTTGTAAGAAAAATAAAAGTATGATGATCATCATTATTAGAGCATTGTCCCAGTGAGGAAAGGATGATGGAGACTATGATTCCCCCATAAGTCGGCATGAGACTCCGGACGAAATAAAAAAAAGAGTGGCCAAAAAAAGAGAGAAAAGGCCCAAATAAAAAAATGAGAGAAAAAGAGAGAAGGGACAATGCTACTATCCTTTTTCCACACTTGTGCTTTAAACTAGCACCATGATCTTCATGATAGAGAGTCTCATATGTTGTCACTTTCATATACTAGTGGGAATTTTTCATTATAGAACTTGGCTTGTATATTCCAATAATGGGCTTCCTCAAAAGTATCCTCGGTCTTCGTGAGCAAGCAAGTTGGATGCACACCCACTTAGTTTCTTTTGTTGAGATTTCATATACTTATAGCTCTAGTGCATCCGTTGCATGGCAATCCCTACTCACTCACATTGATATCTATTAATGGGCATCTCCATAGCCCATTGATACGCTTAGTTGATGTGAGACTATCTTCTCCTTTTTGTCTTCTCCACAACCACCATTCTATTCCACCTATAGTGCTATGTCCATGGCTCACGCTCATGTATTACATGAAAGTTGAAAAAGTTTGAGATTACTAAAGTATGAAACAATTGCTTGGCTCGTCATCGGGGTTGTGCATGATTAAATACTTTGTGTGATGAAGTTAGAGCTTAGCCAGACTATATGATTTTGTAGGGATAACTTTCTTTAACCATGCTATTTTGAGAAGACATGATTGCTTTAATTTGTATGCTTGAAGTATTATTACCTTTATGTTAATATGAACTTTTGTCTTGAATCTTTTGGATCTGAATATTCATGCCACAATTAAGAAGATTCACATTGAAATTATGCCAAAGTATCACTCCGCATCAAAAATTCTTTTTTATCATTTACCTACTTGAGGACGAGCATGAATTAAGCTTGGGGATGCTTGATACGTCTCCAACGTATCTATAATTTTTGATTGCTCCATGCCACTTTACTACTGTTTTGGACTATATTGGGCTTTATTTCCCACTTTTATATTATTTTTGAGACTAACCTATTAACCAGAGGCCCAGCCCAGAATTGCTGTTTTTCTGCCTATTTCAGTATTTCGAAGAAACAGAATATCAAACGGAGTCCAAACGGAATAAAACCTTCGCGAACGTGATTTTCTCACCGAATGTGATCCACGAGACTTGGACCCTGCTCCAAGGAACAGCCATGGAGGTCACGAGGGTGGAGGCCCCCCCCCCCCCCCGAGCACGCCTCTGCCTCGTGGGCCCCCTATTGCTCCACCGACGTACTCCTTCCTCCTATATATACCTACGTACCCCTGTCAGATCAGATACGGAGCCAAAAACCTAATTCCACCGCCGCAACCTTCTGTATCCGCGAGATCCCATCTTGGGGCCTGTTCCGGAGCTCCGCCGGAGAGGGCATCTACCACGGAGGGATTCTACATCAACACCATAGCCTCCCGATGAAGTGTGAGTAGTTTACTTCAGACCTTCGGGTCCATAGTTAGTAGCTAGATGGCTTCTTCTCTCTTTTTGGATCTCAATACAATGTTCTCCCCCTCTCTTGTGGAGATCTATTCGATGTAATCTTCTCTTGCGGTGTGTTTGTTGAGACCGATGAATTGTGAGTTTATGATCCAGCTTATCTATGAATAATATTTGATTCTTCTCTGAATTATTTTATGTATGATTGAGTTATCTTTGCAAGTCTCTTCGAATTATCCGTTTGGTTTGGCCAACTAGATTGGTAGTTCTTGCAATGGGAGAAGTGTTTAGCTTTGATATCAATCGTGCGGTGTCCTTGCCCAGTGACAGAAAGGGTTGCAAGGCACGTATTGTATTGTTGCCATCGAGGATAACAAGATGGGGTTTTTATCATATTGCATGAATTTATCCCTCTACATCATGTCATCTTGCTTAAGGCGTTACTCTATTTTTAACTTAATACTCTAGATGCATGCTGGATAGCGGTCGATGAGTGGAGTAATAGTAGTAGATGCAGAATCATTTCGATCTACTTGTCTCGGACATGATGCCTATATACATGATCATATCTAGATAACCTCATAATTATTCGCTTTTCTATCAATTGCTCAACAGTAATTTTTCACCCACCGTAGAATACTTATGCTCTTGAGAGAAGCCACTAGTGAAACTTATGTCCCCCGGGTCTATTCTCATCATATCAATCTCTATTATTTTATTAATTGCTTTGTTTTTACTTTGCCTTTTACTTTTTACTTTGCATCTCTATATCAAAAATACCAAAAATATTATTTATCATCTCTATCAGATCTCACCCTCGTAAGTGACCGTGAAGGGATTGACAACCCCTAATCCCGTTGGTTGCGAGTAGCTATCGTTTTGTGTAGGTACGAGGGACTCGTGCATGATCTCCTACTGGATTGATACCTTGGTTCTCAAAAACTGAGGGAAATACTTGTGCTACTTTATTGCATCATCCTCTCCTTTTCGAGGAAATCCAACGCAGTGCTCAAGAGGTAGCACCGATCATGCTCGGCTTCTTTCTCTTCGTACATGCGCACTCGAGGTGAGTGATGAATGATATCACAGGGCAATACCACCTCTGCGTCGTACACCATAAAAAATGGTGTGTGTCCGGTAGTGCAATTCGGTGTGGTCCACAGCCCCCATAGTACAGAGTCGAGCTCCTCGACCCAGTGCATATCTGATTCCTTCAAGGTTCGCACTAGTCTGGGTTTGATGCCGCTCATAATAAGACTGTTTGCTCGTTCGACTTGACCGTTCATTTGGGGGTGATAGACGAAGGCGTAATCGAGCTTAATGCCCATGTTGTCGCACCAAGTTTTCACCTTGTCGGCTGTGAAGTTGGAGCCGTTATCGGTGATGATGCTGTGGGGGACACCGTAACGGTGTACAACCCCTAATATGAAGTCTACCACTGGTCCGGATTCGGCCGTTTTAACTGGTTTGACTTCTATCCATTTGGTGAATTTATCCACCATGACCAACAAGTATTTTTTCTTATGGCTTCCTCCTTTAAGGGGTCCAACCATATCGAGCCCCCAGACCGCAAAGGGCCAAGTTATGGGGATTGTTTGGAGAGCGGTAGGTGGCATATGGCTTTGATTTTCAAAAAGCTGGCAACCGACACAATGTTGGACGAGGTCCTGTGCGTCTGCTCGGGCTGTCGGCCAGTAGAAACCTGTACGGAAGGCCTTGCTTACAAGGGCCCGAGTTGCGGCGTGGTGGCCGCCGAGTCCGGCATGAATTTCATCCAAGAGTTGCCGCCCTTCCTCTTCGCAGATGCACCTTTGGAGCAATCCAGTCGCACTTTTCTTATAAAGCTCTCCCTCGTGGACCTTGTAGGCTTTAGAGCGCCACACAATGCAACGTGCCTCATTTTGGTCCTTAGGGAGTTCTTGCCTATTTAAGTAGGCTAAGAAGGGTTCCGTCCACGGGGTGATGACAGCCATAATCATGTGGGCCGAAGGTGTTATTTTGGTGGCGGAGCCTCCAATTACCTCAGAGTGTTCGGGATCTGGGGTTGTGTTTGGATCCGGACTGGTATTGCCGGTCTCCCCTTCCCACACCACAGATGGCTTGAACAGCCTTTCCAAGAAGATATTTGGTGGGGCGGGGTCGCGCTTAGCACCGATGCGGGCGAGGATATCCGCCACTTGATTGTTCTCTTGGACCACATGGTGGAATTCGAGCCTCTCAAACCGAGCTGACATTTTGAGGACGGCATTATAGTATGCCGCCATTTTTGGGTCCTTGGCATCAAAGTCACCATTTATTTGAGATATTGTGAGGTTCGAATCCCCATGCACTTCTAGGCATTGAATGCCCATGGAGACTGCCATCTGAAGACCATGCAACAGAGCCTCATATTCGGCTGCATTGTTGGACTCTGTGTATACTATTTGGAGTACGTATTGGACTGTATCTCCGGTGGGGGATGTCAGGACGACGCCTGCCCCCAGACCAGCCAGCATCTTAGAGCCGTCAAAGTGCATGATCCAATTGGAGTACACGCTGTACTCTTTAGGGAGTTCGGCTTCTGTCCATTCGGCGACGAAGTCAGCTAGTACTTGCAACTTAATGGCTCGTCGTGGTTTGTATGTTATGTCGAATGAGAGGAGCTCGATAGCCCATTTAGCAATCCGGCCCGTGGCATCGCGGTTATTTATTATATCGTTGAGTGGTACTTCAGAGGCCACCGTGATTGAACACTCTTGAAAGTAGTGTTGTAGTTTCCGGCATGCCATGAATACCGTGTATGCTATCTTTTGATAATGTGGGTACCGTGATTTGCATGGAGTGAGGACAGTGGATACTTAGTATACCGGCTTTTGAAGCGGGAACTTATGTCCCTCTGTCTCTCGTTCGACAGCGAGTACTGCGCTTACAACTTGGTGTGTTGCAGCTATATATAACAGCATGGGTTCGCCGATATTTGGCGCGGCCAGGATCAGATTGCTGGCCAAGAGGGCCTTTATTTCTTCCAGTCCGGCCGTAGCCGCATCCGTCCACTCGAAGTGTCCGGTGCATCGAAGAAGGCGATAGAGAGGTAGTGCCTTTTCTCCTAATCAGGAGATAAAGTGGCTTAGGGCAGCCATGCATCCAGTTAATTTCTGGATTTGCTTGAGGTCTGTTGGGGTAGCCAACTGTGATAGAGCTCGGATTTTAGCCAGATTTGCTTCAATTCCTCTATTGGAAACGATGAAGCCCAAGAGCTTTCGGGCATGTACACCGAAAACGCATCTTTCTGGATTGAGCTTGATGTCATATGTTCGTAGATTGTCGAACGTAAGCCTTAAGTCGTCTATTAAAGATTCGACGTGTCTAGTTTTGATAACCACATTGTCTATGTATGCCTCCACTGTTTTGCCGATTTGTGTTTCCAGGCATGTCTGAATCATGCGTTGATAGGTTGCACCAGCGTTTTTGAGCCCGAAAGGCATGGTGTTAAAACTGAAGGGGACGTATGGAGTGATGAATGCTGTTGTGGCTTGATCGGACTCCGCCATCTTGATTTGATGGTATCCAGAGTATGCTTCGAGGAAGCACAATGAGTCGTGTCCTGTTGTAGAGTCGATGATTTGATCGATGCGGGGGAGGGGGAAGGGATCCTTGGGGCAAGCCTTATTGAGGTCCTTGAAATCGACACATAGGCGCCAGGATTTGTCCTTCTTTGGTACCATCACAAGGTTTGCTAGCCAGTCCGGATGTTTTATTTCTCTGATGAATCCGGCCTCGAGTAACTTGGCTAGCTCTTCTCCCATGGCTTGTCGCTTAGGTTCTGAAAAGTGCCGAAGAGTCTTCTTGACCGGCTTGTATCCCTTCAGATGTTTAGGCTATGGTCGGCCAGCCTGCGTGGGATACCTGGCATGTCTGAAGGATGCCAGGCGAAGATGTCCCAATTCTCACACAAGAACTCTTGCAGTGCGGCGTCTATTGTGGGGTTCAGTTGTGCCCCGATGGATGCTGTTTTTGTAGGGTCTATTGGGTGGACCTGGAATTTCGCTATTTCGTCCGCTGGTTTGAAAGAGGTGGACTTGGGTCGTTTGTCGAGAATCACGTCGTCCCTGTCCACCATGGAGCGCAGTGCAGTTAGTTCTTCAGCCACGAGGGCTTCGGATAATGCCTCAAGGGCCAGTGCGGCGGTTTTATTTTCAGCGCGGAGTGCTACGTCCGGATCACTAGCTAGAGTGATGATTCCATTGGACCTGGGCATCTTGAGCTTCATGTACCCGTAATGGGGTATAGCTTGGAAGCTCGTGAATGCATCCCTCCCTAAAAGGGTGTGGTATCCGCTACTGAATGGGGCCACTTGGAATGTGATTTCTTCGGACCTATAATTCTCCGGCGTGTCGAATACCACATCTAGTGTGATTTTTCCCGCACATCGTGCCTCCCAACTGGGGATGATCCCTCTGAAGGTCGTGCTGCTTTGCTCAATGCGGCTCTTGTCTATTTCCATTTTGTTAAGAGTTTCCTCGTAGATGAGGTTTAATCCGCTGCCACCGTCCATGAGCACTTTAGTAAGCCGGAAGCCGCCCACAATTGGACTAAGGACCAAAGCGGCTGGTGCTCGAACTGTTCGGAATTAAGGTTCGTCACTGGCATTGAAGGTTATGGCTGTGTCGTTCCATGGATTTATTGCTGCAACGTGGCAGACTTTGGCGAGGCTGCGGAGTGCTCGCTTACGCCTATTATTTGAGGCGAAAGTCTCGGAGACTGTTAGTATTGTATTGTTATTTTCCGCGTGATGGTGCTCTGCAGTATTGTTGATGAGGAGATCCTCGCCGCTCTTGGCCACCTGCCGGAGTATCCAACATGCTCTGAGGCTGTGTGTTGGTATGGTATCCGGTGTACTGTGAATTTTGCATGGCCCGTTGAGCCATCCCTCCAATACGGTTCCACGCCCTGTAGTGGGCTTTGGTTTCTTTGTAATTGGATCGGGTGACTTGCAAGAGTGCACCCTTTTAGTTCACACGAGGGGTTTAGTGAGAGCCGGAGGATCCCAGAATTTTGTTTGGGTTTTCCAGGCGCTTTCCATCACAGAGTACTTCTGTACTATGGCCGCCAAGTCAGCAAAGTGTGCTATTTCACGGCGACTTATGGCGTTGAGGATTTCCTTGTCCGTGCATTTTTTGCAAAAGAATGAGATTGCGTCTTCCTTGCGACAGTCCTTAACCTTGCTCATACAAGGAGGAATCTGGCCCAGAAGTGATGTACTGTCTCTTGGGGCTCTTTTCTAATGTGGGAAAGATCACTTGTATCTGGGTGGTTGGGTAGATTTAAGTCCAAATCCTGACCCGATCTGAGACCCAGGGGAAGTGGAGCTTCCGAGCTTGGCAGCTCGGGATCCGCAATGTTGCCCAATTTTTCTGGCCCGCTGTTCGATTCTAGGTTCGGAGCTTGGTCCATGTCCTCCCATAGATGGGTATCCGGCTCGGAATGCTCGGGAATTCGGACATAGTTCGTCCTCAAAATAGAGGAAGAATCGCTGCATTGCTCCTCCACCACCGTTATCTGATGGGTGACCGGCGGAGAGTTAATCTCCCTTTGGTCAAGTTTAAGCCCGATCCGATCATAGTCCGTAGCGACTCCCAGGGTGGTGATGCAATCCAAGAGCTCATTCAGGGAGGGGAGCTCCATTGGATCCATCTACTCGGTGAATTCCGCACTGACGTGGAGGTTGTTCTTGATGACCTGAGAAATCATCATCGGCGCGGTGGCCGAACGGGTGGTCATGATGAAGCCACCTAGCTGGAGAGTCTGGCCTATAGCCAGGGCTCCCCCAGAGGTGATTTTTTCCTTGACAACAAGGCGAGACATCAAGCCTTACCGTGAAGGCACAGTGTAACTCTCAATGAAAGCACCAATGTCGGTGTCAAAACCGGCGGATCTCGGGTAGGGGTTCCCGAACTATGCGTCTAAGGCTAATGGTAATAGGGCCCTCTCGATGGAGGCGGGGGACACACTGTTTACCCAGGTTCGGGCCCTCTCGATGGAGGTAATACCCTACTTCCTGCTTGATTGATCTTGATGATATGAGTATTACAAGAGTTGATCTACCACGAGACCATAGAGGCTAAATCCTAGAAGCTAGCCTATGATTATGATTGTTGTTGTCCTACGGACTAAACCCTCCATTTATATAGACACCGGAGGGGGCTAGGGTTACACAGAGTCGGTTACAGATAAGGAGATCTACATATCCGGATTTCCAAGCTTGCCTTCCACACAAAGGAGAGTCCCACCCGGACACGGGATGAAGTCTTCAATCTTGTATCTTCATAGTCCAACAGTCCGGCCAAAGTATATAGTCCGGCTGTCCGAGGACCCCCTAATCCAGGACTCCCTCAGCCACTTCAAAGAAGAAGGTGGTGAAGAAGGAATTTGGCACTGCTGCATCCACTAAGCCAGGCATGAACAGAAAGGCACCAGCAAGGAGAGTGACTACATCCAAGCCAAGAAAGGTTGCCACAGGAGAAACCATGAAGTTCACAATTGAATCTGATGAAGAGGCGGCTGGTGATGACAAGAAGAAGATGAGGGCAAGAACCACAACAGCTAAAGTTCTTGGAAATCCCACTATGGTGAGATCTGACAACGAAGAGGAAGAGGATGCTGCTCCAGCACCTAAGGCACAAAAGCTAATGGGAGATGCAATTAAGTCAGGGGCTACTACAAAGCCCAAACCTGCTCCCAAAGCTGCTGCTCCAGCCACCAAGACTGCACCCAAGAGGAGTACAAGAAACATTCCTGCTGAGGAGAAGAACAAGTGCCCAGTGCCTGAAGTTGAAGAAGAAGAAGTCGAAGCCCAAGTGCTAAGGAAGCTCAAACCAAAGATTCCAGACCACGATGATACACATCCTATGGCAGAGGACATGAGGATTAGGAATGATGTAGGCCTGAGACTTTAGAGGAAGAATGACCCATATGCTATAAGGAGGAGAAGTATTGTGGATTACAGGTTCCACACTAAGGAACAGCAAGATTTCTATGAGACTATTCTGCTGATAAGAAGCCCATAGTATGTGACATGAGATGGGTTGACTGGACATACATTAGAGAAAATGAAGATCACTTCCCAGGTGTCTATGACAGCTTCAAGGCTTGTGAAGTGGACAAGTTTGTTGGCCAGAAGCTCACAAAGTGGAATGATGAGTTGATCATGCAATTTTACTCCACTGCTCAATTTTACTCCTGCTGAGCATCTGAATTGTATGGATGTCAGAAGGTACTAGGTACCAATCCACTGTTAATGAATGGGCCAGATTGATAAATACCCTAGAAGCTCATGAGGATGACTTGGATGTGTATGCCAAGAAGAAGAAAGACCATAACTCAATAGCATGTATGTACAAGGAAATTCCTGATGCAGACCTGGAAACTCAAGTTTGGCTCAGTGAAGCACTTATTGTCAGGCATGCCTATAATCAATGCCATTCTGAGGCACACTCTTTTGCCAAAATCTGGAGATCAGAGAATGATAAGAGGACATTCCATCAACTTGCTGCACATATTTGATGTTCCTCAAAAGTTCAAGGTGATGAGTTTGATTGTGGAAACAATCAAGAGGACAGCTGCAGATCATAAGAGGTCTTGTGGGTATGCTCCACAAATTCAGATGCTCATAAACTCCAAGATGGGCATGGGCACTTATTTGTTGGACAAGGAGCATTTACCTCTCAAGCCGGATTTTGAGGATAACACTATTGTTATGGATGAGGAAGATCCTTCCTCAGTGCAAGCACATGAGAAGACAGAGAAAGCATGGGCAGAGAAAGCTGCAAAGATGCCAAGTGCTGAAGAGGCATCTCAGGTGTTCTTAAAGAGTAAGCAAGATCAACTTGGATATCTGATCCAATCCACCTTGAGGATTGAGAAGGGCTTGGCCTGACTCAAAATCAAGAGAGTTTGGAGAGGATCATTGAACAGAAATTCTATGATCTTGATGTCAAAGTAACTGAGATTCAGTCAGTAGTTGAGCAACTCCAGGAGGAAGTAGAGGAGAAGAAAGGCAAGTCTACTACAGATGCTTTCACAAGAGTGCCAAGAGGTCAGAGGTCTGCTGCAGTGCCTGTTCCAGATACTAGAGCCACTACAGCAGCACTAGCAGCCACAGCTTCCGTGCCACCTCCAATAGCCACTCCACCAGCTCCAGCTACTTCAACAGAAGCTTTCGTCCTTGGAATCATCTCTACACAACCTCATGAAAACCAAGCCCGAGAGACGCATAGCACTATGCATATGTTTAACTTTTTGGTAACTTGTTGCCAAAGGGGGAGAAATATGTATAGATCATAGTCTTCGAGAGAGAGTGTGTTGTTTTTGTCTCTCTTTGCACTTTATTTGGTTCAACTTTATTGTGTGTTTGCTTGATACATTATGTCTTTTGTGAGATACTTGGATGATCATGTGTTTGATCATATGCTACCTTAATGTGTGCTCGAATGATATTATCTCTTATATCCATCTATGATCATTCACCTTGCTTGGTGATGAGTGCATGTTTTCTATTGTTATCATTTTGAGCACTCCACCAAGATGTACGCGACATGGAAGAGTGACCCAAGATCCTAACACATTGGGCATTTGCAGTCCAAAGCAAATTTTAAATAATGCACAAATTTAGGGGGAGCTCTTGTTTGTCACATACTTCTCAAAGCGACGATGTATTTCAATCTTATTATCATTTGTCGAAGCTTTGATCTATATGTTGTCATCAATTACCAAAAAGGGGGAGATTGAAAGTTTAACTATCCCTGGGTGGTTTTGGTAATGATTAACAACATATAGCTCATTGAACTAATGCTATTTCAAGATAAACATTTCAGGAAAGTTCAATGATTGGCATGGCATGGATTTGGATTGTGGACCCCTCAAAATGCGAAGGAAAAAAGATTGTCTCAAGCTCTAAAGTCCAAGACTCTACGTTTTCTATTTTAGTGATCCAAGATCACATTGAGTCTATAGGAAAAACCAATACTATTAAAAGGGGATGAGGTGTTGCTTAATGTCTTGCTTGCTCAAAATGCTTAGTGATATGCTCCAAAGCCCTCAAACACTTTATCATATCCACATATGTCTCAAACCAAATGTCAAACTCGGCCCCACCGATTTGATCCATCTGGCGCCATCGAGTTCACTTGGCATAGCCACTGCCAGAAACCCTAGTCACTTCGGTCTCACCGATAGGGATCTCAATCTCACCGAGATGGGGTTGAAAACTCTCTGTTTCCCTTCGTAACGTTTTGGTCTAACCAAGATGAGCGATCGGTCCCACCGAGTCTGAAATGCAAACTCTTTGTTTCCCTTTCGTAATGCTTCACTCCCACCGAGACGAGCGAATCGGTCCAACCGAGTTTGCCTGACCAACTCTCTAGTTAGCTTATTACTAAAGTCGGTCCAACCGAGTTTATGTAATCGGTCAAACAGAGATTACGTTATGCCCTAACCCTAATGATATTGGTCCCACCGAGTTGACATGTCGGACCCACCAAAATTGCCTAACGGTCACATTATGTACTGAATCGGTCCGACCGAGTTTTCTGATTTGGTCCCACCGAGTTTGGTATATTGTGTGTAACAGATAGATTTTGTGTGGAGGCTATATATACCCCTCCACCCTCTCCTCATTCATGAGGAAAGCCATCAGAACGTGCCTACAATTCCATTACTCATTTTCTGAGAGAGAGCCACCTACTCATGTCTTGAGACCAAGATATTCCAATACAACCATATGAATCTTGATCTCTAGCCTTCCCCAAGTTCCTTTCCACTCAAATCAGCTTTCCACCAAATCCAATCCTATGAGAGTGAGTTGAGTGTTGGGGAGACTATCATTTGAAGCACGAGAGCAAGGAGTTCATCATCAACACACCATCTATTACCTTTTGGAGAGTGGTGTCTCCTAGATTGGTTAGGTGTCACTTGGGAGCCTCCGACAAGATTGTGGAGTTGAATCAAGGAGTTTGTAAGGGCAAGGAGATCGCCTACTTTGTGAAGATCTACCCTAGTGAGGAAAGTCCTTCGTGGGTGATGGCCATGGTGGGATAGACAAGGTTTCTTCTTCATGGACCCTTCGTGGGTGGAGCCCTCCGTGGACTCGCGCAACCGTTACCCTTCGTGGGTTGAAGTCTCCATCAACGTGGATGTACGATGGCACCACCTATCGGAACCACGCCAAAAACATCCGTGTCTCCTATTGCATTTGCACTCTCCAAACCCATCCCTTTACATTCTTGCAAGTTGCATGCTTTACTTTTTGCTGCTCATATACTCTTTGCATGCTTGCTTGAATTGTGTTAAGATTGCTTGACTTGTGTTAAGATTGCTTGACTTGTGCTAAGTTTTTAAAATCTGCCAAGAACTAAAATTGGGAAAAGGTTAAGTTTTTATTTGGTCAAGTAGTCTAATCACCCCCCCCCTCTAGACATACTTTCGATCCTACACCGGCCAGGCTTGTCGGGCGAACAATGATGTGATGTTGAGTGGCACATTTAATGCGCTCTGTCAGCCTGCAGAGTTAGGTATGATAGCACTGTTTGCTATCTTATCAGTGCATAATGACTGCTTTGCCATTGTGGTGACCCCTTAGCCTATAAAAGAAGGCCCATGGCAACCATAGAAAGGGTTCGTGAGGCTGGAGAATTGGACACCCACGCACTCATAAGCGCGTAGCCACTGCCGCCACTGCCGGGCAAGTGTACTATGCTCCACCACCATTATTCTACCATCAATCCACCAAAGCAGGAGTAGGGTTTCACGCCTCGCGGCGGCCCAAACCTGGGTAAAATTGCTCATGTGATCCCTGCCATGCTGCCTCATGCTCCTCTGCTCTTTGTGCAACGCGACATCCTTCCTGCAAAACCAGCAAGGGGCCCTTGGTCCCATAGGTGGCCGTGGTTTCCAACGACACCATGCCAAAGATCAGAGTCTAGATCCAAGCCAATCTCTCTCATTTCACATCAAACACCTTGTTGTTCCTGAGCAAACCTGCTAGTTGTGGTCATCTCAAGCTTCACTATGCTTGGTTCTCTCCTCTTTGGCCTTCACTGATGAATGACTAATCCTGCTAACATGGTCGGCCAACTAGGGTGCAACCACGTGCGCCAGTTCACGCGGTGACCATGTCCCTAGCATGCCAAACAGTGCGCTCTGTCATTTCGAGCCCCTGTTCTCGTCGAGTTCCTCAGCTTCTCGAGCCCTCTCCATGTCCAGTAGCTAGCTCCTGATCATGCAGTCATTTCCGCTCTGCTTCCCTCTCTTATCCCATCACCGTTGTGTCGCCATCGATGTGCCCATGATGCAAAGCTCTCTGCTCTGCCATTGTCCGCAAGCCTGCGAGCTCCAGAGGGTTCCCGAGCTCTCCCCTTTCCCTATTTAAGCATCCCGGACCTCCTCCACGGCTCATCCACCTCTCCACAGCCCTCCCCGACCACCAGAGTAACCTCACCATACCTCTGCCATCGCGGTGCTCGTTGGAGCTCGTCCAAGTCTGGTTGTCCATGCCTCTGGCCCTCCCCCACCCTCACCAGTAGTCCTCCCACACTCTGTTGACCTTCCCCAGCCCCTCGCCCCCTCGTCGGAGTAGCATCGCCACTCCGCCCCTCCCCAGCACCCGGAACCCTGCCCATTGGACCAGCCGCCTTCCCTCGAGCTCGCCGGTGCCGCCCGCTCGGCTAGAGACTGCCGTCGCCAGCCGTGCACCCTCCCCTGTCCTCATCTGTTTTATCAGGGGCAGGGCAAGGAGGAAGAAGACACTAAGCCAGGTGGGCCCCGCCTCCTCCTCGACCCCACTTGGCATCCCCTAACCACCTTATCCACTCGGTTAATTGGAAGTGTATTCTCTGAATATGTTTTCCACCGAAGAAGGCGCATTTTTGTTATACTTCGGATGAAAGTATGCTTTCCTGTGCAGAAGGCGTATTTCTCCTAAAGACGCTTTCTGTTTTCTCAGTCAGGGGCCTGTTTGTAGAAAACTTTTTCCAGATCATCCCCTGGACTTCCAATCTCCTTATCTCCGCGACCGTAACTCTGAATCAGGTGATTCCAAAGCCCATGTCTTCGTCTCGCCGAGCCCGTTCCGTTGGTACTGTTTTCACTATGTGTTCACATACTAGAAATGACCATATTTCCCTTGCTCTTATCTAGCCCCCTCCGAGAGGGAACCATTCTGGCGAATCGTTCCACGGCTTCACCCCACTTCTTCCTGGTGTATTCTCCACCCCCATGGCAAGCCACGATAGCCACTTGCATGATGGTCTTGCAGTAGCCATGGTTTCCTACTTGAATATTAAAATTGTTTGTGCATGTTAATATTTTCTGAATTATATATATATATATATATATATGTGTGTGTGTGTGTGTGTGTGCTTGTGAATCCATGCTTATCTTTATGATATGGTCATTTTGCATCTGTTGGTTAAATGGTTACTTGCTAATATTATTATCGTGTTATATTCTAGTAAGTCTTTTCCGATGCTAGTACTCATGCTATGTTCATATGAGGGTTATGTTTGTGTTATTCAAGCTCATTGGTATGCCATGCTCATTTGCATCTGGAGAATGGTTTACTGTTGTTGATATGTTAAATAGTGAGGTTTCTCATCCATGATCATGTTAATCTCATGCTCATGTGCATTGTTATTTCATCATGTTATTGTGACTCAGCTCATTATATTCAAGTTAAACTGGACTTTAATACAACTTGAATATCTGTTGGCTGAGTCATAGTGCCATCGAATCAAGCTGACCAGTGCAGCCACACTTGCCTTATGGGGGGTGAGGGAGTCCTGGATTAGGGGGTCCTCGAACAGCCGGACTATGTACTTGTGCCGGATTGTTGGACTATGAAGATACAAGATTGAAGACTTCGCCCCGTGTCCGGGTGGGACTCTCCTTTGCGTGGAAGGCAAGCTTGGCAATTCGGATGTGTAGATTTCCTTCTCTGTAACCAACTCTGTGTAACCCTAGCCCCCTCCCATGTCTACATAAACCAGAGGGTTTAGTCCGTAAGACAACAATCATAATCATAGGCTAGCTTCTAGGGTTTAGCCTCTATGATCTCGTGGTAGATCAACTCTTGTAATACTCATATCATCAAGATCAATCAAGCAGGAAGTAGGGTATTACCTCCATCGAGAGGGCCCGAACCTGGGTAAACATTGTGTCCCCCGCCTCCTGTTACCATTAGCCTTAGACGCAGAGTTCGGGACCCCCTACCCGAGATCCGCCGGTTTTGACACCGACATTGGTGCTTTCATTGAGAGTTCCACTGTGTCATCACGATAAGGCTTGATGGCTCCTTCAATCATCCACAACGATGCGATCCAGGGTGAGGTTTTCCTCCCCGGACAGATCTTCGTATTCGGCGGCTTCGCACTGCGGGCCAACTCACTTGGCCATCTAGAGAAGATCAATAGCTACGCTCCCGGCCACCAGGTCAGTTTTGGAACCTTGAACTACACTGTCGACATCTGTGGAGACTTGATCTTCGACAGATTCGAACCCATGACAGGTGCGTCGTACAGTCACGATGAGCATGATGTAGATCTGCCATCGGACGGCGTTCAAGAGATCACACCTGCAGCTGCCCCGGCTCTAAATCCGGAGCAGATTGTGCCATCCGAGGATGGGTGGATGGACCCCGCCACGGAGGCCGCACACTCAACAGTGTTAGAGCCGAACACAAACTTCTTCTCCAATGAGGTCTGTGTCATCAGACCCTCGGACTCGTGTCCGGCCATAGGCTTCGAACCATGTGCATCCGTGCCTATCGAATCTGATTGGGCACCAATCATGGAGTTTACCATCGCGGATATCTTTCAGCACTCGCCCTTGGGTGACGTGCTAAATTCATTGAAATCACTCTCCCTGTCAGGAGACTCCTGGCCAAACTATGTCCGGCTTGAGTGGGAAGCGGACGATGAAGAAATTCGTTCCCCACTCACCACCCACTTAATAGCCATTCGATGACTTAACCGACATGCTCGATTTCGACTCCGAAGACATCGATGGTATGGAAGATGATGCCGGAGAAGAGGAACCACCGCCCACAGGGCGCTGGATAGCCACCTCATCATATATGATTGGACACACCCAAAGAAAGCAATGGCGATAAGGCAACGGAGGATAACCCCCTTGAGAAGCAATCTAAGCGCCGGCGTCAGCGGCGCCGTTCTAAGCCCCGCCATAGCAAAAATAGCGATACCGGCACAGGAGACAATAGCACTCCGGATAATGCCGAAGACAAAAACAATCCCGCCTAGCCAAGCTTCAAGCAAGCCGGACATGAGTATGGGCAAGCTAGCCCTAATAAACAGGCAATAGATGGAGACTTAGAGGATGACAATTATATGCCCCTCTCTGAAGACAAGGTGAGCCTCGGCGACGAATAACTCGTCATGCCTAAGGATCCCGTCGAGCAGGAGCGCTTCAAGCGCGGCTTATAGCCACTGCAAAAATCCTGAAGAAAAAGCAGCAGAAGCTTCAAGCTGATCAAGATCTGCTAACTGATAGATGGACTGAGGTCCTGGCAGCCAAGGAATACGGACTCGAGCGCCCAACCAAAAGTTACCCAAAACGCAGGTTGTTACCTCAACTCGAGGAGGAGGCACTAGAGCCTACACTACTAGCACAGGATGCGGCTGACCGGCCACCTCGTGACCGAGATAAAGCGGTGTATCAGCCTGAACACTAGCCTGCACCCCGTCGCCAAACAAGCAAAAACGCGAAGGCCCAGGGCTACACGCATGACTTGCGAGATGAATTGAAAAACAAAGTAGGACAGTCAAGATCGATCTACGGATCACGGGGGCGCGCCCCAACGCGTGACGATGACCATCACGCCGGATATACTAAATACAAATCCGGCCGGGCCGAATACAACAGACCAGACTCATTTGAACTGCGTCGTGATGTAGCCTGGCATAGAGGCGCCGCACACCCCCTATGCTTCATTGACGAAGTAATGGATCATGAATTCCAAGAAGGGTTTAAGCCCGTGAATATCGAGCCCTACAATGGGACTACAGACCCTGCTGTATGGGTAGAAGATTTCTTTCTCCACACTCACATGGCCCGCAGGGATGATCTACATGCCATCAAGTACCTCCCACTAAAACTCGAGGACCAGCTCGACATTGGCTGAATAGTTTGTCGGCAAACTCCATCGGAAGTTGGGAGAACCTAGAAGATGCATTCCTGGATAATTTCCAGGGCACTTATGTGCGACCACCGAATGCTGATGATTTAAGTCACATGACCCAACAGCCCGGAGAGCCAGCCAGGAAATTTTGGACTCGGTTCCTAACTAAAAAGAACCAAATTGTCGACTGTCTGGATGCCGAAGCCCTAGTGGCCTTTAAGCATAACATCCATGACGAGTGGCTCGCCCAACACCTGGCCAAGAGAGGCCGAAGTCCATGGCAGCCCTCACGACACTCATGACCTGCTTTTATGCGGGTGAGGATAGCTGGTTGGCTCGTAGCAACAGCACAGTAGGGAATCCTGGCACATCAGACGCCAGAGATAGCAACGCGAAGCCCCGACGCAACAAACACAAGCGTCGTAATAATGGCGATAATGCCAAAGACACGGCCGTTAATGCCGGATTCAGTGGCTCTATGTCGGGTCAGTGGAAAAAACCATTCAAAAGGAACAATCCGGGCCCGTCCAGTCTGGACCACATACTCAATCGTCCATGCCAAATTCATGGCACCCCAGGAACACCAACCAATCATAACAACAGAGAATGCTAGGTCTTCAAACAAGCCGGCAGGTCAGGTGCCGAAAACAAGGAGAAGGGGTCTCAAAGCGATGATGATGACAAGGAGCCCCGGTCACCGAACACAGGAGGGCAAAAGAAATTCCCCTCAGAAATCAAAACGGTGAACATGATAAACGCCACCCACATTCCCAAGCTGGAACGGATGTGCACTCTTAGGGATGTTGATGTAACGGAGCCGATCGCCCCATAATATAACCTATGGCTGATCACCTTTGACCGTACGGATCGTCCGGCCAATACCAATCAGGGCAATTCAGCCGCACTAGTCCTTGACCCAATAATTGACGGATTCCACCTCACACGAGTCCTTATGGACGGAGGCAGCAGTCTAAACCTACTATATCAGGATACTGTGCGCAAGATGGGTATTGATCTTTCGATGATCAAGCCCACTAAAACCACCTTTAAAGGTGTTATACCAGGTGTGGAGGCCCGTTGTACAGGCTCCATCACTCTGGAGGTAGTCTTCGGATCACCGTACAATTACCATACCGAAGAGTTAATCTTCGACATCGTCCCTTTTTGCAGTAACTATCATGCACTGCTCGGACGAACCGCGTTTGCTCGATTCAACGCGGTGCCACATTATGCCTACCTTAAGCTCAAGATGCCTGGTCCCTGCGGCGTCATAATAGTTAATGGCAAGGTCGAACGACCCCTTTGTGCCGAAGAGTATACCGCCGCCTTAACAATAGAAGCAACAAGTGGCATCTTTCAATTGAACCTTGGGTCGATAGCCATGCTCCCGGACACCGTCAAAGGAGTCTGAACTACTTCGCGGCAGGATAGCCCGGCTCATCAGGAGCTCAATTAAAACACTCCGGCAGTAAACGGAGGCAAAGCTAGGATAGGCCACACACCGCGGCTTAATCGCTCCGTGGCACACAAATGTTTTTTGCATTTTCTTTACAGGTTTACTTTTGTGTAGGCCAGGACTGGCGACATGGAGACCAGACCCATGAACGGACGGGAAACAGCTCGAACGCGCAAGGGAATCCTTAGATATTCTCCTCAATGACCATCTGATTACACTCCGGGTCCGCACATAGCCTCCTCCTTCCTGGTCTCAGCAGGTTCCGAAGTCATATCTCTTTTTATCACATTACTTGTACTCGTACGCATCGACGTGTTATTCAATCACAACATGTGGCTTTATATGACGCTTATCTGATGTTGTTTCTTATTGACACTCTTTTTCAAATGGCATCCGTACACCGTGATATGCCTTAATATGCCAGGGGCTTTATTGTACCCATAATACGGCAATAAAGTCCGAAGACCTTCACTGTCGTTTGGCACCCCGAACTTATAGCATTGTATGCATCAGCTCCGAATCATGTCTTGGGTCAATAGTTGGGTTTGCCCGGCTCCCATGTTTTGCTGCCTTATGTTCTGCTATATCAGCTAAGGTGGCACAGGGAGAACTACTACGATTGTGTCTCGGTTCTTCCGGATGAGTGCCTCAGTAGAGAAAGCTGAAAACTGACTGTCATGATACGGCGAGAGCTGGTCAACTGTTCGAGAGGTTGTAAAATCTTTAAGGATTTCTTCTGCATTATGCGATAACTAATGCAACGTGCGATGGGTCGGCTTTTCTTCCGACCAGGTGCTTATAGAGCCCCTCGTGCGGTCTTCCGAACACCAGGGGCTGTGCCTACCTTCCTTTTGTAAAACTCCTATGGCTAAGTGAGAGTGATAAAGCCTTATAGTCTGATTGCCTGGTTCGTTGCGCTGAACACCTCCTTCAAGGACCCAAAACTAGGATAAAGAGTGCTCAGGTTTATCCCGAACACCCGCGTACTTCCTACGTGGGGCAGAAGCCGACGACTGGCCAACTCTCAGGATTAATATATAAAGCGGGCGCGCAGGAGGAAAAACTTTCAAATAACAGGCAATAAATAATAGAAATGACCTTGTTTAACATTACAAAGGACAACATGACTGTATTCATGGAAATATAATGCCCTTGGTGCATTGCTCCGCCACAAGGCGGGATCCTTTCAGGACACTATCATAATATAACTCAGGCTTGCGGTGCTCCTTCCCCTCCGGCGGTCCCTCGGTCATTAGCTTTTCAGCATTCATCTTCGCCCAGTGCACCTTTGCACGGGCAAAGGCCATTCGCGCACCCTCCATACTGACCGACCGCTTGATGACTTCAAGTCGAGGGCAGGCACTCACAAGCCGCTTTATGAGCCTGAAGTAACTGCTGGGAATCGGCTCGGCGGGCCATAGCCGGATAATGAAATCCTTCATGGCTAGTTTGGCCGCCTTATGCAGTTCGATTAGCTGCTTCAGTTGATTGGCAAAGGGCACTGGATATTTCGGCGCCAGATACTGTGACCAGAAGAGCTTCTCCATGGTGCTCCTTTCTTCGGCTCGGTAGAATTGGGCGGCATTAGATATGCTGTGCGGCAGCTCCTCAAATACCCCTGGAGAAATCCGAATTCTGGCAACGTGATTTTCTCCTCAAATACTTGCTTTGCATAGAAAAAGCCTTACCCACCGCGATCTTCCTCGCCTCCTGGATTTCCTGTAGGGCGCCTTGGGTTTCCCCCGGGCATCGCGTGCGGCTTGATGAGCCTTGGTGAGTTCGGATTCTTTCTCTGTTAAGCTCCGCTCCAAGGTCTCGCATTTCTTCACAGCCTCTTGGAGCTCTTGCTCAGCTTCAATAACCCTGGCGTCGTGCTTCTCATGAAGAGCTTGCTCTGCGGCTGCCTTTTTCTCGGCCTCGGCCATAGCCTGCTTAAGAGCCTCGACTTCGGTTATTTCCCCTAGACCAAACCATGAACATATTTTTATCATGCTAAATTATTCATTTGCGCTAAACGTGAGCAAGGTTTTCTGCATACCTTGTTTATCCTCCAACTGCTTTTTCAATTGGCCAAGTTCTTCTTCGGCCCGCTCCAGACTCTGATTCAGTCCGGAGACTTCCGCAGTATGAGAGGCGGCAGTCGCTACATATGCCTACTTATTAAAAAAAGAGGGTAAGATGCCGTAAAGTGAGTCTCCTGCAAACATATATTTGATCCTCTGTCCGGTTCTTTCTTTCACCGAATAGTGCATCAGGGGCTACTACCTATACTATGACAATCTTCGAAACATCACACGACATACCTCAAAGCCCATTATAAGGCTGATGCAGGCCTCATTCATTCCACTCTCAGCAGACTAAATCTTCTCAATCACCGCACCCATAAGGGCATGGTGTTCTTCAACGATGGAGGCGCTCTTCAGCGCCGCCGATAAAGTATCTGACACCTCTGGCTGGATAGAGGTTGCCGGTGGAACAGGCGCACCCCCTCCAGCAGAGGGAGGCTGCCTGCTTGACTCTGGAGCCGTATCGGTCTCCGGAATTGTGTTCAGCTGGGGGCCAAATTCGAGATAGCCCCCGCCGTCGACATCCACGGGAGCCTTTTCTCCCGTGTGTCCGGCCCCTGAAGTTTGACCTCCTGGCGCCGCCTTGACAATCTTTTCCCCCTTTTGTCCTGGGTCCCTCTATGACAATACCTCGGTGTCGTTCACATGTTTTGGGGAAGGGGCCTTCGTGGGTGTCCCGCTGTCCATAGCATCCAAGCCCAGTAAACCCTCCGATGAGGATTGTTCGGTGCAGGACCTCGCCGGACTGCAAAAAAGTATGGCTCAATGATTAAAATGTCATGCCATAGTGAGTTTGGATGCACAAACGTGTTCAAATTTTATACTCACGAGTTCACCAGGGGCTGGGCCCTGGGATCCCACTCCGGGTTGCTGTCGGTAGCGGCGGTGGACTCCTCTGGAAGGGGAGTTTTTCCCTTCTTAGGCGACTCGGCCTCCAAGGACGTGGAGGTCGTCCTTTTCATTCTTCCCCTCACTGGGGATTGGTCTTCCTCCTCTTCCTCGTCCTCTCCGAAGGAAGAGCGTGCGTCGGAGTCTTCGTATATTGTGTCTGAAGTGCCACCGCGACGAAGGCCACCCCTGGTCTTTTTGGCCTCCTTCTCGACCTTCTTCTTCGGCGCCTTGTAAGGCGTCGGGACCAGCATCTTCGTCAGAAGTGGGCCGGCCGGTTCTTCCGGCAGTGGGGCCGGATAGTAGATCCGCCCCGCCTTCTTCGTCTAGCCCTAGGAGAGTTGTGGAAAACACATTAAGAATTTCCCTTGGGTTATGCGAATAAAACGTATGACTTGCCAGCATACAATGACTTACCAAACTTGCAGGGCGGGACAGTTGGTACCCACGGTCCTCGGCTGAGTCCAGCCACGATTTGCCGGACTTAAAAAGCACCTTCCATATGTCTTTGTGCGAGGAGCCAAAGAGCTCTAGCAGGGTTTGGTGCTTGGCTGGGTCGAATTCCCATAAATTGTAAACCCTGTGTTGACAAGGAAGAATCCGGCGAACTAACATAACCTGGACTACATTGACAAGTTTGATATTCTTGTCTTCCATATCCTTGACGCGCGTCTGGATCGCCGATAGCTCGTCGGGCGAAGACTAGTTCAGGCCCTTCTTGGGCCAGGACGTAAGCCACAGGGGAGCTCCGGATCAGAATTCAGGAGTTGCGGTCCATTTTGGGCCACGCGGCTCAGTGACATAGAACCACTGTTGTTGCCACCCTTTGACGGAATCATTGAAAGTACCTGATGGCCATGTGACGTTGGGCATCTTGCTCACTGCTACCTCTTGAGCACTGCGTTGGATTTACCCGAAGAGGAGAGGATGATGCAGTAAAGTAGCATAAGTATTTCCTGAGTTTTTGAGAACCAAGGTATCAATCCAGTAGGAGACCACGCACAAGTCCCTCGTACCTACACAAAACGATAGCAACTCGCAACCAACGCTTAGGGGTTGTCAATCCCTTCACGGTCACTTACGAGAGTGAGATCTGATAGAGATAATATTTTTGGTATTTTTGATAGATAGATGCAAAGTAAAAAGTAAAAGGCAAAGTAAAACAAAGCAAGTAAATAAAGTGATGCAGATTGATATAATGAGAATAGACCCGGGGGCCATAGGTTTCACTAGTGGCTTCTCTCAAGAGCATAAGTATTCTACGGTGGGTGAACAAATTACTATTGAGCAATTGACAGAATTGAGCATAGTTATGAGTATATCTAGGCGATGATCATGTATATATGCATCACGTCCAAAACAAGTAGATCGAAACGATTCTGCATCTACTACTATTACTCCACTCATCGACCGCTATCCAACATGCATCTAGAGTATTAAATAAAAACAAAGTAACGCCATAAGCAAGATGACATGATGTAGAGGGATAAATTCATGCAATATGATAAAAACCCCATCTTGTTATCCTGGATGGCAACAATACAATACGTGCCTTGCAACTCTTTCTGTCACTGAGTAAGGACACCGCAAGATTGAACCCAAAGCTAAGCACTTCTCCCATTGCAAGAACTACCAATCTAGTTGGCCAAACCAAAAAAGATAATTCGAAGAGACTTGCAAAGATAACTCAATCATGCATAAAATAATTCAGAGAAGAATCAAATATTTTCCATAGATAATACTGGATCATAAACCCACAATTCACTGGTCTCAACAAACACACCACAAAAAGAAGATTACATCGAATAGATCTCCACGAGAGAGGGGGAGAACATTGTATTGAGATCCAAAAAGAGAGAAGAAGCCATCTAGCTAATAACTATGGACCCGAAGATCTGAAGTAAACTACTCACACTTAATCGGAGAGGCTATGGTGATGATGTAGAAGCCCTCCATGGTGGATGCCCTCTCCAGCGGAGCTCCGGAACAGGCCCCAAGATGGGATCTCGCAGATACAGAAGGTTGCGGCAGTGGAATTAGGTTTTTTGGTTCCTGTTCTGATCGTTCGGGGATACGTAGGTATCTTTAGGAGGAAGGAGTACGTCGGTGGAGCTCCAAGGGGACCACGAGGTAGGGGGCGCGCCCTCCACCCTTGTTACCGCCTCTGGCACTTCTTGGAGTAGGGTCCAAGTCTCCTGGATCACGTTCGGTTGGAAAATCATGATCCCGAAGGTTTCATTCTGTTTGGACTCCGTTTGATATTATGTTTCTTCGAAATACTGAAAAAGGCAAAAAGCAGCAATTCTGGGCTGGGCCTCCGGTTAATAGGTTAGTCCCAAAAGTAATATGAAAGTGAAAATAAAGCCCAATATAGTCCAAAATAGTAGACAAAGTAGCATGGAGTAATCAAAATTATAGATACTTTGGAGACGTATCAAGCATCCCCAAGCTTAATTCCTGCTCGTCCTCGAGTAGGTAAATGATAAAAAAGAATTTTTGATGCGGAGTGATACTTTGGCATAATTTCAATGTAAATCTTCTTAATTGTGATATGAATATTCAAATCCGAAAGATTCAAGACAAAAGTTTGTATTGACACAAAAATAATAATACTTCAAGCATACTAATCAAAGCAATCATGTCTTCTTAAAATAACATGGCAAAAGAAAGTTCATCCCTACAAAATCATATAGTTAGGCTATGCTTCATTTTCGTCACACAAAGATGTTCCCAACTTCTATACCCCCGATGACAAGCCAAGCAATTGTTTCATACTTAAATAATCTCAAACTTTTTCAACTTTCACGCAATACATGAGCGTGAGCCATGGATATAGCACTATGGGTGTAATAGAATATGATGATGGGGATTGTGTGGAGAAGACAAAAAAGGAGAAAGTCTCGCGTTGAAGAGGCTAATCAACGGGCTATGGAGATGCCCATCAATTGATGTCAACATGTGGAGTAGGGATTGCCATGCAACGGATGCACTAGAGCTACAAATGCTCAACAAAAGAAAACTAGTGGGTGTGCATCCAACTTGCTTGCTCACGAAGACCTAGGGCATTTGAGGAAGCCCATTGTAGGAATATACAAGCCAAGTTCTATAATGAAAAATTGCCACTAGTATAAAAAGGACAACTCATGAGACTCACTACATGAAGAACAAGGTGCTACTTTGAAGCACAATATATGAGACTCACTACATGAAGACCAAGGTGCTACTTTGAAGCACAAGTGTGGAAAAAGAGATAGTAGCATTGCCCTTTTTATTTTCTTTTTTTGGGCCTTTCTTTTTTTATTTTTTGCCTTTCTCTTTTTTGGGGGGCAATGCTCTAATAATGATAATCATCACACTTCTATTGATTACAACACAAGGATTACAATTCGAAACTTAGAACAAGATATGACTCTATATGAATGCCTCCGACGGTGTACCGGGATAGTGCAATGAATCAAGAGTGACATGTATGAAAAATAATGCATGGTGGCTTTGCCACAAATACGATGTCAACTACATGATCATGCTATGGCAATATGACAAAAGTAATGTATGTCATGATGATGATGATGGAAGTTGCATGGCAATATATCTCGGAATGGCTATGGAAATGCCATAATAGGTAGGCATGGTGGCTGTTTTGAGGAAGATATAAGGAGGTTTATGTGTGATAGAGCATATCGTATCACGGGGTTTAGATGCACCGGCGAAGTTTGCGCCAACTCTCAAGGTGAGAAAGGGCAATGCATGGTACCGAAGAGGCTAGCAAAGGTGGAAAGGTGAGAATGCGTATAATCCATGGACTCAACATTAGTCAAAAGAACTCATATACTTATTGCAAAAATTTACAATTCATCAAAAATCAAGTACTACACACATGCTCCTAGGGGGATAGATTGGTAGGAAAAGATCATCGCTCGTCCCCGACCGCCACTCATAAGGATGCATAAGCCAGGTACACTTCATGTTTCAAATTTGTTACACAACTTTAACCATACGTGCATGATACGGGACTTGCAAACTTCAACACAAGCATTTCTCAAATTCATAATCACCCAACTAGCACGACTTTGATATTATCACCTCCATATCTCAAAACAATTATCAAGCATCAAACTTATCTTAGTATTCAATTCACTCAAAAGAAAGTTTCACATATCTTGAACACCAAGTATATTAACATTAAGCAAATTACCATGCTATTAACGACTCTCAAAATAATCTAAGTGAAGCATGAGAGATAAAATAGTTTCTTTAAAACAAATCCACCACCGTGCTCTAAAAGATCTAAGCGAAGTACTAGAGCAAAAATTATCACGCTCAAAAGATATAAGTGAAGCACATTGAGCAAAACTATCAACCTCAAAAGATATAAGTGAAGCACATAGAGTATTCTAACAAATTCCAATGCATGTATGGATCTCTCAACAGGTGTGTTCAGCAAGGATAATTGTGGTAAACTAACAAGCAAAGACACAAATAATGCAAGACGCTCCAAGCAAAACACATATCATGTTGGTGAATAAAAATATAGCTCCAAGTAAATTACCGATGGAAGTGGACGAAAGAGGGGATGCCTTCCGGGGCATCCCCAAGCTTTGACTTTTTGGTGTCCTTGGATTGTCTTGTGGGTGCCATGGGCATACCCAAGCTTAGGCTCTTGCCACTCCTTGGTCCATAATCCATCAAAAGAATTCACCCAAAACTTGAAAACTTCACAACACAAAACTCAATAGAAATCTCGTGAGCTCCGTTAGAGAAAGAAAACAAAAGACTACTTCAAGGTACTGTAATGAACTCATTCTTTATTTATATTGGTGTTAAACCTACTGTATTTCAACTTCTCTATGGTTTATAAATTAATTTACTAGCCATAGATTCATCAAAATAAGCAAACAACACACGAAAAACAGAATCTGTCAAAAACAGAACAGTCTGTAGCAATCTGTAACTAAAGCAAACTTCTGGAACTCTAAAAAGTTCTACCAAAATAGGAAGTACTGTAAAATTTGTTTATTGATCAGCAGCAAAAAGAATCAATGCAAAAGCACGTTCCTGTGATTTATTGAATTGTTTCTCGTGAGCGCAAAGTTTCTGTTTTTTAGCAGAATCAAATCAACTATCATCATAGCTTATCCTATAGGTTCTACTTGGCACAAACACTAATTAAAACATAAAACCACATCTAAACAGAAAGTAGAAACAAAATTTAGCACTAAACAGGAACAAAAACAAAGAACACAAAATAAAATTGGGTTGCCTACAAACAAGCGCTATCGTTTAACGCCCCTAGCTAGGCATAAAAGCGAAGATAGATCTAGGCATTGCCATCTTTGGTAGGCAATCCATAAGTGGCTCTCATGATAGATTCATATGGTAATTTTATTTTCTTTCTAGGGAAGTGTTCCATACCCTTATTTAATGGAAATTGGAATCTAATATTCCCTTCCTTCATATCAATAATTGCACCAATCGTTCTAAGGAAAGGTCTACCAAGAATAATAGGACATGAAGGATTGCAATCTATATCAAGAACTATAAAATCTACGGGCACATAATTCCTATTGGCAACAATAAGAACATCATTAATTCTTCCCATAGGCTTTTTAATAGTGGAATCCGCAAGCTGCAAATTTAGAGAGCAATCATCAAAATCATGGAAATCTAGCAAATCACATAAAGTTTTGGGGATAGTGGAGACACTAGCACCCAAATCACACAAAGCATAAAACTCAAAATCTTTAATTTTAATTTTAATAGTAGGTTCCCACTCATCATAGAGTTTTGTCGGGATAGAAACTTTCAACTCAAGTGTTTCTTCATAAGATTGCATCAAAGCATTAACAATATGTTCGGTAAAGGCCTTATTTTGACTATAAGCATGAGGAGAATCTAACACGGATTGCAACAAGGAAATACAACCAATCAAAGAGCAATTTTCGTAATTAAATTCCTTGAGATCCAAAATAGTGGGTTTAGCAACATCACGGTTTTTATTTATTTCAATCCCACTTTCATCAATTTCATCATCAAGATCTAGAAACTCCAAATTCTTAGAACGCCTTCTAGGTAAAGGAAGATAATCTTCAGATTCATCAAGATTCATATTGCAAAACAAGGATTTAATAGGGGACACATCAATAACTTTTAGATCTTCATCTTGATTTTCATAGGGGTTGGAAGAACATGCTTTAATAAAGGCATCTTTGGACGCACGTATCCTAGCGGTTCTTTCCTTGCACTCATCAATGGAAATTCTCATAGATTTGAGAGACTCATTGATATCATGCTTAGGAGGAATAGATCTAAGCTTTAAAGAATCAATTTCAAGAGAAATTCTATCAACGTTTCTAGCCAAATCATCAACCTTAAGCAATTTTTCTTCAAGCAAAGCATTAAAATTCTTTTGTGAATTCATAAACTCTTTAACACCACTCTCAAATTCAAAGGGCATCTTATTAAAATTTCCATAAGATTTGTTGTAGGAATTTCCATAATTATTAGAATGATTACTAGGATAGGGCCTAGGATTAAAATTCCCTCTATACGCGTTATTTCCAAAACTATTCCTTCCAACAAAATTCACATCCATAGATTCATTATTATTCTCAATCAAAGTAGATAGAGGCATATCATTGGGATCAAGAGAAGTATTTTTAGTAGAAAACATCTTCATAAGTTCATCCATCTTTTCACTCAAAACATTGATTTCTTCTATAGCATGCACCTTTTTACTAGAAGTTCTTTCGGTATGCCATTCAGAATAATTAGCCCTAATATTATCAAGCAATTTGGTAGCATCCCCTAACGTGATTTCCATAAAAGTGCCTCCTGCGGCCAAATCTAAAAGATTTCTAGAAGAAAAATTCAATCCAGCATAAAATTTTTGTATGATCATCCATAAATTCAAACCATGAGTAGGGCAATTGTGAAGCATTAATTTCATTCTTTCCCAAGATTGGGCAACATGCTCATGATCAAGTTGTTTAAAATTCATGATATCATTCCTAAGAGTGATAATCTTAGCGGGAGGAAAATACTTAGAGATAAAAGCATATTTGCACTTGTTCCAAGAATCAATACTATTTTTAGGCAAAGAGGAAAACCAAACTTTAGCACGATCTCTAAGTGAAAACGGAAATAACTTTAATTTGACAATATTGTTATCCGTATGTTTCTTCTTTTGCATATCACACAAATCAACAAAATTGTTTAGATGAGTAGCGACATCTTCACTAGGAAGGCCGGCGAATTGATCTTTCATAACAAGATTCAACAAAGCGGTATTGATTTCACAAGACTCATCATTATTAAGAGGAGCAATCGGAGTACTAAGGAAATCATTATTATTGGTATTCGAGAAATCACACAATTTGGTATTATCTTGTAGCATGGCAACAAGTAATCCAACACACAAGAAACAGAAAGGCAACGGGAAAAAGGCAAACGGAAAAGAGAGGAGGAGATTGGGAAAGAGAGGGCAAATAAAACGGCAAGGGTGAAGTGGGGGAGAGGAAAACGAGAGGCAAATAATGTAATGCGAGAGATAGGGATTGTGATGGGTACTTGGTATGGTTGACTTTTGCGCGAACTCCCCGGCAACGGCGCCAGAAATTCTTCTTGCTACCTCTTGAGCACTACGTTGGATTTCCCCGAAGAGGAGAGGATGATACAGTAAAGTAGCGTAAGTATTTCCCTTAGTTTTTGAGAACCAAGGTATCAATCCAGTAGGAGACCATGCACAAGTCCCTCGTACCTACACAAAACGATAGCAACTCGCAACCAACGCTTAGGGGTTGTCAATCCCTTCACGATCACTTACGAGAGTGGGATCTGATAGAGATAATATTTTTGGTATTTTTCATAGATAGATGCAAAGTAAAAAGTAAATGGCAAAGTAAAACAAAGCAAGTAAATAAAGTGATGGAGATTGATATGATGAGAATAGACCCGGGGGCCATAGGTTTCACTAGTGGCTTCTCTCAAGAGCATAAGTATTCTATGGTGGGTGAACAAATTACTGTTGAGCAATTGACAGAATTGAGCATAGTTATGAGTATATCTAGGCGATGATCATGTATATAGGCATCATGTCCAAAACAAGTAGATCGAAATGATTCTGCATCTACTACTATTACTCCACTCATTGACCGCTATCCAGCATGCATCTTTAGTATTAAGTAAAAACAGAGTAACGCCATAAGCAAGATGACATGATGTAGAGGGATAAATTCATGCAATATGATAAAAAACCCATCTTGTTATCCTCGATGGCAACAATACAATACGTGCCTTGCAACTCTTTCTGTCACTGAGTAAGGACACCGCAAGATTGAACCCAAAGCTAAGCACTTCTCCCATTGCAAGAACTACCAATCTAGTTGGCCAAACCAAAAAAGATAATTCGAAGAGACTTGCAAAGATAACTCAATCATACATAAAAGAATTCAGAGAAGAATCAAATATTTTCCATAGATAATACTGGATCATAAACCCACAATTCATCAGTCTCAACAAACACACCGCAAAAAGAAGATTACATCGAATAGATCTCCACGAGAGAGGGGGAGAACATTGTATTGAGATCCAAAAAGAGAGAAGAAGCCATCTAGCTAATAACTATGGACCCGAAGGTCTGAAGTAAACTACTCACACTTCATCGGAGAGGCTATGGCGATGATGTAGAAGCCTCTCCGGTGGAGCTCCGGAACAGGCCCCAAGATGGGATCTCGCGGATACAGAAGGTTGCGGTGGTGGAATTAGGTTTTTTGGCTCCTGTTCTGATCGTTCGGGGATACATAGGTATATATAGGAGGAAGGAGTACGTCGGTGGAGCTCCGAGGGGCCCACGAGGTAGGGGGCGCGCCCGGGGGGGCACCCTCCACCCTTGTAACCACCTCTGGCACTTCTTGGAGTAGGGTCCAAGTCTCCTGGATCACGTTCAGTTGGAAAATCACGATCCCGAAGGTTTCATTCCGTTTGGACTCCGTTTGATATTCTGTTTCTTCGAAATACTGAAAAACGCAAAAAACAACAATTCTGGGTTGGGCCTCCGGTTAATAGGTTAGTCCCAAAAGTAATATGAAAGTGGAAAATAAAGCCCAATATAGTCCAAAACAGTAGACAAAGTAGCATGGAGTAATCAAAAATTATAGATACGTTGGAGACGTATCACTCACCATGGCACCTTCGCACTCGGCGTGCTCGCCGCTCACTACCTTGGGCTTCACATTAAAGATCTTCAGCCATAAGCCGAAGTGTGGAAAGATGCGGAGAAAGGACGCGCACACGACGATGAATGTCGAGATGTTGAGGAAGGAATTGGGGGATAGATCATGAAAATCAATCCCGTAGTAATACATGATGCTGCGAACGAATGGGTGGAGGGGAAACCCTAGCCCGCGGACAAAGTGAGGGAGGAATACAACCCTCTCGTGGGGTTCTGGGGTTGGGACGATCTGTACCGCCATCGGGAGATGATGGCTGATTTTCTTGGCCAGATACCCGGCCTCCCGAAGCTTTTTGATATCCTTCTCCCGGACGGTAGAGGCCATACACTTGCCTCCTACTCCGGATCCGGACATTTTCGGAGGGCCTTGGTGGGTGGAGAAGACGAACGCTTGGGTGCTGGAGCTCGAGCGAGAGAGAATGGATAAGCAGAGAAAGAAGAAGGCGTGGGTGAAAAAGGGGAGTCCTTATCTCCTTATAAAAGCAGCAGGGATCCTGCGCCTCCCCACTTGCCCAGTAAACTCGCTTATTCCCCAAGCGCTACGTTGATGGCGCGGTTGGGTTACCCACAACCGTATTGATGAGAATCCCAAGATAAGGGGACACGATCTCTGCTTCGACAAGATGTGCCAATAAAACCGCCTCACAATATGTGCAGTAGCAGGTTGAGAAAAACGGTTCGCATAATGATCGGGTCGCGGCGTGATGTCACGCTATGGAAAATTGACAGGAGATTAGATTTGTGGAATATTGTGCTCTCTACGGTGGTACGTGGAATTTATTTTGCAGAGCCGGACACGATTAATGTGTTCAAAATCTACCTCGGTGTATTCGGAGAAGGAACCCGCCTTGCGATGCCGAAGACAATTTGCGCACCAGACTCATCAGCATTGAAGCCTGGTTCAGGGGCTACTGAGGGAGTCCTGGATTAGGGGGTCCTTGGACAGCCGGACTATGTACTTGTGCCGGACTGTTGGACTATGAAGATACAAGATTGAAGACTTCGTCCCGTGTCTGGGTGGGACTCTCCTTTGCATGGAAGGCAAGCTTGGCAATTCGGATATGTAGATTTCCTTCTCTGTAACTGACTTTGTGTAACCCTAGCCCCCTCCGGTGTCTATATAAACCAGAGGGTTTAGTCCGTAGGACAACAATCATAATCATAGGCTAGCTTCTAGGGTTTAGCCTCTATGATCTCGTGGTAGATCAACTCTTGTAATACTCATATCATCAAGATCAATCAAGAAGGAAGTAGGGTATTACCTCCATCAAGAGGGCCCGAACCTGGGTAAACATTGTGTCCCCCGCATCCTGTTACCATTAGCCTTAGACGCGCAGTTCAGGACCCCCTACCCGAGATCCGCCAGTTTTGACACCGATAGGGGGCCCTGATTGGGTTTATTGTCATGCCTCTCGTTGGTGCCTCCAACTAGGGAAGGTTATATGCGTGCGCTACCCTGATTAGGTAGGTCGGTATAAGCCTTGTGAGCCCGAGTTTGGTTATGTGCACATGTATCCATTTGGGACCATTTTTTTGCCGCGATAGTGGCCGCTGGGTGTGACGAGGTGACATAGGGGCCACCCATGAATTAGCCCAAAGTGGAGTTGGTCGGAGTGGCAGGGAGAGTGTGATGCAATAGATCGGTTTTGTCGGAATGTCCCTGGTCCACCCGAATGGGAGTACGAGGCCTTGGGTTTCGTGGTGTGGGTATAGTGTACTGACCTCTGTAAAGTGTATAATCTATTGATAGCTGCGTGCGCGGATATGGGCCCAGTTCGTAGTAGGTCACACTATGGGTCAACAGTACTAATAACCTGACTAAACAACCCCGGTTTGATGAGGAAAGAAGCTGGTTGATCTTTATGTGGTCATGGGAGGATTACGATGGCATTATTGATAATGATGATATGATATTGTGAGGATCACCATGGTATTCTTGATGAGATGATCTTGTGAGGATCACAATGGTATTCTTGATAATGATTGAAGTGATCCCATGACCACGATGGTAAGTAAGAGTGGCATATCTAGGGTGGTTACGAGGTAACCCTCGAACAGAGTAAGTTGGTCCATGTTATTTTAAACATGTTGCATGTTAGAATCATCATTGCTCATGTCTCGAGTAACATGTTCATGCCATGCTCATATGATGTGTTCTAGCGGTACCTGGTTCATCATGTACATGCCATGTTTTTCTACTTGTATCATGCTCATCCTTGTTTAATGTGTAAATGCCATGATGTTGTTTGTCTTGATTGCTTTTGGTTGCTGTGAGCTTGCGAGTACATTCAAAGTACTCACCTGGCGTGTCATGCCAGTTTGCAGGTCATGTCATGTTTGCTTGATTGTTGAGGATCCCGAGTTTGCGAGCTAGGATAAGCGTTCTAGCCAGAGTCCCTGCAGAGTGGAGTCCATCACCGTTGTCGTGGTTCCGTTGCTAGAAGTTCTTCCACTGCCTCGAGTTGTTCTGCTGCTAGCATAGAGCTACCATAGCAGGTGTAGTGTCGTCGTGCCGATGTAATTCCCTATTATATCGGAACCCTTGTATCCCCGAGTATTTCTAATAAAGAGCTGATTTGTTCTATGCCACACAGTGCCATATTCCAGAAGACTTGATCTCTAGGCTGGAATACGGGGTGTTCCGGTCTCTCTGAGCCAGGGTGCCACAGATGGAGAGCATGTCAGCCTCCATTAATTTAAACTAGAGGACGTGCCCCTCCGCCAAGCTATGGGCACGAGCAAAGGTTCTCCAACCATGCCGAAGAAGCATGGTATGAGGTGCAGGGAACTCCATGTCCACCCGCATGTTGCCATTACAACAACCCCTCATGTGCAACTTCAACGCATGCGACTATTCAACCTCCATCACCCTTCCGAAAGGGATTGGAAGCTGAGGACGACCGCGCGGGGGCTTATGCAGCCTAACGATGAACTCCAGCAGCGTGTCTCCGATGTGGCCCTCCATCAGAGTGGAGGCAGTTGGAGGAGGAGTAGCTGCGCCACCACCGTGCCCCCCTCGGCCCCGAGCGCCTCAACGGCCACAACCGCGTCCTGTGGCTCCGCCCTGTGCACTGGAACTTGCCCCTGATCACCAATGGGGGCAGGGGTACGGTGCTTGGAGGAAACCCTTATCGCCGCTACTGGGGGTCGACCACACCCTCTTCTGCTCACCATGGTGGGAGAGGGGCACTAGAAGAAGAAGGAAGGTATGCATGGGTGAGTCCTTTCGCCCGCCTCTGCACTCCCTTTTTATAGCGAAGCGCGACCGGGGGCTGGGTCCCCACTACCCCTTCGCAACCACCACGCTCCGCCATGCTCTACCAATCCAATTTGACTGTGTCATTGGCAGTAGCCAGGATCACCGACCGTCCTCCTACACCTATCCACTGCGACGAGCTTTCTGCCATGGCACTCATTCCCGCGCCCTACATACCCGCCATCGACCCTGCGCAATGCATGCGACATACATGGAGGAAACGGTAGGGATAGTGGGATAGGTGAAATGACAGTTACATCCCAGTGAATATAGGTGGTTCGCGGGCCATTACGTGGGTAGCTCCACGTCATTCAGCGCGGCTCATGGGAAAACCGAGAACTGATTCACTCACAGGTTAATGAAGAAGCAAAAAAAAGATATCAAGAGAGAAGATATGGATCCTACTACGAGCTGGGCAACATGTCCGCCTGTGTATACATTGGGCCTACCCCAACAATGCCCAGTGGCATGTATGGGCCATGCCCAGGGGCTCCTGTCAGTGCAACAAACATCTATGTTCGTTGACCAGACTTATACACATGCATGCTAACGGTCGTATGTCCAGCACAAACATACAAAACAAGGCCAAACCATAGAAGCCGCTCTTCGTGAGATCAAGGAGCATGTCAAGAGCATCAATACAATAAGATATCACCTTGGGAAGGCCTCCCTTGCCGAGAAGGAGAGCTCGATCAGGTCGAGACCGCCACAGAAGGAAATCTAGGATAACCCTGGCAGGCCTGGTGGGGTTGCCAAGACCAAAAATCCCGCCAAGGCACCACTGCTCTACCGCGCAGCTACGCAAGTCACTTATCGGTGCGGTGTCGAGCCCTGAGGTGGCTAAGTGGCTTCCACTAAGTATGTGGCAGCTTCTTAGAAGATAGATCATACCCATTTGACACCCATCCAGAGGCATGTCAAGATGATAAGCAGAATATGATTAAGCGGCACGGCAGGCTTGCCGGGTTTCACCCTCAGCATGACACCTAGTAGTGCATTTAATGCACTTTGTCCTAACTGGCAGAGTTAGGTATGATAGCACAGTTAGCTATCTAATCACCGGATAATGACTGTTTTGACATTGTGGTTACCCCTTGAGCTATAAAAGGAGGTCCAAGGCTACCTAGACAGGGATCCAGACCCTTGCACACTTGTACGCGCATAGCGTCTCTCCCCGAGGCCACCTTGCCGGCTTTGAGCGTTGTGTGTTCATTGTGTTCCTCCATTCAATCCACCAAAGCAGGAGTAGGGTTTTATGCTTCCTAGCATCCTGAACCTGGGTAAAAACCACCTGAGTCCCATCGTCGTGTTGCATCATGGTCTTCGCTCTTTGTGCAACGTGATCTCCCCCTTGCCGAACCACAAAGGGGCCAGTGGCCCCATAGGTGATCGTGTTCTCCCACGACAACAAGGTGGTGAAGAAATTGCTGATGTCTCTTGACAGCTCCTTTGACTCCTTGGCCTTGATGATTCAAGAGCATCCTGATTACAGGTCACTTGATCCAGCTGCTATTCTTGAGAGGCTCAATACTCATGAATTTCAGCAAGATGAGAAGGGAGAGATATATGGTCCTAGCTATGGACGACCTCGCGCTCTGAAGGCAAAAGCTAAAGCAAGGCAATTTCTTCATCTGAAGAAGAAGAGTCTGAATGTAGTAATGATGATGTCGAGGAAATTGGCAGAGAACTGGCTATATGCTTGTGAGGAAGTTCCAAAAGTTTTCCAAGAGGAACTGCTTTGGAAAGTCTTCAAAGTATGACAAAGAGAAAAATGGAGAAGCTTCTGCTTGAGACTACGACAAGCGAACTTGCCACAAACTCAAGAAACCAGGCCATTACATTGCTGACTACCCCCTCTAGAAAAAGGGTCAAGGAAGAACAAGTCTAGCAAGGACGACGACTCTGATGACAAAAAGAAGAAGTCCTCGATGTCTTCATCAAAGTCATCATCAAAGAAGAAAAGCACCTCCAGTAAAGCTCATGCTTTCATGAAGAAAAGGATGACTCCACCAACATTGAAGACTATGTTGATGACTACACTCCGACCTATTGCTTCATGGCAAGAGGTGCCAAGGTAACCTCATGAGAAGCTTACATTAGTACTTCAAGTGATGATGACTCTGAATGTGAAGGAAAGCCTAGCTATAAAAACTGGCTAAAATTGCAACTAAACAACAAATTGTTATGGAAAGATGCAAAATTGCTAGACAAAAGTGATGATCTGTTAGATGAGGAAACAAATCACAGTCAAGGTTTGTCTGAAGACCTCATACGCCTAAAGTCATAGTATGACAAACTTGAAAGTCGTCAAGTGGCCCTCTCAGCCGCACATGAGAAGCCGCCCTATGAATTTCTTCAAAGGAAGCAAGAACTCGAGAAGCTAAGAGTGTCTCATGATGATCTTCAGAAAGACAATGATTCATTACCCGCTTAACACATCAGCACCGCTCAGGAAGAATTTGTTGCTCCATGCTTAAAATTCATTGAATGTGATAATGCAAATTCTTGAGATGAATGTTCAAATGCTTCAACTGTTGCTATATCTTCAAATGTCTCTGTGGTTTCAATTTCCCCATCTGAGGAGACCACAAGTGTTACTGACGAAAATGCAGGTCTAAAGTAATTGTACGTCACAAGCATGTACAGAATACTCAAAGGGCACCAAACCCTTTGTGATGTGCTCAAGAAGTAGATTCTGAATAGGAACCCTAGGAAAGAGGGTATTGCTTTTGAGAGAAAGTTGAACGCAGATGGATCCTATTGGAAACCTGAGCAGTATCCCAAAACCACATGGGTTGCTGAAAAATGACCTCCAGTTGATCCATCCACTCTATCTGGCTACAATTGTGAAACTCCACATTCTTCTGATGAGTCATTTGACTCCATCTATAAACTATTCAAAAATCAGAATGATGAAGTATTTGCTAGGTTGGTTGGTACTAACTGCAGGAATGGTTCCCTTGTGAAGAAAATCTGGGTGCCCAAAAGTGTTCTTCAAAATCTTCAGGTGAATGTCATCATGACACCATCGAAGAAAAGGAACAACCCTAGGACAAATTCTTCACCTGGACCAAAGTCGTCAAATGGACGCAGACCAACTCATGCTCGTATTAACACTTCTTTGCAGGGAAATAGTCAGCAGTCTGATGAATATGTGCATTATTCTTGAAATCGCTATGTGCACAAAACTCCTAAGAATTTCTCTATATATTCTTATGAGTACTATACTCCTCCTATGAACAGAAATGCATATTCTTCGATGTGTAAGTTCTTTATCAATGCTTTGTGTTACATTGCTACTCAGCCACCCATTCAGATGTGGGTGGTTAAGAAGAAGAATTAATCTCTTCTGCAGAGTCAGGGCTTCAGACGCAATAACTATGTGATGAATTTGTTAAAGACCTGACATAATGCTTGTTGGGATGCAAGCTAATCATGCTGAAATGAATTCGTCATTTAACACATCCCCATGCTGCTAGTTACTATGCTTATTGATAAAATTCACTAAAGAAATTGATCATCATATTCTTCAAACTAAAGTATATGAATTTGTAAGTGAGACTAATGCTTCTAAATGATGATACTCCAGAGCTACTGAATGGGTTCTGGATAGTGGCTGCACAAATCACATGACTGGTGACAGGAATCTCCTCACCAATGCTCCCCTTACTCCATCTCATCTGAAGCATATCACCTACACTGACAAAGGAAAAAGTAAGGTATTGGGTCTAGGTAAGGTTGCTATCTCTAAGGATGACACATGGAAAAAGTGATGCTTTTCGAGTCCCTAGGATATGATTGTCATCTTTGGCAAATATAGATGCATCATGCTATTGGCATCTGACAAGTCCAAAGTCTTTGAAGCTTTAGGAGAGGTGATTTGTACATTGTAGATTTCCCTCTAGGTCCTCAATCGACCACATGTCTACTAGCAAAAGCTTCAGAGTGCTGGCTATGGCATCAATAACTTAACACTACAAAAAAAGACACATCCGTGACATTATGACCCGAACGTATCATCATAGATGTGGTGGGATCCTACTTCTATGACACAAATCATAACAGAAAATGGGCTTTTCATCCTGGGAGGGCTGGGGATACACCTGCATGAAATTCTTTGGGCCATCCATGACATAAAAAATCATGGTAGAAGTGAGGGCGAGGAAATTATCACGGAGTTCCCGATTATGGTGGGTGGTCGGGGCCGAGCGATGCAGTGTGGTTTGCGTGTTTCTCTCTCGTACATGCGCGTGGTGTGAGTTGTGTCCCTATAACTAAACCCAAGCGAGAGGCATTCGCTTATTGAACCCGAGCGATTGCACTGCTAGCACTATGTACTGAAGCCGATCGATCGATCCCTTCGCTGCTATATGAACCCAATCGACTCCTTCACTGCTAACCGAACCCGATCGATCGCTGCTGCTGCTTACTGAAGTCGACCGAATCCCCATGCGAGACGTAGCTAGCCGTTTGGCTTGCCTCTGGATGAACAGTGCCTGTCGCTACCACTTGCGTGATACGTAGATCGAGTCGAGATGTGGTGAGTCCAGTCGGTTGGTTGGCTGTTGGGGATCGTTGCAGAAAATAAAAAATCTCTACGCATCACCAAGATCAATCTATGGAGTCATCTAGCAATGAGAGAAATAGGAGTGCATCTACATACCCTTGTAGATCGCGAGCGGAAGCGTTCAAGAGAACGGGGTTGATGGAGCCGTACTCGTCATGATCCAAATCACCGAAGATCCTAGCGCCGAACGGACGGCACCTCCGCGTTCAACACATGTACGGAGCGGAGACGTCTCCCGCGCCTTGATCCAGCAAGGAGGAGGGAGAGGTTGAGGAAGAGAGCTCCAGAAGCAGCACGACGGCGTGGTGGTGATGGAGAGGCAGTACTCCGGCAGGGCTTCGCCAAGCTCTTAACGGAGGAGGAGAGGTGTTGGGGATGGGAGGGGCTGCGCCTTGGAGGTGGTGTGTAGCCCTCCCCTCGCCCCTCTATTTATAGGGGAAGGGGGAAGGGGGCTGGCCCCCTCTAGATGAGATCTAGAGGGGGGCGGCGGCCAAGGGGAGGGGGCTTGCCCCCCAAGCAAGGGGGCGCCCCCTCTAGGGTTCTCCCCCCAACCCTAGGCGCATGGGCCCAAGGGGGGATGCGCCCAGCCCTCTAGGGGCTGGTTTCCTGCCCATTACGGCCCATGAGGCCCTCCGAGAGAGGTGGCCCCTCCCAGTGGACCCCCGGAACCCCTCCGATGGCCCCGGTACAATACCGATAAGCCCCCGAACTTTTCCGGTGACCATATGACAACTTCCCATATATAAATCTTCACCTTTGGACCATTCCGGAACTCCTCGTGACGTCCGGGATCTCATCTGGGACTCCGAACAACATTCGCTAATCACTTACAAGTCTTCCTAATAACCCTAGCGTCACCGAACCTTAAGTGTGTAGACCCTACGGGTTCGGGAATCATGCAGACATGACTGAGACAGCTCTCCAACCAATAACCAACAGCGGGGTCTGGATACCCATGTTGGCTCCCACATGTTCCATGATGATCTCATCGGATGAACCACGATGTCAAGGATTCAAGCAATCTCGTATACAATTCCCTTTGTCAATCGGTACGTTACTTGCCCGAGATTCGATCGTCGGTATCCCAATACCTCATTCAATCTCGTTACCGGCAAGTCACTTTACTCATACCGTAATGCATGATCCCGTGACCAACCACTTGGTCACATTGAGCTCATTATGATGATGCATTACCGAGTGGGCCCAGAGATACCTCTCCGTCATACGAAGTGACAAATCCCAGTCTCGATCCGTGTCAACCCAACAAACACTTTCGGAGATACCTGTAGTATACCTTTATAGTCACCCAGTTACGTTGTGACGTTTGGTACACCCAAAGCATTCCTACGATATCCGGGAGCTACACGATCTCATGGTCTAAGGAAATGATACTTGACATTAGAAAAGCTCTAGCAAACGAACTAGACGATCTTGTGCTATGCTTAGGATTGGGTCTTGTCCATCACATCATTCTCCCAATGATGTGATCCCGTTATCAATGACATCCAATGTCCATGGTTAGGAAACCATAACCATCCATTGATCAACGAGCTAGTCAACTAGAGGCTAACTAGGGACATGTTGTGGTCTATATATTCACACATGTATTACGATTTCCGGATAACACAATTATAGCATGAACACTAGACAATTATCATGAACACTAGACAATTATCATAATAACCATTTTATTATTGCCTCTAGGGCATATTTCCAACAGACACAATGTTGGAATTCATTGTCAGGCTGCGTGAGCCCCCACGCGGTCGCCTTCGGCTTCCTGGGCCATTTGCAAGGGTGATGGAGTTGACCAGCCGCCGGGGTTGAGGTTGCACATGAGAGGTTGCTATAATGGTAACATGTGGGTGAACACTGAGTTCCCCACACCTCATGTTATGCTCCTCTTGCATGGCAGGAAAACTTTTGCACGCGCCCACAACTTAGCGGAGCGGCACGTTCTTCACTTCAAACTGATGGAGGCCAATCATCTCTCCATCAAGGTCTTCGGGCGCTCGGGTCTTCGTTTAGGGTGCTGCGCGGAGAGCTTGACCAACGCCGCAAGCTCCTCCTCGAGCGATAGCAATGAGGAGGACACCGATGGAGAGGACGAAAATGGCGAGTCTGGCTGAACATCGATCGCACCGTCACCGTTAGATAGGTGCTGACATCACCATCATATGCACCTGGGTCTTCTTTTGGCAGAGCGATTTGTCGGGGGGCGGGTGTAGGTGAGGGAGTCCTGGATAAGGGGGTATCCGGACAGCCGGACTATATACATCGTCCGGACTATAGAAGCGTCAAGATACAAGACTCAAGACTTCGGCTCGTGTCCGGATGGGACTCTCCTTTGCGTGGAAGACAAGCTTAGCAATCCGGATATTATGTTTCCTTCCTTGTAACCGACTCCATGTAAACCCTAGCTCTCCGATGTCTATATAAACCAGACAAGATGGTCCTTAGAAGGCCGATCACAATTACGATCATACCATCATAGGCTAGCTCTTAGGGTTTAGCCTCTACGTTCTCGTGGTAGATCTACTCTTGTATTCCACATATCTTCAATATTAATCAAGCAGGAAGTAGGGTTTTACCTCCATCGAGAGGGCCCGAACCTGGGTAAACATTGTGTCCCTTGCTTCCTGTTACCATCAGCCTAAGACGCACAGATCGGGACCCCCTACCCGAGATCCGCCAGTTTTGACACCGACATTGGTGCTTTCATTGAGAGTTCCTCTGTGTCATCGCTTCGAGGCTTGATGGCATCTTCAATCGTCAACAACACGGTCCAGGGTGAGACGATTCTCCCCGGATAGATCTTTGTGTTCGGCGGCTTCGCACTGCGGGCCAATTCGCTTGGCCAGTTAGAGCAGATCGACAGCTTCGCCCCTGGCCACCAGATCAGGTTCGGAAACTTGAACTACACGGCAGATATCCACGGAGACTTGATCTTCGACGGATTCGAGCCTGCGCCAGGAGTGTCGAACAGCCACGACGAGCACGGCCTAGACTTGCTGTTGGACATTGTCTGGGACATTATCCCCGAAGCAGCCTTGGATCTAAATCCAGGACAGGTTGCGGTGCCTGTGGACGGAGGGCTAGACCCTGCTCCGCAGGCCGCACACTTATCGGCAGTGGAGCCGAACGCGGGTCCCACCTCTGTGGAGGCATGTAACCCCAGACCCCCGGACTAATATCCGGCTGTTGGTCCTGGTCTGCTCACTCTCGAGCCAGTCGAGTCAGGTTGGGCTCCGGTAATGGAGTTTACCGCTGCGGACATCTTTCAGCACTCACCCTTTGGCGACATGTTGAACTCATTGAAATGTCTCTCTTTGTTAGGAGACTCTGGGCCAAACTATGTCTGGCTAGAGTGGGAAGCGGGCGACAAAGGAATTCGCTGCCCACCCACCACCCACTTTGTCGCCACGATCGATGATTTAACCGACGTGCTCGACTTTGACTTCGAAGACATCGACGGTATGGACGATGATGCAGGAGATACTCAGGAGCCACCGCTCACAGGGCGATGGACAGCCACCTCTTCATATGATATATATATATATGGTGGACACTCCAAAAGAAACGAATGGCGAGGAGGCAACGGAGGATAACCCCTCCAAAAAGAAAGCAAAGCATGGGCGTCGCCAGCGCCGCTCCAAGCCCCGCCAAGGCAATACCGGCGCCAGAGACGATAATAATCCGGACGGTGCCGACGATGAATACAACCCCAAACAGCCCGCCTTTGAGCAGGCCGAACAGGAAAACGGGCATGACAGCCCAGACGAACAGGCGATGGACGGGTATCCGGAGGAGGACAACTACATGCCCCTCTCCGAAGATGAGATTAGCCTCGGCGACGACGAGTTCGGCGTACCCGAAGACCCCGCAGAGCAGGAGCGCTTCAAGTGCCGGCTTATTGCCACTGTGAGAAGCCTAAAGAAGAAGAAGCAGCAGCTTCAAGCTGATCAAGATCTGCTCATAGACAGATGGACAGAAGTCCTGGCAGCCGAGGAATACGGACTCGAGCGCCCCACGGCTAACCGACCGCCTCGAGGTCGGGACAAAACGACATATCAGCCGAAATACCAGCTTGTACCCCCGCTCCGGTTTACTACGGCCCGGGGCAACACTCAGGACCTACGCGATAAACTGGATAACGCCACAGGACAACCAAGATCGATCTACGGATCACGGGGGCGCGCCGAAGCACATGACGATGACCGTCATACCGGATACACTAACAGCAAATCTGGCCAGGCCGAATACAACCAGTCAGACACAGCCGGACTGCACCGTGACATAGCCCGACACAGAGGCGCCGCACACCCTCTATGCTTCACTGATGAAGTGATGGATCATGAATTCCTAGAAGGGTTTAAACCCGTAAACATCGAATCATACGATGGCACCACAGACCCTGCGGTATGGATCGAGGATTTGCTCCTCCACATTCACATGGCCCGTGGAGATGATCTACATGCCATCAAGTATCTTCCCCTTAAGCTCAAAGGACCTGCCTGGCACTGGCTAAATAGCCTGCCCGCAAATTCCATTGGCAGCTGGGAAAACCTGGAAGACGCATTCCTTGACAACTTCCAGGGCACATATGTGCAACCTCTGGATGCCGATGACTTGAGCCACATAACTCAACAGCCCGGAGAATCAGCCAGGAAATTCTGGACCCTGTTCCTAACTAAAAGAACCAAATAGTCGACTGTCCGGACGCCGAAGCCCTGGCGGCTTTCAAGCATAATATCCGTGACGAGTGGCTCGCCAGACACCTCGGCCAGGAGAAACCCAAGTCCATGGCAGCTCTTACGACACTAATGACCCGCCTTTGCGTGGGCGAAGACAGCTGGTTGGCTCGTAGTAGCACTACGCCACATTTTGGAACTTCAGATGTCCGGGACAATAATGGCAAGCCACGGCGCAACAGACACAAGCGACAGAACAACGGCGACATCACCGAGGATACGGCGGTCAATGCCGGATTCAGCGGATCGAAATCCGATCAGCGGAAGAAGCCATTCAAGCGCAACAATCAAGGACCGTCCAGTCTGGACCGTATACTAGAGCGCTCGTGCCAAATTCATGGCACCCCGGACAAGCCAGCCAACCACACCAACAAAGACTGTCGGGTCTTTAAACAGGCCGGCAAAATAAACGCCGAAAACAAGGACAAGGGGCTACACAGCGACGATGACGATGAGCCCCAGTGTCCAAACATGGGGGGCCAGAAGAAATTCCCCCCAGGTGAAAACGGTCAGCATGATCTACGCCACCCACATCCCCAAGCGGGAACGGAAGCGAGCACTGCGGGACGTATATGCGATGAGCCGGTCGTCCCCAAATTAAACCCATGGTCAGCTTGCCCAATCACCATTGATCGTAGGGATCATCCTACTAGCATCCGTCACGGCGGCTCAGCCGCATTGGTTTTAGACCCAATTATAGACGGATTTCACCTCACAAGAGTCCTTATGGACGGAGGCAGCAGCCTGAACCTGCTTTATCAGGACACAGTGCGGAAGATGGGCACCGATCCTTCAAGGATCAAGCCCACCAAAACCACCTTTAAAGGTGTCATTCCTGGAGTAGAAGCCCGTTGCACGGGCTCTATAACATTGGAAGTGGTCTTTGGATCTCCGGATAATTTCCGAAGCGAAGAGCTAATCTTCGATATCGTCCCTTTCCGCAGTGGTTACCATGCCCTGCTCGGACGAACCGCATTTGCTAGATTCAATGCGGTACCACACTATGCATACCTCAAGCTCAAGATGCCAGGCCCGCGCGGGGTCATAACAGTCAACAGGAACATGGACCGCTCTCTCCGTACAGAAGAACATACTACGGCCCTTGCGGCAGAAGTACAATGCGGCCTCCTCCGGTAAACCACCAATCCGGCGACGACATTTTCAAGCCCCATCAAGCGAGGGCGGAACACCCCGCAGCAAGATCAGCAGGCATGACAAGAGCAGGACTAGCAGTCCGACCTCTGCTCAAATCCCATCAAAGCAGCATTCGTGCCACACGTACACAATTACGCACTCAAAATACCATGGGCACAGGCGGAGGCGTATCAAGGGCTCAGTCAACAGTATGGTATCACTTCATAACCTTTCCATTCACCTTTAAGGACATTGCTTTAGTGCAGCCTCTCCAGAATATCCGGATTGTCGGACTTACATAGGAGAGGAAACCCAGGAGGCAACAGGCTTTGGGCATAACAGGAAACACCCAGGTGAAATCTATTTACGATCATTTTTCCTGCTTTATCTATCTGTACGTAGCCTGCCCCTAGATAGGATATGTCAAATCATCCTATTTTGTCTCTGCTTAATGCACACATTGTAAACATACGATTAAACGTATTATTCATCAACGGGAGACCACATATAGCGTCAGCTTACTTATTTTTACTTGAGCATTTTTTATAAATGTCTATTTAATTTTGCATCTGTACACTTTGGTACGTGTAGTTTGCCAGGGGCTCCTTATGGTACCCTATAATACGGCAAGTAAAGTACGAACACTTTCAACAGTGCGGCACCCCGAACTTATAGCATTATATGCATCAGCTCCGAATCATGTCTAGGTTACGGTTGGGATAGCCCGGCTCCCTTGCTTTGGTGCCATATGTTCCGTTAATTCGGCTCAGATACCGCAGGGAGAACTACTATGATTGTGCCCTGGTTCTGCCAGATGAACACCTCAGTAGAGAAAGCACAAAACTGTCCCACATGATGTGGCGAGAGACTGGTCGCTGTTCGAGAGGTCTTAAAATCCTTAAAGATTTTTTCTGCTTTAGGCATTAATTCGGCTTTGTCCGATATAGGCGTATATAGCGCCCCAATTCGGCCTTCCGGACTCTAGGGGCTTCGCCGAAATTTAAAATCATATACTTCTGTGGCTAAGTGAAGGTTATAAAGCTGTATAGTCCGATTGCCTGGTTCGCTGCGCTGGACACCTCCTTAAGGGACCAAACATTTGGATAAAGAGTGTCCGGGTTTTCCACGAACACCCCAGTACTAGTTACACGGGGGCCGACGACTGGCCTACTTTCAGAATTTGATAAACAGCCGCACATAAGGTAATATTTTAAATCACAAAAGTGCTACATAGCGCAAGTAACTTCGTCTTTATATTACAAACATGAAGAAGTGACTTCATTCAAAAATTATGTCTTTGGTACATTCATCGGCCACGAGGCAAGCACCCTTCATGACACCATCATAGTACTTCTCGGGGACGCGATGCGGCTTGCCCTCCGGCGGCCCGTCCTTCACCAGCTTGCCCCAATGCACCTTGGCACGGGCAAGGGCCCAGCGGGCACCCTCAATACAAACGGATCGCTTGAATCCACCATCCGCTTGATCAGGCCGAAGTAGCTTGTGGGCAGAAGCTCGCCAGGCCATATCCGGACTATGAGATCCTTCATAGCCACTTCGGCTGCCTTGTGGATTTCGACCAACTGCTTCAGTTGATCACTCAGAGGCGTTGCGTGTTCGGCCCCAGTATACTGGGACCAGAACAACTTCTCCGTTGAGCTCACCTCTTGGGCACGGTAGAACTCAGCGGCATCTGACACGCTGCATGGCAGGTCTGCGAATGCCCCTGGAGAGCTCCGGATTCGAGTAAGTAAAAGAAATGCTTCCTCCACATGTTTGCTTTGCATAAAAAATTTCTTACCCGCCGCTATTTTCTTGGCCTCCTGGATCTCTCGCTGAGCCCTCTTGGCTTCGGCCTTGGTGTCTTTTGTATTTGTAAGGGCCTTCGCAAGCTCGGCCTCTTTTGCTTTAAGCTCCTGCTCCACAGACTCGAGCTTCTTGCCGAGCTCCTGGAGCTCTTCTTGTACCTCGCCCACTCGGGCCTCTTGCTTTTTGCGCTCCTTGAGTTCCAAGGCCGCTTTGTGTTCGGCCTCGGACAGCGCCTTCTTGAGAGACGCCACTTCGGTGGCAGCCTCTGTTACCACATCACGACGTCTCATCGTTAGCATAATCAAATTTTATTTGTTATTTATTATATGAGAAAGGGAAATCATTCACCTTTGTTCTCTTCAAGCTGCCTCCTCGCGAGGCCGAGCTCTCCCTGTGCCCGCTCTAAATCCTGCGTCAGGCCGGCGATTTCGGCCGTGCGAGCAGCAGTGGCCAGCAGCACAGCCTGTTTATTTACATTCAACACTTATTGTTAGATTCCTGCGGATTATAATTGACCCTCCGTTTGGTTTTTCTTTCTGAACACCAAACAGAGTATCAGGGGCTACTACCTATCGGGTGGTGATTTTACACATTTTTACTGCTTACCTCAAAGCCTGTTAGGAGGCTGGTGCAGGCTTCGGTTAGTCCGCTCTTGGCGGACGAAACCTTCTGAATCACCGCACTCATGAGAGTACGGTGCTCTTCATCTAGGGAAGCGCCTCGAAGCGCTTCCAGCAGACAATCCGGCGCCTGGGGCGCAGCGGAAGTCCTTGATATAGACGGCCCTCCCTCCATAACGAGGGGCTGCCCGCCTAAGTCCGGAACCACTGAAGGCTCCGGAACAGTGTTCGGCTTAGAGCACGGCTTGCCATGGCTCTCATCGACACGATCCGCGGGGACCTTGAACCCCGTGAGTCCGACGCCTGGGAGACCGCCTTGAGGCGCCTCCAGGGCCACCTCTGTCATCATCGGGAGCCTTCAGGACAACACCTCCGTGCCGTCCCCAGGACGAGGAGACGTGGCCGCCGGGAGTGAGTTAATTGCTGACTCACTCAAGGACCCGTCCGAAGACGACACTCCTGGATGGGCCCTAGCCGGACTGCATACAAGTTCGGCATTATAAACAAAATTATGAAGCAAAAATTACGATTGAGTGCAGATACTTACGATCACACAAGGGGCTTCTTCCTGGGCAGCCACCCTTCCTCGCTATCGGCAGCGGTGGCGGAGTGGTCCGGAAGGGACGCCTTTCCCTTCTTGGTCGTCCCAGTCTCCCCCACTGGGGCGGCCTTCCTCTTCTTCCCTCCCCCTATATGGGGAGGTGGTGTTTCTCCTTGTTCCTCCCTGCCTCCATGGGAGGAATCTGCCTCATCGCCGTCAGACGACAAGGGTATGACGGCCTTACGCTGGAGGCCTCTCCTGGCCCCATGGTTCACCATCTCAGGCCCCCCATCCTTTCCGGATGGGGCGGCCTCCTCCTCTTCTTCTTCTTCTTCCCCTTCGGGGGAGGAGTGCGCCTCGTCATCTTCGGATGAGGCTTGCGCAGCTTTACTTCGGAGACCCTTTCAGGTCCCCAGGGCCTTCTTATAGGCCTTCTTCTCCGGCCCCTTGTAGGGCAACGGGACCAGCATCTTCGTCAGAAGATCACTGGCTGGGCTTTCCGACAACGGAGCCGGACTGTCGATCCGCTCCGCTGTCTCCACATACTCCTGAAACAAATGTACACAATCACTTAGGAATTCCCCCATGAGTACATTAGGAAGAACCAGACCCGGTGGTGGCCTGAGAACTTACCTGGGTAGGTTGTCGTGCGGCGTGGAGCCCGCGGTCCTCGGTTATGAGAGGAGGTACCTCGATGGCCTTGAACAACACCTTCCATGCGTTCTTATGCTTCATGCCGTAGAGCCTCTGGAGCGTCCGGTGTTCGGCCGGGACAAATTCCCACCAATTGAATGCCCGCCTTTGGCACGGCAGTATCAGGCGACTGGGCATGACTTGGATCACATTGACAAGCTTGATGTTCTTGTCCTTCATGCCTTTGACGCAGGTGATGAGTCCGGTCAGCTCTGCAGATTCGCCCCATAGCAGGCCCTTCTGTTCCCAGGAGGTGAGCCGCATAGGGGGTCCAGATCGGAACTCGTGGGTCGGCGCCCAGTTGGCGTCGCGTGGCTCAGTGATATAGAACCACCCCGATTGCCACCCTTTCACGGTTTCCGCAAAGGAGCCTTCAGGGCAGGTGACATTAGGCATTTTACCCACCATGGCTCCTCCGCACTCCGCTTGCTGGCCGCTCACAATCTTCGGCTTCACGCAGAAGGTTTGGAGCCACAAGCCGAAATGAGACTTGATGCGGAGGAAAGCCTTGCACACGACGATGAACGTCGAGATGTTGAGGACGAAGTTCGGAGCTAGATCATGGAAGTCTAGCCCGTAGTAGAACATAAGCCCGCGGACGAAGGGGTGGAGTGGAAACCCCAGTCCACGGACGAAGTGGGCAAGGAACACGACCCTCTCGTGGGGTCCTGGAGTTGGAATGACCTGCCCCGCATCTGGGCGGTGCACTATGTCTGCGGCTAAGTATCCGGCCGCCCGGAGATTCGTGATCTTCTTCTCCGTCGCGGTGGAAACCACCCACTTGCCTCCTGCTCCGGACATGACTAACTGTGCGGAGAAGACCTGGACTAGGGCGCTGGAGCTCGAGGGGGCAAGAGTATGCGATGGGGGGAAGAAGGCATGGGTAAAAATGAGGAACTCGTATCCCTTTATAGAGGCGACGAAAGCGGTGCGCCTCCCCACTAGCCTGTTGAGAATCGCTTACTTCCCAAGCGCCACGATTGATGGCACGGGGGGATTACCCATACCCGTATTGATGAGAATCCCGCGATAACGGGACATGATCTCTGCTTTGACAGGACGTGTCAAGGAAACCGCCTCGCAATACGCGATGTGGCTAGTCGTGGAAAACGGTTCGAGTAATGACCTGGCCCTAATGGCATGTCACGTCGTCTAAAAGTTGTCAGCTGGAGTATCGTTCTCTCTACGGTGGTATGTGAAGATCATTTTGCAGATCCGGACACGGTCTATGTGTTCAATAATAACCTTGGAGTATTCGGAGGAGGAACCCGCCTTGCAATGCCGAAGACAAGACTACGCGCCGGACTCATCGTCATTGAAGCCTGGTTCAGGGGCTACTGAGGGAGTCCTGGATAAGGGGGTATCCGGACAGCCGGACTATATACATCGTCCGGACTATAGAAGCGTCAAGATACAAGACTCAAGACTTCGGCTCATGTCCAGATGGGACTCTCCTTTGCGTGGAAGACAAGCTTAGCAATCCGGATATTATGTTTCCTTCCTTGTAACCGACTCCATGTAAACCCTAGCTCTCCGATGTCTATATAAACCGGACAAGATGGTCCTTAGAAGGCCGATCACAATTACAATCATACCATCATAGGCTAGCTCTTAAGGTTTAGCCTCTACGATCTAGTGGTAGATCTACTCTTGTATTCCACATATCTTCAATATTAATCAAGTAGGAAGTAGGGTTTTACCTCCATCGAGAGGGCCCAAACCTGGGTAAACATTGTGTCCCTTGCTTCCTATTACCATCAGCCTAAGACGCACAGATCGGGACCCCCTACCCGAGATCCGCCGGTTTTGACACCGATAGTAGGTGCCTCCATCTTCTCCAGCTGGACCCCAACAGGCTTCCTTGTGGACTCCTGCTTCACCTTCCCTATCGGTGTCCCTTCTGCCGTGTTCCTCTGGTCATGGCGGTGGCGACCAGAGCATAACCTAGTCGCTCCTTTCGTCCGTCGTCTTCGTCCTCGTCATCCCGATCTTGTTAGGCTGCGTCCCGCAGGCCCTGACGAGGTCAAGCTAGGCTTCTGCCCATGCGCTCCTTTTGCCCTCTTCACCTCCCACCGTAGCTCCTAGGAGGAGAGGGACAAGAAAGGCATTACATAGCACTTATCGTTTTTCAATCTAAAACATGTAGGCATTTGCCAGTTTTTAGTTCAAATTATGTAATCCTCTACCCATGCTTGTACTCTGTATGATTGTGATGTCTACTACACAACCTTCTTCTTGTAGACTTTGTTGGGCCTCCAAGTGCAGAGGTTTGTAGGACAGTAGCAAATTTCCCTCAAATGGATGACCTAAGGTTTATCAATCCGTGGGAGGTGTAGGATAAAGATGGTCTCTCTCAAACAACCCTGCAACCAAATAACAAAGAGTCTCTTGTGTCCCCAACACACCCAATACAATGGTAAATTGTATAGGTGCACTAGTTCGGCGAAGAGATGGTGATACAAGTGCAATATGGATGGTAGATATAGGTTTTTTTAATCTGAAAATATAAAAACAGCAAGGTAACTAATGATAAAAGTGAGCACAAACGGTATTGCAATGGTAGAAAATAAGGCCTAGGGTTCATACTTTCACTAGGTGCAAGTTCTCTCAACAATAATAACATAATTGGATCATATAACAATCCCTCAACATGCAATAAAGAGTCGCTCCAAAGTCACTAATAGCGGAGAACAAACAAAGAGATTATTGTAGGGTATAGTTATTCTTTCCGATCAATCCATTGGGCTATTCCTATAAGTGTCACAAACAGCCCTAGAGTTCGTAGTAAAATAACACCTTAAGACACAAATCAACCAAAACCCTAATGTCACCTAGATACTCCAATGTCACCACAAGTATCCGCGGGTATGATTATATGATATGCATAACACAATCTCAGATTCATCTATTCAACCAACACAAAGAACTTCAAAGAGTGACCCAAAGTTTCTACCAGAGAGTCAAGAAGAAAACGTGTGCCAACCCCTATGCATAAGTTCACAAGGTCACAGAACCCGCAAGTTGATCACCAAAACATACATCAAGTAGATCATGTGATATCCCATTGTCACCATAGATAAGCACATGCAAGACATACATCAAGTGTTCTCAAATCCTTAAAGACTCAATCCGATAAGATAACTTCAAAGGGAAAACTCAATCCATTACAAGAGAGTAGAGGGGGAGAAACATCATAAGATCCAACTATAATAGCAAAGCTCGCGGTACATCAAGATCGTGCCATATCAAGAACACGAGAGAGAGAGAGAGAGAGATCAAACACATAGCTACTGGTACATACCCTCAGCCCTGAGGGTGAACTACTCCCTCCTCGTCATGGAGGACATACTTATCCCTTAGTAGTTTTGGTGATTGATGACAATGCTTTTGCGGACTAATCATGTGCATTGAGCTTTTTAGATATATCATGACTGAACACAAGACGATTTGTTGCCCCTCGAAGATTGTTGAAGACGGCATTTCTCTATGTTTCTTTTCGGTGGATTTGAGTCATAGGAAAGCCGTACTATTAAGAGGGGGTCCGCGTTGGAAAGGTTTGGGTGGAATCTCACGTACACACATTCATTTTGCACCGCCTTTCCTTTGGCTCTTTGGAGCTTTCTCCGTCTCACCGTCTCTCTGCAGAATGAAGGACTCCTAGTGTTGCTGTTCATAGGCTGGCAGTAGTATTGCTCCCCAAAGCGGTACTACCGCAGGCACCGGCGGCAGTACCGGGCTCCGGCACGGTAGTACCGTGGGCGCCCACGGTAGTACCGCTCCTTCTAAGCGGTAGTACCGTGAGCTCTGGCCTAGCGCTACTGCGCAAGCGGTAGTAGGGGCGGATGTAATTTTTTACATCCGCGCCCAGCGCGGTAGTACCGTGCTCCGGCGCGGTAGTACCGTGCCGCCTGGCCAGGCACAACACAACGGCATGAGGGGAGATAGGGGCGGATGTAATTTTTTACATCTGCACCCTACACGGTAGTACCGCACCTGGGTTGCGGTAGTACCATGCCGGACTTTTGCATGGATAAATTCTCAGCGGTTGTAGTCACGGATGTAATTTTTTATATCCGTGCCTACCGCGCCTGGACTGTGGTTCCCATGCAGTAGTACCGCACAGGATCGCGGTAGTATCGCGCCAGCGGTTCTATCGCACCCTGTCGGTACTCATTTGGTCGGGTCCAGGCTCTGCCGCACCCACAGTAGTACAGCGAGCCTTCACGACAGTACCGTAGGCCCGTGCGGTAGTACTGCTTCAGAGGTGCGGTAGTACCGCGGGTCGTGGGCTGAGTGGTGGGTAACGGATGGAATTGTCCCCCCACTATATAAAGGGGTCTTCTTCTCCAAGAAGACTTACCTCTTCTATCCACAAGCTCCATTGTTGCTCCAAGCTCCATTTTCGCCCGATCTCTCTCCCTAGCCAATCAAACTTGTTGATTTGCTCGGGATTGGTTGAGAAGGCCCCGATCTACACTTCCACCAAGAGAAATTTGATTCGCCCCACTAATCACTTGCGGATCTTGTTACTCTTGGGTGTTTGAGCACCCTAGACGGTTGAGGTCACCGCGGATCCATAGTCCATTGTGGTGAAGCTTCGTGGTGTCATTGGGAGCCTCCAATTAAGTTGTGGAGATAGCCCCAACCTTGTTTGTAAAGGTTCGGTCGCCGCCTCCAAGGGCACCAATAGTGGAATCACGACATCTCGCATTGTGTGAGGGCGTGAGGAGAATACGGTGGACCTAATGGCTTCTTGGGGAGCATTGTGCCTCCACACCGCTCCAAGGGAGACGTACTTCCCCTCAAAGGGAAGGAACTTCAGTAACACATCCTCGTCTCCATCGGTTCCACTCTTGATTATCTCTTACCTTTACTTGTGCAAGTTTTATTGTGGTCTTTCCCTTACTTGCTTGTGCGCTTGTTGTTGTTGCATCATATAGGTTGCTCACCTAGTTGCATATCTAGACAACCTACTTTGATGCAAAGTTTAATTTGGTAAAGAAAAGCTAAAAATTGTTAGTTGCCTATTCACCCCCCTCTAGTCAACTATATCGATCCTTTCATCATATAAAATAGCATATAAATGCATATAGAACATCTAAGATGGATAATATAATAGCATGGAACAATCAAAAATTATAGATACGTTGGAGACTTATCAGATCGTCACTTGTTTATCTGTGTATTAATGAAAAAGAATGCTTGTCGGGTACTATGTGCATGTGTAATGTTCATGCTAAGGAGTGATTCCTCAATACTTTCAAGTAAACAATGTTCCCCGGCAGCACAATTTGTTGTCCCCTTCCTCCGCTACCACTACGCCCTTGCCTCGGTGGGGTAGGAGCGAGGATGGGAACAGGCCCCTCGTCCGCTCCTTTCAACTGCTACTACGACCAACTTCTAATCGAAGAAGCTCCAGACCAAAAAGATGGGAGCACAAAATTTGGGAGTGACTAGGTTTTCTCAGGCTCAAGTTTTTCATACAGAGGCACATTATGGGTGGTGAGGCGAACTTAGTTGCATCTGCCGCTCTTCTTATTGTCTCCGGTAGTGATAGGATGTCGGGGGTCGGTGCGCTAGCTTGCCCTTCACCTTTCCTTTCGGGAAGTTCACCCACAGCGGAGGCCTTGCTGTGAACCAAAGAAGCACAAGGGGGGAAACAGCTGCATATGATCTCTTTGTAGAAGGATTAATTGGCTCATGCTAAGCATTGCTGTAATCGTAGCGAAGATATGCTCAAGCTAAACATGCAAGCAAGTTTTTAGGGCGTCAGCGCTTCATTTTATTATCTTTGCACATGGTCTGCACTTGGCTTTGTACAAAGGGTTACATGCACATCGGCAATGCTTGTACAAAAGGTGGTTGCCGGGGCCGAGCCCGGCAACCGCGCCTTATGGGTAGAACTTGCGAAGATGCTCAATATTCCATGAGTTTTGCATTTTTATGTCATCTTCGGTCTCTACATGGACTGCACCAGGTCAGGTGACTCGTACTATCCGGTAAGGGCCTTCCCACTTTGGCGTCAACTTGTTGGAACCCTTGGCGGACTAAACGTGCCTAAGGACAAGGTCGCCTTTCTCAAGTCTCTGGGCGTGAACCCTGCGGCTATGATGGTAGCGCATGGCTTGCTGGTAGCATGCATCATGCACAACAGCCTAGAGACGATCTTCCTCGAGGAGCACAACATTGTCATGTCGTGGCTGCTCTTGCCCTACTTCATCGTAGGCAAGTACTCGAGGTGACCCATATATGAGTTTCGTGGGGAGCACTGCTTCTGCCCCATACATTAGGGAGAAGGGAATCTGGCGGGTGGCTCGATTCGGTGTCGTACGGAGGGACCAAAGAACCACCGATAGCTCGTCGATCTAGCGTCTGCCGCACTTCTGCAACTTAATAAAAGTTCTTGTCTTGAGCCCATGCAGCACCTCAACGTTCATCCTCTCAGCTTGTCCAGCCGCCGCATCGGTGATGAGAGACGGTGATGGGGGTCACCAGGGGTAGTAGGCCCGGGCACTACGCATATCCCCATCGTTAACGGCGGCCAGCTAGTCCCTGGTCTCCCCCATCAATCTCGATGACGTGGAGGCGGGCGACGAGGTGCCGACTCCCACCCTGCAGCTTGGCGACCGCAGTGCGTTGCTCCTCAAGGTGGCGCACTCCCGACCAACGCTTGAACTCAGCAGTAACACGCTACCACGCGCCTGCCTCCAGTGTAGGAGTACGGCGCCGCCGCCTCCCCGACCGCCATCGACTCCCTTGCGTCTCCACCTCGCGGACAACATCGTCGTCGCGCCGCTGCAACAAAGGAACCCCCCTGGCCGTGACTGAAAAGGTCAGCTGGTAGCAGTCGTCGCCGCTTCCCGCGGACAGCACGTCCGCGGACTTCTCCCCCTCGTCCTCAATCACCGTTGAGCTCCCATGACCTTGGATGAAACTGGTCCGCCGGGAGCAGTCGCAGCCACTCCTCACGAGCAACACCTCCATGAACTCTTTCCCCTCCTCGTCCTCGACCCCTGCCGTCGCTCCGGTGGTGGGATCTGGTCAGGGACGAGCCTCGTCATCGGCACATCACTACACTACTCTGTGTCTCGTGGTGAGAGGGGTGGGATTCACTTTGCCGTGAGTGAGCAATTAATGGGGAAAATGGGGAAGTGGATAAGAGAGGTCAGGGCGTTCACGACGACGACGTCTTTTTTCCCGAACAAGGAAAAAAATGACGTGGCAAGTGGCTTGGTCAGTGGTTCGTGTCAAAAAATCGAATTATAGAAACATCATTCGGGCCGACATCTTAAAACTTGACATTCGGGCGTTATCATTTGGAAAAAAGATACTTGTATGATTTTTCACATAAAATTAAAGACACACTATTTAGGGAACCAGATCATCTAACATTGAGAAGGAAAGTTAGAGAAATTATAATACCGTAACTTTCCTTCTTTCTATCCATATGATTATGGCTAAAACGATTTAAATTAATTTGCAAATTGATGATCTACCGTGTACATTTATAGTAACTACATACAAACAAATTGATGATGAACTAAAATTAATTTTAAATTATTAATATCTATAGTAAATACCAACAGTAAACAACCTACTAACTACCTACTAACAGTCCCTAACTTTCCTTCTTCATTTTACACTAGACAAACACTGTAGCACCGTGACTTTCCTTCACAATGTTAGAGGATCCAGTTTCACTATTTAGATGTGTGATAGATAGGGCACGTCTACATGTGCTTTAGAGCAGCTCCAGCCGTTACCCCCCAGGAGGCATAAAAATGGCCGCCTGGGGGTGAGCCGACGGCAAATTCAGCTCTGGGGGCGGTTGGGCACCCAGCCGTCGCCCCCAGGTGCCGGTTTCGGCCCATTATTCGACCCACTTTCGTCCAAAAACAGCCCGATATCTGCGTGAATCGGCCCATATTCGACGCGGTTCAGCGTGAATTCTCTCATAAATAATTCAACAAATAGAAATCAAATAGTTCATCACATAGTTCGATGTGTTTCGACGTGTTTTTGCCTCCATAGTTCATCACAAAAAATCAATAGAAATCAAATAGTTCAACAAATATTTCAATACAAATTATATAGTTCAACAAATAAAAACTCATATTTCATCACTCTTCATTCCCGACGTCGCCCTTGAGCCTCCATAGATGCTCCACCAGATCGTGTTGCAGTTCTTGATGCACCTGTGGGTCTCAGATCTCCTGACGCATATTGAGGTAGGCAGTCCAGGTTGCCGGTAGTTGGTGATCAACTTGGGCAAGATGACCCTGCCTGTAATATGCTTCTGTGTCAAACACTGGATCTTCCTACTCGCTCTCAATGATCATGTTGTGCAAGATGACACACCAAGTCATGATCTCCCACATTTGATATTTCGACCAGGTCTGAGCAGGGTACCAGGCAACAACAAATTGAGATTGGAGCATATCAAATGTTCGCTCGACATCCTTCCTGCAAGCCTCCTGAACCTTCATAAAAAAGGTATTCTTGCCTCCTAGCACAGGGTTTGAGATAGTCCTCACAAATATCGACCATCTCGGATAGATGCCATCAGCTAGGTAGTACCCCTTGTTGTAGTGCCGCCCATTGACCTCGAAGTTCATCAGAGGAGAATGACCTTCAACAAGCTTGACAAAGACAGGGAAGCACTGCAGGACGTTGACGTCATTGTGAGTTCCTGGCATCCCAAAGAAAGAGTGCCAAATCCAGAGGTCCTGTGTGGCCACTGCCTCAAGTACCACACTGCAACCGCCTTTGGCGTCTTTTACAACCCCTACCAAGCAAATGGACATTTCTTCCATTTTCAATGCATGCAGTCGATGCTTCCAAGCATCCCAAAAAATCCTCTTGCTGCATTCTATGCTAGGATCCGAGCAGTGTTTTCCGCATTGGGTGTTCGCAAGTATTGCGGTCCAAACTCTGCCACCACTGCCCTGCGAAACTTGTAGAAACACTCAATGGTGGTGGACTCGACCATGCGCCCATAGTCCTCGAGTGAATCACCGGGAGCTCCATATGCAAGCATCCTCGTAGCTGTCATGCACTTCTGGATTGAGGTGAATCCAAGTGTGCCGGTGCAATCCTTCTTGCACTTGAAGTAGCTGTCGAACTCCCGGATGGAATTCACAATTCCGAGGAAAAGCTTTCGGCTCATCCGATAACGGCGGCGAAATGTTTTCTCGTCGTGCAATGGAGCGTCGGCGAAGTAGTCGGAGTAGAGCATGTAGTAGCCTTCCAGACGATGTCGGTTCTTTGCTTTCACCCGCCCGGCGCCGAGCCACCTCGCCGCGGCTTTTCACTGCTCGCGAGCAGGCCGGCGAGGGCGGCGAGCACCATGAGATGCTCCTGCTCCTGGATGTCGGCTTCGGCTTCCTCCTCCAGCAACGCCGCGAGCGCCTTGTCCGACTCCATTGCCGGGTCGGGCAAATCACCGAACACCTTGCGGGCGAGGTGGGCGCACACCCGCCGGTGTACAGCTCATGCGCGGCCGGAACGTCGGAAAAGTTGCCCGAACGGCGTCGGAGAGGCTGCCTCGGCGAAACCTCTTCTCTTTTCCGGCGAAGAATGGTCTATCTAGCTGTGGTGGGTGGTGGACGGCGCCGGGATCAGCAAGGTGGCGGCCGAGCGCGGGGGGAGGGGGGGTCGGAGGCGAATCTGAACGGTCGGCTCGACTTTTCGCGTGGCAGTGTGGCCCCAGGTGCGCTTTTCCATTGCACCGGAGCCCCCGAGCGCCTCCAGTGCACCGGGTTCGGCCTGCGATCGCCGGACCCAAAAACGGGCCGAGCCGGTGGAATTCGGCGTATTGGGGGCATTTTTTCGGCGCCGGCGTAAAAAAATTGCGTAGGAAGGGTATGTTGGGGGCGCGGCTGGAGATACTCTTAGATGTGCCGTAGCAAAACCATAAATAAAATTCAATAATAATAAAGTAAATTGGGTTTCCTTCGTCCGTCATGGCATTTTTTCAAAAAAGTCCCTCTATTTCAGAGAATTTAACCCGCAGTCCTGTTTTAAGTTAAAACGAAGCGTTATTTTCGTATTTTACATAAAAGTCTCTGTCTTTTCTTGAAATCAACCCGCCGTCCGGATTTAAGTCACACCTGAACCGTTATTTTACATTTTTCGAAAACCCCCTGATGTTTTAGGTAATTCATCCGCGGATCATATTTAAGTCAAACAAATACTTTTTAAAATCATCCATATCTTTTAAACCGTAACTCCGATTTGAATATGTTATATATGAAATTTAATTAGAAAAATATGTAGAATATGAATATGAGATTATTGTTACCTGTTAAGTATTTTGAAATATTATTTTGGAATATATTTGAGTCAAACCAAATGATTTTCTAAATTATCTGTATCTTTTAAACCGTAACTTCGATTTTAACATATTATATATGAAATTTTATTAGAAAAATGTGTGGAATCTAAATATGATGTTAATTTTACCTGTTAAATATTTTTAAAATATTGTTATGGAAGCAAACTTATAATTTATAGCGCAAGATCCATTTTTTTATACAGGCGGCGATCCGGATTGCAAATAAATACCCCACTATAACCATATACGGAAAAGAAAACATCGATAACTACACGTGCATACCTCTAAAAAGTGTCGCAAGGGAAAACAAAAGATTTCTCATCGCGAGAGTGAGAGAAAGCGAGCGAGAAAGAGAGAGGGAGGAGAGAGGGAGAAAGAGACACCTTATGATTAACCATATTCAACACACGTTTTTTGTTGTTTTGTGTGAACACCGAGGCCATCGCCGGCGAGGGTGAGAAGGAGAATAAGCAGCAACACAAATATGATACCTCGTAAAAATAAAGGAGATGGACCTATTATGGTCTTGAGTGATGGTTGTTGAGTTAGGAGTGTGCGTTATGTTTTCTCTCCCGTTGCGACGCACGGACTCTTTTGCTAGTAAAATTCAATTCCCCAGCACTGAGTTCCGCCGGCGATCGTAAAGGCCCGGGAAGTTCCGTCCTCTCTCTTGCTGACCGCGCCGGCCCGACCCTCGCTAGGTCAGCAATGCCGCAAGCCGCCACCCAAGAGGGAGAGGCGTCGGGGTCCGGACCAACCCTCGTGCTCCGCCGCGGCCGGAGCTCCACCGTCTCAGCAACACCCACGACGACCACCCGGTCGATGGCCCTGGTGCGTGCGCGGCGGAAGCCCCCGGGCTCCCAATCGCCACAGGAACCACCCGTGCGGTCCCCGACAAGTAAGAGAAAGAGGGGGGCGGCTGCCAACCAGGAATCGAAGGAACGGACAAGGACCAGGGATGAGGAGGAGGAGGAGGAAGAGGATGGGGTCTCATCTGCAGGCAGCTCCCCAATTCGCGCGCCGCAGATTCCGGATGCGTTATATGAAGATCTGGATATGCTTAAGGCCATTCAAGATATACACGATGCATACGATGAAAAATTAGGTTTGTTGTTCAAGTACCCTCCATTCCTTTTAATGTTTCACGTCCTGTCGTTATCATGTATACTATCTAGTATGCCTGTGAGAGACAAGAACAGGAGACATTTGCAGATTATCTTGAAATCGAGACAATTTTAAACCAACGAATTGTCCTAGAGATCGTAGGATATGCCACTCCACGCAGTTTAGTTTTCTGATATGCACATGTGCCGCCTATTGTGAAGTTCAACTTAGCGAAGCGACATATCCTCTGAATGCTGCTGAAATCAAATGACAGTTTAGCATGTTAGTGTTAACTTCTGATTGCTGATCTTCTTGCAGGTCGCCAAATGGAACTGCCGACTCTTTATCTGCACACGTGTAAACCGCCCACATGCTTGAGTACTAATCCTAAGCTTCTTCGTGTCCGCGAATCCACAACAAAGACAGTGCTTGCTGCTGCTCCATCAGTTATTGGACTTTCATCTTCTGTTGGTATGATAATTATGTCATGTCTATTTGTTAGCAGCGCTGCGAGAATAGGTTGTTCCTTGTTCATATATGCATGCGTTTGCAGGTCGTCATTCGCTAACACGATGCTCTGGATTTTGGGTTGATTGGGATGAGGAGAACAAAAAAGGTACTGTTTTGACTACTGCACATCTGATTCGCACGAAGTCCCCATCCTCAAATGACTGGCTAGGTAAAGATGAGTATGCTCCCAAGGCCAAGGTGAGTTGTTAAGGATAGGAAAATAGCAGTTTGTATTCACTTGTTTTTTGTACATGTAGTCTCATACTAGTTCGACCTTACTTAACTCATTTTATTTGTGGCGTAAGGTAGCTAGTCCTGTCCACATTTAACATAACTCCATCCACAGTTACACTTACATATTCTATCTTCTGACACTAGAATTAGGGAAGTGTTAAAGTGAAGTATGTTGGCTGACACAATGATACAATTAGCTAGCACTGAAATAACGATATAATTTTTTGGTAAACCATGCATGCATAATGTAGTCACTATCTATTTTATACAAATGGTGAATTCAATGGAGCTAAAAGAGTAATTTGCATTGCATCCACATGTGGCTTTGTGGGAGATGCTGACCAATTTAAGAAGACATGGGTATGACTATAAATGTCATCAAATTTTTTCTTTCTAACTTCTAAGACATCATTGGTTCTCGAACAAAGAAAAATATCTAAAACATAATATTTCGCAACTTCTGTTTCAGGTTTTTGTTCACTTTCGGGATGCCACTACTGAGAAGGCCACCATGCTGTACTACGAGAAGCACTACAATCTTGCTATGTTTGAGGTTAGAGTAGATGAACCTGTCCAGTTGCTCTCCTTCAATGATGACGTGAAAAGTGCTGAAGAAGTGTTTGAACTCGGAAGAGATGAAAGTTCATTTCTAACGATAGGTCATGGTATGGTGCAATATCTGAATCCCAACCTGCTTGAACGGCATCACTATCTGTATGTTCATGGCACAGATGAGCATCCTAAGGCACAGATTGTAATTTATTCTGAGATTGTTGTCTACATTCTTTTGTTATTTGGATAATGTCATCTGTTGTTTTATTTTGCAAAATGTTGGTATCAAAATTTAATGTTGCTAATACATATGTTCCAGTATGACAATGGAGGGCCAGTTATTGACTTTGATGGCAAGATTGTGGGAATGGTCAGCAACAGCACGAGAGGGTCTATTATTCCTTCATCCATTTTGCTCAAGTGCTTGCATTTGTGGAAGAAATTTGGGTATTGTCTTTTCTTTTAGTTCTTTCTTAGTGTTATTAAAATAATCTTCTCTACTATTTTTTTACTGTTAAGAGTTAAACGCCTCTCCCATGGTTCTTACTCTTACGTTGAGTTGTTCCACTTCGATTTCCTGTCAAGTTATTTGTTGTATTTTCTTTCAAATATAGTTTGCTGCCATGGGGGATAGCTGCCCCCAGGCTTGTTGCCATTGGACGCGTTGCATGTGTCCTCAACTTGGTAGTAATCCAAAACCCAATTGGCATCTGATGATAAAGTTGCACAAACATACAAATGAGTGCTACTTACACCTGGCATTGCGTACCGTACTTATGACTTGGATTATCATGTCACACCAACATCAATGGTGAACATGTTGCTTGGATTTATGTGCCATATTTTAGAGCTATACATGTATGTGTCGCTTTTGCATGCATGCATGAGCATACATTGTGGATTGCGCAAAAGAGGTACCGAGAACAAGCAAATACTGTAAGCTGGTCTTATTGCAGTCTACTTATTAGATTTACCGAGAATGAGTATCTCAAACTTTTGGCTGTTTGTGCTCATTACACGTGCCTTCATTACACTGTTGGGACCATGTGTATGGTTAGTATGTGAAAACTACATAATTTCTCTGTTTATCCCAAGTTGTAGTAAATCGATGCGTGTCGATTTGCAAGAAAACCTGAATGGCAGTCTATATTGCGTGTTTTATTGAAACTGGATCCCATAACTACAAACATACAATTTTATTTTTCGAGAAAATGCAAAGGACCTTTGCATTTCATTGCATTGCAAAGGTAGAGTTTTGATACAATCCTCCTAGGAGGTCAAGTACAAATGAGGATCAGTGAAACTAGTGCACGTCCCAGTTGGACGGCAGAATGACGCGAAGGCCATGGGCACCCGCTCTTGCCCACTGCTCGGCTTCCTCTTTGATCTTCGAGACCAGGACTTGAACCAGGGGCTGGGCTCCCTCGAAAATGCATTCGTTGCGCTGTTTCCAGATCATCCATAGTAATGGAGGCTAGGCCCTTACGCATCAGTGTCGGCGTGTTTTGCCTGGCCTGTAGCCACCAGTCCATGAGTGAATCTTCGTGGCTTGGCCCTGCAGTGGTCATCCATAGCCAGGATAGGATTTCATGCCAAGTCTGCCTGGCGAAGGGGCACTCCAAGAGGAGGTGGCGCATGGTCTCGGAAGCCTGGTCACAGAGTGGGCATCGTGGCTGGTGCTGGAGACCGCGTCTAGCCAAGCGGTCGGCCGTCCAACACCGGTCTTGGTTGTCCAACCAGTGAAAAAACTTCACTTGTGGCGGCGCCCAATTCTTCCATATGAGCTTCCATGAGAAGCAAGTCGTGGATCCCTGGAAGGTGGCAAGATAGCAGGAGCTAGCAGAGTAGATACCGGAGGCCGTCCATCTCCAAACTAGCTGATCAGGGGTGTCCGAGAGCGTTATGTGCTCGATCGCCAGCCAGACTTGAAGGTACTGGCCAATCTCGTGTATGCCCAGGGCCCCATGAATGTCCCTGGCCCAGCTATGGCCTTGCAGAGTTGCAGTCCTTCAGCGACGGTCCGGATTTGCGCCGGTGCTTGGGTATGCAGTTGTAAAGTGCTGGGGCGATCTCACAAATGGACTGCCCATTTATCCAGCGGTCTTCCCAAAAATATGGCGTTCCGTTTCCGAGGGTCATCGTGGTGGACGCGAAGAAGAGCGCTCGCTCCTCGGCAGAGAATTGTAGGTCCATCAACGTCTAGTCGCTACTAGTGGTTCAACTCGAAAACATGGATGGGTACACAAAGGCATAATAAAGTTGGATGTAGTCAGGTGTCAATCAATGCTCACCAGCAGCAGTCATTCATGTGGCGCTCCTACATTTTGCTTCGGCTTGCAAACACCTGCCAAAGGAAGTAGAACTACAAAATAATTGCCATGTCATTCTCTTTATCATGTATGACCTATACATATCTAAACTATCATGACGTCGAAAGGATATTGTTAAGTTTGGTTTGTCCTGTTTTTATCTTTCTCTTGCCTCATGCAATAATGACCATAAAAAAAATATTTGTTCAGTAATGCGTTTGTTGTCGTGTTTTATGTTTGTAGTGAGTATATTTAAATAGATTGCACAAGAGATTATTTAGCAAAAAATATGTACAAGTGAGGTCAGGTGATGGACCGTCATATGGCCTATGTGGATAGAAGCAGGAATAGAACCACACTGACCAAGTTTGGCAAATGGTTCCTTATGAGAACTTTATGGGAAAATCAATTGTTGTTTTATGGACTTCTATGTGTTATCAATATTATTTTATGGCAACTGTGCGGACGTAAAATTTGGTGAGAAGTTATGTTTTTATCTTAACCTTGATACCCTGTTATGCCTACTGATTCCTCTTTGAAAGGAACTAATATCTTCTATTGATATAAATTTGAAGATGTTCATCAGTGCATTGTTTATAAAAAACTCGATAGGTTTTGGTTCTATTGTAATATGCCGTTCTGTTTGGACATATTTGATGTAATAAAAACTTGATATTGTTTTGGTTCTATTGTAATATGTCGTTCTGGTTTGGTTCTATTGTATATGTCATTCTGTTTACACATCCTTTGGGAGTATTTTTGAACTTTATCGGTGTCAAATATTTGTGGTAGTATCGGCAATCTTATGATATGATAGCCATAATTTGGTTCCTAACTGAAATGACTCATTTAAAAGGGTTACATCTTATGGTATTGTTTCTTTCATTAAATGGTTGTTTGTATAGGCGCATGTCTCGACCCCACCTTGGATTGAAGTTTTCTGCAATCAAGCTTTTAGATCCTCCTCTTATCGAGCAAATATTGGTCAAGTGTAGCATTGATAGTGGTCTTATTGTTCAAGAGGTATATATAAATGTTTGCGCCACTTCTATAAATTTGTGCGTCACTTCTGAGGATTTTTATCTTCTCATGCGTATTGAGTGGTTATTTTTGATAACTGAATCTAGGTGTCCGAAGGATCTCCCGCTGAGAAACTTGGATTTCGAGTGGGTGATGTCATTGAATGCTTAAATGGAAAACACGTCTCTACCACCGTTGAGGTGGGTGCGCTATTGATTTATTAGGTTTCAAGTAAAATAGAAATAAATTAGGTTTGTGTTACATTCTGTTATTTTGTTAAATTTTTGCTATTTATTGTTGGCGTTGTTAGCTAGAGAACATGTTGCTGAGTAAGTATGTGGAAGGATCAAGTGGCCTTAATTCTGAGGTGGATATTGAGGTGAATTTACCTGTATGTTTCAATTATGTTTTTTTTTGTTTGTTTGATCTGTTCTGTTTGTGGCGTATGTTAGCACTAAGAATATGCAATTTTTTACTGTATAGGTTTGGGTATTTCATATGCGCAGAAGTCTTTGGAGAAGTAAAACATTAACTGTAAAAGTATCTGATGACGCAGAAGTCATTGTGAGAGGAGGTATGCATCCTTCGCCAACCAAGTTCCTTCGTTTTGTAGTGGGAAATTCACATTTGTGGCACTAATCTCCGCTCAAGACATGCATTATGCCATTTTTCTTGGATAGACATTTGCCATCAGTTACTCTCACCATGTGCCCTACTTTTGGCACCATATGCCGTCACTGTTCGGTCAGCCCTAGTTTGATGTAGTTGGGCGTTGTGTCAACAACAACAACAAAGCCTTTGTCTTTTTATGTTTATATAGTCCCAAACAAGTTGGGGTAGGCTAGAGCTGAAACGCATAAGATCTCACAACCAACTCATGGTTGTGGCACACAGGGCCGGCCCTGTGTTTTGAGAGGCCCTAGGCGAACTCGCCGACATGGGCCCCTATGTCCTAAGAGGCTAAGACCATATATGTGCTCGGGATTAGTTTTTAGCCCTTCTTCTCCAATAACATCAACATTGCTTGAAGATGTAAAGTACTTATTGAAAGAACTCTTCCGTGGTTAAATTTTCAAATCATTTTTCTCCTTTTTTCAGCACGCCACAAATGCATCTTCTTAGGTAACATGGCAGGCAAATGTCCTAAAATTATGATGAAAAGAGGATACAAAAAATTAGAAATTTATACATCGGATGATTGGAATCTTAGACATGTACACAAAATGACAAAAAATTAGGATCAATCATGGATGGATGAATAATTGAATACGTACTAAAGAATAAAGAATAAAAAAAACTACTAAAAATGGGCTTTGAATCGGGGAATAGATCAGGAACATGGCACATGGATGCATACGTATTGTGGTGCACTCACGGCTCACATACGTATAAGTATTGCCGCCTTGCCGGATGTCGGATGGCCGGGCTGTCGGACTGCCGTGGGACGCGTACAACGACAACAACTAGCGGCGGCCGAGGCACCGAGAGTCAGGCCGACGGCCAATGAGAGGACGAAGTCACGAAAACGAACCGACGAGCGACGAAGGCACAAGCGAATTAGCGAAAACGATGAGATCTCCGGCCGTGCCTTTCGTCTGGCTGCCGTACGCTTCGCTATCGCTGCCTAGCTATCTGATAGGCCTAGCCCATCTTGTTTCTTTTCTCTCGTATAGTTTTTTTTCCTACCTATTTTTTGCTGGCTATACTATGTATTTATCCTGCATCATGGGCCCCCCACCGGCCTGGGCCCTGGGCCATCGCCCCTCCGCCATACCCCCAGGGCCGCCCCTGGTGGCACATGGATAGCAAGCTTCCAAGCACCCCTGTCCATGGCTAGTTCTTTGGTGATACTTCAGTCCTTCAGATCTCTCTTTACAGACTCCTCCCATGTCAAGTTCGGTTTACCCCGACCTCTCTTTGACATCATCATGTAGTTGGGCGTTGTGTACAACAACAACAGCAACAACAAGGCCTTTAGTCCCAAAGAAGTTGGGGTAGGTTAGAGGTGAAACCCATAAGGTCTCACGACCAACTCATGGTTCGGGCACATGGATAGCAAGCTTCCACGCACCCCTGTCCATAGCTAGTTCTTTGGTGATACTCCAATTCTTCAGATCTCTTTTTACGGACTTCTCCCAGTGCAAAGACGAAAAATACCCTTAGGCAGACGTAGCACACGAAAACCATCTCAGTGCACACACCTTACGTCAAAGGTGCAGGTCTGCGCACTTGTCATTTCAAGCATCAGATCTCACAAGTCTACTTTCAAAAGCATCAGGACTCTGTAACTGTCATTACAATTTTTTCCAAAGCATCATATGAGGACTGCATAATTGGCATTGTAAGTGGAACTGCATAATTGTCATTACAAGTTTAAAAGAACATTAGAACTACATGCTCGCAGTTACACATCTGGAACCAACATTTTTACATGGCAATAGTATATACTGCATATGCTTCTGCCTCCAAACTTTTGCTTCTGACCAATCTTTAGCTTTAGACTTGTACTTCTTTTGATTAAGGTCCTTCTAAACCGATGGGAGAATTGTATGATCTTCAAATTTCTTGGTTGCAATCCTTGCACGCGGTCAATTTTCTCCATTAATTGCTGCCTAGTGGCATCCAAAGAATCAAGAATGGGCAGACCTTCTAATTCCCTGACCTTACTGTTGAAGAACTCTCCTAGAATGTATTGACCTTCTGCCATAATTTGAGTGGTGTTCATCCAAGTATTTCTTCACCTTAGGTTTTGCACAGATTTTCTCCATGTAGCCAATATGCTTTATAGGGAGTTAAGTATGTGCACTGCAAAATCAAGCATGTCTCATAGGGAGTTAAGTATGACCACTAATTTGTCTCATAAGTTATCATCATACAAAGGCCCTTTGGACTTCTTCAAAACACAAGTAGAGAGGTGGCTCGTGCACTCTTTATGCTGCACTCCTGCAAAGATGATATCGGATGCACTCTTCAGCCTCTTGCATCCATATGTGTGAATGACTAGATCAATTGGACGACCAGTGACTTGTTGTAGTATCTCTATGAACGAAGTCCAGGTCTCGGTTAATTCTGCATCCATAACACCATAGGCTACTGGGTACAACCAATTTTGGCCATCAATACCACAAACAGCCGCGGAATTGTCTTCCAAATTTACCTGTTTGAGCAGTTGATTCTACAGCAATCTGTGGTCTAAACCCTCTTAAGAAACTGTTCCAACATGGTTTCGGTCACACAAACAATCTCTTGGTGTAGAATGAGTGGATCATACTAGGAATGCTGACTGCTTCCTCAGTGAGGGAGTTCTGTTGGAGAAGATTGGGAATTCATAGTCACTGTCGTAACAAAAAAGTTTCCACGCAAGAACAATAGAGGCTGGATGCATCTATCTCTTCTGAGCAAGCTCCTTTTGATTCGTGAGTCTAATAATTTGCTCAAAAAGACTAGAGTGCAAAGCTAACAGAAGAGTTTGTTCTAGAATAGAATCTAAAAGAAGTGTTCTGCCCATCTATCTATCTATAGAATGCAAGGGAAGTAATGCCACTGATATGAAATGCATAGGCTGTACGCCCACCTACCACTCTGCGACTTCAGTTAAGTGACAGACTTCACCTATAACGATACAAAACCTAGATTGGAAGAGAACGATCACAGGCATGTGGTGAACAATACCAAGAGAAAGAGCACTGAAATGAACCATATCAAGCATTGATCTCACTCTTAAGTGTGTATAGCAACTTAGCAAGTGGAAACTATCTTTCCACTCCCCGTATATCCCATTCAGTTCCATCTCCTTGCAATAGAACTCTCTGTGATCTGGAACTTTGATATGATACTTCTCTTCGAGTTTCTTCTGCAAAGCTTTACCACCAAGAGAAGAATCATTTTTTGACCAGTCCAAAATTGCATCAGCAATCCATTTTGTTGTAGCTAGCCTCAGCCTTTTACTTCTTTGAGCACTAGGGCTAATATGAGTTTGGGGTTCACCTAAACCTGCAAATAACGAGACAAAGGAATTATTACCAGATATGATTCAGATGTTAAACATGAAGACCCAACTATAAAATATTATACCTGAAAAGTAAAACTATCTTGAGAGAAGTCCATATTACAACCTCGAACTACCACCAAACCAAAGTCATCCGGGCAATCCATTTCTATGTCCTCTGACTCATCATTTGCATCATAACTTCGCAACCCACTTGGAATGGACCTTGGACTTTTCTCGGATTCGACAACGGCCCCCTGCGTCGTCCTCCCTAGGTCTACACGGGTGACAGCACATCCCCGCCCGCGCTAGACCCCCATCACTTGCTTCAACTCCCCTCGCCGCTACCCCATGGCCTCCGCCGGGCAAAGCCCGCACAGATCTGACGGCAGAGGGGCTTTGACGTCCCAGGGAGGCTAGTCGTCGATCGGGGGCTCGTACAACAGCAGGCGGCGCCGTGCTCCTCCGCGCGTGTCACTAGAGCGCGGGGGCGGTGGGAGGACGGCGGTGCTGGCGTGATGGAGTTGTTGTGCACGTGCAATGACCTTCAGGTGCTTGTCATGTGGGGTGCTGTTGCGAGCTCCGTCGTGGCGTTTCAGTGCATGGTGGTTGGCGCGTGCGGCTTGCATATCCCCGCCTCATGCAAGTGCGGTGAGTGTGCCAGCGGCCCGGATGGATGCGTGGCTGGCAGCAGCTGATGCGGATGGGACAGATCTGCACGTCTTCGATCGTTTGGCGCACGGTGGATGGTGCTCGGGAGCGATGGGAGGTTGGTGGTGGTTGCCCAGTGACTTGGTGGTTGTGGTGTTTGGCTGTTTTTGGCCTGGTGCTCGCCGACCGGAGGCGACGGGCTTCCAGGCCAAGTGCCGCCTAGATCTGGCGTCAATGGTGGCTTGGGCCTACTAGGACTTTTGCCAGATCTGGCTACCATGGCGTTGGTTGGCTGGATCTTGCCGGCGGTTGTTTGACTCGGGAATATGTGGCGACGGGGCTGCGGTGGCCCAATGCTTATGGTGGTGCAAGTGAGCAATCTACCTAGTTCAATGATGCTCTGGATGTGTGTGCTCAATTCAGTGAAAGCTCAGACCGGAGCAAATGACGACGACGCCCATGGGCGCCGTGAACCTTCTTGAAGGCGTCATTGTATGTTGTTTTTGCCATCCTCTTTGCGACTTAGGGGGAAACCTTGGTTCCAGGTTTGCCCTGAACAACCAATGGTGGCGCAATTTGCATCACAACCCGTCTTGAAGGCATCGTCTAGAAGTCGGCTCGATTGTTCTGTTGGGTAGCTGCTTCTTACGGGGATGTGGGTGGTGGTGGTGCGACTGAGTTGGGGTCGACAGTGGTGTGTCTTGGGGTCTGGCAACATCACGCTTGGTGCTGTGGAGCTGCCACCTCTGCCTCGTTTGTTTGTCTTTGGCAGTGTTCATGTGGTGTGCCGTCTTGTTGTGCATGTTCAAGACCTTCCCATGGTGGTCTCCGTTCATCTTTGCTCAATGTTGGAGTAATGATGCCTCCCCAACTTGATAATCGTTCCGGCTTCGTATGGCTGAGCTTGCAGTCAAGGTTCTTGTTCAACTATAGCACTTGTTGATTGTGGAGGCTCCTCTATTGCGCCGTGGGGTTCGGTACGCACGCCGGTGCGGTGCGTTAGGCTGTTTGCAAAGTTTTGGCATTGTGATCCCTCGACGGCTCCCCACATCTACTCGTGTCACTCGTGATGGTGCTTCGGTCTACTCGCTAGGTCGTGCCTTCTCTTGGGTGTGCATTTTTCTCTTCTTCCTTTCCCCTTGTTATTTTTCTGAAAAGGAGGATAACCCCCGGCCTCTACATCAGAACGATGCATGCAGCCATATATTGTTAAAAAAAGGGCAGCCCGGTGCATGTAGCTCCCGCTTGCGCAGGGTCGGGGAAGGGTCCGACCACTTTGGGTCTATAGTACGCAGCCTTTCCCTACATTTCTGTAAGAGGTTGTTTCCAGGACTTGAACCCGTGACCTCATGGTCACAAGACAGCAGCTTTACCACTGCGCCAAGGCTCCCCTTCATGCAGCCATATATTGTTAATAGTGCAAAATCCAGCACCCGAACAACCTCGACCCGGAAATAAAGCGGAAAATAAATCCTGAGGCCGTATACCTCGCGACAGTAACTCCCCCAGATAACCACAAACCCTATGTTACAAGACACACAAAAAAAGAAAAAATACACAACTTCTAGGCTACGCCTTCAAGAAGGAATCGTTGCACGTATGCTGATGATGGCGAGTCCACCACAAGGATGAATTTTGGATTCTCATCACCAAAGCCAAGCTTCAACCCACCACCTTCAGCAAGGACACAAGCAGGCGCACGTCGATATAGCCTGATCAGAGTTCATGTGCTTCCACCGGAGTGCATAAACTCATCGTTAAAGCCGCCTGCACCATCCACCTTTATCCGTCTACCGACGCCTCGATATCCGATACCTCTAGAGAAGACAACGGAAGACAAAGACATCCCATACCGCCTGCCTCCCGCTACTGTCGCACCACCTTCGATCCAACAACAACATGCTAAACGTGACACCTCCGCCAAACCACCGTGCATCACCTGCTGGTAGCAGGCATGACTTGACATCTCCGAATAAGACGTCGTGCGTAGCATCCGCCGGTAGCACATCCATCGGTGGCTTCACGTGTCGGCGACAGGCACTGCCCGACAACTCCGAAAGAGGCGCATGTGTCACCCGGCGAGCCGCATCTAACCCGATCTGTTGATGGAGGGGACGTCCCATACTGCCACAGCCTTAGAAAGGCAGTTGCCACCTCGAGATCCAGACTCCGAGTTGCCCACACAACCCTAGAGTCCGCCGCCGTCGATGAAGAGGGGCCGCCGTCCCGATTCCGGGCACTACAGGGAGCACCCACCGTCGCGCCAGCCGCTGTCGTCGCCCACACAATGGCAACAGCCGCCGCGATCCCGCATCCAACATTGTCGATGCCGGAGGAAGCTCCGGCCGTCACGCGCGTCCTGCAACATTCTCGGGAGCGGGGTCCCAAGATCCACCGCCACCGACGCCGCCACAAGGACCCACCACCTGGCTCGTCATCCCGACGGAGGGGCCGCCTCCGCCGCCATGACCGGAGTCACTACTCCAGGGATCAAGCACCGCCAATTGGGCAGATCCCCTCCCGATCCACCCTTCCTATGTAGCCGATGGAGCAGCGCCGAACCGCCGGGAAAGACGAAGACGAAAGGGTGATATTGCGCTGCCAATCCCTCCAGACCGTGGGGTTGCAACCCATATCTCCGCCGTCCCCATCACTGGCGGTGCCCGGGCCTAGCCGACGCACGTCTCTAGGGACGTCGAGGTGGAGGAGAGGTGGGGAGTGGGCGGTGGCCAGGGGGCTAGGGTTGGCCCCCCGCTCGCCCTGGAGGGAACGAGACGAGGGGGTATGGGAGCGAGACTAGGGGGTACGACAGCCTCGACCGATCAATTTGGGTCTTGTATGGTTTTGGTCCGGTTTTCCTCATAAACAGGGTTAACTTGTTTAGGTTTTTGATTCGGTTGCCCTTATAAACCGGATCAATTTTTTCTTTGAATGAGATCAAATTCAGGTATGGAGCTCTCCCACGATGACTGTTCTAAAAACAACAACAAAGCCATTAGTTCCAAACAAGTTGGGGTAAGGTAGAACTGAAACCCATCAGATCTTGCAACCAACTTATAGTTCTGGCACATAGATAGTTAGTTTCCACGCACCCCCTGTCCATGGCTAGTTCTTTGGTGACATTCCATTCATTCAGACCTTCACGGACTCCTCCCATGTCAAGTATGGTCTACCCCGGCCTCTCTTGATATTATCACACTTTAGCCGTCCGCTATGCACTGGAGCTTTTGAAGGCCTGGGCTGAATATGCCCAAACCATCTCAGACGATGTTGGGCATGCTTCTCTTCAATCAGTGCTACCCCAACTCTATCCCGTGTGTCATCATTCTAGACCCGATCCTTCCTTGTGTGGCCACACATCCATCTCAACATGCGCATCTTCGCTACACGTTGAACATGTCACCTTTTAGTCGGCAACACTCAGCACAATACAACATTGCGGGTCGAATCGCCATCCTATAGAACCTGTCGTACAACTTTTGTGGTACTCTCTTGTCAGAGAACGCCAGAAGTTTGGCGCCACTTCATCAATCCGACTTTGATTCGATGAATCACATCTTCATTGGTATCACCATCGTTTTGCAGCATTGACCCCAAATACCGAAAGGTGTCCTTACCACTTGCCCATCAAGGCTAACCTCCTCGTGCCTAATAGTACTGAAACCGCACCTCATGTATTCGGCTTTACTTCTACTAAGCCTAGAACCTTTCGAGTCCAAGGTTTGTCTTCATAGATCTAACTTCCTATTAACCCCCATCTAACTATCATCGACTAGCACCACATCATCTGCAAAGAGCATACATTATGGGATATCTCCTTGTATATCCCCTGTTAGCTCATCCATCACCAAAGCAAAAAGATAACGGCTCAAGGCTGACCCTTGGTGCAGTCCTATTTTAATTGGGAAGTCATCAGTGTCGCCATCACTTGTTCGAACACTTGTCACAACATTATCGTACATGTCCTTGATGAGGGTAATGTACTTTGTTGGGACTTTGTGTTTCTGGCCCACCACATGTCATTTCGCGGTATCTTATCGTAGGCCTTCTCCAAGTCAATGAACGCCATATGTAGGTCCTTCGTTTGCTCCCTATATCTCTCCATAAGTTGTTGTACCAAGAAGATGGCTTCCATGGTCTTTCTCCCAGGCATGAAACAAAATTGATTTTTGGTCACGCTTGTCATTCTTGTGAAGCGGTGCTCAATGACTTTCCCATAGCTTCATTGTACGGCTCATTAGCTTAATTCCATGCTAATTAGTACAACTTTGAACATCCCCCTTGTTTTGAAGATTGGTACTAATATACTCCGCCTCCATTCTTTTGGCATCTTGTTTACCCGAAAATGAGGTTGAAAAGCTTAGTTGGCCGTACTATCGCTATGTCTCCGAGGCCTCCCAACACCTCAATGGGGCTACAATCAGGGCCCATCGCCTTGCATCCTTTTTAAAGCATTTTTGACCGCAGACCCTTGGTTTCGCCGCACAAAACGTCTGCTAGTATCATCAAAGGAGTCGTCCAGTTCAATGGTAGAGCTCTCATTCTCTCCATTGAATAGCTTGTCGAAGTACTCCCGCCATCTATGCTTAATCTCCTCGTCCTTCACCAGGAGTTGATCTGCTCCATCCCTGATGCATTTGACTTGGACGACATCCCTCGTCTCTCTCTCTCTCTCGAATCTTGGCCATCTTATAGATGTCCCTTTCGCCTTCCTTCGTGTCTAAGTGCTAGTAGAGGTCCTCATATGCCCGACTCCTTGGTTCACTCATAGCTCGATTTGCGGCATTCTTTGCCACCTTATACTTCTCTATGTTGTTTGCACTCCTATCCAGGTGTAGGTGTTTGAAACAATCTTTCTTCTCCTTAATAGCCTTCTGGACATCATAGTTCCACCACTAGGTATGTTTAGCTTCGCTTCTACTTCCCATGGACACTCCAAACTCCTCTGAAACCACCTTACGAATGTAAGTCGCCATCTTCATCAACATATTGTCTGCATCTCCTCCTTCCTCCCAAGGGCCCTCCTTAATGATCCTCTCCTTGAAAGCCTCAGCCCCCACTACTAAAAGTCACCAGATGCGATTCTCTCTTTTTAAAGAGGGTGTTAGTTGCGATCATGTCGTAGGCTAGAGCAAAGCTTAAGACATCTTCTCCTTCTTGATTCTTGATGCCATAGCCAAAGCTCCCATGCACCCCTTTAAAACCTGTGTTAGATGTACCATGTGGCCATTGAGGTCTCCTCCTATGAAGAGCTTCTCGCCAATAGGTACACTCCTAACCATGTCCTCCTGGCCTTCCCAGAACTCCCTCTTGGTGTTCTTATTGTGGCATACGTGCTGATAACATTGAGAACTAAGTTCCCAACTACCAGCTTGACCAGAATAATCCGGTCCCCACCCCTCTTGACGTCTACCACTCCATACTTAAGGCTCTTGTTGATCAAGATGCCTACTCCATTTCTGTTTGCAGCTGTCCCAGTGACTGTTCAAACAAATAAAATAAATAAATTTGTAACCACTTCCCTCAGACACATAATCTAGATCATGCACTTGCTAACAGTAAAGGTATACATGTGAGCACACTTGCTAATCACATGTTTATGAAACAGTAGGGCTACATCACTTGCATCTACTGCTTGCTGGCATTGTCTCAGTAAACCTCACGCATCCCATGCCTAATCTTTTGCATAAATGTGGGTGCAACATCCATTAGCATGAAATTACAAAGCGAAAACGATAAGGAGACCATCGTCTACCAACGTCTATTAATTTTGAAGTGTGAAGCTTTACAGTGGAATCACAATGTAAGTACTTCACAATCATGATGAGGCAACCCACAAGCATCATCCATGGCATGAAATAGGAAAAGAAGAAAAAACAATTCCTCTAGCATCATCGTATGTCCTTCTGGAATCGATACTGGATTGTTGCCGCCGCATTCCGTCAGCTCACTACTAACCAATCCATCTCCCAACTGCGGCGCGGAGGAGTGAAGGGGTGCTGATTTGGTGTTGGTTTGGACGAAATATTTGGAGGAATTGATGGATTCAAATCATCTGCAAGGATTTGGTGCAGAGTTGGAGAGTGGAATTGAGAGTTGGGGGACTCATGGGGCTAAAATGGGGTGACTTCATGGGTCAAGCCCCACTTGCCAGTGACTGAGAGGGTACTTTTGGAAGAGAAAAGCACTTAGCCTGGTCTGGCCGTGAAGGTGTGCAATGGCAAAAGCAGAGCACTGTGAGAACTAATGGCAAATGTGTCAAGTGAGAAAAAGCGATGTCATAGGCGTTTAAATTATCACTATTTTGGTGAGTAAAGCATGCAAAACATTTTGTCTAACACATGTCTTATACAGGTTACCATCCTTTTGGACAAAAGACTTGATCCGTGTAACTTGAGCAAGCGAGCGAGTCCAGGAAGACATCACAATCAATAGTGCAGGTGATTACCCAGCTTCTTGGCTGTCAGGACGTATGTGGCAGTGGGTGGCTGTCAGGATGTATGAAAGCCACGCAATTGCAGGCATAAAAAACATGATACACCATCGACGTACTCTCTGCCAGGAACAAGTTTTTTCAGCTCGATATGGTGTCCGCCTCCCCGGTTGGTCAAGTCGTTGGCATCACTTGTGCCTACTTCTGTCTCGAATATTTTCCCTTGCAAACTGAATTCAAATGAGATTGGGAGACAACAATGTTCTTCAAATTAGATTATTTCCTATAGCAGGGCAAGGTTCATATTTCATACTGTATTTACCAGAATCAAACTGTTCAAAATGTAATTAGTTTCAACCAGGTCTAAATCTTACCAGTATTGCTTTTGCAAAATCTAATGAAGGTGCACCCACTATTGGTTCTAGAGCATGTTACGCATGCCGCCACCCAGATGTTTCTTCCTCTTTTAGGATCAGTATCTCATCCCCTTACTCCCCTTTCTGCTATTTTCCCACTAATCCATCATTAAACTATGATGCACATCCGAATGTCATGCAGCAACGTCCCTCCTTGCATGTGAATATATCTGCACGTCTACGCTCATTGTGAAGCCCCTCGTCTGTTCTCATTGTGAATATATTGAAAAGTTTGTTTGGAGCTCTGGCTCCATAGAACTTGTTTTTTGGAAGGAAAAAAACAAAATATTTTTTTAATTTTTTAAAATCTCAAAGACAATTGCATGAACATACTAATGTACTCCCTCCGTTTCTAAATATAAGTCTTTTTAAAGGTTCCAATAAAAGACTACATACGGAGCAAAATGAGTGAATCTACACTCTAAATTACGTCTATACACATCCGTATGTAGTCCATAGTGAAATCTCTACAAAGACTTATATTTAGAAACGGAGGGAGTATTCTACATATGTATAATTTTTAAGATGAAACTATTTAAGATGTAAGCTAAAAAATTAAAGTCGTGTCATTTGAGAACATTCACTGTTTAGAGTACTAAAATCGACACAATTATTTTAGCTCACATCTTAAATCTTTTTCTTTTTTGGCAGGGAGCTCACATCTTAAATCATTTCATCATGAAAATAAATTTATGCACACATAGAATACATCCATATGGACATATGGATTTTATATTTTGACACTTCAAAATGGGAATTTTGTTTTTTTTTCAAAAAAAAAAGAAAACACAGCTCGGATGCCCAAGCTCCAGTACGCCTCACTCAGCGGTTGCAGTTTTTCAAGATACAACAATATACGTGTTCTTCCAAAAAAATATGGTTCAGAAAGTTGCAGGTATACATTCTTGTTGAACATGGCCTACGTGGCGGGTCAGCTTGAACAACACACTTGGTATTCAACATCAGCTCCCTGCTGCTGGCACTAATTTGTGCGCAACAATCTTCTAACGATCAACAATCTTATGAAGATAGTTCATTCCAAGAAGCAAGTCAGTACCAACACATATGTTATTCAAATGAAAATCAGCAAAAAGAACTGCACTCTGCAGGAAATCAGATCTGAAGCGAAATAATATTGATGCCCAAGTTTTCTGGGAACAGAGAGGTAGTACTGAGTTTACATTTTGGACCAGAGAGCATCACATAGTGTATGCTCACAGATTGTTTTCAGCTGGTAGACCTCAAAAAATTCTCAACTCTGATGAAGACTTCTTTTGGGCGGGGGAACTGTGATAAAGCCTAAGAGATGGAACAACAAGTGTTTGCCGATTTCAGTACAGAGTTGTCGCGTAGTCTCTCCATTTGTAATCAGCACTTCGTAACACAGCAGTTGAATCGACATAGCTGTCACATAAACTACAATAAAACAAGGTTAAATGACAGACCGGAATTCAACTGAAATTTAAATCAACAGCAGATTACGTCGATGGACAAAGAAAATTGACAATTAACCTTTGCAGATATGGCCAAATAATTGATCTTAGTATCTTACACTGTTTTCCCATTCCTATCAAATTTCTAACTAAATAAGTGAATGGATAAACCATCTGCAGCCAAGTGTTCATACAGTTCATCCACAACAAAAGTTATCATTCACATCCTTAGGATGTACAGTACAATACTTCAGACGGTTACCGCATTCTTGTAAATTGTTCTTCACAAGTCCACCAACTCACAACGTACAAAAAGAGCAAATTAAAACAATTAAGGACCGAACAAGGGCGTTAACTGGGTTGTCCACGTGGTGTTGATTGTGCACCGACTGGGCACCACGATGCGTAGGCTGAGCTATGTCACCACGCGTAGGCCATTTGGTCATATCTAGGGCCACTTGTATGGTGTGTTGGGTTTCTGTGCTGCTCTGTTCAGGAGGAAGCTTAAAAGAAGGAAAGGAATAACTCTGGCTGTGGTTGAGTATGTCCTTCCCTCCTCTCCTTCCCTCCTCCTCCCGTGTCGTCCCCGCGGGCGACCGGGGGGAAACCCTAGGGCGTCGTCGGCCGGCTCCCCTCCCCTCGTCTTCCTCCCTCGCCGCCGCCCGTTTGCGCCGGCGGGCGAAGCCCGTTTGGTGCTGGCGGCGGCGGGTCCTCGTCTCTCCCTGCTCGGGCGGCAGCGGCGCGGGGCGCCCTGCTCGGACAGCGGCGCTGCGCTTTCGAGGGGCGCGGTGGCGTGGCCGCTTGGTCCGGCGGCGGGGCTGCTGGTCCGGGGTGGCGGCGTGGAGGGCCTCGCGGTGGTGGGCGCACCCGTGGCGGCGGCGGATCTGACGCGGCGGCGGATCTGACGCGGCGGCGGCGGTGCTGGTGGTTGCGGGCGAGCCGGTTTCCGGCCAGATCTGGCTGGATTTGTCGCCGGGGACCCGGCTGGTGGCGCAGGGCGGAGGCCGGGGCTCGTCCTGGTCGCGGATTCGGGAGGGGACGACGGCGGTTGCCGGCCTGCTCCTTGGATCTGGCACTGGGCCGTCAGCAGGCGGCTCGGAGCAGTCCCTCGGGGTCCCGGCGTGGATGTGGGGTTCCACGGCGTGGTGGTGGCCCGTGGCGGTGGTCTGGGTCGTTTCAAGGTGGCGGCTGGACTTCTTCGGCGTCTGCCTGTCGGTGAGCGCCCTTGACGACCTTCGATTCCTCTCCCCGTCGTTCAAGCGCTACCTTCATCGAAGGGTTGGCCCTCTCCCAGCGGCGCCCATCGCCCGTCTCGCGCCCGGCGACAGGACCGAGCTCGTCTCGCGCCCGACAGCAGGACCGGACTCGTCTCGCGCCCGGCAGCAGGACCGAGCCCGTCTCGCGCCCGGCAGCAGGATCTGACTTGTCTCGCGCCCGGCTGCAGGACCGAGCTCGTCTCGCGCCCGGCAGCAGGACGGGTCGATGGTGGCCAGGTTTGGCCGGACTTCGGGTCTCGACGCTGGGGAGTGCTCAGGAGTGCGAAAGGCGGTTCCTTTCCATTCATCTCTTTGGTTGGGGTAGCGGTGGGTGACGGGTGCGGTGGCGTCAAGGTCATGGATGCTGGGGGCGGCGGCCCTGGTGGTGGTGTCGCGGTGCTCCTGGGCAAAGCCCGTGACTTGGTGTTGCCTGGTGGCCATGGCCGTGTGGGCGGCGTGGTAGCCAGGGTGCGGCGTTCGGTGGCGGTGAATATTGGTCGGGGTGAGAACCTGTTCTATCTTCGGACTGACCGGCGATGGCGAAGCTCGTTCCCTTCTTGAAGGCGTCGCCGCGACTCTCGCTGCCCGTCGTGTTGCTCCGGGGGAAACCCTGATCCTTGGGTCGGGCGGTGGCGGCGCTTCAGTGTCGTAACCTTCCTGTTGGCACTGCCTTGGAGCCCACGGAGCGTCGTATGTAGCTTCTTCTCTTCACGGTGGCGTGTTCACGTTTAAGGCCCCCGGTGGCTCTTGTAGTGCTAGGGGTGGTGTTGCTGTGCTCAGCGCCTTTGTATCCTGCCTTGGGTGTGTGCGTGTGTGTTGGTGGCGTGTGCTGTACTGGGTTGTTGGTGATCTGTGCTTTATATATAAAGCGGGGCGAAAGCCTTTTTCGGTAATAACTCTGGCTGTATCCCATATTCCCGTTATATTTTACAAGTAGTTGCAGCTGATTTTGCTGTTCATAGATTTATTATTTACACAGATCAACTTAGGTCATAAAAACGACTGGACGCGCCAGCTTCTAGTTAGAATAACTGATCACAGAGCACTCCGTATTACTTTAACCAGGATAGGAATCACCATTTACTAGCACAGATCACGAAAAGGAAACTAAACTCTTAAGGTGAGGGGACAAGAGAGTAAACTATGGTATTCCATATCACATTTTGAGGCTTGCATAGACATGAAGTAAATTATGGTATTCGTTTTTTTTTTTTGCGCAGAATAAAATCACAGTATTCTGAATGGCATTTTGAGGCAAATTTTGAATTACTATCAGTGTTCACAACTACAATAACAGAAAATAATCTGAAGCAGAAAACCAAACAATCAATCCATTCTTACTGTTCCACACCAGATATTAACATCAAGAACAAACAAACTCTAGCAACATCATGCTATGGTTGGTTCCTTACCGGTAACAGAGCAGCACTAATGAACCTGACCCTGTTGTTTACCAGCAGTTCGAGCAGCAACTGTGGATGGGATAACAATAAGAGCTCAGGAGGGAACAAGGGCTGTAGGATGATCAAATAACACCTCATATCCCTGCATGTTATTTATGCATTCGTAAGGCATATTTACAAATAGTAACAACACAAACAAGTAAAAAAACATATGTGAGAACATACCATGTACCACGTGATGTCGCCTCAGAAAACGTCCGATATCAGCATGGGAGATAAAGTATGTAAACTGCCCTCCAAAACCACCATGCAACAATCCAATTATTCTCCCATTACCATCTAACAACGGAGCACCTGAGCTTCCTTTTTCACTTGCTATCACTACTTGAGTGAGGTTCATTGTGTATCCAACGGTGTTCACAAGTTCCAAGTCACGGACTGTTCTTGAAGGGTGAGAAATTGATCCTTCAACAGCTGTTCGAGGTAGGCCAGGAGGCCATGAAATCATTGCGCACTTGTCGAAAGCTTCTGGAGGAGTTGGACTAAGAATCAAGCCCTGGTGACTGTTGGTACATCTTCTGCCCAAATTCTTAATATCTGCTCGGTATACATGAAGAAGAAGCAAGTCTTTCTCGCAATCGATGCCAATCATGGAAGCTGGTGCATAAACTCTTGCTCTTACCCTGCTTTGCCCGCGGAAGCTCTGCTCGTAATGATCACACAACACTCTTACAGAAAAAAGTGAACAAGCATCTTGAAGCGAAAGGGGTTCTGAACTCTTGAATACGTGTTGCATAAGATGGGCACATGTTAAGATCTTAAGATGATCATCTGCCTCCTCCACTACAACGCCCGTGCAATTTTGTCCTCGAAGGTCTAACTCCGCAGCTCTTTTTTCTGCAGGAATAGTCTCTACTTTGTTCATAAGAGCTCTAAGTGCATTAATTGCAGATGCTTTTGGTCCGATAGTGATGAAAAATATAGAGTCTACAGAACGGTTGTAGATCCACTTCTGTAACTCGCTCGAAAAAGCATTTGGCGGAGCAGCCATCTAGCAATGAGAAAAAGAGAAGGATGTTTTTAAGTACAGTTTACAGTTTGGTACAATGCAAACAAAAAGAACAGAAGTGAGGAAGTCCAGGGAGCATATACCTTGTATTAGACACCCACGGTGAACCCTGCGGCGGGATACAGAAGAGGAGGTGGTGATTCTAAGTAATGAGATCAAAGGAAGCTGTAGGAACAAACAGCAACCTTGCCTAGCGAGACAGTAAATAAAAAGTCATAAACAAAAGCCATAACATCTGAGAATAAATTGTAAAAATTCCCAAAATAAATGCTAAGGCCAGAAGTACAATGAATACTTCTTTTTTGCCATATTTAAAAAGAAAAGACACTACACAGCAGCATGAGTTTGATCAAGAACGACATCTATATCAGCTTAAATCGGCCCATATTAAAGCAGAAATAAGAAAATATGAAACTCTATTTGATTTCAGATAAATAGAATAAACAAAAAAAGACTTTAACACTCACTCAAACCAGTTAACTGTGTTTAACTTTACCCACAATTGAGGGCTTAAAATAATGATTTGACATCTAATTCCTTAAAGGCATTCTCACTTATTTTGGGACGGAGTATATCACAAACCTACAATGCACTACTTTAACTCCACAAATGGGCAAAATCAGTTTTGTGACAAACAGATCTTTCACATTAGATTGCAACTAGATGTTCAAGGTTTCAAGTCTAATGGCTTGTTTATGCTGTACAACAGATCCGGAGATTGATTAATGGAGATGTTCAAAACTTGTCTTTGCTTCCAACAAAGCATGAGGACGAACCAGTAATGACTATCAATCATCCCTATTGGGGGAGTTTCTTTTTTGCTTATCTCTGTAGGTCTCTGATCTTAGAACTTTGAAATATAAGGACCAAACTTAAAGATACGGAGACTCTAGAAAGTTTGCCAGTCAACACACATAGGGAATGAATGACAGTACAGGAGCTGGATGTATTTTGCACACAATAGAAACAGTAACTCTATGTTTATCTTGTGAGTGATAGCCTTCTAAGTAGAATACATATGACCAAGAACTGAAGCATAGTCATTACTCAGTACATATCCCTGTAACAAGTTAATTTGTCATTACAGAACCTGGTAAAATTTAATCATACTTGCATGTAAATGATCAATAAAAAGTTCTAGAAGTAAACTGCTCAAACAGGGACTTAAACTGGATACCTTCTCAACCATGACGCTCTTTCTTTGCTGCTGTGAAGTTACATCAGTAATACAGCTGACGAAACTCAGCTCAATCAGAAGTAATACGCTCCCCTCAGAAGTACACCCTGAACTCCTGAAGAAAAAGAAGAAACAGCAGTCAGTTTGAAGTAAGTAATTCTCAGCTCAAGGTAGAAGAATGAGTAATAGGCTGGCAAGCCCATTCGGGTTCAGTCAACATCACACAGCACAACTGAAGAAGCACGAGATACAAGCATTCTCCCTCAGCGCCCCCACTACCATCTACCCAAGAGACTTGGGATAATGCCAGTTGTGATGTGTTCCGGTAGTCTCCAAAAAGGAACAACACACTATCATAACAAACCCAGAAAACCCAAAGGAGAAAGCAGTAACAGCGGCAGCAGTTACGGGAACCCCTCCCTAAAGCCGAAGAAGAGCAGGGGAGTCGGACACAGGATGCCCATGAAACATCCATCCATCACAAAATTCACAAGTCACCACACTGTTTTCGTATATGATAAGAAGTCTTGTAATGCTGCATGCTAGGAATGCAGCTTTACATCAAATCAGATGACACAAACAAAACAAACCATGAAGTATCATAAATGCGGGCAGGGATTCATCAGGGAGGCCACCTCCTGCACGAAGGAGGAAAAGCAACGGACCCCAGGGCACAAGAAAGACCACGCCCACACACATCCATCCCCTTCCCTTCCCCACAAGATTCAGCAAGCTCAAAACAACAGTCGTGGTACCTACACTGCTGCGGAATAAGTGACAAGAACCGTCAAATCACGTTCCCCATCACACAAATCTCTGAAGCCTCTGTCCGGGCTCTCTGTTCCTGGGAGAACAGAGATTGGAGTGGACCGATTCTGCCAAGGATACGGACTTCAGGCGGCTAATTGCCAAAGAAATCGCTGGCGTTTCCGTTCTGGCTCGATTCTTACCACGCTTACTGATCTAATTAAGCAAAATATGAAGAACTAGAGTATCTGCTTCGCTCCAGTGATCCTGTCTACGTGTACGCGTGCAGATATCTCCTCGTCCCCCCATGAAGTCGCGAACTCAGAATCGAGATTCAATTTTATCTGAAACCCCACAGCAGGAAACCCACTGAATGCATCGGCGAATCGACGCACCGCACATGAGGAGCAAACCCAAATGCTGCTCGCGGAGCAAAAAGTGAACCCAAACGGGACGAGGGAGCGTGGAGACTGATGAACTAACCCTGGCACTCGCGGCTTGCTCGCGGGGTCCAACCGGCGCTGGACGGCTGGAGCAGGGACCAAGGGGGCGGGGTGGGGCGGACCGAGACGGGGCCACGGCGTTCGTGCTCCTGCGGGGACAAGGGAGGGGCGTGAGAAGCGGGCGAGGGAAGGAGAGAGCGGCTGACGGAACCGGGGAGAGGACGATCGGCTCGCACCTGGGCGGTTCCCTCGCAATGCCGGCGCGGTGGCGCGCGCGGGCGGATGGCGCCGTGCTCCCGCAGGGCTCCGGTCCGGGAGAGGGCGCGCCTGGTGAGCGGCGGCAACGAGCGGGAGGAGAGCGTGCGTGCCCCGCGAATTGGGCTTGGGGTTTGGGGAGGAAACGAAGGCGGCGTGTGCTCGGTTGCCTCCCTGGCGGTGGGGCCCGCGCCTCGCCCTTCTTCTTTTCACTTCGCGGCCTCGCCCTGTCAAAACGATACTCCTATGACGAGTAGCGGTCACGTTTCCATTTTCATCGAATGCCCTTTGCGCAAGAAAAGTCACCGGTGTTTGAGAGTCCGTCCTCTTGTCCTCGCGTGCCTTATCCACGGTAAGAGCATCCACTCCCGCGGATAGCAGATCCGAGTATCCGCGAACAGTGACCGGTCACGTCTTAAATTTACTCCTCTCCATTTAAATACCTTATACTACAAATCGTAGATCCACACAAAATCATGCAAAGGATAAGATCCACGTACTACATAGATCAACTATCCTAATCGTCATCAGAGATGTCCACTATCTCGGTGTCCGGCTTCGGATACATGGGCGGCCGCCACAACTCCAACTCCCGCGGCTCCTCCAGCTGCTCCGCGTCGGCCTCCGCCTCCATCTCTGATTCCACCATGTCGAAGAGCGCGTGAGTCGCCGCTAGCTCTTGCCGAATGAACTGTCAGTTGGCCTCCACATAGGCCTCATCCTGGATGGACTCCAAGAAGGCATGCTGCTCCGCCATCTCCGCCGCTTGGGCGACCGTGAAATCCGGCTCCATGTCCTCCATGTCGAAGCCTAGAGCCAGCGCCAGATCCTCCTCAGGCTGCTCCGCCTCGCCCTCCTCTGGATCCGCCACCTCCATCGGAGTCGGCTGCTGCTCCTCTTCCTTCTCCTCATCTGTCTGCTCCTCCTTCGAATCCGACGAGTCCGGAGGCAGGCCGGCAGCGATGCGGGCGGCGCGCACGGCGTGCCTCGCCTGGATCTCTCGATCAATCTAGAGCAAGCGCTCCGGCGTGAGCATAGCATATGTGGTTATCTTTTGCCGAACCATGGCGGAGCCGGAAGGCGTGGGAAGAGCAGCACAGCGGGAGAGAGGTGGATGGGATCGGGCTACGGTGTGGAGAGGAAGGAGGTGGATGTGGCTAGGGTTGGAGGACGCCGTCCGGCTTAAATAGCCAAATTTGGACTCGAGTGGCGAGCTAGAGTGGCATCACGAGGCATTCACACCCCCCGATGGGAGGAGACGAGCTTCGGACCACCGGGTTTCCAGGCATTTTCGTGTGGGACCCCATCATCAGTCCGACGTGGTAGACGCGCCCAGGCACGCCCGGACGTGATGCGGCTTGAACTTCGTGGGTATTTCCCCAAAGAGGAAGGGATGATATATCACAACTACAGTAGGTATTTCCCTCAATGATGAGACCAAAGTTATTGAACCAGTAGGAGAACCACGCAACACTATGTAAACGGTACCTGCACACAAAGAATAAATACTTGCAACCCATGTAAGAGGGGCTGTCAATCCCTCCCGGGTAAAAAGATAGATAAAATTGTAGTAGATTGGATAGATAGATCTCGCAGAAACGCTGTAAGGGCATATTTATCCCCAAAATGTTTTGGTGATTGATAACAATGCTTGTGCGGACTAATCGTGTGCGTTAAGTTCTTTCAGAGATTCATCCTTTGGCATGAGACGATTATCTCCCCTCGGTGTTTTATTCAAGACGGTGTAGCTCCTTCGTTTCGTTGTTGGTGGACTAGTCTCGTAGGAGTCACCGTACTATCAAGAGGGGATCCGTTTTGGTAAGACTAGGGTGGAATCAACACGTACACATCCATATCACACCCGTCGTTTTCTTTTCGCTTCATTGGAGCTGCCGTTTTCCCCTTAGTATGCTTTGCTCTGCCCCAGCGGTAGTTCCGCGACCCACAGCGGTAGTACCGCCGAAGCTCCCCAGCGGTAGTACCGCTCTCAGAGCGGTAGTACTGCTCCAAGCGGTAGTACCGCTCTTCGAACGGTAGTACCGCTTGAGGTCTTCGGCTGTAGTACCACAGTGCTTCCGGACTACTGCCGCCTCGATTCGAGAATGATGTTTTTCGTGTCGGGTTTTGCGGTACTAAGGGCAGTAGTTGTGACGGTAGTACCGCTCCAAGCGGTAGTACCGCGCCTACCCCCACGGTAGTACCGCCCTGGGGTCAGGGCCCTGTCAGCGCGGCAGTACCGCTGGGTATGAGTGGTAGTACCGCCCTTCCCTAGCGGTAGTACCGCTCTGTGCGGGGCTGCTTAGTGGGATAACGGTTGGATTGATCCCCCCACTATATAAAGGGGTCTTCTTCCCCAAAGTTGACCTACCTCTTTCCCCCAAAGCTCCATTGTTACTCCAAGCTCCATTTTCGCCCGATCTCTCTCCCTAGCCAATCAAACTTGTTGATTTGCTCGGGATTGGTTGAGAAGGCCCAGATCTACACTTCCACCAAAAGAAATTTGATTCCCCCTCTTATCCCTAGCGGATCTTGTTACTCTTGGGTGTTGAGCACCCTAGACGGTTGAGGTCACCTCGAAGCCATACTCCATTGTGGTGAAGCTTTGTGGTGTTGTTGGGAGCCTCCAAGTGTTGTGGAGATAGCCCCAATCTTGTTTGTAAAGGTCCGGTTGCCGCCTTCAAGCGCTCCAATAGTGGAATCACGGCATCTCGCATTGTGCGAGGGCGTGAGGAGATTACGGTGGCCCTAGTGGCTTCTTGGGGAGCATTGTGCCTCCACACCGCTCTAACGGAGACGTACTTCCCCTTAAAAGGAAGGAACTTCGGTAACACATCCTCGTCTCCAGCTGCTCCACTCTTGGTTATCTTGTCCCTTTACTTTTACAAGCTTACTAGAGTTGTATCTATTGCTTGCTTGTGTGCTTATTGTCTTTGCATCATATAGGTTGTCCACGTAGTTGCACATCTAGACAACCTATTTCATTGCAAGGTTTAAATTGTTAAAGAAAAGTCTAAAATTGTTAGTTGCCTATTCACCCCCCCTCTAGTCAACCATATCGATCCTTTCAAACGCGAAATAAAATAAATAACAAAAACGTGCAACAAGATTTTTTTGGGTTTTTGGATTAATAGCTCTGAAACTAAAAGCGAATAAAAATAGATCTTAAAGGCAAATATGATAAATAATAGACCCGGGGCCGTAGATTTCACTAGTGGTTTATCTCGAGAAAAATAACATACTGTGGGTAAACAAATTACTGTTGGGCAATTGATAGAACTTCAAATAATCATGACAATACCCAGGCAATGATCATTATATAGGCATCACGTCCAAGATTAGTAGACCGACTCCTGCCTACTTCTACTACTATTACTCCACACATCGACCACTATCCAGCATGCATCTAGTGTATTAAGTTCATGGAGAAACAGAGTAATGCAGTAAGAACGATGACATGGTGTAGACAAGATCTATTCATGTAGGAATAGACCCCATCTTGTTATCCTTAATAGCAACGATACATACGTGCCATGTCCCCTTCTGTCACTAGGGTTGAGCACCGTAAAATCGAACCCATCACAAAGCACCTCTTCCCATGGCAAGAAAAATTGATCTAGTGGGCCTAACTAAACCAAAGATTCGAAGAAGAAATACGAGACTATAAGTAATCATGCATATAAAAGATCAAAAGACTCAAAATAACATTCATGGATAAAAACATAGATCCGATCATAAACTCAAAGTTTATCAGATCCCAACAAACACACCGCAAAAAGAGTTACATCAAATAGATCTCCAAGAGACCATTGTATTGAGAATCAAAAGAGAGAGAGGAAGCCATCTAGCTACTAACTACGAACCCGAAGGTCTACCATGAACTACTCACACATCATCGGAGAGGCACCAATGAGGATGATGAACCCCTCCATGATGGTGTCTAGATTGGATCTGTGGTTTCTGGAACTTGCGGCGGCTGGAATTGTGTTTCGTCGACTCCCCTAGGGTTTTTGGAATATTGGGGTATTTATAGAGCAAAGAGGCGATGCGGGAGGCCATCGAGGTGGGCACAACCCACCTGGGCACGCCTGGGGCCCAGGCGCGCCCAGGTGGGTTGTGCCCCCCTCGGACACCCCTCTGGTACTTCTTTGGCCCATCCTGTGTCTTTTGATTCAGAAAAATTCTCCAAAAAGTTTTGCTGCGTTTGGACTCCATTTGGTACTGATATTCTGCGAAGTAAAAAACAAGAAAAAAACAACAACTGATACTGGGCACTATGGCAATAGGTTAGTCCCAAAAAATGATACAAAGTTGCTATAAAATGATTATAAAACATCCAAGAATGATAATATAATAGCATGGAACAATAAAAAATTATAGATACATTGGAGACATATCATCATCGCCAAGCATAATTCCTGCCCGTCCTCGAGTAGGTAAATGATAAAAACAGAATTTTTGATGTGGAATGCTGCCTATCATGTTCATCACATATTATTTTCTTTGTAGCATGGACATATGGACTTTTATATGGTTCAAAACAATAGTCTAGTTTTGACATGAAGATTCCAATACTCAAGCATATCAACAAGCAACTGAAAGTGCAACTAATCCCCGAGTGGTTTTGGTAATTCATAACAACATATAGCTCATTGAACTAATATCCATTCAAGATTAATGTTTCAGAAAGTTCAATGATTGCTATGGCATGGACTAGAGATGTGGACCCCTCAAAATGCTAAGGACACATATTGGCAAAAGTCCAAGACTCTTCATTTTCATTTTATTGATCCAAGATCACATTGAGTCCATAGGAAAAGCCAATACTATTAAAAGGGGATGATGTGTTCCTTAATGGCTTGCTTGCTCAAAATGCTTAGTGATATGCTCCAAAGGCCCTCAACCACTTTCTCATTTCCACATATGTCCTAAACCTAAAGTCAAACTCGGCCCCACCGATTTGATCTATCCGGCGCCACCGATTTCACTTGACACGACCATAGCCAGAAACCCTAATCAGTTCGGTCTCACCGATAGGGATCTCGGTCTCACCGAGATGGGATTGCAAACTCTCTGTTTCCCTTTGTTTTGGTCTCACCGAGATGAGCGATCGATCCCACCGAGTTCGCAATGCAAAGTCTCTGTTTCCTTTTCGTAATGTTTCGGTCTCACCGAAATGAGCGATTGGTCCCACGAAGTTTGCTTAACCAAGTCTCTGTTTGCTTATTGCTGAAATCGGCCTCACCGAGTTCATGTGATCGGTCTCACCGAGATGAGGTTTTGCCCTAACCCTAGCGCATCGGTCCCACCGAGTTGATCTTGTCGGTCCCACCCAAAACCCTAACGTTTACATTTTGAACCAGATCGGTTTGACCGAGTTTCACTATTCAATCCCACCGAGTTTGGTAAATTGTGTGTAACAGTTAGATTTTGTGTGGAGGCTATATATACCCCTCTACCCCCTTCTCCATTTGAGAGAGAGCCATCAGAACGTGCCTACACTTCCACTACTCATTTTATGAGAAAGAACCACCTACTCATGTGTTGAGACCAAGAGATTCCAATCCTACCACAAGAATCTTGATCTCTAGCCTTCCCCAAGTTGCTTTCCACTCAAATTATCTTTCCACCATATCCAAATCTGTGAGAGAGAGTTGAGTGTTGGGGAGACTATCATTTGAAGCACAAGAGCAAGGAGTTCATCATCAACACACCATCTATTACCTTTTGGAGAGTGGTGTCTCCTAGATTGGTTAGGTGTCACTTCAGAGCCTCCGTCAAGATTGTGGAGTTGAACCAAGGAGTTTGTAAGGGCAAGGAGATCGCCTACTTCATGAAGATCTACCCAAGTGAGGCAAGTACTTCATGAGCGATGGCCATGGTGGGATAGACAAGGTTGCTTCTTCATGGACCCTTCGTGGGTGGAGCCCTCTGTGGACTCGCATAACCGACACCCTTTGTGGGTTGAAGTCTCCATCAACGTGGATGTACGACAGCACCACCTATCGGAACCACGCCAAAAAACTCCGTGTCTAAATTGCGTTTGCTCCCTCCAAACTCCTCCCTTTTACCTTGATATGCAATGATTTACATTCTGCTGCTATACTCTTAGAATTGCATGTGTAGGTTGATTGCTTGACTTGTGTTAAGTTGCTAAAATCTACCAAGACTTAAAATTGGGAAAAGGCTAGATTTTTATTTGGTCAAGTAGTCTAATCACCCCCCTCTAGACATACTTTAGATCCTACAAGTGGTATCATAGCTTTGGTCTCCATTTTCCTTGATTTCCATAGCTTTGGTGATCATAGCCTTGGTTCCACAACCTAGGAGAGTATGGCATCTAGTGAGGGAAATTACCACCATAGAGGTCCTTACTTTGATGGTACAAATTTTGCTAGTTTGGAAGCATAAGATGAAAATGCATATTCTTGGACATAACCCCACCGTTTGGGCTATTGTGTGTATTGGTTTGCAAGGTGAATTCTTCGATGGGAGAGAACCAAATCATGAAGCAACTGCGGAAGAATTGAAGATGCTGCAATACAACGCTCAAGCTTGTGATATCCTCTTCAATGGATTGTGCCCCGAAGAATTCAACAAAATCAGCCGTCTTGAGAATGCAAAGGAAATTTTGGATACTTTGATTGATATGCATGAAGGTACCGAGTCCGTCAAGGAATCCAAGTTGGATGTGCTTCAAGGTCAGCTTGACAAGTTCAAAATGAAGGATTGTGAAGGTGTCCCTAAAATGTACTCTAGGCTTGCTCTCATCACAAATGATATTGCCAGCTTAGGAAGTGAAGAGATGACTGACAGATTCATCATCAAGAAGATCTTAAGAGCCTTGGATGGAAAATATGATACCATGTGCACGTTGATCCAAATGATGCCCAATTACAAAGATCTCAAGCCAACGGAAGTCACTGGAAGAATTGTTGCTCATGAGATGTCAATCAAGGATAAGGAAGAGCTTCACAACAAGTCTAGTGGTGCTTATAAAGCTTCATGTGATGCTCCTGCCACATCAAGTGAAAAACAAGTCTTCAATGAAGAATTGAGCTTAATGGTGAAGAACTTCAACAAATTCTACAAGAGTAGAAGCAAAGAGAGAAGCTCCAAGTCAAGATCCTACCATGACAAAAGATCTTCTAGTTGTGATCACAATTGCTACAATTGTGGAAGATCCGGACACTACTCCAATGAGTGTGTGGCTCCCTACAAAAGAAAAGAAGACTCACCTAAAAGGAGAAGTAGAAGAGAAGAATCACCTCCAAGAGAGAGAAGGAGTAGAGATGATCGTTATGAATGAAGACCCTCTCGCAGAAGCAAGGATTCGGAAAGGAAGGACAAGTCATCAAGGAGCTAACAAAACGAAGATATCAAGCTCATGTTGGTGAATGGGTATCCGGTTACGACTCTGACAACCACTCCGAGAGAAGTTATCACTCCGACTCCGAATATACTCAAGATGAAGGTGTTGCCGGTCTTGCACTTGTGTCAACCAACTCCTACGACATATTTGACTCACCAAATGAAGGAATTGGAAGATGTTTCATGGCTAAAGGCCCCAAGGTATCACACCCCGAGTATATTGATTTCAATAGTGACAAAGATGATTTGTTAAGTGATGATGAGTTACTTGTTGACAATGCTAGTGATGAAAACTATGATGAAATTACTATTAATCATGCTAATCAAGATGAAGCGAATGACAATGATAAGAAGGAGATTGAGCGTCTAACTAAAGAACGAAACACTCTTAAGTTAGCTCATGAAACTACTTTAGAAGATCATCAAGAACTTTTAAAAACTCATGAGAAGCTACGCTTCGAGAAGCTCAACCTAGAGCAAGAGCATGGGTTCTTAAAATCTATAAATGATGATCTCGGAAGAAAAGTTCTTCTTACATTGCCAAGTGTTTACTCTTGTCTACTTACATGCCACAAGTAAAATCTAGCAACAAGAGTAAGAAAGATTCTTCTTCTAGTAGTAACAATAATCATGCTAAATCCAATATTGTTGCTTCTAGTAGTTCTCTTGATTCCACTAATGATTCTCTTAGCCAAGTTACACTTGAGCAAGAAAATAGCCTATTGAAGGGAATTATAGAGAAAGGTGTTTACAAGAGCCTTGCCGGAACTAAGCAATTTGAGGAAATTGTACGCAAGCAAGGAAGGCACTGGAAGAATCAAGGTGTTGGGTTTGAACGAAAGTTCAATGCCAATGGAGTTGAGTGGGAAGAAGATCAATACCCCAAGACGAAGTTTGTTCCTCAACAAGAGAATTATGATCCTACTTCCTTCAAGGGAACACAAGCTCAAGATGATCTTCCACCACAAGACCACAAGCTAAAAGGCAAGGACAAGCTTCAAGAGGAGATTGATGCATTTGAAGAAGCTACAAAGGCCTTGGTCAAGTGGGTTCCCAAGACTACTTCAAGTTCTACTTCATCAAGTACATCTACAACCCCAAGGATTCCCATCAAGATGATGTGGATCCCAAAGAAGAAGAACTAGAGAATTCTTGAGGGTGACTCCGCCAACACACTTCACTCATATTCATATTGGCAAGGACAAGTGCAATCAACTTCCACATCTTGCACTAGTTCAAGGAGTCACAAGCCCTCTTGTTAGTAAGTTAAGGAACAAGGTAACCTAATGCTTTCATGGACATCATCACGTGTGTACTTCACTCTATGTCTATGGATATCCTTGTTTGTTCCTTGTGGGACTAACCCATGTAGGTATTGAAAGTGCAACTCACTCCAATGGATTGCTCCAAATTATCTACATCAACATTGAGCATCCACATCTTCAACATCTACATGAAGTCATCATCGACAAAACCCAAGGTTAGTTCATCCCTCTAAAAGGGGATATCACATCTAGGGGGAGCTTTACTGTAAGAACTGAGCTAAAGAAACTCTAATGGTGTGAACACAACAATGCTTCATGTAGAAGTGGTAACCCCACTTGTGCTTAAACGATGAGTATGACCTATGATAAAATGTTCTCATTTGACTCCTATGTCAATATACTCATATATATATGGCCTAGTCATCGCCAATTGCTTGATAGATGCTAGAGTGTTTGTGTCACACCCAATATGCGATACTATCCTAAAGAGACTCGAAGGTCCCACCAAGGATAGAACCGCATATTGAAACACTTTTGCAAGGTGGATATCATTACATCAACATTACATAATGTATGGGGATACATACAGAAGGCATACAATGCCACACGAATACAACATCATCATACCTAAGAGCAACATCCGACTATGGATGAAACACAAACAGAAACTCAAACGACATCCACCCTGCTAGCTCAGGCTGTCGACCTATCCCCTGATCGAAGAAGAAGCAGAAGGAGAACTCCAAAACAAGCAAACATCGCTCTCGCGTCATGATCATCGCATAAACCTGTACCTGCAACTGTTGTTGTAGTAATCTGTGAGCCACGAGGACTCAGCAATCCCATTACCATGGGTATCAAGACTAGCAAAGCTTAATGGGAAAGGAAGGGGTAAAGTGGTGAGGCTGCAGCAGCGACTAAGCATATATGGTGGCTAACATACGCAAATAAGAGCGAGAAGAGAGCAAACGAAACGGTCATGAAGCTAGCAATGATCAAGAAGTGATCCTGAACTCCTACTTACGTCAAACATAACCCAAAACCGTGTTCACTTCCCGGACTCTGCCGAAAAGAGACCATCATGGCTACACATGCTGTTGATGCGTTTTAATTCGGATCTGGTGTCAAGTTATCTACAACCAGACATTAACAAATTCCCATCTGCCGCATAACCGCGGGCACGGCTTTCGAAAGATTATACCCTGCAGGGGTGTCCCAACTTAGCCCATGATAAGCTCTCGCGATCAATGAAGGATATACCTTCTCCCAGGAAGACCCGATCAGACTCGGAATCCCGGTTACAAGACATTTCGACAATGGTAAAAGAAGACCAACAAAGCCGCCCGGATGTGCCGACAAATCCCGATAGGAGCTGCACATATCTCATTCTTAGGGCACACCGGATGAGCAAGACGACGGGTTGGCATAGACCCTGGTTGCCTAGGGGGTGCCGGACACCACTCGGTTTGGACCAACACTCGGAGGAGAACTGGCCCGGGGGGTAAAATAAAGATGACCCTCAGGCTCCGGAAACCCAAGGGAAAAAAGGGCTAGGTGAGGCAAATGTTAAAACCAAGGTTGGGCCTTGCTGGAGGAGTTTTATTCAAAGCGAACTGTCAAGAGGGTCCCATAAATCACCCAACCGCGTAAGGAACACAAAATCCGGGAACATAACACCGGTATGATGGAAACTAGGGTGGCAAGAGTGGAACAAAACACCAGGCATAAGGCCGAGTCTTCCATCCTTTACCAAGTATATAGATGCATTAATTAAATAAGAGATATTGTGATATCCCAACATAATCCTGTCCACCATGGAGCAATCTTCAACTTCACCTGCAACTAACAACGCTATAAGAGGGGCTGAGCAAAGCGGTAACATAGTCAAGCAATGGTTTACTAGGAAGGGTGAAAAAGGTTAGAAGCTGACATGGCAAATTGGGAGGCTTGAAGAGCAAAAGATAGGTAGCGCAGCAAAGCGATAGAACGAAGCAACTAGCATAGCAATGATAGTAGTGAGATCCAGCGTAGCGGTCATCTTTCCTGAAATCCCGCTAGGAAGAAGAACGAGTCCATGAAGAAGACGAACGGATGAAGCCGAACCAAGCGTAGACGAACGAATCCTCATGATCGCAATGAAACAGGAACTATCGAGAAGAAGCACACAACATAGTAAACACACCACACATAACCATGACATGATGCACAACCAAGCATGGTGCATGACAAAGGCTAGGTGAGGCTACTCATGGCAAGAGATGATGCAAACAAGAGCAACACATCAAGGCAAGTTTAAATGAGGCCGGGAACAACATATAACAATTCTGGTAAGTCCTCATATGCAAATTTAGAAATTGGTCCAGATCTGAATAAACCTTATGTTCAAGTTGTTAAACAGCAAGTTAAGATGCACCAATATGATCTACACGATATTCTAGTCAAGTTACATATAAAGTTCATATAATTCGGAGCTACGGCCTAGAAGATGTGAGCAAAACAAGTTAAACATGGCTGCAACATGGTAATATGAAACTACATGCAAAATCAAGCAAGTTTCATATAGAGCACACTCAAAACGGAGCAACGCTTCCACACATACACATGAAACAAGTTTAAAGGACAAGCTGTCCAAAACAGCAACTAGGCATATTGCAAGCACCAAAACAACATGCTATAGTACCACAATATGAAAACATAAAGCATGGGCATGATGTACAAGTAAAGCATGAAAAAACATGAACACTGACCTATCTCCAGAAATCACTAGAACATGCTCAAAAAGATATGGCAAGATTGCAAATAATAACAGTTTATAGGCTTTGCAGAAATAACATCAGGTTGCAATGTTTAGAGCTATCAAACAACATGCTACAGGAATTATCATGGCAAACAAAGGCATGGGATGAATCTACTAAATACATAGAACAAAAGTCCGTTACTGACCATGAGCGAAAAAGGATCAGAAGATATGATGACACCCATGTAAACATGGCAAGTTATATGACATATTCATACATAGCAGGAACAACAATAAGTAGGCATGTTGGTGAGCTTGTACCACTCACCACAGATCAATACATGGCATGACAAGGCAACCAACAGTAAGAAGACATGTTTATGAAGCTAATCATGGCAATAGCAAGTTCATAGCATGCTTGGATAACTAGCAAAGCTCATGTCAAAACTGAACTTCATGTTAACAGGCTGACAGGAACATTATTTAGCAATTTGAGAGCAAGATAATAACAAGCTACAACAAGCCATAAATGCAACCAGGGGCATGGATGGATAGATCATGACATGTATAACAAAACATCTTTAGTGAACATCTCCAGATTATGCATAGAATGACTTATAGCAGCAGGTTTACATGGCAACAAAATATAACAGAATCAACCTAGCAAAACAGCAACAGCAAGTACCCTACTTAACAAGCTTGATGCACTCAGTACACAACTCACAAAAATACATGGATGGCATCACTGTAAAGATGGCATGTCATAGTTGAAAACACATGTAGAGCTCATGCTCATAGGATGCACACATCAAATGCAACAAAAATGACAAATCACCAAGTTATAACAGTTTCAGCAGATTAACATCATATAGCACTCTTGCAACGATGATTCAAGCATCAAGATGGACTCAAACAAGCATGACACAATGTAATGAAATGTAGAGCATCTCTCAATGAACATTTTGATATATTATGCACGCAAAATGGAGCAGTATGCATGGAGTTATGATGCGATGAACAGGGGACCAAAATGCTGAGAGTCTCAGGGACAGGCGAATTTTACCTCCCGAAAACGGATCTAGGGTTTCGGGGCACGCGGATCGAGGTTCGCCAGAATCTTTGCCGGAGTTGAGGGGGAGCTCGGGGAGGTTCGGGGGCAGACGGAAACGCGCGGATCCGGTCGCCGGACACCGGATCCGGCCGGCGGTAGGGTCGCAGAGGCCTCCAGCGAGGCTAAGCGGCAGCGAGGAGGAGGCCAGCGGGGAAGGAGGCGGCGGGATCCGGCCGGAGTTTCTGGATCTGGAGGCGGCGCGAGTGAAGGAGGAGCTCGGGGTCGGCGATGCTGACCTTGGCAGAGAGAGGAGGGGGTGAGGGTCGTGGAGAGAGAGAGAGGGAAACAGGAGGAGAGGAGGGCGGCGACCTGGCAGACAGCGGTGAGGTGGCAGGACGGCGATGGCGACGGAGGACTCCGGCGGCGCGGATCGGGACGCTCGGGTAGGAGCCAGGCGGGCGGACGCGCTCGGGCTCGCGCGGGCTGGTGGCGTGGCCAGATGGGCCCTGCGGGCCACGCGCGGGCTCGGGCGGGCCGCGGTGGAGGGCTGAGGCAGGGGTGACGTGGAGGGCGTTGAGTGGTGGATGGCGCGGCTAGGGCGGCGGCTGGCCAACCGGAGCACGCCAAGTGACGGGAGGTGGCTGGCCGACGCCGGAAAACGAGGAGGGGGCGGCACAGGTGGTGGAGGCTGGTTGGGGGCGCATGGAATTTGAGGAGGAGGAAGATGGCTGCGCTGGGGAGGCGGCTAGGGGTAGGTGAGGGGCTAGGGATGCCCATTTTGAAAGGAAGGGGTGTATATATAGGGTTGGTATTAGGGTTAGGGGGGTTTGGAGGGGGTTTCAGGCATCGGATTTTGATCCGACGGTCCGGGGCGGAGGGAGACTAGGTGAGGGGTTGGTGGGCTGTGAAGAGAGGGCTCGGGCTGAGGGGAGAGAAGAGAGGTGCAGCCCGGCGGCAGTTTCGAAGGCCGAAATGTCCGACGAAGGTACCGACAGCGATACCGCTATATGCTTAACGGCTAGGCAGTCAAACGGACTCCGAATGCGACGAAACTTGACAGACGCTCTGTCTACACTATAATAAGACCACACGCCAAGTTTCAACCCATTCCGAGGACATTTTATGCCACTTATAAAATAATATTTCGGAGGTGCCGCGGGCGCATGCGAGAGTGTCCGGCTCAGAATGGACAACGGAGAGAACCGGCGGAACCCGAACGGATGCAAGTTTTGAAAAAAACAAGCAGATGATGACATGGCAAAATGCAACACACAAGCAAATGACATGGCAACGAAGGCGAATAATTGGAAGACACCTGGCGCATCGAATCCGGGGCGTTACAGTTTGTGCATGCTTTGCCACATATTTCATTTGCTATCTTATTATGTGAGCATGTTGGTTGCATAGTTTTCTCCATTCGAGGACATCCATTTGTTGCTTTGATTGATTGGCTCTTTTTCTTTTGTTTGCCAAATGGATGGACAAGAATGCCTAAGTACTCTCTCTAGCTATCTATGCTTTTCTCGTCTCAAACTCTATTCATGCTACATCACAAAGTTTGATCAAGTCATATTCGAACCCTCTGGGTGAGGAACACTCGGAGCCACCGATTCGTCGTAGACTTAAACTTCCAAAACCTCTTAATGCATTTTGGCCTGACTGATTCATCCCATTCGGTCATACTGAGTTCATTGAGTTGATCTAGGTTTCAATCTCGGTGCAACCGATTTGAACTTTTTAGTCTCACCGAGTTGCAGTAACCGCTTGCGATTCTGCATCTCGGTGCCACCGAGTTGTTCTGCTCGGTCACACCGACAGGGTCTGGATATATATACCCACGAGCCAAATTTTGGAAATTTCTCCAAACTCATCGCCCGCGCCTGTCCAGCTCTGCCAACTTGAGGGCTCCGGATCGTCTTCGCCGTTGCCAGCGACCTCGTGCTACTGGTCTCCACCACCGTCAATGGGAATCTTCACCGCCGTTGTCACTGTAGCGAGTTCACCGCCAAGTTAGAGTATGAACTCGACCCCTTGTGCAATAATTACCTCCGATTCTTGCACTAAGGTCAATGCCATGATTCTTGCCACGTTTGAGATACTTCTATCCAACCAAAACTTCCTCTAGATTAGTTTTGATCCAAAAACTTCGGGTTAGGTTTTCGCCAAACTCATCTCGGACCGACCCATTTGGAGAATTCGGTCTCACCGATTTGGCCCAGGCCATTGCACTTGTATTTTTCGGTCTGACCGAAACATACAAATCGGTGTGACCGAGTTCATTTCTCTGTGAAACCCTAGCAATCTCGGAGTCACCGAACTGTGCCTCGGTCTGATCGATTTCACAAGTTTGGACTCTAAAAGTTGCTTCGGTGTCACCGAGTTTGACACATCGGTAGCTCCGAAATGATTTCTGTAGAAAACTGAAACTAAGTTTTTGACTCATTTGTTTTTCAAAATGTCTGCACTTTGTGATGCTCATCCACTCTATATCAACACTATCTGTTCATAGGGTTAGCTTTCAGTGTCAGCCATGTCATAAAACAGTGACAGTCAGAACATATCTTAGGAGCAGGTACACCTGAGTGAGGGCACTAGTCCCTCTAACAACAGTTATGATTATGGGAGAAGAAGCACTCCTAGCAACCTGCCTAAGGCGGAAGAAGAAAACCTCTGACTCAAAAGATGAAGACTTTGTGGATGATGATGAGGTCACCTCAAAGAAGAAGGTTGTCAAGAAAGAGTTTGGTGTTTCAGCTTCAACCAAGCTAGGTCTGAAGAAGAAGGCACCTGCCAGAAGGATTCCAATGTCCAAAGCCAGAGCCTCAACATAGGAAGAAATTGAGCTCACCCTTGAACCAAAAGAAAAGGAGGCTGCTAAGGGCAAGAAGAGAACGAAAGGGTCAATAATATCATGGCCGGAGTGAATGGAAAGCCATCTATGATCAGGTCATCAGATGAAGAGGAGGAGGAAGAGCCAGCTGCACCTCCTGCCAAGACCCAGAAGCTGATGGGGGATACCATCAAGTCAGGGGCTGCTCCATCCAAGCCCAAGACTGCCCCAAGGCTGCTGCTGCACAAGATTCTAAGCCAACAACACCCAAAAGATCTACAAGGAATATCCCATCTGCCGAGAAGAACAAGGCCCCAGTGCCTGAAGTTGTAGAAGAAGACGCCCAAGTGCACAGAAAGTTAAAACCCAAGATACCAGATCATGATGATACACATCCAGTTGCAGAGAATATGAAGCTGAGGAAAGATACAAGTCTCAGGCTATGGAGACAGACACACCCATATGCCACCAGGAGAAGGACTGCTGTGGATTACAGGTTCCACACCAAGGAGCAGCAGGACTTCTATGAGATAGTATTCTTGGACAAGAAGCCCATTGTCAGTGACATGAGATGGGTTGATTCGGAGTACATTGACAACAATGCAGATTATTTCCCAGGAGTTCATGAAAGCTTTATACTAACTAGAGTTGATAAGTTTGTTGGTTAGAAGCTCACTAAATGGAATGATGAGATGGTGATGCAGTTCTACTCCACTGCACATTTCTACCCAGATGGAAAAATTGTTTGGATGACTGAGGGTACAAGGTACCAATCTTCTGTTGCTGAGTGGGCCAAGCTAATCAATGCCCCTGAAGAACAAGAAGATGCCACATATGTATATGCCAAGCCCAGGAAAGGACACAACTTCATGTCACACATGTACAAGGAGATTCCTGATGTTGCCTTGGAGACTCACAAATATGGCTCAGTATATTATCTGTTGTCTGGGATGCCCACCATCAACACCATTTTGAGGCACACATTGTTGCCCAAGTCTGGAGATTACATGATGATCAGAGGGCATTCAATTAACTTGCTGCATATGTTTGATGTGCCAGAGAAGTTCAAGATAATGACCTCAATTGTTGAGACAATAAAGAGGACTACTGCCGTCTAGAAGAGATCATGTGGCTATGCTCCACCCATTTAGATGCTCATCAACTCTAAGATGGGCAAAGGCATATATCTTTTGGACAAGGAGCACCTTCCCCTGTTGCCTGAGTTTGAGGACAATGAGGATGCCATGGATGCATCACATCCTACATCAATAGAGGCTCGGGAGAAGAGGGAAAAAGCAAAGGCAGAGAATGCAACACAAACTCCACATGTTCTAGATGCTTCAGCTTTACACCTCATGATCAAGCAGGATTAGCTTAGCTATCTGCTTGAGGCCACTATGAGAATTGAGAAAGGATTGGCAACCCTGACTCAAAATCAAGAGAGTCTTTAGAGGATCATCGAGACAAAGTTTTATGATCTAGACTTGAAGGTCATAGAGATCCAGACTACAGTTGAGCAACTTCAGGAAGAAACTGAAGAGAGAAGAGGGATAGCTACCACTAAAGTTTTTCAGAGAGTGCCAAGGACACAAAGGTCCACAGCTATGCCAGCCAATGGCACTAGGGCTACTACTTTAGCACCAGTAGCTACAACCTCAGTTGCTCCTCTAGTTGCAACTCCACCAGCTCCACAGACCTCTTCAGATGCTTTTGTTGCAGGACTCCTCTCCACGCCACCTTCGCACACCGGAGCACCCGGAGATCGTGCTTAGAGAGCCGCATAGCACTATGCATTTTCAAGCTTTTTGGTAACTTGTTGCCAAAGGGGGAGAAAGTGTATAGATCATAGGCTTCGAGAAAGAGAGTGTTTTGCTTCATTTGCCTCTCTTGCTACCTTTTTGCTTGCTTATTTGGTTGATACATTATTTGTGCTGGTGTGTGATATACTCCTATGATCATGTGTATGATCATATTATGCTTTAATGTATGCTTGAATGATGATATTATATCTCTTATGTATGATCATTCATATCTTGCCTTGGTTATGAGTGCATATTTTATATTCTATCATTTTGAGCGCTCCACCAAGATGTATGTGACATGGAAGAGTAACCCATGATCCTAATTGATTGTGCATTTGCATTCAATTTTTTATAAATAATGCACAAATTTAGGGGGAGCCCTTGCTTATCACATACTTCTCAAAGCGATGATGTACTTCATTTATATTATCATTTGTCGAAGCTTTGATCTATATGTTGTCATGAATTACAAAAAAGGGGGAGACTGAAAGTGCAACTAATCCCCGGGTGGTTTTGGTAATTCGTAACAACATATAGCTCATTGCACTAATATCCATTCAAGATTAATGTTTCAGAAAGTTCAGTGATTGGTATGGCATGGACTAGAGATGTGGACCCCTTAAAATGCTAAGGACACATATTGGCAAAAGCTCAAGACTCTTCATTTTCATTTTAGTGATCCAAGATCACATTGAATCCATAGGAAAAGCCAATACTATTAGAAGGGGATGAGGTGTTGCTAATGGCTTGCTTGCTCAAAATGCTTAGTGATATGCTCCAAAAGCCCTCAACCACTTTCTCATTTCCACATATGTCCTAAACCTAAAGTCAAACTCGGCCCCACCGATTTGATCTATCCGGCGCCACTGAGTTCACTTGACACAGTGATGACCCACAAGTATAGGGGATCTATCGTAGTCCTTTTGATAAGTAAGAGTGTCGAACCCAACGAGGAGCAGAAGGAAATGACAAGCGGTTTTAAGTAAGGTATTCTCTGCAAGCACTGAAATTGTAGGTAATAGATAGTTTTGTGATAAGATAATTTGTAACGGGTAACAAGCAATAAAAGTAAATAAAGTGCAGCAAGGTGGCCCAATACTTTTTGTAGCAAAGGACAAGCTTGGACAATTTCTTATAATGAGAAAAGCGCTCCCGAGGACACATGGGAATTATCGTCAAGCCAGTTTTCATCACGCTCATATGATTCACGTTCGGTACATTGATAATTTGATATGTGGGTGGACCGGTGCTTGGGTACTTCCCTTACTTGGACAAGCATCCCACTTATGGTTAACCCCTATTGCAAGCATCCACAACTACAAAAGAAGTATTAAGGTAAACCTAACCACAACATTAGACATATGGATCCAAATCAGCCCCTTACGAAGCACCGCATAAACTAGGGTTTAAGCTTCTGTCACTCTAGCAACCCATCATCTACTTATTACTTCCCAATGCCTTCCTCTAGGCCCAAATAATGGTGAAGTGTAATGTAGTCGACGTTCACATAACACCATTAGAGGAGAGACAACATACATCTCATCAAAATATCGAACGGATACCAAATTCACATGACTACTAATAGCAAGATTTCACCCATGTCCTCAGGAACAAACGTAACTACTCACAAAGCATATTCATGTTCATGATCAGAGGAGTATTAATATGCATTAAGGATATGAACATATGATCTTCCACCAAGTAAACCAATTAGCATCAACTACAAGGAGTAATCAACACTACTAGCAACCCACACGTACCAATGTGTGGTTCTGATACAAGATTGGATACAAGAGATGAACTAGGGTTTGAGAGGAGATGGTGCTGATGAAGATGTTGATGGAGATTGACCCCCTCCCGATGAGAGGATCATTGGTGATGATGATGGTGATGATTTCCCCCTCCCGGAGGGAAGTTTCCCTGGCAGAACAGCTCTGCCGGAGCCCTAGATTGGTTCCGCCAAGGTTCCGCTTCGTGGCGGCGGAGTTTCGTCTCGTAAGCTTGCCTCTGATTTTTTCCAGGGTAAAAGCCTTCATATAGCAGAAGATGGGCACCAGAGGGCCACCAGGGGGCCCAGGAGACAGGGGGCGCGCCCAGTAGGGGTGGGCGCGCCCCCCACCCTCCTGGCTAGGGTGTGGGCCCCCTCTGGTGCTTTCTTCGATCAATAATTCTTATTAATTCCAAAATTAGCTTTCGTGGAGTTTCAGGATTTTTGGAGCTGTGCAGAATAGGTTTCCAATATTTGCTCCTTTTCCAGCCAGAATTCAAGCTGCCAGCATTCCCCCTCTTCATGGTAAACCTTGTAAAATAAGAGAGAATAGCCATAAGTACTGAGATAAAATATGTAATAACAGCCCATAATGCAATAAATATCAATATAAAAACATGATGCAAACTGGACGTATCAACTCCCCCAAGCTTAGACCTCGCTTGTCCTCAAGCGGAAGCCGAAATTGAAAAATATGTCCACATGTATAGAGATAGAGGTGTCGATAAAAATAAAATATGGACATGAGAGTATCATGATCATTTTTATAACAACAACATATATAGATTTTGTCATATGATTTCCTATGCTCAAGTAACAATCAATTCACAATGTCAAGTATGGTTCAAAAACTTCATTGAGAACTAACAAACTATAATCTCAGTCATTGAAATTTATTAGAACATCTGAAAGAGTCAAGAATAGAGCTTTTCAGCAAGTCCACATACTCAACTATCATATAGTCTTCTACAATTGCTAACACTCACACAATATGTCACGCTCAATATGCGACCCTATCCAAAAGGAACTCGAAGGTCCCACCAAGGATAGACCCGCATATTGAAACGCTTTTGCAAGGTGGATATCATTACATCAACATTACATAATAGATGGGGATACATACATAACGCATACAATGCCACACGAATACAACATCACAATACATAAGAGCATCATCCGACTACGGATGAATCACAAACAGAAACTCAAACGACATCCACCCTGCTAGCCCAGGCTGCCGACCTGGAACCTATCCCCTGATCGAAGAAGAAGCAGAAGAAGAACTCAACGCAAGCAAGCATCGCTCTCGCGTCATGATCATCGCATAAACCTGTACCTGCAACTGTTGTTGTAGTAATCTGTGAGCCACGAGGACTCAGCAATCCCATTACCATGGGTATCAAGACTAGCAAAGCTTAAAGGGAAAGGAAGGGGTAAAGTGGTGAGGCTGCAGCAGCGACTAAGCATATATGGTGGCTAACATACGCAAATAAGAGCGAGAAGAGAGAAAAAGGAACGATCGTGAAGCTAGCAATGATCAAGAAGTGATCCTGAACTCCTACGTACGTCAGACATAACCCAGAAACCGTGTTCACTTTCCGGACTCCGCCGAAAAGAGACCATCATGGCTACACACACGGTTGATGCATTTTATTTCGGATCTGGTGTCAAGTTGTCTACAACCGGACATTAACAAATCCCCATCTGCCTATAACCGCAGGCACGACTTTCAAAAGATTATACCCTGCAGGGGTGTCCCAACTTAGCCCATGACAAGCTCTCGCGATCAACGAAGGAATAGACCTTCTCCCAGGAAGACCCGATCAAACTCGGAATCCCGGTTTACAAGACATTTCGACAATGGTAAAAACAAGACCAGCAAAGCCGCCCGATGCGCCGACAATCCCGATAGGAGCTGCACATATCTCGTTCTCAGGGCAACACCGGATGAGCAATCCGTACAACTAAAACCAGACCTCAAGTTTCCCTGAGGGGGCGCTGCAAAGGGCTCTAGTTCGGACCAACACTTAGACAAGCACTGGCCCGGGGGGCTAAAATAAAGATGACCCTTGGGTTGGCCGACCCAAGGGAAAGGATAGGTGGTGGTGAGGCAAATGGTAAAACCAAGGTTGGGCCTTGCTGGAGGAGTTTTATTCAAAGCGACCTGTCAAGGGGGTCCCATAAATCACCCGACCGCGTAAGGAACGCAAATTCCGGGAACATAATACCGGTATGACGGAAACTAGGGCGGCAAGAGTGGAACAAAACACTAGGCAAAAGGCCAAGTCTTCCACCCTTTACCAAATATATAGATGCATTAATAATATAAGAGATATTGTGATATCCCAACCAAAATCCTGTCCACCATGGAGAAATCTTCAACTTCACCTGCAACTAGCAACACTATAAGAGGGGCTGAGCAAAGCGGTAACATAGCCAAACAGTGGTTTGCATAGGAAAGGTGTCAAAGGTTAGAGGTTCATGGCAATATGGGATGGCTCGATAAACAGGTAATAGGTAATGCAGCATATCGATAGAATGAAGCAACTAGCATGATAGTAGTGAGATCCAGGGTAGCGGTCATCTTGCCTGAAATCCCGCAAGGAAGAAGAACGAGTCCATGAAGAAGACGAACGGATGAAGCCGAACCAAGCGAAGACGAACGAATCCTCACGATCGCAACGAAACAGGAACTAACAAGAAGAAGCACACAACATAGGTAAACACACCACACATATACATGACATGATGCACACTCAAGCATGATGCATGACCAAGCTACATGAAGCTACTCATGGCAAGAGATGATGCAAACAAGAGCAACACATCAAGGCAAGTTTAAATGATGCCGGGAACAACATATAACAAATTCGATAAGTCCTCATATGCATATTTCGAAATTGGTCCAGATCTGAATAAACCTTATGTTCAAGTAGTTAAACATCAAGTTAAAATGCATAAAGATGATCTACACGAGATTCTAGTCAAGTTACATATAAAGTTCATTAGATTCGGAGCTACGACCTAGAAGATATGAGCAAAACAAGTTAAACATGGCATTGATGCAAAATGCACTCAAACATCAAGCAAACACCTCAAAACATGGATTCAACATGATAATATGAAACTACATGCAAAATCAAGCAAGTTTCATATAGAGCACACTCAAAACGGAGCAACGGTTCAACACATGCACACTATACAAGTTATAAGGACAAGCTGTCCAAAACAACAACTAGGCATATTGCAAGCATCAAAACAATATGCTACAGCACCCAAACATAATAAAAAAGGCATGGGCATGATGTACAGGTAAAGCACAACAAAACATGAACACTGAGCTATCTCCAGAAATCACTAGAACATGCTCAAACACACGTGGTAAGATTGCAAGTTATTACAATTTCAGACTTTGCAGAAAATAACATCACGATGCAATGTTTAGAGCTATCAAACAACATGTTACATGAACTTATAATGGCAAACAAAGGCATGGCATGAATCTACTAATTGCATAGATCAAAAGACTCTTACTGACCATAAGCCAAAAAGGATCAGAAAATATGATGGCACCCACGTAAACATAGCAAGTTATTATACAGATTCATACATGGCAGGAACATAATTATGAAGGCATGTAAATGAGCTTGTACAACTCACTACAGAGCATTACATGGCATGGAAAGGCACCCAACAGTAATAAGGCATGTTTGTGAAGCTAAGCATGGCAATAGAAAGGTCATAGGGTGCATGGAACACTAGCAAAACACATGGGAACAAGTGAACTTAATGTAAACAGGCTGACAGCAACATTATGAAGCAACTTTGGAGCAAGATATGAACAAGCTACAACAAGCTATAATTGCAACCAGGGGCATGGATGGATAGAGGATGACATGTAGATCAAAACATGTTTATAGAAAATCACCAGATTATGCATAGAATGATTAGTAGCAACATGTTTATATAGCATCACGAAATAACAGATTCAGCCTAGCAAAACAGCAACATCATGAACACTACTTAACAAGCTCGATACACTCACCACAAGTCATTGTATGACAAGATAAGCATAGCATCATCAAGAAGACATGTTTGTGTAACAAAACAAGTCAAGAACAAGTCCATAGCATGCACGGATCAACTACAACAAGCTTGGCCAAATTGAATAACATGTAAACAATCTGCCAGGAAACATTTGAAGTAAAAGTAGAGCACGAAAATGACATGCTAGACTACTCCATAATTGCAACAAAGGGCATGAATGGATAGACAATAACCTATTGTTCAAAACACCCTTACTTAAGTATCTCTAAATATGCATGGATCTCTCTGTAGCAACAAGTTTACATGGCATCAAAATTACAGCAGAACAGGAACTAAAATCAGCAACATCACGATGCCTAGTTTGCATGCTTGTGCTAGTCACCACATTGATCACAAAAATGCATGGCATACACCACTGTAAAGAAGACATAGCATAGTTCAAAACACATGAAGACATCAACCTCATAGGATGCACACATCAATCATGGAAAAAATGACAAAAGAGCTCGTTCTGATAACAGACAGCAGAAAACATTATGAAGCACTATTACAACGATGATTCAGGCATCAAGATGACCTCAAATGAATATGCTGCAATGGAATGAAATGATTTACTCGTTGAGTCGAACAATTTGACATATTATATGCACCAAACAGAGTTACGAATGTGGAGATACGACATGACGAACGTGACATGAAAATTACAGAATTCAGGGACTTAGTCGTTTTCTGAAAAAAAAACATATGAGCGCGATGAAACTATTCGGCGCACGGGGTGGAGGAAAGAGGGGGCTGCTCACCCTGGGCTCGGCCCACGAAGAGGAAGCAGACCGGGGCAGGCTGGGCTGGGCCTTGGAGGCGCGGGGCCATGGCCCACACGGCTGGATCGGGCGCTCGGGCACCGAGCGTTCCTGCTCGCTCCCGAGCAGGGTTGGCGGCAGCGGCGGCTGCTGCTGCCGGCTCCGGCGACGAGCGGCCGGCGACCAGGGGGCCGGCAGACGACGGAGATGGACGGATCCGGGCGCTCCTGCCCGGATCCGGCCGGAGGCGGGGCCGGACGGCGAGCTAGGTGGCGGCGCGGCAAAGGGAGAGGCGGCGACGCAGGAGACCAGGCGACGGGGTGAGGCGCGTGGAGGGCGCGGCCCGCGGGGGCCGGCCACGGGCCCAGAGGGCCGGCGGGCGCGGGGCGACGGAGAGGCCACGTGGCGGCGGCGGATTCGTCTGAGACGGCGGCGCTGGACGTGTCCGGCGCGGGACGGACATGTCCGGCGGCGCGGAGGGAGGTTTTAGGGTTTCATCTGCGATTTGGACGGGGGAGGCACATATTTATAGGTAGAGGGAGCTAGGAAAGTCCAAATGAGGAGCAGTTTTCGGCCACGCGATCGTGATCGAACGACCGAGAGCATGGAGTGGAGTTTGCTGGGTTTTGGGCCACTTAGGAAGGGGTGTTGGGCTGCAAAGATAAGGGGCTTTACGGTTACCCGGTTAACCGTTGGAGTACCAAACGACCTCCAAATGGCACGAAACTTGACATGCGGTCTACCGGTGCTATACCAAGTCCGCTTGGCAAGACTCGGTCCATTCCGAGAAAGTTTAATACCCACACACAACGAGAGACGAAAGGGGAACGCCGGAGGACATAGGAGCGCCGGATTGCAAAACGGACAATGGGGAAAATGCTCAGATGCATGAGACGAACACGTATGCAAAATGAAATGCACATGATGACATGATAAAATGCAACACGCAAGCAAATGACATGGCAACAGCGACGAATAACTGGCGGACACCTGGCGCATCAGATCTGGGGCGTTACACAATACTTGTGGTTATGGAGTTTTAATCGGACACTGAGAAAGATAGGGTCTTATTGTGTTGCCTCCCAACGTATTCACCTTTGGGTGATGTCAACAATAATAATTCATTCTAACTTACATCCAATTGGATATATATATCAGGATCTTTCAAACACGAGGAGCTTGCCAAAGGATAAAATGAAAAAGGGAAAGGTGAAGATCACCTTGACTCAACCATAAAGTAAAAACATAAAGTAAAAGAGGCCCTTCGCAGAGGGAAGCAGAGGTTGTCATGTGCCTTTAGGGTTGGATGCACAAAATCTTAATGCAAAAGAACGTCACATTATATTGCCACTTGTGATATGAACCTTTATTATGCAGTCCATCGCTTTTATTACTTCCATATCACATGATCGTATAAAGCTTATTTTCTCCGCACTAATAATACATACATATTTAGAGAGCAATTTTATGGCTTGCAACATGACAACTTACTTGAAGGATCTTACTCAATCCATAGGTAGGTATGGTGGACTCTCATGGCAAAACTAGATTTAAGGGTATTTGGAAGCACAAGTAGTATCTCTACTTGGTGCAAGGAATTTTGGCTAGCATGAGGGGGAAAGGCAAGCTTAACATGTTGGGAAGATCAATGACAATATACTTTAACTAAGATGTGAGAAAACGTAAACCATTACGTTGTCTTCCTTGTCCAACATCAACTCTTTTAGCATGTCATACTTAATGAGTGCTCACAATCATAAAAGATGTCCAAGATAGTATATTTATATGTGAAGACCTCTCTTTCCTTATTACTTCCTATTAATTGCAACGATGACCAAAACTACGTTTGTCAACTCTCAACAACTTTTATGCCTCATACTCTTTATGTGTGAAGTCATTAATATCCATAAGATCAATATGAACTCTTTTATTCTTTTTATTCTTTCTACTTCCTCATGATCATAGCAAGATAGCAAAGCCCTTGACACTAATCTTTATTATAGATAGCTCACGGACTCGATTACAAAAAAGAGATCACAAAGCAAAACTCAAAACTAATTCATACCAAAACTTCAATCTACTAGATCAAGATATTACTAAAAGGATCGAACTAAGTAAAACGGTAAAGATAGGAGTGTGATGGTGATACGATACCAGGGCACCTCCCCCAAGCTTGGCAGTTGCCAAGGGGAGTGCCCATACCCATGTGATTATGTCCTCGGAGGTGATGGAGGTGGTGATGATGATGGTGGATAATCGCACATCGAGCGTAAAAGCTCCTCCAACTTGTGGATGATGCCCTTGAGTCCGACAATATGATCCTTCAACAAAATATTTTCCTGTGTGAGATACTTGTTTTGTATGCGAGCTAACTCAATCATCTTGAAAGCTTCAATCTCAGTTGGGGTAAAGAGGTTAGGTAGAGGTTGAGGAATGTCTTCTTCTTCCACCGCCGGAGATTGATCCTCCATGGCCTTCTTGATCACTTCATCCTTGTTAATCTCCTCCGGTTCTTCTGTTTTCAGCTCTATCTTCAATAGCCAAGCATCCTTTTCTTCATTGTTGAAGGAGGGCAACATCATGGTGCTCTACATCTGTCAGAAAAACAGCTCGAAACGAAAACAGAGGATATTTGCATGATACGGTGGTCAAAACCTTCGGGAGATTATATAATGATTTTTTACTAACCAAAATACATAACGTGCAAGAAAACAGAGTCCGGGAGGCACATGAGGTGCCCACGAGATAGGGGGGTGCGCCCAGTAAGGGTGGGCGCGCCCTCCACCCTCGTGGAGGCCTCGTGTCCTTCCCGAATTACCTCTTCCTTTCCAAAATTCTCAAATATTCCAAAACGGGGAAAAATTGCCATTAGAACTGTTTTGGAGTCAGTTTACTCACCGTACCACATACCTATTCCTTTTTGGAGTCTGAAACGTTCGGGAAAGTGTCCCTTATGTATTCCTCCGGGGTTACGGTCTCAATAATATTAGTTTCAACATTGATAGGATTACCTAAGATATAATGTTTGATTCTTTGACCGTTCACCACCCTCGGACTTGTGCCTTCGAAGTTGTTGGTTTTTATGGCACCGGAACGATAGACCTCCTCGATAACGTAAGGACCTTCCCATTTAGAGAGAAGTTTTCCTGCAAAAAATCTTAAACAAGAGTTGAATAGCAACATATAATCACCTACGTTAAGTTCTCGCTTTTGTATTCTATTGTCATGCCATCTTTTAACTTTTTCTTTGAACAGCTTGGCATTCTCATAGGCTTGGGTTCTCCATTCATCAAGTGAGCTAATATCAAATCACCTCTTCTCACCAGCAAGTTTTAAGTCATAGTTGAGCTCTTTAATAGCCCAATATGCTTTATGTTCAAGTTCAAGAGGTAAGTGACATGCTTTTCCATAAACCATCTTATACGGAGACATACCCATAGGATTTTTATATGCAGTTCTATAGGCCCATAATGCATCATCAAGTTTCTTGGACCAATTCTTTTTAGATCTATTCATAGTCTTTTGCAAAATTAATTTGAGCTCTCTATTGCTCAACTCTACTTGACCACTAGACTGTGGGTGATAAGGAGATGCGATTCTATGATTAACATCATACTTAGAAAGCATCTTACGAAAAGCACCATGAATAAAATGTGAACCACCATCATTCATAAGATATCTAGGGACTCCAAACCTTGGAAAAATAACTTCTTTAAGCATCTTAATAGAGGTGTTATGATCAGCACTACTAGTTGGAATGGCTTCTACCCACTTAGTAACGTAATCAACAACAACTAAGATATGTGTGTAACCATTAGAGGCAGGAAAAGGTCCTATATAATCAAAGCCCCAAACATCAAATGGTTCAATAACAAGAGAATAGTTCATAGGAATTTCTTGACGTCTACTAATATTACCAATTCTTTGACATTCATCACAAGACAAGACAAACTTACGAGCATCTTTGAAGAGAGTAGGCCAATAAAAACCGAATTGCAATACCTTATGTGCAGTTCTATCTCCAGCGTGGTGTCCTCCATATGATTCAGAGTGACACTCACGTAGGATCTGATCCTGTTCATGCTCAGGTACACAACATCTAATAACACCATCTACTCCTTCTTTATAAAGGTGTGGGTCATCCTAGAAGTAATGTCTTAAATCATAAAAGAACTTTTTCTTTTGCTGGTATGTGAAACTAGGTGGTATAAATTTAGCAACAATATAATTAGCATAATCAACATACCAAGGAGCAGTACGAGAAGCATTAGAGAACATTCTCTAGCCTAGACAAGTTGTCTGCAACGGGGTTCTCAGCTCCCTTTCTATCAATAATATGCAAATCAAATTCTTGGAGCAAGAGAACCCATCTGATAAGTCTAGGTTTAGCATCTTTCTTTTCCATAGGATATTTAATAGCAGCATGATCAGTGTGAATAGTAACTTTGGAATCAACAATATAAGGTCTAAACTTATCACATGCAAATACTACTGCTAAAAATTCTTTTCAAGTAGTAGCATAATTTCTCTCGGCAGTATCAAGAGTTTTACTAGCATACTGGATAACATTCAATTTCTTATCAACTTGCCCTAGAACAGCACCTACAAGATAATCACTAGCATCACAAATAATTTCAAAAGGCAAATTCCAATCAGGTGGCTGAACAATAGGTGCAGTGATCAAAGCTTTCTTAAGTACTTCAAATGCTTCTACACAATCATCATCAAAGACAAAAGGAATATCTTTTTGCAATAAATTAGTCAGAGGCCTAGAGATTTTAGAAAAGTCCTTAATGAACCTCCTATAAAAACCAGCATGACCAAGGAAACTCCTTATACCTTTTATGTCCTTGGGACATGGCATCTTTTCAATAGCATCAACTTTAGCTTTATCAACTTCAATACCTCTCTCGAAAATCTTATGCCCCAAGACAATGCCTTCATTAACCATAAAGTGGCACTTTTCCCAATTCAAGACGAGACTAGTGTCTTCACATCTCTGCAAAACTCGATCAAGGTTGCTCAAGCAATCATCAAAAGAGGATCCATAAACGGAGAAATCATCCATGAATACCTCACAAATCTTTTCACAAAAGTCAGAGAATATAGCCATCATGCATCTTTGAAAGGTAGCAGGTGCATTACATAAACCAAAAGGCATACGTCTATAAGCAAAAGTACCGAAAGGGCAAGTAAAAGTAGTTTTTGATTGATCCTCCGCTGACACAGGTATTTGAGAGAAACCAGAATAACCATCTAGAAAGCAGAAATGTGTATGTTTGGATAGTCTTTCTAGCATTTGATCAATAAAAGGTAAAGGGTAATGATCTTTCTTAGTAGCTTTATTTAATTTACGGAAATCAATTACCATCCTATAACCTGTAATAATTCTTTGCGGGATCAATTCATCTTTATCATTAGGAACGACAGTAATACCTCCCTTTTTAGGAACGCAATGGACAGGACTTACCCAATCACTATCAGCAACGGGATAAATTATACCTGCCTCAAGGAGATTTAGTATCTCCTTTCTTACCACTTCTTTCATTTAGGATTCAATCATCGTTGAGGATCTCTAACCGGTTTGGCATCTTTCTCCACTTTAATTTTGTGTTGTCATAGAGTGGGACTAATGCCCTTAAGATCATCCAGAGTATATCCAATAGCAGAACGGTGCTTCTTCAGAGTTTTCAGTAATCTTTCTTCTTCTTGCTCTGAAATGTTAGCACTAATAATAACAGGATATATTTTCTTTTCATCAAGATAAGCATACTTAAGATTATCAGGTAATGGTTTGAGCTCAAACACGGGATCACCCTTGGGTGGAGGGGGATCCCCTAGGATTTCAACAGGTAGGTTTTGTTTTAGAATCGGACCCTGTTGAAGGAACACTTCATCTATTTCCCTTCCTTCATTCATGAACAGATCATTTTCATGGTCTAGCAAATATTGTTCTAACGGATCAGTAGGAGGCACGGCAATAGAAGCAAGACAAATAATCTCATCCTTACTAGGTGATTCTTTATCATGGGGTTGTCTACGAAACTTAGCAAAATTAAACTCATGAGACATATCCCCTAAGCCAATTGTAACAATATCCTTTTCACAATCAATCCTAGCATTAACAGTATTCAAGAAGGGTCTACCAAATATAATGGGACAAAAGTCATCTTGTGGGGAACCAAGAACAAGAAAATCGGCAGGATATTTAACTTTCCCACACAAGACTTCAACATCTCTAACAATCCCAACTGGCTTAACGGTGTCCCTATTGGCAAGCTTAATAGTAACATCAATACCTTCTATTTCAGTGGGTGCAGTATCATGCATAATTTCTTTATATAGGTCAAAGGATATTGCACTAGAACTAGCACCCATATCACATAAGCCATGATAACAATGATCTCCTATTTTAACAGAAATAACAGGCATGCCTACAACAAGTCTATGTATCTTAGCATCTGGTCTAGCAATATTAGCAGTTTCACCATAGAAATAAATAACATGCCCATCTAAATTATCATCCAAGAGATATTTAACCATAGCAATACTAGGTTCAACTTTGATTTGCTCAGGAGGTGTATAAGTTCTAGTATTACTCTTACGAACAACAGTTGAATTTTTAGCATGATCCTTTATCCTAACAGGAAAAGGTGGTTTCTCAACATAAGTAGTAGGAACAATAGGATCATTATAAGTGATAGTCTTTTCTTCAACTGTAATAGGTGCAACTACTTTTACTTCAATGGGAGGATTATATTTAAACCACTTCTCCTTAGGGAGATCAACGTGAGTAGCAAAAGATTCACAAAAAGCAGCTACTATCTCAGAGTCAAGTCCATACTTAGCGCTAAATCCACGAAAAGCATCGGTATCCATAAAAGATTTAACACAATCAAACTTAGGTGTTATACCTGACTCCTTACCATCGTCGGAACCCCAATCTTCAGAGTTGCGTTTAATTCTTTCCAATAAGTCCCACTTGAATTCAGTAGTCTTCAGCATATAAGAACCAAGCACAGGAAGTATCGAGCATGGTGCGATCATTGAGAGAAAGCCGAGCATAATTTTTTTGAATAATCATTTCTCTTGAGAGCTCATGATTGGGGCATGAATATAACATTGACTTAAGCCTCCCCCAAGCTTGAGCGATGCTTTCTCCTTCGCGAGGCCAGAAATTATATATGTAATTACGATCACGATGAACAAGATGCATAGGATAGAACTTCTGGTGAAATTCCAACTTCAATCGTTTATAATTCCAAGATCCCGTATCATCACATAGCCTATACCATGTCAATGCATCTCCCTTCAAAGATAAAGGGAAGACCTTCCTTTTGACAATATCATCAGGAACACATGCAAGCTTAAATAATCCACAAACTTCATCCACAAAGATAAGGTGTAAATCGGGATGCAATGTTCCATCTCCTGCAAAGGGATTAGCTAGCAGTTTCTCTATCATACCCGAAGGAATCTCAAAGTAAATATTTTCAGTATGTTCAGTAGGTTGAGGAGCAACTCTTTGCTCTACTGGTCGGGGTGAAGATTCCCCGAACAAGCCCCTCAAAGGATTAGTTTCCATAGTAACAAGTGACAGAAAATTTGAGCACACTATATAAATGTTTCCTTACCAAGTTCCACTCACCAAAGGCGCTTCACTCCCCGGCAACGGCGTCAGGAAAGAGTCTTGATGACCCACAAGTATAGAGGATCTATTGTAGTCCTTTCGATAAGTAAGAGTGTCGAACCCAACGAGGAGAAGAAGGAAATGACAAGCGGTTTTCAGTAAGGTATTCTCTGCAAGCACTGAAATTGTAGGTAACAGATAGTTTTGTGATAAGATAATTTGTAACGGGTAACAAGCAATAAAAGTAAATAAAGTGCAGCAAGGTGGCCCAATCCTTTTTGTAGCAAAGGACAAGCCTGGAAATTTCTTATAATGAGAAAAGCGCTCCCGAGGACACATGGGAATTATCGTCAAGCTAGTTTTCATCATGCTCATATGATTCGTCTTCGGTACTTTGATAATTTGATATGTGGGTGGGCCGGTGCTTGGGTACTGCCCTTACTTGGACAAACATCCCACTTATGATTAACCCCTATTGCAAGCATCAACAACTACAAAAGAAGTATTAAGGTAAACCTAACCACAACATTAGACATATGGATCCAAATCAACCCCTAGGGTCTAAGCTTCTGTCACTCTAGCAACCCATCATCTACTTATTACTTTCCAATGCCTTCCTCTAGGCCCAAATAATGGTGAAGTGTCATGTAGTCGACGTTCACATAACACCACTAGAGGAGAGACAACATACATCTCATCAAAATATCGAACGAATACCAAATTCACATGACTACTAATAGCAAGACTTCACCCATGTCCTCAGGAACAAACGTAACTACTCACAAAGCATATTCATGTTCATGATCAGAGGAGTATTAATATGCATTAAGGATCTGAACATATGATCTTCCACAAAGTAAACCAATTAGAATCAACTACAAGGAGTAATCAACACTACTAGCAACCATAGGTACCAATGTGTGGTTTTGATACAAGATTGGATACAAGAGATGAACTAGGGTTTTGAGAGGAGATGGTGCCGGTGAAGATGTTGATGGAGATTGACCCCCTCCCGAAGAGTGGATCGTTGGTGATGACGATGGTGATGATTTTCCCCTCCCGGAGGGAAGTTTGCCCGACAGAACAGCTTCGCCGGAGCCCTAGATTGGTTCCGCCAAGGTTCTGCCTAGTGGCGGCGGAGTTTTGTCCCATAAGCTTGCTTATGATTTTTTCCAGGGTAAAAGCCTTCATATAGCAGAAGATGGGCACCGGAGGGCCACCAGGGGGCCCAGGAGACAGGGGCCGCACCCAGTAGGGGTGGGCGCGCCCCCCACCCTCTTGGCCAGGGTGTGGGCCCCCTCTGGTGTTTTCTTCGCTCAATAATTCTTATTAATTCCAAAAGTGACTTTCGTGGAGTTTCAGGATTTTTGGAGCTGTGCAGAATAGGTTTCCAATATTTGCTCCTTTTTTAGCCAGAATTCCATGATAAGAGAGAATAGCCATAGGTACTGTGACATAACGTGTAATAACAGCCCACAATGAAATAGATATTGACATAAAAGCATGATGCAAAATGGACGTATCACACAACCATAGCCAGAAACCCTGATCAGTTTGGTCTCACTGAATGGGATCTCGGTCTCATCGAGATGGGATTAGAAACTCTTTGTTTCCCTTCGTAACGTTTCGGTCTCAAGGAGATGAATGGTTGGTCCCACCGAGTTTGCAATGCAAACTCTCTGTTTCCTTTTCATAACATTTCGGTCTCACCGAAATGAGCGATCGGTCCCATCGAGTTTGCTTGACCAAGTCTCTGTTTGCTTATTGCTGAAATCGGTCTCACCGAGATGAGGTTTTGCCCTAACCCTAGAGCATCAGTCCCACCGAAAACCCTAACTTCACATTTTGAACCAGATCGGTCTAACCGAGTTTCACTATTCAGTCCCACCGAGTTAGGTAAATTGTGTGTAACCATTAGATTTTGTGTGGAGGCTATATATACCGCTCCACCCCCTTCTGCATTTGAGACAGAGCCATGAGAACGTGCCTACACTTCCACTACTCATTTTCTAAGAAAGAACCACCTACTCATGTGTTGAGACCAAGACATTCCAATCCTACCACAAGAATCTTGATCTCTAGCCTTCCCCAAGTTGCTTTCCACTCAAATCATCTTTCCACCATATCCAAATCTGTGAGAGAGAGTTGAGTGTTGGGGAGACTATCATTTGAAGTACAAGAGCAATGAGTTCATCATCAACACACCATCTATTACCTTTTGGAGAGTAGTGTCTCCTAGATTGGTTAGGTGTCACTTTGGAGCCTCCGTCAAGATTGTGGAGTTGAACCAAGGAGTTTTTAAGGGCAAGGAGATCGCCTCCTTCGTGAAGGGTAAGGAGATCGCCTACTTCGTGAAGATCTACCCAAGTGAGGCAAGTCCTTCATGGGCGATGGCCATGGTGGGATAGACAAGGTTGCTTCTTCGTGGACCCTTCATGGGTGGAGCCCTCCGTGGACTCGCGCAACCGATACCCTTCGTGGGTTGAAGTCTCCATCAACGTGGATGTACGACAGCACCACCTATCGGAACCACGCCAAAAATCTCTGTGTCTACATTGAGTCTGCTCCCTCCAAACTCCTCCCTTTTACCTTCATATGCAATGATTTACGTCCGCTGCTATACTCTTAGAATTGCATGTGTAGGTTGATTGCTTGACTTGTGTTAAGTTGCTAAAATCTGCCAAGACTTAAAATTGGGAAAAGTCTAGATTTTTATTTGGTCAAGTAGTCTAATCACCCCCCTCTAGACATACTTTCGATCCTATAGCAACCATGTCTTTTCAAAATATCAACACTAAAGCAAGTTATCCCTAGCCCATTATGCTCAATCATTGATCCATTTATGAAACACACTCGCATATTAGCTACACCCAATGCTCAAGTATGATCATAGTGCCCCTTAGTTGGTGCTTTATAAGAGAAGATGGAGACTCAAATAAAAATAAAAATTGCATAAAGTAATTAGAAAGGCCCTTCGCAGAGGGAAGTAGGGATTTGTAGAGGTGCTAGAGCTCAAAGCAAAAATTAAGAGATAAAACATTTTGAGAGGCATACTTTTCCCATCAACAAAAACGACCGAGTAATTCCCAACACTTTCCATGCTAGATATATCATAGGCAGTTCCCAAACAGAAAATAAAGTTTATTCCTTTTTCCACCATAGTTTCACATTCCACGGCTAGCCGTATCCACGGGTGTCGTCCATACCAACACTTTCCAAGGAATTTATTATTTGACAATATAAAGTAAATTCATTTTTCATTTCGGGACTTGGCATCTCTAATACCTTGCCGTACTCTCGTGCAATGACAAGTAAATAAACACTCATCTTGAGAATAACACATCTAGCATGGAAAATATTGGCCACCCCCTGCCGCTTCATGAGCGGTACGAGCACACAAAAAGGAAATTTATTTTGAAACTAGAGATGGCACATACAAATTTGCTTAGAATGGCTTGGAAATACTGCATATAGGTAGGTAATAGTGGACTCATATGGCAAAACTGGGTTTAAGGATTTTGGATGCACAAGTAGTATTTCTACTTAGTACAAGTGAAGGCTAGCAAAAAGATTGAGAAGCATCCAACCAAGAAACGAAGAATCTCATAAGCAAGCATTAAGAATAACTAACATTGAATAATGCACTACAAGTAGGATGTAATTTCGTTGCATAACTATTGACTTTCGTGCTTGCATAGGGATTCACAAACTTTAACGCCAATATTTTTACTAAAACATAATTACTCATTAACACGACTCACATATCACTATCATCATATCCCAAAACTATTACAAATAATCAAGTTCAATTTGTCCAATGATCTTCATGAAAGTTTTTATTATATCTTCATTGGATATCTATCACTTTGGGACTAATTTAATATGTTGCTTTTGATAGCTCAAACAAATCTAAGTGAAGAACATGAGCATAAATTTTTTCATCTTTCAAAATAATATAAGTGAAGCATGAGATAATTTCTTAAAAATTTTACCAACTCTCAAATAAATCTATGTGAATCAGGAGAGCATTTCTTCAAAAATAATAAAGCACACCATGCTAAAAAAAATATAAGTGAAGCACTAGAGCAATTCCATAGCTCAAAAAAATTGAAGTGAAGCATATATTTCTAACAAATCATATCATAATTTTGGCTCTCTCAAATAGGTGTGTTCAGCAAGAATACTTGACATAAAACAAAAAGCAAAACAAGCAAAGACACATATAATACAAGACGCTCCAAGCAAATCTCATGATATGTGACGAATAAAAATATAGCTTCAAGTAAAATATTGATGGTCGTTAGAAGAAAGAGGGGATGCCACTCGGGGCATCCCCAAGCTTAGTTGGTTGTTCCTTTTTGAATAATAACTTGGGGCAGGGTAGCATCCCCTTATTCCTTCATCCATCGTAATCTCACCCAAAACTTGAAAACTTCAATCACACAAAACTCAACGAAACCTTCACGAGATCCATTATTATAAGAAAGAAAATCACTACTCTAAGTACTGTTGAAAACCCATTCATATTTTATTTTTGCATTATATCTGCTGTATTCCAACTTTACTCTAGCTTATACCCTCCAATAAAGTCCATAGATTCATCAAAAAATAAGCACACAACGCAAAGAAAACAGAATCTGTCAAAAATAGAATAGTCTGTAGTAATCTGGAAATTAGGAATACTTCTGAAACTCAAAAAATATGAAAAATTAGGACAACGTGGACAATTTGTATATAAATCTTGTGTAAAAAATTCAGAGCAAAAACACCTTTCCGTGATTTTTGAAAATTATTTTATTGAGCATAAAAGTTTCTGTTTTTCAACAAGATTAAAGCAACTATCACTCAACATGTTCCCAAAGGCATTGCTTGGCACAAACACTAATTAATACACAAAAAACACAATCATAACAATATCATTATTTTGAAAACACAAGAACATAAAGAAAAGGGTAAAAATAAATTTTATTCATTGGGTTGCCTCCCAACAAGCACTATTGTTTTATGCCCCTAGCTAGGCATAAATGTTTTATTGATGCTCACAAGAAAGACAAAAATTGAAACACAAAGGGAGCCTCATAAATCATGTGACAAACACATTTAAGTCTAACATACTTCCTATGCATAGGCATTTTATAAAAAAACAAATTATTAAGGCAAGAAAAAACTTGCATATGCAAGGAAGAAGAAAGAAACAATAGCAATCTCAACATAATGAGAGGTAATTTAGTAACATGAAAGTTTCTACCAAAATATTTCCCTCTCTCATAATAATTACATGTGGGATCATATTCAAATTCAACAATATGACAATCACATAAAATAGTCTCTTCATGATCCACATGCATGCAAAGTTGACACTCTTCCAAAATAGTAGGATCATCAAACAAAGTCATGACCTCTCCAAGCCCACTTTTATCAAATTTTTCATAAGATTGATCATGCTCCAAAGTAGTGAGATCATTTTTACCTAGAGTTAACACTCTTCCAAACCCACTTTCAATATTATCGCAAACATATTCATCGTGAGGCTTAAATAAATGTTCAAGATCATAAGAAGAATCACCCCAATCATGATCATTGCAATAAGTAGTGGACATATCAAAATTAGCATCCCCAAGATTGGGGTTTTGCATATTATTAGCACAACTGACATTAATAGAATTTATAATAACATCATTGCAATCATGCTTTTCATTCAAGGAGCTATCATTAATCACTTAATAACTTCCTTCGTTTAACACTTCATCACAATTTTCAGATTCATAAATCTCAAGCAAAACTTCATAAAGATAATCTAGTGAACTAAATTCACTAGCAATTGGTTCATCATAATTGGATCTTTTGAAAAGATTAGCAAGTGGATGAGGATCCATAACAATAGATTTTTAGCAAGCTAAGATGCAAGAAAATAGAAGGCACACAACAACACAAGCAAACATGAGATCTGACAAGAAAAAGGCGAACGAAAAAGAGGGCGAAGAAAATGACAAATGGTTGTGAAGAGGGGGAGATGAAAACAAGAGGCAAATCGCAAATAATGTAAATTGCAAGGGAATGCGATTTGTGATTAGGAACCTGATAGGTATTGATGATGTCTCCCGGGCAACGGCGCCCGAAATTTCTTTTGATGTGGTTTGAACTACGTTGGTATTTCCCCAAAGAGGAAGGGATGATGCAGCATAGCTACAATAGGTATTTCCCTCAGTGATAAGACCAAGGTTATCAAACCAGTAGGAGAACCACGCCACACTATGTAAATGGTACCTGCACACAAACAAAACATACTTGCAACCCCATGTGTAAGAGGGGTTGTCAACCGGGTAAAAAGATAGATAAAATTGTAGTAGATTGGATAGATAGATCTCGCAAAAAGGCGAAATAAAATAAATAACAAAAAAGTGCAGCAAGGTATTTTTGGGTTTTTGGATTAATAGATTTGGAAATAAAAGCGAATAAAAATTGATCTCAAAGGCAAATATGATAAAGAATAGTCCCGGGGACCGTAGATTTTACTAGTGGCTTCTCTCGAGAAAATAGCATATGGTGGGTAAACAAATTACTGTTGGGCAATTGATAGAACTTCAAATAATCATGACGATATCCAGGCAGTGATCATTATATAGGCATCATGTCCAAGATTAGTAGACCGACTTCTGCCTGCATCTACTACTATTACTCCACACATCGACCGCTATCCAGCATGCACCTAGTGTATTAAGTTCAAGGAGAAATGGAGTAATGCAATAAGAACGATGACATGATGTAGAAAAGATATATTCATGTAGGAATAGACCCCATCTTGTTATCCTTAATAGCAACTATACATACGTGTCATGTTCCCTTCTGTCACTGGGATTGAGCACTGTAAGATCGAACCCATCACAAAGCACCTCTTCCCATGGCAAGAAAAATCGATCTAGTCGTCCTAACTAAACCAAGGTTTCGAAGAAGAAATACGAGGCTATAAGTAATCATGCATATAGGAGATCAAAAGACTCAAATAACTTTCATGGATAAAAATGTAGATTTGATCATAAACTCCAAAAAGATATAAGTGAAGATCAAGCGAGTAGTTAAGTAAAGGGCTAGCTAATTGAGGACTCTCTCTTATTTAAAAGCTTTCATATCTAAATATTTTAGTAAAACAACAAGTAAAACTAAAAAAATGACATTCCAAGAATAGCACATCTCATGCGAAGAAGCAAAAACTTAGGCTCAACCGATACTAACCGATAATTGTTGATGAAGAAAGGTGGGATGCCTACCGGGGCATCCCCAAGCTTAGATGCTTGAGACTTGTTGAAATATTAACTTGGGATGCCTTGGGAATCCCAAGATTGAGCTCTTGTGTCTTCTTCATTCCTCTCATAACACGGTTTCCTTAAGTCTCATCCACACAAAACTCAACAAGAACTTGTGAGATAAGTTAGTATAAATCAATGCAATAACCTTACCATTCTCTACTGTAGAAAATCACTAAAATTATTATTTAACATTGCATACTAAATGCCTCTGCATATTTAATACTCCTATCCTCAAATAGAATCGTTAAAAAGCAAACAGTGCAATCATAACAACAATCTGTCTAAACAGAATAGTTTGTAAAGGATGAAGAAGGATCCAAACTTATTCAACTTAAGAAATTCTCAAAATTTACCACACTGTAGTAACTTTATCATAGCTTATTTTGATTTTTTTTTTCAAAATTTAATCACATTCTGACTTTTCTAGAGATTTTTTGCAACAGTGATAAACTTTTTGTTTTGAAACAGCAACTCATAAACTTGTAAAATAAGCATGGTGAAGGATATCCTTGCCACTTTTATTGAAATAAAAGATGCAAAACAATATCTAAATAACATCAAGAAAATCCAACTAAAAGAAAATGATGCTCAAGAAAAACACACATCATGTAACGAATAAAAATATAGTCCCAAGTGAGATTACCGATAATGTTGAAGACGAAAGAGAGGATGCCTTCCGGGGCATCCCCAAGCTTAGTTGCTTGGATCTTACTTGAATATTACCTTGGGGTGCCATGTTCATCCCCAAGCTTATGGTCTTGTCACTCCTTATTCTCCTCATATCGATATCTCACCCAAAACTTGCAAACTTAAATCACACAAAACTTAACGGAACTTCGTGAGATGCGTTAGTATGATAAAACAAATCATTCACTTGGGTATTGTCAAGACAAGATTAATAATTGTTTCCACTCAATGCCTACTGTAATATATCATTTCCACAATTTATATTGAGCAATATAAGCCACAGAAACTAGAAAACAAGCAAACGATGCATTGATAACGTAATCTATCAAAAACAGAACAGTCTGTAGTAATCTGTACTCCAACCATACTTCTGCAACTCTAAAATTCTGACAAATTAGGACAACATATAGAATTTATATATAAATCACCTGTAAAACTTTTAGATCAAAATCACGTTCCAGTGAATTTTAGAAATTCCTGGACTGGGCGCAAAAGTTTCTATTTTTGCATAGAATCAAGTCAACTATCATCCACACTATCGCAAAGGCTTTACTTGGCACTTTATTGAAACAAAAGCTATAAAACATGATTACTACAGTAGCTTAATCATGTGAACACACAAAAACAGTAGGTAAAAGTGTTGGGTTGTCTCCCAAGAAACACTTTTCTTTAATGCCTTTTAGCTAGATATGATGATTTCGATGATGCTCGCATAAAAGTAAAGAATTGAAACATAACGAGAGCATCAAGAATCACAAGTTCCTCTCTCATAATAATTTTCAGTAGCATCATGAATGGACTCGTCAATATAACCATCACATAAAGCATTCTTTTCATGATCCAAAAGCATAGAAAATTTATTACTCTCCATATAAGCAATTTTATTCTCATTCACAATAGTGGGAGTATCATATGAAACTCGAATACTAAACCTTGTTTCCACATTAAAAGAGTAATGTTCAGTAAAAGGATATTCAAAATTATGGAAATAATTATCACAACTTGTTATAACATAAATATCATCACAATAATCATCATAAGTAGCAACTTTGTTCTCATCATAGATAGTAGGCATGCAATTATCATTAGCATTTTGGATATTTATAGAATTTATACTAACAAAATTACAATCATGTTCATCATTCATGCCAAACATTTTATTGAATTCTTCTACTAACAATTGAGAACAATTTTCCTTTCCATCATTTTCAAGAAAGACATGATCAAGACGAATAACATGAGACCACCTCAAATCCATTTTTAGTTTTTGTTTATAAACCAAAGTAGTGATAAAACAAGAAACTAAAAGATTTGATTGCAAGATCTAAAGATATACCTTCAAGCACTCACCCCTGGCAACAGCGCGAGAAAAGAGCTTAATTGACGGGGTGTGAGTGTCACTTACCTAACCTCCCCGGCAATAGCGCCAAATAAGAGCTTGATGTCTACTACACAACTTTATTCTCGGAGACTCGTGTTGGGCCTCCAAGCACAGAGTTTTGTAGGATAGTAGCAATTTCCCCTCAAGTGGATGACCTAAGGTTTATCAATCTGTGGGAAGCGTAGGATGAAGATGGTCTCTCTCAAACAACCCTACAACCAAATACAAGAAATCTCTTGTGTCCCCAACACACCCAATACAATGGAAAATTGTATAGGTGCACTAGTTCGGCGAAGAGATGGTGATAAAAGTGTAATATTGAAGGTACAAATATATTTTTATAAACAGAATAAATAAAAACAGCAAGGTAGCGAACGATAAAAGTGAGCACAAACGGTATTGCAATGCTTGAAAATGAGGCCTAGGGTCCGTACTTTTGCTAGTGCAATCTCTCAACAATGCTAATTTAATTGGATCACATAACCATCCCTCAACGTGCAACGAAGAATCATGCCAAAGTTCTTATCTAGCGGAGAACATAAGAAGAAATTGTTTGTAGGGTACGAAACCACCTTAAAGTTATTCTTTTTGTTTGTTCTATTTAAGAGTTCGTACTAAAATAACACAAAGTTATTCTTAGCATTCGATCTATCCAATAGTTCGTACTAAACTAACACCACATGATACGCATCAACCCACTCTAATGTCACCTAGATACTCCAATTTTACCACAAGTATCCATGAGTTAATTATACGATACACATCAAACAATTTCAGATTCATAATACTCGATCCAACACAAAGAACCTCAAAGAGTGCCCCAAGATTTCTACCGGAGAAACAAAAGACGAGAACATGCATCAACCCCTATGCATAGGTTACCCCAGTGTCACCTCGGGAATCCGCGAGTTGAGTGCCAAAACATATATCAAGTGAATCAAAATAATACCCCATTGTCACCACAAATATTCATATTCAAGACATATATCAAGTGCTCTCAAATCCATAAAAGTATTCAGTCCAATAACAACAAAATCTTAAAGGGAAAACTCAATTCATCACAACAAGATACAGAGGGAGAAATACCATATGATCCAACTATATTAACAAAGCCTGCGATACATCAAGATCATGCCATCTCAAGAACACGAGAGAGAGAGAGAGAGAGAGAGAGAGAGAGATTAAACACATAGCTACTGGTACAAACCCTCAGCCCCGATAGTGGACTACTCCCTCCTCATCATGGTGGCCATAGGGATGATGAAGATGGCCTCCGGTGATGATCTCCCCCTCTAGTAGGGTGCCAGAACGGGCTCCCGATTGGTTTTTCATGGCTACAGAGGCTTGCGGCGGCAAAACTTCTGATCTAGGGTTATTGTCAGGGTTTTAGAATATTTGGCAATTTATAGGGCGAAGAGGCGGTGCGAGAGGCCACCGAGGTGGGCACAACCCACCTGGGCACACCTGCCCCCCCCCCCCCGCAGGCGCGCATTGGTTTGTGCCCCCCTCAAGGGCTCCCCTTTGGCATTTCTTTGGCCCACTGGATGTCTTCTGGTCCGAAAAAAATCTCCAAAAAGTTTTGCTGCATTTGGACTCCATTTGGTATTGATTTTCTGCGATGTAAAAAACAACCAAAAAACAGCAACTGGCACTGGGCACTATGTCAATATGTTAGTCCCAAAAAATGATATAAAGTTGTTATAAAATGATTGTAAAACATCCAGGAATGATAATATAACATCATGAATACTTCATTAATTATAGATACGTTGGAGACGTATCAGCATCCCCAAGCTTAAGTCCTACTCGTCCTTGAGTAGGTAAATGATAAAAGAAATAAATTATGGAGTGTGAATGCAAGCAAAGTGCATAAGCTTGATCAATGATAATTTCAATCACTTTTCCTAGCATCATAACAACAATTCTTTCTCATAAAACTTTTCATATTAAAGTAGCAACCAATTCACATGTTAAGGTTCAAATTAACAATGAATTCTCTTTAAACTCAGCAACCTATATTCTTAGTCAACAAATAATTGCAATTCAACTTATTCAAGAGAGCCTAAGTAAGAGCTCCACATACTCAATCATCATATAGTCTTCCATGATTGTTTCTACTCAAAGCATATTCTTAGAACAAATGGCATTCATAGAACACAGAGATAGATAGGGGCTTAATGTTTCGCCACCCAACTCATTTATCTTAGAGATAATTGTCAACAATAATAAATCATGATCAACTATATTTGACCGGTCATATGTGCCTAGATCTTTCCCCGCCACACGATGCTTGCCAATTAGAGAATAATTGAGGTTGGATGAGGATGTATACTGTTGACTCTTTGCATAAAAGTAAATACTGAAAAGTAAAAGATAGGCCCTTCCCAAAGGGAAGAAGAGGTTGTCATGCGCTTTTTATTTGGATGCCCAAGATCATAATGCAAAGGAACGTCATGTTACATTGCCCCTTATGATAGAAACCTTTATTATGTAGTCTGTCGCTTTTATTACTTTGCCATCACAAGTTCGTACAACGCTAAATTTTCCTGTACAATAAAAGATCAAACCTATTTAGGAGCAACTTTTATTGCTTTATGCACCGATGACAACTTACTTGAGGGATCTTATTCAATCCATAGGTAGGTATGGTGGACACTCATGGCAAGAAACTGGGTTTAAGGGTTTTTGGATGCATAAGTAGTATCTCTGCTTAGTACGAATTTTTGGCTAGCAAAAGATCCTAGGCAAACACCACATGTTGGAGGATCCATAACAATATAACTTCTATGCAAATATACCCAAACATAACTTCAACTAATTTTCTCAAGTTTGGAAATAATTAATGGGTATTTACAATCATAGAAGACGTCCAAGATAATATATTTGCATGTGAAAGTTCTCTTCCTTATACCAATCATTCATGAATTGCTTGTATGAACAATATTGTGATTGTCAAGCTTCAAAAGATTTCACTTTCTAAACCCAATGTGAATCTACTACTAGGCCTAATATGAACATATAGTTTCAAGTTCATGATATTCAATTCATTCAACAATTTACTCATAGGATATAAGTGAAGCACAAGAGTAAATGACAAACTACTCCGAAAACATATAAGTGAAGATCAAGCGAGTAGTTAAGTAAAGGGCTAGCTAATTGAGGACTCTCTCTTATTTAAAAACTTTCATATCTAAGTATTTTTTATTAAAACAACAAGTAAAACAAAACAAAATGACATTCCAAGAATAGCACATCTCATGCGAAGAAGCAAAAACTTAGGCTCAACCGATACTAACTGATAATTGTTGAAGAAGAAAGGTGGGATGACTACATGGGCATCCCCAAGCTTAGATGCTTGAGACTTTTTGAAATATTAACTTGGGATGCCTTGGGAATCCCCAAGATTGAGCTCTTGTGTCTTCTTAATTCCTCTCATAACACGGTTTCCTTAAATCCTAAAAACTTCATCCACACAAAACTCAACAAGAACTTGTGAGATTAGTTAGTATAAATCAATGCAATAACCTTACCATTCTCTACTATAGAAAATCACTAAAATTATCATTTAACATTTCATACTAAATGCCTCTGCATATTTAATACTCCTATCCTCAAATAGAATCATCAAACAAGCAAACAATGCAATCATAACAGCAATCTGTCTAAATAGAACAGCCTGTAAAGGATGAAGAAGGATCCAAACTTATTAAAATTAAAAAATTCTGTAAAATTACCACACTGTAGAAAATTTATCATAGCTTATTGTGAAAAAAGTTTCAACATTTTATCACATTCTGAATTTTCTAGAGAATTTTTGCAACAGCGATAAACTTTCTATTTTGAAACAACAACTCATAAACTTGCAAAATAAGCATGGTGAAGGCTATCCTTGCCACTTTTATTGAAATAAAAGATGCAAAACATTATCTAAATAACATCAAGAAAATCCAATTAAAGAAAATGATGCTCAAGCAAAACACACATCATGTGACAAATAAAAATATAGTCCCAAGTGAGGTTACCTATAATGTTGAAGACGAAAGAGGGGGTGCCTTCCGGGGCATCCCCAAGCTTAGTTGCTCGGATCTTACTTGAATATTACCTTGGGGTGCCTTGGGCATCCCCAAGCTTATGGTCTTGTCACTCCTTATTCTCCTCATATCGATATCTCACCCAAAACTTGAAAACTTCAATCACACAAAACTTAACGAAACTTCGTGAGATGCGTTAGTATGATAAAACAAATCATTCACTTGGGTACTGTCAAGACAAGATTCATAATTGTTTCTTCTCAATGCATACTCTAATCTATCATTTCCACAATTTATATTGAGCAATATAAGCCATAGAAACTAGAAAACAAGCAAACTATGCATTGAAAACAGAATCTGTCAAAAACAGTATAGTCTGTAGTAATCTGTACTCCAACCATACTTCTCCAATTCTAAAAATTCTTAAAATTAGGAGAACGTAGATAATTTGTATATAAATTACATGTAAAAAAATTCAGATCTAAATCACGTTCCAGTGAATTTTAGAAATTCTTGGACTGAGCGCAAAAGTTTCTGTTTTTGCACAGAATCAAGTCAACTATCGTCCACACTATCCCAAAGGCTTTACTTGGCACTTTATTGAAAGAAAAGAAATAGAACATGATTACTACAGTAGCTTAATCATGTTAACACATAAAAATAGTAGGTAAAAGTGTTGGATTGTCTCCCAACAAATGCTTTTCTTTAATGCCTTTTAGCTAGGTATGACGATTTCGATGATGCTCGCATAAAAGTAAAGAATTGAAACATAACGAGAGCATCAAGAATCACAAGTTCCTCTCTCATAATAATTTTCAGTAGCATCATGAACGGATTCATCAATATAACCATCACATAAAGCATTCTTTTCATGATCCAAAAGCATAGAAAATTTATTATTATCCATATAAGCAATTTTATTCTCATTCACAATAGTGGGAGTATCATATGAATACTAAAAATTGTTTCCACATTAAAAGAGTAATGTTCAGTAAAAGGATATTCAAAATTATGACAATAATTATAACTACTTTTTTATGACATAAGTATCATCACAATAATCATCATAAGTAGCAACTTTGTTCTCATCATAGGTAGGAGGCATGCAATCATCATTAGCATTTTGGATATTTATAGAATTCATACTAACAACATTACAATCATGCTCATCATTCATGCCAAACATTTTATTGAATTCTTCTACTATCAATGGAGCAGAATTTTCCTTTCGATCATTCAAGAAAGACACGATAAACACAAATAACATGATACCACCTCAAATCCATTTTTAGTTTTCTTTTATTAAACAAACTAGTGATAAAACAAGAAACTAAAAGATTTGATTTCATGATCTAAAGATATACGTTGAAGCAGTCACCTCCCCATCAATGGCGCCAGAAAAGAGCTTCATTGACGGGGTGTGACTACCGCTTACCTAACCTCCCCAGCAATGACGCCAGAAAAGAGTTTGATGTCTACTACGCAACTTTATTCTTATAGACTCGTGTTGGGCCTCCAAGCGCAGAGTTTTGTAGGACAATAGCAATTTTCCCTCAAGTGGACGACCTAAGGTTTATCAATTCGTGGGAGGCGTAGGATGAAGTTGGTCTCTCTCAAACAACCCTGCAACCAAATACAAGAAATCTCTTTTGTCCTCAGCACACCCAATACAATGGAAAATTGTATAGGTGCACTAGTTCGGCGAAGAGATGGTGATAAACGTGTAATATTGAAGGTTGAAATATATTTTTATAAACTAAATAGATAAAAATAGCAAGGTAGCGAACGATAAAAGTGAGCACAGACAGTATTGCAATGCTTGAAAATGAGGCCTAGGGTCCGTACTTTCGCTAGTGCATTCTCTCGACAATGCTAATCTAATTGGATCACATAACCATCCCTCAACGTGTAATGAAGAATCACTCCAAAGTTCTTATTTAGCGGAGACCATAAGAAGAAATTGTTTGTAGGGTACGAAACCACCTTAAAGTTATTCTTTCCTTTCGATCTATTCAAGAGTTTGTACTAAAATAACACAAAGGTATTCTTTCCGTTCGATCTATCCAAGAATTCGTACTAAAATAACACCATATGATATGCATGAACCAACTCTAATGCCACCTAGATACTCCAATGTCACCATAAGTATCCGTGAGTTAATTATATGATACGCATCAAACAATTTGAGATTCATAATACTTGGTCCAACACAAAGAACCCAAAGAGTGCCCCAAGATTTCTACCAGAGAAACAAAAGACGAGAACATGCATCAACCCCAATGCATAGGTTACCCCAATGGTACCTTGCGAATCCGCGAGTTGAGTTCCAAAACATATATCAAGTGAATCAAAATAATACCCCATTGTTACCACAGGTATTCATAAGCAAGACATATATCAAGTGCTCTCAAATTCATAAAAGTATTCAATCCAATAACAATGAAATCTTAAAGGGGAAACTCAATTCATCACAACAAGATAGAGAGGGACAAACACCATATGATCCAACTATATTAACAAAGACCGCGATACATAAAGATCGTGCCATCTCAAGAACACGAGTGAGAGAGAGAGAGATTAAACACATAGCTACTGGTACAAGCCCTCAGCCTTGAGGGTGGACTACTCCCTCCTCATCATGGTGGTCATAGGGATGATGAAGATGGCCTCCGGTGACGATCTCCCCCTCCGACAGGGTGCCGAAATGGACTCTCAATTGGTTTCTCATGGCTACAGAGGCTTGCGGTGGCAGAACTTATGATCTAGGGTTATCTTCGGGTGTTTTGGAATATTTGGCAATTTACAGGGCGAAGAGGCGGTGCGGGAGGCCACCAAGGTGGGCACAACCAACCTGGGCGTGCCTGGGTCCCCAGGCATGCCCTGGTGGGTTGTACCCCCCTCGGGGCTCCCCTCTGGCACTTCTTTGGGACACTGGATGTCTTTTGGTCCAAAAAAATCTCCAAAAAGTTTACTGCGTTTGGACTCTGTTTGGTATTGATTTTTTGCGATGTAAAAAACAACCGAAAACAACAACTGGCACTGGGCACTATGTCAATAAGTTAGTCCGAAAAAATGATATAAAGTTGCTATAAAATGGTTGTAAAACATCCAATGATGATAATATAACAGCATGAATACTTCATAAATTATAGATACGTTGGAGACGTATCAATCTCCAAGAGACCATTGTATTGAGAATCAAAAAAGAGAGAGGAAGCCATCTAGCTACTAACTACGAACCCGAAGGTCTATAATGAACTACTCACATATCATCGGAGAGGCACCAATGAGGATGATGAACCCCTCCGTGATGGTGTCTAGATTGGATATGTGGTTTCTGGAACTTGGGGCGGCTGGAATTGTGTTTCGTCGACTTCCCTAGGGTTTTTGGTATATTGGGGTATTTATAGAGCAAAGAGGCAGTGTGGGAGGCCATCGAGGTGGGCACAACCCACCAGGGCGCGCCTGGGCCCCCAGGTGCGCCCAGGTGGGTTGTGCCCCCTCGGGGCACCCTTCGGGTACTTCTTTGGCCCATCCTGTGTCTTCCGGCTGATAACCCCCAAGTGCAAGGAATCATCGTAGCAATTTACAAAGGTGTAAGTGGTAAGTATGGAGTGTCGAACCCACAAGGAGCTAAAGGTAAGATCAATATTCTCTCAAGTCATATCTGCCACTAATACGACTCTACGTACACCAAAAGTTTGCTTCCATCTAGAAATGGGAAATAAAACTATGTTGTGGGTATGAAAAGGATAACTTTGTATGATATCGGGGAATTAAAATATAAAAATATGTGCTTTTAACCTAAAGTTAGAATATATTACTATATATTATAAACAGTGAGTGTGGAATAATGATGGGCCGGTGGTGTGGAATTGTCCTAGGCAATTGTTAACAAGATCTGTAGTCGTCATTGCAATTTCATATGAGGGAGAGGCATAAGTTAACATACTTTCTTTTCTTGGCTCATATGCACTTATGATTGGAACTCTAGAAAGCATCCACAACTAGTAATGTCATTGAGGTAAAACCCAACCATAGCATTAAAGTATCAAGTCCCCTTTATCCCATACGCAACAACAACCTTACTCGGGTTTATGCTTCTGTCACTCAAGCAACCCACTATAAGCGAATCATCAACATATTGCAACACCCTACAGTAGGAATCCTTCACGTGTGCACGACATGGAAGGCACCATAGGAAAGCACCAAAATAAAACATACAACTCAAACCAACCTAGATCATCAATCAACCCAAAAGACAAAAGAAATCTACTCAAAACATCATAAGATGGCAACACATCATTGGATCATAATATTTGGCATAAAGCACCATGTTCAAGTAGGGGATTACAACGGGGTGCGGGAGAGTGGACCACCGAAAAGAGATGAGGAGTGTGATGAGGATGCTGATGTTGATGAAGATGATCACCATGGTGATGATTCCCCCGGTGGCACTCCAATACCATCGAGATAGAGGGGGAGAGGGTCTCCCCCTTGTGCTTCCTCCTCCATGCCCCTAGATTGGGAGAGGTTCTCCCTCTGGTCCTTGGCATCCATGGTGATGATGGCCCCCTCCGAGATCCTCCTCCATGGCCTCCGGTGATGATTGCCCCCTCCGGCAGGGTGCCAGAGAGGGCCTAGATTGCTTTTTCGTGGCTACAGAGGCTTGTAGCGGTGGAACTCCTGATCTAGGTTTATTTTTGTTTTTTGGTATTTATGGGAATTTTTTGCGCCAGTCTCACGTCAAGGGGGTCCATGAGGCAGTGACAAGGTAGGAGCACCCTCTCGGGGGTAGGGCGCGCCCCCTTACCTTGTTGTCGCCTCAGGACTCTTCTGGTCCAACTCTTGTGCTTCGGGGTTCTCTTTGGTCCATAAAAAACCATCGTAAATTTTCAGCCCATTCTGAGAACTTCTATTTCTACACAAAAAATGACACCACAGTAGTTCTGCCGAAAACATCGTCAGTCTCGGTTACTTCTAATCAAATCATACCAAGACCATATAAAATTGTTGTAAACATGGCATGAATATTTCATAAATTATAGATACGTCGGAGACGTATCAACATCCCCAAGCTTAATTCCTACTCGTCCTCGAGTAGGTAAATGATAAAATAAATAATTTATGAAGTGTAAATGCTAGCATAGTGCATAAATTTGATCAATGATAGTTCCGAACACTTTTTGTAGCATTATTCTTTATCATAAATAGTAGCGCATCTCATTAAACTTCACATGATCAAGTAGCAAGCTATTCACATGTTAAAGTATAGACCATAAAGTTTCTTGAGAACTAACAAACTAGGCTTTCAGTCACCGAACAATTGCAATTTATCTTATTTTTAGGAAGGGTCTATGTAAGATCTTTGACTTAGCAAATTCCACATACTCAACTATCATATAGTCTTCCATGATTGCTAACACTCAAAGCATATATTTAGGACAAATAGTATCCGTCGAACACAGAGAAAGATATGGGCTTAATGTTTAGCCTCCCAACTTATTTATCATATAAATAATTGTCAACAATAACAATTCATTATCAAATATATTTGAATGGCCATATGTGCCTAAATATTTCCCCACCACGTAATGCTTGCCAACAAAGGAATAACTGAGGTTGAAATAATAAGAAATACTATTGACTCTTGCATAAAAGTAAATACAAGAAAGTAAAAGATAGGCCCTTCGCAGAGGGAAGAAGAGGTTGTCATGCGCTTTTTAATTTTGGATGTGCAAACCCTTAATGAAAAGGAACGTCACATTGTATTACCCTTTGTGATGGCAACCATTATTATGCAGTCTATCGCTTTTATTTCTTTACAATCACAAGTTTGTACAATGCTTATTTTCCCTTACAATAAAAGATCATGCATATTTAGGAGCAATTTTTATTGCTTTTTGCACCAATGAAAACTTACTTGAAGGATCTTATTCAATCCATAGGTAGATATGGTGGACACTCATGGCATGAAACGAGGTTAAATGATTTTGGATGCACATGTAGTATCTCTACTTAGTAAAAATTTTGGCTAGCAAAAGATCCTAAGCAAGCACCACATGTTGGAGGATCCGTAACAATATAACTTCTATACAAATATACCCGAACATAACTCATTACGTTGTCTTCCTTGTCCAACTTCAACTAATTTTCTCAAGTTTGAAAATAATTAATGGGGATCACAATCATAGAAGATGTCCAAGACAGTATATTTATATGTGAAATCTCTCTTCATTCAATAGTATTTCATGAATTGTTCAAGTGACCAATGTTGTGTTTGCTAATTTTCAGTAAATTTTACCACCCATACTTCTTATATGTGAAGTCATTACTCCCCATGGGGTAAGCATATGAAACATATATAATATCATATTTATGATATTCAATTCATTCAACCATTTACTCATAGGATATAAGTGAAGCACATGAGTAAATGACAAACTACTCCAAAAAGATATAAGTGAAGAACAATGAGCAGTCAAATAGTTAAATAGCTATGGGAGGACTCACTCCCATTCAAGATTTCAGATCCAATGATTTTATTCAAACAAAAAGTAAAATTAAAATATGCTCCAAGCAAAACACATATCATGTGACGAATAAAAATATAGCTCTGAGTAAGGTATACCGATAGTTTTCGAAGACGAAAGAGGGGATACCTTCCGGGGCATCCCCAAGCTTAGTTGCTTGGTTCTTCCTTGAATATTACCTTGGGGTGCCTTGGGCATCCCCAAGATTAGGGTCTTGTCACTCCTTATTCTCCTCGTATCGATATCTCACCCAAAACTTGAAAACTTCAATTACACAAAACTTAATGGAACTTCGGGAGATTGGTTAGTATGGTAAAGACAAATCATTCACTTTGGTACTGTAAAGATAAGATTCATAATTGTTCTCACACAATGCCTAGTGTACCATATCGTTTCTACAATTTATATTGAGCAATATAAGCCATAGAAACTAGAAAACAAGCAAACTATGCATTGAAAACATAATCTATCAGAAACAGAACAATCTGTAATGATCTGAACAGCAATCATACTTCTGCTAATATAAAAATCGTGAAAAATTAGGACAACCTAGGCAATTTGTATATCAATCTTGTGTAAAAAATTCAGATCAAAGCGCACATCTATGATTTTTTTAAATTCTGGCAATGAGCGCAAAAGTTTCTGTTTTTTAGCAAGATCAAATCAACTATCACCGTAGATCATCCCAACGGTCTTACTTCGCACTTTATTGAAACAAAAGATATAAAACATGATTACTACATTAGCATAATCATGAGAACACACAAAAATAGTAGCGGTAAATATTGGGTTGTCTCCCAACAAGCACTTTTCTTTAATGCCTTTTTAGCTAGGCATGATATTTTTAATGTTACTCTTCCAAGCCAAATTTCAATGATAACTTTATTCATACCCTAAAAGATATAAGCGAAGTTCATAGAGCGTTCCACAATTAACATGGATTGACCAATATCCAAGCTCAAAATATATAAGTGAAGCACACGAAGCATTCTATAAAGCCATACTCAAAAGATTTAAGTGAAGCACATAGAGCATTCTATAAAGCCATACTCAAAAGATTTAAGTGAAGCACATGAAGGATTATATAAATCAATGAAGGACTATCCCATAATATCATGGTGCATAAAGGAAAAGAAAATAAAAGTAAACACAAAAGACACATATCATGTGAACAAAACAAAAACCAAGGTATACCGATAATTGTCGAAGAAGATGGAATGCCAACCAGGGCATCCCCAAGCTTAGATGCATGAGTATTCTTGAAATATTTACTTAGGATGCCTTGGGCATCCCCAAGCTTGAACTCTTGCCTCTCCTTATTCTTCTCATATCAATAACTCCTCGATCTTCAAACACTTCATCCACACAAAACATAACAAAAAACCTTGTGAGATCTGTTAGTATAATAAAGCAAATCACTACCTTTAGGTACTATTGTAAACTCATTCCAATTTCATATTAGCATTATATATACTGCATTCCAACTTTAGCATGGTTCATACCCCCCGATACTACCCATAGATTCGTCAAAATAAGTGAACACATAGAAAACAAAATCTGTCAAAAACATGACAATCTATAGCAATCTGGAAACTTCGTATACTTCTGTAACTCCAAAAATTCTAAAACATTAGGACAAAATAAACAATTTGTATAGAAGTAATGTGTAATTTTTTTAGAAACCTTTGACATTCCAGTAAAAAATGTAAATTCAGACACTATAGCCAAAGTTTCCTTTTTTGCATCGCACATAGCAAACAAGCAATCTAATCATCCTAAAACCAAAACTTTGCATATTATTTTTATAATAAAAAGGATATACACAAGGGGATAAATATTTTTGAGGAACTTCCATGAGAAATTCTACATTGTTTCCATGAGCATGAACACAAGTGTTCAAGGTCGCCCTCACTTCTCCAATGCATAACTTTCCAATCACTTCTCTTTTTGAAAAACAATTTAGGCATAAGAGGCATTTTTTGTATTTTTCATTCTTTTTTTGTTTCACCCACAACTAAAGAAAACAAAAACAAAAGGGAAAACAAAATCTACTTAGTGAAGAAAGCAAACAAGCATACACGAGAATACCAACCCCACGCTATTGCTCCCCGACAACGGCGCCAGAAAAGAGCTTGATAATCCCCAAGTGCAAGGAATCATCGTAGCAATTTCCAAAGGTGGAAGTGATAAGTATGGAGTGTTGAACCCACAAGGAGCTAAAGGTAAGATCAATATTCTCTCAAGTCCTATCTGCCACTGATACGACTCTACGTACACCGAATGTTTGCTTTCATCTAGAAACGAGAAATAAAACTATGTTGTGGGTATGAAGAGGATAACTTTGCTAATATCAAAGAACTAAAATATAAAAATAGGTGTTGTTAACATAAAGTTAGAATATATTACTATATATTATAAATAGCGAGTGTGGAATAATGATGGGTCGGTGTGCAGAATTGTCCAAGGCAATTGTTAACAAGATCGGTAGTCGTCATTGAATTTTCATATGAGGGAGTGGCATAAGCTAACATACTTTATCTTCTTGGATCATATGCACTGATGATTGAAACTCTAGCAAGCATCCGCAACTACTAAAGATCATTGATAACCCACAAATGCAGGGGATCGCAACAGCTTTCGAGGGTAGAGTACTCAACCCAAATTTATTGATTCGACACAAGGGGAGCCAAAGAATACTCTTAAGTATTAGCAGTTGAGTTGTCAATTCAACCACACCTGGATAACTTAGTATATGCAGCAAAGTATTTAGTAGCAAAGTGGTATGGTAGTAATGGTAACAGTAGCAAAAGTAAAGATAATAGTTTTGTAGTAATTGTAACAGTAGCAATGGAAAAGAAAATAAGCGAAGCACAATATGTGAAAAGCTCGTAGGCATTGGATCAGTGATGGATAATTATGTCGGATGCGATTCCTCATGTAATAGCTATAACATAGGGTGACATAGAACTAGCTCTAGTTCATCAATGTAATGTAGGCTTGTATTCCGACTATAGTCATACGTGCTTATAGAAAAGAACTTGCATGGCATCTTTTGTCCTACCCTCCCGTGGCAGCGGGGTCCTAGTGGAAACTAAGGGATATCAAGGCCTCCTTTTAATAGAGAACCAGAACAAAGCATTAGCACATAGTGAATACATGAACTCCTCAAACTATGGTCATCACTGAGAAGTATCCCGATTATTGTCACTTCGGGGTTGTCGGATCATAACACATAATAGGTGACTATAGACTTGCAAGATAGGATCAAGAACTCACATATATTCATGAAAACATAATAGGTTCAGATCTGAAATCATGACACTCGGGCCCTAGTGACAAGCATTAAGCATAGCAAAGTCATAGCAACATCAATCTCAGAACATAATGGATAATAGGGATCAAACCCTAACAAAACTAACTTGATTACATGGTAAATCTCATCCAACCCATCACCGTCCAGCAAGCCTATGATGGAATTACTCACGCACGACGGTGAGCATCATGAAATTGGTGATGGAGGATGGTTGATGATGACAACGGCGATCAATCCCCCTCTCCGGAGCCCCGAACGGACTCCAAATCAGCCCTTCCGAGAGAGATTAGAGCTTGGCGGCGACTCCATGTCGTAAAACGCGATGAAACTTTCTCTCTGATTTTTTCTCTCCGTGAAACGGAATATATAGAGTTGGAGTTGAGGTCGGTGGAGCTCAAGGGGGCCCACGAGATAGGGGGGCGCGCCCAGGGGGGAGGGCGCGCCCCCACCCTCATGGACAGGGTGTGGGCCCCCCGGCCTTCATCTTTTGCCAGTATTTTTTATATTTTCCAAAACTTATCTCCGTGGATTTTCAGGTCATTCCAAGAAGTTTTGTTTTCTGCACAATAAACAACATCATGGCAGTTCTGCTGAAAACAACATCAGTCCAGGTTAGTTTCATTCAAATCATGCAAGTTAGAGTCCAAAACAAGGGCAAACGTGTTTGGAAAAGTAGATATGTTGGAGACGTATCAACTCCCCGAAGCTTAAACCTTTGCTTGTCCTCAAGCAATTCAGTTGATAAACTAAAAGTGATGAAGAAAAACTTTTACATACTCTATTTGCTCTTGTTGTTGTAAATATGTAAAGCCAGCATTCAAGTTTCAACAAGTATTATGAACTAACCATACTCACAATAACACTTAGGTCTCACGATTACTCATATCAATAGCGTAATCAGCTAGCGAGCCATAATAATAAAACTCGGATGACAACACTTTCTCAAAACAATCATAATATTAACAAAATGGTATCTCGCTAGCCCTTTCTGAGACTGCAAAACATAAATGTAGAGCACCTTTAAAGATCAAGGTCTGACTAAACATTGTAATTCATGGTAAAAGAGACCCAGTCAAGTCATACCCAATATAAACCAATAGTAATGAACGCAAATGATAGTGTGCTCTCCGGCGGGTGCTTTTTAATAAGAAGGTGATGACTCAACATAAAAGTAAATAGATAGGCCCTTCACAGAGGGAAGCATGGATTTGCAGAGGTGCCAGAGCTCATTTTTAAAATAGAGATTGAATAACATTTTGGCGGCATACTTTCACTGTCAACGCAACAACTATGAGATGGCTATATCTTCCATACTACATGCATTATAGGCAGTTCCCAAACAGAATGGTAAAAGTTTATACTCCCCCACCACCAACAAGCATCAATCCATGGCTTGCTCGAAACAACGAGTGCCTCCAACTAACAACAACCCTGGGGGAGTTTTGTTTAATTATATTGATTTGCTTTGATCTTTTTGGATCATGGGACTGGGCATCCCATCATACCATCATTCCAGCCCTTTCTCGTGAGTGAGGAGCAGAGTCCACTCCTCTTGAAAATAACCCACCTAGCATGGAAGATACAGGCAGCCCTAGTTGAAACATGAGCTGCTCGAGCATACAAAATAGAATTTCATTTGAAGGTTTGGAGTTTGGCACATACAAATTTACTTGGAACGGCAGGTAGATACCGCATATAGGAAGGTATGGTGGACTCATATGGAATAACTTTGGGGTTTAAGGAGTTTGGATGCACAAGTAGTATTCCCGCTTAGTACAGGTGAAGGCTAGAAAAATACTGGGAAGCGACCAACTGAGAGAGCGACAACAGTCATGAACATGCATTAAAATTAATTCACACTGAGTACATCCATTAGTAGGATATAATCCACCGTGAACATAAATATCGTGAAGGCTATGTTGATTTTGTTTCAACTACATGCGTGAAAATGTGCCAAGTCGAGTCACTCAATTTATTCAAAGGAGGATACCATCCCATCATACCACATCATAATCATTTTAATAGCATGTTGGCACGCAAGGTAAACCATTATAACTCATAGCTAATCAAGCATGGCACAAGCAACTATAATCTCTAAGTGTCATTGCAAATATGTTTACTTCATAATAAGCTGAATCAGGAACGATGAACTCATCATATTTACAAAAACAGGAGAGGTCGAGTTCATACCAGCTTCTCTCATCTAAATAAGTCCATCATATATCATCATTATTGCCTTTCACTTGCACGACCGAACGATGTGTATAATAATAATAGTGCACATGCATTGGACTAAGATGGAATCTGCAAGCATTCAACTCAAGAGAGAAGACAAAGTAATATGGGCTCTAAGTTAAATAAACAATAATGCATATGAGAGCCACTAAACATTTTCAATATGGTCTTCTACTCTCGACCCCAAAGAAAAGAAAAGAAAAATAAAACAATTTACACGGGAAAGCTCCCAACAAGTAAAAGAAGAACGATAAATCTTTTTGGGTTTTCATTTTAATTTCTACTACAAGTATGGAAAGGAAACTAACTATTTTTTGGTTTTTCTTAAGGTTTATCAAACACACAAGAAGAAAACTGGAAAAAGAAAATTAAACTAGCATGAATAATACAATGAAAGAGTACGAGCACCGACAACTAGAATAGTGTGTGAATATGAATGTAAAGTCGGTGAGAAATACATACTCCCCCAAGCTTAGGATTTTGGCCTAAGTTGGTCTAATGCCAAGGACCACGGCGACTCTCGCCGGTGTATGGAGGGGTGTAATCAGGATACCACGGGCTGGCCATCTCCTCCGGATCCCACTGGTAAGATGATGCACGATAAGGGTCCAGTGAAGGTTCCGGCTCAGGCTCAGGAGTGGATGCTTGGCCTCGATGAGCGTACACCTCTTCCAGCGTGACAAGATAATTAACTGCAGTCAAATCAAACAACAAAGGTGCAGGCAGAATAATAGTCTCATTGTGTTTTTTATTAAATCTTAGGTTATACAGGAGCATCTTATCTTCGTTGTCAACAATAAACTCGTGTGCTACCATGCTCCTGTAATCTAAAATGTAAGGAGGCAATTTTGTCTCCTCCTCCTCATGGTGCCTAATAGGTATCTCAAAATGTTTATCAAGACATGCAACATAGATACCTCCAAAGATGGGGCCTTTTGTACGATTCAGGCTTAGATGTTTAGCAATAACAACACCCATACTAAAACTATTGTCACCAAACAAGGCATGGAGCAGTATAATAATATCAGGGACATTGAAGTTTCCACTATTTCTACGACCAATTAAGCATCTACTACTGGAATCAGCTACTTTGCCATCTGCCAGCTCTTTGCCGTCAGCTAGCAGACGGCAAAGAAGCTCTTTGCCATCAGCTACCCGAAAGCAGACGGCAAAGAACTGGCTGATGGCAAAGAAAGCCTTTGCCATCAGCCTGTTCTTTGTCGTCCGCTAGCTGACGGCAAAGAATCTTTGCCGTCCGCTAGCAGACGGCAAAGAGGGAGGGGGCCCCACTGAGGAGCCGTTTAAAAAAATACTTAACGTTCCCCCTCTTTGCCGTCTGCTAGCAGACGGCAAAGAGCAAAAAAGTGGACGGCAAAGAGGGCGGACGGCAACCATTCAACATATCTAACGGTGCGCCCCACCCCGCCCTCTCTCTCTGTTTCTCTCCTGCTCCCACACACGTGCCGCCGCCCCCAGCACTCGCCGCCGCCCGGTCGCCCCACCGCCCCCCGCCCCTCGCCCCATCGGCCCCCCGCCCCGTCGCCCCCGCCGCCCTGCCATCTCGGCGCCGCCGCGCCTCGGCCCCCTGGCGCCCCAGCCCCCCCCCCCCCCCCCCGCGCCCCACCGCCCCGGGCCCGGCGCCACTGCCCCAGGCCGCCCCGCCCCCTCCTCCATCGCCCCCCCGCCTCATCGCCACTGCCACCCGGCGCCGTCGCCTCACCGGCCCCCCGCCCCGTCGCCCCCGCCGCCCTGCCGTCTCGGTGCCGCCGCGCCCCGCCCCCCCCCCCCCCCGCGCCCCACCGCCCCGAGCCCGGCGCCGCCGCCCCAGGCCGCCCCGCCCCCCTCCTCCACCGGCCACCTCCTCCACCAGCCCAGGTGAGCTCTACCTCCTCTATTTTTCCTTTTTTCTTCTGTTTTTTTAGTTTTAGGTTTATGTTTAGTTTAGTTTTTGTTTTAGTTTTAGTTTTAGGTTTCGTTTTAGTTTAGTTTTAGGTTTAGATTTAGTTTTTTTTCTTTTTTTTCTTTTTTTGAGTTTTAGGTTTATGTTTAGTTTAGTTTTAGTTTTAGTTTTAGTTTTAGTTTTAGATTTAGGTTTAGATTTAGGTTTAGTTTTAGGTTTAGTTCAGTTTTAGGATAGAAAAAGAAGAAGAAGAAAAATCAGGAGAGGAGAAGAAGAAGAAGTGGAAAAAGGAAAGGAAGAAGAAGAAGAGGAGGAGGAGAAGAAAAAAGAAGAAGAGGAAGAAGAAGAAGAAAAAAGAGGAGAGGAGGAGAAGAAGAAGAGGAAAAAGGAAAGGAAGAAGAAGAAGAGGATGAGGAGAAGAAAAAAGAAGAAGAGGAAGAAGAAGAAGAAAAAAGAGGAGAGGAGGAGAAGAAGAGGAGGAAAAAGGAAAGGAGAAGAAGAAGAAGAAGAAGAAGAAGAAGAAGAAGAAGGAAAAAAGGAAGAAAAGGAAGAAGAGGAAAAAGAAGAAAAGGAAAAAAGAGGAAACAAACCCGACCCGACACGACACCCCGACCCCGACCCGGCACCCCGACACGACACCCCGACCCCAAGACCCCGACCCCGACAACCCGACCCCGACCCCGACCCCGACACCCCGACCCCGAGCCTGACCTGACACCCTGACCCCGACACCGACGCGGCACCCCGACCCCGACCCGGCACCCCGACCCCGAGACCCCGACCCCGACCCCGACACCCCGACCCCGACCCCGACACCGACACCTCGACCCCGAGCCTGACCCGACACCCCGACCCCGACACCGACATGGCACCCCGACCCCAACCCGGCACCCCGACCCCGACACCGACACGACACCCGACCCCGACCCGGCACCCCGACCCGACACCCCGACCCCGAGACCCCGACCCCGACCCCGACCCCGGCACCCCGACCCCGACACCGACCCCGACACCGACACTCGACCCCGAGACCCCGACCCCGACCCCGGCACCCCGACCCCGGCACCCCGACCCCGGCACCCCGACCCCGACCCCGACCCCGACACCGACACCCCGACCCCGAGCCTGACCCGACACCCTGACCCCGACACCGACATGGCACCCCGACCCCGACACCGACACCCCAACCCCGACACCGACACGACACCCCGACCCTGACCCGGCACCCCGACCCGACACCCCGACCCCGAGACCCCGACCCCGACCCCGACACCGACACCCCGACCGCGAGCCTGACCCGTCACCCCGACCCCGAGCCTGACCCGACACCCCGACCCCGACACCGACACGGCACCCCGACCCCGACCCGGCACCCCGACCCGAGACCCCGACCCCGAGACCCCGACCCCGACCCCTACACGGCACCCCGACACCGACACGACACCCCGACCCCCGACACCTCCCGAAAAGGTGTTCTTTGGCCTTCCAGAGGCCGACGGGGTCATATATTTGTGAATTATTAGTTAGGTCATATATTTTTCAATTTTTTTATGAAAAACATCATATATAATTGTGTTGATCGGGTAGTTTTAAATGTGCAGTTGTTTATGTTGTACTTGATGATGATACACTTAAGTGATATACGTATTATTATTCATGTCGGTACTTTTTTTCATGTTGTACTAATTTCATATATTCTTTGTCATGGCAGGTGTTGAAAGATGGTGGGCGCTGGTCGGGAGCGCGCCGAGGCCCCTTCTTCGTCGGCGCGTAGTGTGAGGTCTTCCATTCCACACGCACCTCTCCGCCGAGCGTTGCTGGACAGTATGGAGACACCGCCGGGCCCTTCTTCGTTGACCGTGGTGCCCAGCAGGGGACGAGGTAAGAAGAAGGGCCGAGGTGGAGCACGTGGTCGCGGGAGAGGAGGTAGGGTGACTCTTACGGCGCCTTCCTCGCCGCCGCCCCCAGCTGTTTCACCCGAGCACGTGACTGCTAGGGTGGACTTGTCTCAGGAGGAGGCTACACGGACTCTGGTCCACGAGTCTCCGGTCCACGGGTCTTTGGCCCACAAGCCTCGGGTCGATGGGCCTTCGGCCCATGAGAGTTGGGCCCACGAGACCCCGGAGGAGCACACGTTTGGATGGGGTACTTGGTCGGGTCAGCCTGAGGATGGCGGGGAGCCGAGTGGCCATGCTGATGATGGCGGGGAGCCGAGTGGCCATGTTGATGATGGCGGGGAGCCGACTGATTTTGAGGAGGAGGGGGAGGAGGGGGCAACGTCTACCACCGTGGTGCTACATGGCTCCCGTCCGTGCCGGCGACCCGCGAGCAGAGGTGGTTGATTTTCCCTGATGGGGAGAGGTAAGTGCATTTAATCTTTTTGTACCTTCTGCATTCACGTTTCTTCAAATAACTAATACGTTGGCCTTGTCATGCTGCAGGGGCTGGGACCATGATGAAAGTGTCCGCCGGCCCAACTCCGTCCTTGGAGTTCTGATTCGGCAAAACTTTCCGAGGTTTGTCATGTTGCCTGGTGAGGGTCGGCTTCCAGAGGTTGGATTGAGTTGGGAGCACTACTTGGCTGCCCCGGCCCCGCCGGGTGAGATTATAGATGGTGTCTTCTGCAAGACGAGGGCAGACATGGTGATCAGAAAGTTCTGGGTAATTTCTCCTTGACACAATTAAAAATCTTCAACTAGCTAGTTATTAATTTTACTAATAAATATTGTCTCATTTGATTGTAGACATTCTACAGGTGTGAGGAGGGATACGAGGAGGAGGCGGCAGATGTTATCCACAAGGAGTGCAAGTGCCTACTTCAGAACTTACGGCATGAGGCTCAGGTGCAGTCTGTTCGAGACTACTACGCCGACCGTGGTATCAAGAAGTCCAAGCGGGAGTGCCGCGATAAGTTCTTGAGTAAGGAGCAGTACATGAAGGTAATTCTTAAGGCCTTGTACTTAATTCCTTCATTTAGTAATTCATAGCCGTAGCGCTGAAGTTTCTATTTGCTAACTTAGGCCCCTCAGAGATGGTGTGCGGATCGGATGGATTGTTGGGAGGTGTTGGTCGATGGGTGGTGCTCAAAAGAATGGCGGGCCACCCACAACGAGGCCAAGGACAAACGTGCCCAAATGGAAGGTGTGCCACACCACCAAGGCAGCTCCAACTTATTTCAGTACGGGCGGAACTGGGTATGTGGTTTGCTTCATGATTCATGCAATTCATTCATCATGCTAGCTTTAGCCCTTTAATTACTATTTTACTTTGTTTCTCTCTTTCAGGCACGCTACAATAAGGCGGATAAGGTGCCAGAGGTGTACGACCTGTATGCCATGGCCCACACTGGCTCTTACAAGAAAGTCAAGGCATTCTCTGCGTCTGACCTCGATGATCCAAAGAACTTCACCAACATCTCCGCCGACGACAAGCTCGTGCAATATAGAGATCAGGGGAAGGCGAGGAAAGGGGAGGACTTTAACCCGAGCCAGGGTCCCATTGATACAGAGTTGCTGATGATATCTGGTGGCGGGAGGTGCCATGGCTCCATAGCCATGGGAGATGGACTTATCAATTGTCCTAGCACTCTCCCGGAGATCAAGGCACGCCAGTCGAGCTCCGCTCCTGAGATAAGGCCTCGTGAACGGCCAGTCCAACTCGCCATCAAGGTTAGTTATACGTACTCAGCTATCTTTCTCCATTACATTGTGTGCGCTTCCATCAATGATTACAAATGGTCATGTGAGTGGTGTTGCAGGCTGCTATACAGAGTGAGAGAGATAGAACAGAGAAACTTCTGGCGGAGGCGGCGGAGAGGTAGCGGGAGTTGGAGGAGAGGACGACAAAGATGTTGGAGGAGGAGAGGGCACGGAATGACATGCAGGCAAGGGCCATGTATGAGCTCCTTGTGGTAAGTTTCTTCTGCAGATTACTTGCTAGTCTTAACATTTGAGTCTCATTACTAACTAGTACGACTCTGTTGTGAAAACCAAATGCATAGTCTGTGTGCGAGAAGTCCGGTCAGACCGCTCCGCCGATGCCAGTGATTGCTCCTGGGAGCACGGTGAGTTTAATTTGAATGGACATTACTTGCTAGTCTTAACATTTGAGTGTCATAATGCTAACGAGACATTGGAAATGATCTTTTGTGCAGCTTAACTCCAGAAACGCATCACACGATCCTTCTCCAGCTACCGGCACGAGCCAGCCCGCTCCTACACCTCCCTGATCACGGTAAGTTTCTCTAGACTTAGACTTAGCTTTATTTCCTGCAATATGCTTACCATAATGACCTAGAGTTAGCTTCTTTTCCTTCAAAATGACTTAATAAGCTTACTTATGTTAAAAATTGCATAATTAACTTAGTTAGCTCATAAACGATCCATTTTACCTAAGTTAGCTCTAATATGACTCATTTTACCTTAGTTAGCTTACAAGTGATCCAATTTATCCAAGTTAGCTCTAAAATGACCCATTTTAGTAGATTAGCTCGTAAATGATCCATTTTACCTACGTTAGCTTTAAAATGACCCATTTCACCTAGGTTAGCTCCAAAATGACTCATTTCACCTAGGTTAGCTCCAAAATGACCCATTTCACATAGGTTAGCTCCAAAATGACCCATTTCACCTAGATTTGCTCCTAAACGATCAATTTCACCTAAGTTAGCTAAAAACGATCCATTTCACCTAAATTAGCTCTTAAATGATCCATTTCACCTAAGTTAGGTCATAAACGACCCATTTCAACTAAGTTAGCTCATAAAAGCTCATAAATGATCCATTTCACCTAAGTTAGCTCAAATACGATCCATTTCACCCAAGTTAGCTCATAAACGATCCATTTCACCTAAGTTAGCTCATAAACGACCCATTTCAACTAAGTTAGCTCATAAATGATCCATTTCAACTAAGTTAGCTCATAAACAATCCATTTCAACTTTATTAGCTCATATATGATCCATTTCACCTAAGTTAGCTCATAAATGACATATACTTCTTGTTCTAGTCTTCTTCTTGTTCTAGTCACCTATTTCTAACTTTCTTATTTACCATTTTGTAGATTTCATTCACTTCATGGAAGCTAGCTTGCTATGATGGAGTGCTTGCTTTTCCTTTGATGAAACTTTGCATTCTATCTAGCTTGCTATGATAGAACTTGCTATCTTGACGAAACTTTGCATTGTAATATGTATATGGATGGAACTTTCTTATGTATGAACAATGTGTATGGATGGAACTTGCTTATGTATGAACAATGTGTATGGATGAAACTGATGTGATATGTGATATGAAACTTATGTCCTGGATATGTGATATGGAAATATATCTATATATGTCATATATATTTGTTGTGAAAATTGTTGGATTAAAAAAACAGAAAAAAAGAGACAATATGCAGGTTCTTTGCCGTCTGCCACCGACGGCAAAGGGCTCTTTGCCATCAGCAGTGGACGGCAAAGAGGCCACGTGGCAGGCAACTGTGCTTCCTCGGAGGCTGACCAATTTGGTCAGTTTGCCATCAGCAGCTGACAGCAAAGGCTTTGCCGTCCGCAGCGGTCGGCAAAGGCCTGCCGTTAACCACCTAACGGAGTAACAACGCATTTATTGTCGCCCATCTTCTTTGCGGTCCGCTGCTGATGGCAAAGGCCCCTTTGCCGTCAGCTGCCCGAAGCAGACGGCAACGCAGCTCTTTGCCGTCCCCTACTTTGCCGTCACCTTTTGCCGTCCGCGGATGACGGCAAAGGTCTTTGCCGTCCGCCATCCATGCCTTTGCCGTCCGCCGTGGCAGATGGCAAAGTAGCAGATTCCTGTAGTGTATACTAGCAAATATGGGAAAGTAGTGTAAAACAAGAAAGTGTATGCTAGAGATTCTCGCATCAGAACCCTTCTTTGGATCCCCTACAGTGATGGTGTTAACAAAGCCATCCACATCTTTACGACGTGGTTCATCTAATTCTCCATGAAAGCGTATCCTACATACCGCGCAAAAATTACATAAAGACATTTCCCTGAATTCATCATATAAATGAAATGATACTGATGGAGGTGAGTTCTTAGGATAATAATAAAAGTTTTGCATGAAAGTATTGGTGAGTAAGAGATACTGATCGATCCGGTCATGGAGTAAGTCGGTGAGGCCAGCCTTTTCAACCAAGGAATAAAAGTCTTCATAAATACCGGCTTCTCTTAAGAAATCATCGCATAGCCATTCACACGGACGTACTTTCGCTACGTGAGGAAGATTATACTTAGCCTTTTCCTTCTCTTTAGCTTGTTTATCTTGAGAGCCTTGGCTAGAAGAACCCCTCAAAAATCTCCTTAACATTTTCTGAAAATTTCTGAAATTTTAGTAACTCCAAAATAAAAGTGAATAAAACTAAACAAGATTGGTAGCAACTACTCCTACAAGTGCCTAGAGCCTATATCATGCATTAGAATTACTTGGGACCTCATAAATTTAACATGCAAGCTCAAGAATAGGGTCACTTATGCAGCAAAAATTTGCAATGAATAAATCACTAGAACAAAAACTAATTGGACCAATGGAGGAGTCACATACCAAGCAACAATCTCCCCAAGTAGTTTTGTGAATGGAGCTTTGAGCAAGGAGATCGAAAAATCGCAGCAAAACAAGCTAAAACTCGTGCTTGAGGTGGATGAGGATTTTTTTGGGAAGAAGATGGAGTGTGTGGGTGCAGGAATAAGTGGAGGGGGGCCACGTGGGCCCACTAGACAGGGGGCGCGCCCAGAGGGTGTGTGCGTGCCCTCCACCCTCTGGCCAGGTGCTTGCCCCTCCTGCAGTGTTTTTAGTGCCTAAAACCCTCAAATATTCCATAAAAAATCATACTAAATTTGTAGGGCATTTGGAGCACTTTTATTTTCGGGATATTTTTATTGCACGGATAATTCAGAAAACAGACAGATAATACTTTTTTCTTTATTTATTCTAAATAACACAAAGTAAAAAGAGGGTACAGAAGGTTGTGCCTTCTAGTTTCATCCATCTCATGATCATCAAAATGAATCCACTAACAAGGTTGATCAAGTCTTGTTAACAAACTCATTCCGAATAACATGGAACCGGAGAAATTTCGAATAGCACTAAGTTACCTCAATGGGGATATGAACATCCCCAAAAATAAGAATATCATACTTTTTCTTGACAGTAGGAAGAGGAAATTCAAAACCTCCAATAATGATAGTTGGAACTTTTCTAATAGAATTGATGCTATGAACTTGAGATTGTTTCCTCGAAAAGTGTACCATATGCTCATCACCATTAACATGAAAAGTGACATTGCCTATGTTGCAATCAATAACAGCCCCTGCAGTATTCAAAAAGGGTCTACCAAGGATAATCGACATACTATCGTCCTCGGGAATATCAAGAATAACAAAGTCCGTTAAGATAGTGACATTTGCAACCACAACAGGGACATCCTCACAAATACCGACAGGTATAGCAGTTGATTTATCAGCCATTTGCAAAGATATTTCAGTAGGTGTCAACTTATTCAATTCAAGTCTACGATATAAAGAGAGAGGCATAACACTAACACCGGCTCCAAGATCACATAAGGCAGTTTTAACATAATTTCTTTTAATGGAGCATGGTATAGTTGGTACCCCTGGATCTCCAAGTTTCTTTGGTATTCCACCCTTAAAAGTGTAATTAGCAAGCATGGTGGAAAATTCAGCTTCCGGTATCTTTCTTTTATTTGTAATGATATCCTTCATATATTTAGCATAAGGATTTAATTTAAGCATATCAGTCAAGCGCATACGTAAGAAGATAGGTCTAATCATTTCAGCAAAGCGCTCAAAATCCTCATCATCCTTTGTCTTGGATGGTTTAGGAGGAAAGGGCATGTGTTTCTGAACCCATGGTTCTCTTTCTTTACCGTGCTTCCTAGCAACAAAATCTCTCTTATCATAACATTGATTCTTTGATTGTGGGTTATCAAGATCAACAGCAGGTTCAACCTCTACTTCATTATTTTTGCTAGGTGGAGTATCAACATGAACATTATCATTAACATTACCACTAGGTTCATGTTCATCACCTGATTGTGTTTCAACATCAGAAATAGAAATATCATTGGGATTCTCAGGTGTGTCTATAACAGGTTCACTAGAAGCATGCAAAGTCCTATCGTTTTTCTTTTTATTCTTAGAAGAACTAGGTGCCTCTAAATTATTTCTCTGAGAATCTTGCTCAATTCTCTTAGGATGGCCTTCAGGATACAAAGGTTCCTGAGTCATTTTACCAGTTCTAGTAGCCACTCTAATAGCAAAGTCATGTTTATTATTTAATTCATCGAGCAAATCATTTTGAGCTTTAAGTACTTGTTCAGCTTGAGTGGTAACCATAGAAGCATATTTGCTAATGAGTTTAAGTTCATCTTTAACTCTAGCCATATAATCACTCAAGCGTCCTATCTCGAAAGAATTATTCTTTAATTCTCTACCAACATAAGAATTAAAATTTTCTTGTCTAGCCATAAAGTCATCAAATTCATCTAAGCATGGGCTATGAAATTTAGTAGAGGGAATTTCAACTTTATCATATCTATAGAGAGAATTTACCTTTACTACCTGTGTCGGGTCGTCAAGACAATGTGTTTCTTCAACAGGCGGTAGATTAAGACCATGTATTTCTTCAATAGGTGGTAAATTCTTAACATCTTCAGCTTTAATACCTTTTTCTTTCATTGATTTCTTTGCCTCTAGCATATCTTCAGGATTGAGAAATAGAACACCTCTCTTCTTAGGAGTGGGTTTAGGAATAGGCTCAGGAGTTGGCTCAATTGGTACAGGAATTGCCTCAGGAAGAGTACAATTATTTTCATTAGTCAACATATTATTCAATAGTAATTCAGCTTCGTCGACTGTTCTTTCCTTGAAAACACAACCAACACAACTATCCAAGTGGTCCTTGGAAGCATCGGTTAGTCCATTATAAAAGATATCAAGTATTTCATTTTTCTTAAGAGGATGATCTGGTAGAGCATTAAGTAATCGGAGAATCCTCCCCCAACTTGTGGGAGACTCTCTTATTTGATTTTCAAAAAATTATATATTTCCCGCAAGGCAGTTTGTTTCTTATGAGCAGGAAAATATTTGGCAGAGAAGTAATAAATCATATCCTGGGGACTACGCACACAACCAGGATCAAGAGAATTAAACCAAGTCTTAGCATCACCCTTTAATGAGAACAAAAATATCTTAAGGATATAATAATAGCGAGACTTCTCATCATTAGTAAACAGGGTGGTTATATCATTTAACTTGGTAAGATGTGCCACAACAGTTTCAGATTCAAGGCCATAAAAAGGATCAGACTCAACCAAAGTAATAATCTCAGGATCAACAGAGAATTCATAATACTTATCAGTAACACAGATAGGTGAAGTAGCAAAAGTGGGGTCAGGTTTCATTCTAGCATTAAGGGATTGCTGCTTCCATTTAGCTAATAACTTCTTAATATCGTATCTATCTTTGCAAGCAAAAATAGCTCTAGCAGCTCCCTCATTCATAACATAACCCTCAGGAACAACAGGTAATTCATAATCAGGGGGAGAACTTTCATCATCACTATCATCAGTAATAGCATCTTCAATAATTTCATTCTCTCTAACCCTAGCAAGTTGTTCATCAAGAAATTCACCTAATGACATAGTAGTATCACGCACAAAAGTAGTTTCATCATAAGTATCATGCATAGCAGAAGTGGCATCATCAATAACATGCGACATATCAGAATTCATAGTAGTAGCAGGTCTAGGTGTCGCAAGCTTACTCAAAACAGAAGGAGAATCTAGTGCAGAGCTAGATGGCAGTTCCTTACCTCCCCTCGTAGTTGAGGGAAAAATCTTGGTTCTTTCGTCTTTCAAGTTCCTCATAGTGATCAACAGATATAAATCCCAAGTGACTCAAAGAATAGAGCTATGCTCCCCGCAACGGCGCTAGAAATTAGTCCTGATAACCCAGAAGTGTAGGGGATCTCAACAACTTTCGAGGGTAGAGTATTCAACCCAAATTTATTGATTCTACACAAGGGGAGCCAAAGAATATTCTTAAGTATTAGCAGTTGAGTTGTCAATTCAACCACACCTGGATAACTTAGTATATGCAGCAAAGTATTTAGTAGCAAAGTGGTACGATAGTAATGGTAACAGTGGCAAAAGTAAAGATAATAGTTTTGTAGTAACTGTAACAGTAGCAACGGAAAAGTAAATAAGAGAAGCACAATATGTGAAAAGCTCGTAGGCATTGGATCAGTGATGGATAATTATGTCGGATGTGATTCCTCATGTAATAGCTATAACATAGGGTGACACAGAACTAGCTCCAGTTCATCAATGTAATGTAGGCATGTATTCCGAATATAGTCATACGTGCTTATGGAAAAGAACGTGCATGACATCTTTTGTCCTACCCTCCCGTGGCAGTGGGGTCCTAGTGGAAACTAAGGGATATTAAGGCCTCCTTTTAATAGAGAACCGGAACAAAGCATTAGCACATAGTGAATACATGAACTCCTCAAACTATGGTCATCACCGAGAAGTATCCCGATTATTGTCACTTCACGGTTGACGGATCGTAACACATAATAGGTAACTATAGACTTGCAAGATAGGATCAAGAACTCACATATATTCATGAAAACATAATGGGTTCAGATCTGAAATCATGTCACTCGGGCCCTAGTGACAAGCATTAAGCATAGCAAAGTCATAGCAACATCAATCTCAGAACATAATGGATACTAGGGATCAAACCCTAACAAAACTAACTTGATTACATGGTAAATCTCATCCAATCCATCACCGTCTAGCAAGACTATGATGGAATTACTCACGCACGGCGGTGAGCATCATGAAATTGGTGATGGAGGATGGTTGATGATGACGACGACGACCAATCCCCCTCTCCGGAGCCCCGGACGGACTCCAGATCAGCCCTCCCGAGAGAGATTAGGGCTTGGCAGTGGCTCCGTGTCGTAAAACGCGATGAAACTTTCTCTCTTATTTTTTTCTCCGCGAAATAGAATATATAGAGTTGGAGTTGAGGTCGGCGGAGCTCCAGGGGGCCCATGAGATAGGGGGGCGCACCCAGGGGGGAGGGCGCGCCCCCACCCTCGTGGACAGGGTGTCAGCCCCCTGGCCTTCATCTTTTGCCAGTATTTTTTATATTTTCCAAAACTTATCTCCGTGGATTTTCAGGTCATTCCGAGAAGTTTTGTTTTCTGCACAATAAACAACATATTGGAAGTTCTGCTGAAAACAGCGTCAGTCCGGGTTAGTTTCATTCAAATCATGCAAGTTAGAGTCCAAAACAAGGGCAAAAGTGTTTGGAAAAGTAGATACATTGGAGACGTATCAATCATTAAGGTAAAACCCAACCATCTCATTAAAGTATCAAGTCCCCTTTATCCCATACACAACAACCCCCTTACTCGGGTTTATGCTTCTATCACTCAAGCAACCAACTATAAGCGAATCATGAACGTATTGCAGCACCCTACAGCAGGAATCCTTCACGTGTGTGTGGCATGGAAGGCACCATAGGACAACACCAAAATAAAACATACACCTCAAACCAATCTTGATCATCAGTCAACCCAAACGACAAAACAAATCTACTCAAAACATCATAGGATGGCAACACATCATTGGATCATAATATGTGGCATAAAGCACCATATTCAAGTAGGGGATTACAGTGGGGTGCGGGAGAGTGGATCGCCGAAAAGAGATGAGGAACGTGATGAAGATGGTGATGTTGATGAAGACGATCACCGCAGCGATGATTCCCCCAGTGGCACTCTGGCGCCACCGAGAGAGAGGGAGAGAGGGTCTCCCCCTTGTGCTTACTCCTCCATGCCCCCCTAGATGGCGAGAGGTTCTCCCTCTGGTCCTTGGCCTCTGTGGTGATGACGGCCCCCTTCGGGATCCTCCTCCATGGCCTCCCGTGATGATGGCCCCCTCCGGTATAGTGCCGAAGATGGCCTAGATTGCTTTTTCCTGGCTACAGAGGCTTGCAGTGGCGGAAGTTCAGATCTAGGTTTATTTCTGGGGTTTTTGGTATTTATAGGAATTTTTGGCGTCGGTTTCACGTCAAGGGGGTCCACGAGGCAGCGACAAGGTAGGAGCACCCTCCTAGGGGGTAGGGCGCGTCCCCCTACCTTTTCGTCACCTCGGGACTCTTCTGGTCCAACTCTTGTGCTTTGGGGTTCTCTTTTGGTTCATAAATAATCGCCGTAAGTTTTCAACCCATTTCGAGAACTTTTATTTCTGCATAAAAAATGACACCACGGTAGTTCTGCTGAAAACAACGTCAGTCTGGGTTAGTTCTAATCAAATCATACCAAAACCATATAAAATTGTTGTAAACATGGCGTGAATACTTCATAAATTATAGATAAGTCGGAGACGTATCACTGGACGAGAAAAATTCTCCAAAAAGGTTTGTTGCCTAGGAGGATTCGCTTAGGTAGCTGGAACGTAGGGTCTCTGACAGGGAAGCTTCGGGTGCTAGTTGATGCAGCAGTGAGGAGAGGTGTTGATATCCTTTGCGTCCAAGAAACCAAATGGAGAGGACAGAAGGCGAAGGAGGTGGAGGATACCGGCTTCAAGATGTGGTACACGGGGACGGCTGCAAACAGAAATGGCGTAGGCATCTTGATCAACAAGAGCCTCAAGTATGGAGTGGTAGACGTCAGGAGACGTGGGGACCGGATTATCCTGGTCAAGCTGGTAGTTGAGGACTTGGTTCTCAATGTTATCAGCGCGTATGCCCCGCAAGTAGGCCACAATGAGAACACCAAGAGGGAGTTCTGGGAAGGCTTGGAAGACATGGTTAGTAGTGTACCGATTGGTGAGAAGCTCTTCATAGGAGGAGACCTCAATGGCCACGTGGGTACATCTAACATAGGTTTTGAAGGGGTGCATGGGGGCTTTGGCTATGGCTTCAAGAATCAAGAAGGAGAAGATGTCTTAAGCTTTTCTCTAGCCTACAACATGATTGTAGCTAACACCCTCTTTAGAAAGAGAGGATCACATCTGGTGACTTTTAGTAGTGGCCAACACTCTAGCCAAATTGATTTCATCCTCTCGAGAAGAGAAGATAGGCATGCATGCTTAGACTGTAAGGTGATACCTGGGGAGAGTGTTGTACCCCAGCATAAGCTGGTGGTTGCTGACTTCCGCTTTCAGATTCATGTCCAGCGGGATAAGCGTGCCAAGGTCGCTAAAACAAAGTGGTGAAAGCTCAAGGGGGAGGTAGCTCAGGTGTTCAAGGAGAGGGTAATTAAGGAGGGCCCTTGGGAGGAAGGAGGGGATGCGGACAATGTGTGGATGAAGATGGCGACTTGCATTAGTAAGGTGGCCTCGGAGGAGTTTGGAGTGTCCAGGGGAAGGAGAAGCAAAGATAAGGATACCTAGTGGTGGAATGATGATGTCCAGAAGGCAATTAAAGAGAAGAAAGATTGCTTCAGACGCCTATACCTAGATAGGAGTGCAGACAACATAGAGAAGTACAAGATGGCGTAGAAGGCCGCAAAGCAAGCTGTTGGTGAAGCAAGGGGTCGGGCATATGAGGACCTCTACCAACGGTTAGGCACGAAGGAAGGTGAAAGGGACATCTATAAGATGGCTAAGATCCGGGAGAGGAAGACGAGGGATATTGGCCAAGTCAAATGCATCAAGGACGGAGCAGGCCAACTCTTGGTGAAGGACAAAGAGATTAAGCATAGATGGCGGGAGTACTTTGACAAGCTGTTCAATGGGGAGAATGAGAGTTCTACCATTGAACTGGACGACTCCTTTGATGAGACCAGCATGCATTTTGTGCGGCGCATCCAGGAGTCTGAGGTGAAGGAGGCTTTAAAAAGGATGAAAGGAGGCAAGGCGATGGCCCCTGATTGTATCCCCATTGAGGTGTGGAAAGGTCTCGGGGACATAGCGATAGTATGGCTAACCAAGCTTTTCAACCTCATTTTTCGGGCAAACAAGATGCCAGAAGAATGGAGATAGAGTATATTAGTACCAATCTTCAAGAACAAGGGGGATGTTCAAAGTTGTACTAATTACCATGGAATTAAGCTGATGAGCCATACAATGAAGCTATGGGAGAGAGTCATTGAGCACCGCTTAAGAAGAATGACAAGCGTGACCAAAAATCAGTTTGGTTTCATGCCTGGGAGGTCGACCATGGAAGCCATTTTCTTGGTACGACAACTTATGGAGGGATATAGGAAGTAAAAGAAGGACTTGCATATGGTGTTCATTGACTTGGAGAAGGCCTATGATAAGATACCATGGAATGTCATGTGGTGGGCCTTGGAGAAACACAAAGTCCCAGCAAAGTACATTACCCTCATCAAGGACATGTACAATAATGTTGTGACAAGTGTTCGAACAAGTGATGTCGACACCGATGACTTCCCGATTAAGATAGGACTACATCAGGGGTCAGCTTTGAGCCCTTATCTTTTTGCATTGGTGATGGATGAGGTCACAAGGGGTATACAAGGAGATATCCCATGGTGTATGCTCTTTGCGGATGATGTGGTGCTAGTTGACGATAGTCGGACGGGGGTAAATAGGAAGTTAGAGTTATGGAGACAAACCTTGGAATCGAAAGGGTTTAGGCTTAGTAGAACTAAAACCGAGTACATGATGTGCGGTTTCAGTACTACTAGGTGTGAGGAGGAGGAGGGTAGCCTTGATGGCCAGGTGGTACCTTGGAAGGACACCTTTCGGTATTTGGGGTCAATGTTGCATGAGGATGGGGGTATTGATGAAGATGTGAACCATCGAATCAAAGTCGGATGGATGAAGTGGCGCCAAGCTTCTGGCATTCTCTGTGACAAGAGAGTGCCACAAAAGCTAAAAGGCAAGTTCTACAGGATGGCAGTTCGACCCGCAATGTTGTATGGCACGAAGTGTTGGCCGACTAAAAGGCGACATGTTCAACAGTTAGGTGTAGCGGAGATGTGTATGTTGAGATGGATGTGTGGCCACACGAGGAAGGATCGAGTCCGGAATGATGATATACGAGATAGAGTTGGGGTAGCACCAATAGAGGAGAAGCTTGTCGAACATCGTTTGAGATGGTTTGGGCATATTCAGCGCAGGCCTCCAGAAGCTCCAGTGCATAGCAGACGGCTAAAGCGTGCGGAGAATGTCAAGAGAGGGCGGGGTCGACTGAATTTGACATGGGAGGAGTCCGTTAAGAGAGACCTGAAGGATTGGAGTATCGACAAAGAGCTAGCTATGGACAGGGGTGCGTGGAAGCTTGCTATCCATGTGCCAGAGCCATGAGTTGGTTGCGAGATCTTATGGGCTTCACCTCTAGGCTACCCCAACTTGTTTGGGACTAAAGGCTTTGTTGTTGTTGTTGTTGTTGTTGGACTCCATTTGGTATTGATATTCTGCGAAGTAAAAAATAAGCAAAAAACAGCAACCGGCACTGGGCACTATGTCAATAGGTTACTCCCAAAAAATGATATAAAGTTGCTATAAAATGATTATAAAACATCCGAGAATGATAATATAACAGCATGGAACAATCAAAAATTATAGATACGTTGGAGACGTATCAGGGCGCCCCCATATCTGCCCATATTTGGTTGGATATGAGGGGTTCTAGTTAGCCCGAGCGTTTGAGGCCCGTTTGGGGCATCCGTCTTGATCGTATTTTCGTGATCGGTCAATGACCGAGCCGTCCGCCCGGGCATTTGAGGCGGGTTTGGGGTGCTCGACTGTAGATGCTCTAAGGCCATGTTTGGATCCTCTCCGGCTCTGCGCTCCTCCGGTTCCATGCGAGGGGCCAACCTGAACGTTGCAGCTCCGCAGAGATGACCCTCTCTAGTGTAAAACCACGGAGTAGCGGAAGTGCAGCTCCTAGAAATGGCTACGTAAGAGTTCGACAAAATTACTTCAGGATTGCCACCGCCAAGTAAATAATGATTCGCTCAATTAGAAGGACAAGTCGAACAATGCCTCGCCTTGCACTCTCCCAACAAAACCATGCAGTGGGCTGCTGCCATTTTCAGAGAAATGGGCCTTAAGCCCATCACATGCAGCCCAACTTCACTTCCATGGACCGGCGAAGCATTTTCAGCAGCCGAAAGCTCCTGGATCCGCAAGAGAAGCTAGAAGTGACTACGAGAAGCTGGAATCGAGGATTTGGAGAACCTGGAGGCATTCCGAATGGGGCCTAAATGTGTTGATTTCGACATTGATAAGATCGTGGGATGTTGTAGTGAGTTAGTTTTGTTTATTTTCTCTCTCTTAATAGATATAAAAAATACACGAGGAAAGGAAATGGTGACGACCCACAAGTATAGGGAATCAATCATAGTCCTTTCGAAAAGCAAGAGTGTCGAACCCAATGAGGAGCAGAAGGAAATGATAAGCGGTTTTCAGCAAGGTATTCTCTGCAAGTGTTGTAAGTAGTGATAACAAATAGTTTTGTAGCAAGGTAATTTGTAACAAGTTACAATAGTACCAAGAGTGCAGCAAGGTGGTCCAATCCTTTTTATAGCAAATGACAAGTCAAAAGTACTTCTTATAATTAGCAAAGCGTTCTCGAGGACACATGCATGTGACTTCTTAGTCATGTTCATCATATTTAGTTGATTCGCGTTCACTACTTTGACACTTTCATATGTGGGTGGACCGGTGCTAGGGTGATGTTCTTACTTGAACAAGCAACCCACTTATGATTACCCCCTCACGCAAGCACAACTATGAAAGAAGAATTAAGATAAATCTAACCATAGCTTGAAACATATAGATCCAAATCAGTCCCTTACGGAATATCGCATAGAGTAGGGGTTAAGCTTCTGTCACTCTCGCAACCCATCATCTACTTATTATTCCCCAATGTCTTCCTGCTATTTCTTGAACTTGCATTGGTTTTTCCCTTGAAGAGGAAAGGGTGATGCAACAAAGTAGAGATAAGTATTTCCATCAGTTAGAGAACCAAGGTAGCAATCTAGTACGAGACGACGCACAAATCACCAATACCTGCACAAACAATCAAACAACTTGCACCCAACATGATAAAGGGGTTGTCAATCCCTTCATGGTCACTTGCGAAAGTGAGATCTGATAGAGATAGTTAAACAAAAGATAAAATATTTTTGGGTTTTTTGATTTTTAGATCGGAAAGTAAAAGATTGCAAATAGTAGAGGCGGGACGGCCGTTAACATACCCGCCTCTTTGCCGCCCGCCAACGGTTGGCAAAGATCCTTTGCCGTTCGCTTGTGGACGGCAAAGTGGTGGGGCCGGTGGGCTTGGGTTGGTGACACAATAACTAGACCCATCAACCTCTTTGCCGTCTACTAGCGGGCGGCATAGTTTCTTTGCCGTCAGTTAGCGGACGACAAAGAGTTGGCTGATGGCAAATACCTTGTTTGCCATCAGCCACTTCTTTGCCATCCGTTTTCGCGTGGCTGATGGCAAAGGCCTTCTTTGTCGTCCACCAGCGGACGGCAAAGAGTTGGCAGACGACAAATAAGCTAATTCCAGTAGTGAAGTGCAGTATGGTTTTCGAGGAGATTACAATCCTCGAGTCAGTCGGCCGCACCCGACCTGAGTCTGGGGGGCTACTGCACACCATGTTTCTGTTCCTACAGTATGTTGTCGAGCAAGGAGTTGATCCTCAAGCCGATTTTACAAATTGACCTGAGTCTTAGGGGCTACTTGGATCATCAGTTTTATCTATCCTTCAGGTGCACACCATTTTAGAATGGCACACACCTTTAGGGCTACTGGCTATACATATCGTCAGAGAATAAATTTGGAAGAGGTGCTTTGAGATGGGCTCGATCTTGCGGTGTCCTCACCCAATGACAGAAGGGGTAGCAAGGAACGCATATATTGCTTCTATTAAGGATAAAAAGATGGGGTCTACTCCTAAATGAATAGATCTTGTCTACATCATGTCATCGTTCTTATTGCATTACTCTATTTCTCCATGAACTTAATACACTAGATGCATGCCAGATAGCGGTCAATGTGTGGAGTAATAGTAGTAGATGCAGGCAGGAGTCGGTCTACTAATCTTGGATGTGATGCCTATATACATGATTATTGCCTCGCATATCGTCATAATTATTTGCTCTTCTATCAATTACCCAACAGTAGTTTGTGTACCCACCATATGCTATTTACTCGAGAGAAGCCACTAGTGAAATCTACGGCCCCCGGGTCTATTTTCTATCATATTGTTTTCACATCTATTATTTCAAAAACCCAAAAATACCTTGCTGCACTTTTTCTTTATTTATTTTATTTTGTGTTTTTGCTTGCAGCACTTTTCTTTATTTATTTTATTTTGTGTTTTTGCAAGATCTATTTATCAAATCTCATACAGTTTTATCTATCTTAATACCGGGGAGGAATTGACAACCCCTCTTACGTGTTGGGTTGCAAGTATTTGTTATTTGTGTGCAGGATCCGTTTACTTAGTGTTGCTTGGTTCTCCTACTTCATTGATAACCTTGGTTTCATAAATGAGGGAAATACTTACCGTTGTTGTCTGTATCATCCTCTCCTCTTCGGGGAAATACCAATGTGGATACAAGCAATCGGGGAGAAACAAAAACGAGAAATGTACTTGCACGGATCTTTGGTGCGGAGAATGGATGTCTAGATAAGAAGGGCCAGGGTGCAGGTGCTCTAAAATATGTTTTGGCTCCAACGTCCAACCTTGACGAGTAGCTCTAGCATCCACCACGGCGGCTCTTTCGTAAAGTCCTCCTGTATGCACCATCTATTTGACCTAGCTAACCACCCAACCCCTCAATTGCAGGAGAAAGCCTCTCTGGTGAGATCCCTTCGCCACCGCCTCCCGGCTCTGTCATCGGTGCTCCATGGTGGCTGGCTACAGTGTTGTAGCTCAGCCAACGAGCGGCAACCTACGCCGATGGTATGAGCGTGTTAGGCAGGTTAATGGAAAGAAAAACCTCTTTTTCTATGCAGGTTATTTACCATTGTACGCACATGCTTCGTATATAGTCTTGTTGCATCGAAGAGAGTATTTATCATTGTTTACGATAGTGTGTATGCAGTTGAAGTTGGTGGCGAGAATGGTTTTAACCAACAAGGGTGGCAGCATAATCTCCGGATCGGTCCACCTCCTTTGTCGATATAGGCATAGTTTCGGTCCCATATGGCTTTACTGTTGCGGTGTTACCAATTTATCATTTTTATATTCTTTCTTAGACGGTTCATTTAGTTGGTTGTGTGCACTTTAACTATGCAGAGGTCATATATCGTTCAATATTCTTATTATCCACTTGATGCTACATTTTAATATAATAAAACCGTTCTTTTTCAAAAAAGAACCATAAGCATGAAAGAAACATTTAGCAAAATCTTCGTAAGGGCATCTCCAACGCCGATCCTCAAACCGCCCACATATGTTTGCACTGCATTGCTCGGACCGCAAAAGTCATCCAACACAGTCCTATATCAATAGGCAGCATGGTCCGGACGTACTTTTGTTTGTAAACTGGAGACAAACATGGGGGAGGGGTGGCTTTGCAAGGAATAAGATACGCATCAATGGCGCCTGCTCGCTCGTTCCACATCATCACAGGAACGAAAAAAGAACACACGTCGAGAGCACCGATTGGTTGTGTCAGATAACACCTCCCTTACTTTCCCTTTGTCGTGAAGTAACTATCATCTGTCCCCACGCCCTTATTTCTCTCCCCAAAAAATCGCATCACGCAAGCTAGGGTTGCCGCCGCCGCCCCATCGACGCATCCCAGCTCCTCTGGTAACCACCACCAGAGAAGGCTCCCTCCTCAAGTCCACCTCTCCCCAGACCTTCTCGATGTTGCATTCCACCCGGCTTCATGATGATTGCAGGGGAGGGAAGGAAGGGGATGGAATCAAGGCGCCGACAGACACTACAAAAAAAAGACACATATGTGACATTTTGGGCCGAACGAAATTTTTTTCTGTCATACTTATGACACTTCTATGACGATAATTGTGACAAAACCCGGTATCATCATAGATGTGGTGGGTTCCTACTTCTATGCCAAAAAATCATGACAGAAAATGGGATTTTCGTCTTGGGCAGGCCGGAGACGCAGCTGCATGACATTCTTTGGGCCGTCCATGACGGAAAAAAACCGTGGTAGAAGCAAGGGCGAGGAAAATTTCGGGGAGTTCCCGGTTACGGTGGGTGGTCAGGGGCCGAGCGATGCACGTTTACCTCATACACCAACGCGCGTGTGTGCGAGGCATTGGGCTCTAACTGAACCCAAGCGAGGCGTCGCCTAACTAAACCCGAGCGATTGCACTACAAGCTACGCGTTACTGAACCCGAGCGATCGAGCGATTCCTTCGCTACTGCTGCTAAGTAAAGCCGATCGATGCTGTCTATGGATGAACAGTGAGTGTTGCATGGGGGTTTGGATGAACAGTGAGCGGTGGGGGTGGATGAACAGGACCCCGTGGTGTTGCCTCTGGATGAACAGGACCCCGATCAATCGAGCCGGTTGGGGCTGGATGAACAGGAACCCGTGGAGGGCTGGATGAATAGGACGACCCCGTGGAGGGCTAGATGAATAGTAGACGGTGGAGGGGTGGATGAACAGTAGACGGTGGAGGGTGGATGAACAGTAGCCCGTGAAGGGGTGGTTGAACAGGAGCCCTTGGATAGGGGTGGTTGAACAGTAGCCGGTGGAGTAGCGCACGGTGGAGGCTGGAGGAGGTCGACGGTGGATGAATAGTAGCCCGTGGAGGCTGGAGGAGGTCGATGGTGGAGATGAACAGTATCCCGTGGAGTCCCATTTTGCGGTACGCCACACCCCTCCGGATGAACAGGACCCCCGTTTCGACCGTAGCACTCCAACACAAGTCCGTTTCGTCCGTTTTGCGGTATGCCACACCCCTCCCGATCAACAGGACCCCGTTTCGACCATAGGAGGTCCAACACAAGTCTGTTTCCTCCATTTTGCGGTACGCCAGACCCCTCCCGATGAACAGGGTCCCATTTTGAATGTGGCCGGTCGAACACAAGTCTATTTCCTCCGTTCTGCGGTACGCTAGGCCTCGTTTCCATCGGTTGTTCCGTCCAAGCACTCCCGATGAACACGACGACACATTCCGTTCCGACCCAGCCGGTTGGCTCCCCATGAACACAACGACGACATTGTTTCTCCGTTCCGACCCAGCCATGTACACGAGCCCTGGCCGTACGTATGCGCGAGTAGGCGTTCGAGACCCCGCCCATATGTACGTATGTGGCCGTATTTTCTTTCTTGCACACTGGCCGCTGTACGTACATGTACATGCTACGTGTGCGCCTCTACTAAGACACATGCGCGCCTCTACATCCACCAGTATGTACATACACGTTCGTGACCAGAATGACAACGCTGCGTACGCTTCGACCAGGTGGGTCCTGACTGTCAGGCACTTCGTTGTGTGCGAAGATGTAGCTGGTGGGTCCCAACAGTCAGGGGGGCGAATCATTTTTTTTGCCCAAACGCACTTCCTTGCGTGCGAAGATGTAGTTGGTGGGTCCCAGCAGTCAAGGGGAAATGTTTTTTTCCTGAAATACGGTGGCCCGTCCGGTGGGTCCCTGCTGTTAGGTGGAGGAATCATTATTTTCCGCGTAATAAGGAGGCACTTCCTTGCGGCCGCCGTGGACCCAGCTGTCAGCCTCTCCACGTACAGTACTCTTCCGATGGAAGTTGTTCCTTGACCATGTTGACCACGCCGCGCCGAGAGCACCAGGGCGGTGGACGACGGCGAGGCCTAGGAAGGAAGGGGGTGACGCGGAGCTGGGGAAGACGCGGCAGTGGATGCCCACGTGTAGAGGAGTATGAGGGTTCACTCGTTCGGTTGTGGTGTGAGGCTGCCGTCGCCGCAGAATAACATGGGGTGTGGGTGAGTAGAGGGATGGCCTAGCCAACGGCGGAAGTAGTAGGGGGCGGTGAGGCCTCCGCGGCATCACTGCCGGCCACGGAAGGCAGGAGCACGCGGCACGACCGGCGCTGCTTTGGGCGGCTGGAACAAGAAGACCAGAGGTTAAAAAAGCAGTACGGCCATTGGATGGACATTGTACGGTCGCTGGAGCTAGAATCATTCATATTGACTAAGTTGACAAAGCCCTCCGTCCCTATCAACTTAGTGGGCCCACAAGTCAGCCTCCCACCAAGGTGGGTCCCTGCTAGCATGGGGAGTATTCATTTTTCTGCTTAATAAGGAGGCACTTCCAATGGGTCCGAGTTGACAGCGGGGGAATGTTTTTTTCGTGAAATATGGTGGCCCGTCAGGTGGGTCCCAGCAATCAGGCGGGAAACATTGTTTTTGCAAAATACGGTGGCCCATCCAGTGGGTCCCTGCTGTCAGGTGGAGGAATCATTATTTTCCGCGTCATAAGGAGGCACTTCCTTGCTGTGGCCATGGACCCAGTTGTAAGCCTCTCCACGTATAGTACACTTCCGATGGAAATCGTTCCTTGACCACGTTGACCACGCTGCGTTCTGTTGCATGCATGCATCCATGGGCATGGTGCGTCCCCACTGTCAGCATCTCACGTACAGTCATCTTCCGATGAATCTCGGTTGTTGACCACATTGACCACACCGTGCTGAGCGCACCAAGGCCGATGGACGACGGTGAGGCCCCAGACTGGAACGACCCGGAGATGCGGAAGACGGGGCAGTGGAGTCTCAGATGGAGAGGAGTGGGAAACTTGACTGGTTCGGGTGCGCGGCAGCACAGCTGCGGTGCCGCCCACGGGAGACAGGAGCAAGAACAGAGGTTGAAGAAGGAGCATGGCTGTTGGATTAACATCCAACAGTCCAGCTGCTAGAATCATTTGTTGATTAAGTTGACAAAGTCGTGCGTACACGTCCGCTTAGTAGGCCCACAAGTCAGGCACCAAATCTGACAGGTCCCAGCTGTCAACGGGATGAATAATTTTTTTCGCAAAACAAGGAGGCACTTCCTTCCATGCGAAGATACAGCCGGTGGGTCCCAGCTGTCAGGTGGAGGAAATATTTGTTTTCAGCTTAATAAGGAGGAACTTTCCATGTGTGCGACCATGGACCTCATGGGTCCCAGCCGTTAGGCTTTCCACGTATAGTCCTCTTCCGATGACTCTCGTTTGTTGACCACGCTGCACCGAGCGCAGCGAGGCGGTGGACGATGGCGAGGCCCTGGACGGGAATGACTCGGAGATGGGAAGACGCGGCAGTGGAGTCGCAGATTGAGAGGAGGAGAATGGTTATAACTAGTTCTGTTGCGGCGTGGGGATGCAGTCTGTGGAGAATAACATGAGGCGTCGAGGGGTGGAGGGATAGCCTGGCCGGCAGTGGGGTAGCGCTTCACAGCAATGCGTGCTAAGCAGAGCCGCTAGCCGCCGAAGGCCGGACCAGGCGGTCCCAGTGGCGCTGGAGGAAGAAGACGAGAGATTGAAGGTGCATGCTGGCCGTTAGATATAAATCCAATGGTTGTGGATGTCACAATCATTTGTTGACCAAGTTGACAACACCCTACGTAGGCTTCGACCAATTGGCCCACATGTCAGCCTGCAAAAATGTGGCATATATTTAACCCATGTTTTCTAGAATGTACAGTCCATTTGCTGGGCTGGGTGAACAAATAATTTTGCATCAATCAGGCCCATTTATATTTTCTAAGAAATCCCAGCCCATTTGCACTTCCTTGAAATACATGAATTAGCGGGGCTCGTTATATATATAATGTTATGTTAGAAGGAGCGATTAATATCAAAGAATAAACCGGAGAGGCACATTTTATATATATATATATAATTAACAAATTAGCGAGTTATTGCTCAAAATAAAAATGAGCGCGTTATTATTAAATTGGTCCTTAAAATCTTTGCAAGCTTTTGTACTCAATCACCAGGATTTTCCTTGCCTGTGAGTCAAAAACAACCAGGATTTTCCTTGCCAACTTCTGTTAAACATTTACTTTTATAAGTTAATAACACGTGGGATGTTTTTATAATGTATATATAAGTCTCTATAAAATATACGATAATAGTAATAATATAAATATATATAATGTGGTTAGAAGGGAAAACATAAATTGAACACAACATTATTATTCTTATATATAGATAAATAGAATAGAGACCTGCCTTTTATTAAAAAAGTACATTGGGCTGCCGATCTTTAAGAAAAAGCCCATAGGCCGGTATGGACCTGAAAAAATAAGTTGAAACCACTGTCTCCGTATGTCGTGGGCTACGCATGTTAAAATACAAAACCTAAGCCTAGTTGATACTTGTTCGTCCTCTGGAAAAAAATGATACCAGATCCCCGAGCGAACAGGATTAAAGAGGGGGCCGGTGGCATGACTGAAGAAGCACATCAGGGGCGATTTTTCTTTCTTCAGTGGATGGCTTTCGAGAGCGTTTTTTTACTTGCCTCTGCACCATACAACTTGTATTTTTAGCCTCCCAGTCCGTCAGGGTGGACCAGGAGCCCATTTGCTGGGCGGGCCAACCTACAGAAACCAGCACTCGATTTTTCATCAAGCCCCAAAAACAACGCAGTACTATGTTTGTTTTGAGGCCGAAAACATTACGGCAGGGGTTGAGCGGGGGAGAGGGGAAGACAGAGTACTAAAAAGATTAAAAATAGTTGATGCGCCGTTGCTACCCTAACAAAGCAGGTGCAATTCTTCTCGGGAAGAAGGTGTGCCATTGACACCCACACATCACATACCCCATAGTAGGCATACTAACAAGTTCACACATAAATACAACAGAAAAGTTAAACATTCATATCGAACTCAGGTTCACAGGACACATTCATATTCATAGCCAACATTCACTATGAACAACTCAAAAGATTCATATATACACAAGCTCAGCATATCTATGCGTCCAAATGATTGATAGATCACACAACAATATTCATACATAACTCACAAAAAGATTCAGATATACACATGTTCGGTATGTTTATGCATCCAAATGATTAAGATCACAGCCAATATGATCCATGGACAAACTTTAATTACCTAGGGTATAGACTGGTAAATGGTGTTTAGTCGGAGGTACTTCTTGCTAAAATTAGTTCTTGTACGAGTAAACTTTCAAGTACATAAGAGGCAGCACAGACAATCTGAACTTTGCTTGTAGGTTTCTCCTCAAATAGTGGCCTCGTGCCGAGCGAGGTTTGAGCAACTTGGCCACTACTTTCATCCAACTAGTTTACTGTCTCATCTTGGTCCTGTAGCTCGCCAAAATTCTACATTGCAGACGAGAAAGGAGGCGGTTGAGGGCCAGTTCTTTTGGGCGGCTTAAAAAATAAACTGCCTCTCCCTAGCTTAAAAAATAAGCCACCTCTAAATTTTTTTGAGACTTCTAGAATATTTATCCCATGACTAGTTTAGAAGCCCCAACGAATATAGGAGGTGTCTTATGGGAAAAGCTGGGGAGAGGCAGCTTATTTTTTAAGCCGCCGAAAAGAACTGGCCCTGAGAAAATGAACCACCCAAATTTTTTGTGCAGTTCAACTGAAATGGAGCATCCCTGGCGTGCAGACTGATTAAGTGCCAGATGAATATACGTGTAAACCAACTTGTCTGGAATCTTTAGACTCCATGCCATACAGTTTGCTACCATATCTGCCGATAACCAAAAGGCACAAGTTGGGACCAAAGACTGGATTGTGTTCTTCTGGGCTATGCGCCAAGCAATATTTTTGGCGTTCACTCTCCTAATACTTGGGAGTTTGACAACTGGTTGACGCATGTTGATACTCGAATGAATATAGGCACTTCTTGTCAGCATCGATGCTTGTCTGAGTGAACTTTGGAGTACATGGCAGCAGCATAAGTATCTGTCCATCTGATCATTTTGTGCAGTTCTACTGAAATCACCCAATGCAATGGTTTTCCTGCGAGTTTAGGCTCCAAGTTACTCCTTTATAAAATCAGCAAATAGTAGCACAATACCAAATTACCAATACATGACAAGCAACAATAATCAGGATAAAGACCAGTACCAACCTGTGTGAGGTAGCATATCAATTACTATTTCCTTTGACTGGAAGCCGAGATAAGCGAAGCAACTCCCAGCAAAGGAAGAAAGCAAGCCGAGATTAGCGACTGATAGGAAAGGACGGAAGCTGTCGAGGCAATGAAGCACCCAAAGTTTTTGTGCAGTTCCACCAAAATCGAGCATCCCTGTTGGCACATATATTGAGAGAGTGAGATTACTGTAATAGTGGGACTAGTTGATGAAACATACACTAACAAATAGAAGCACCCTCATTATCTTAATGGGTAAAGTTAGCAACATAGTAGTCTTGCTTAAAGAGAGGTATTAGTTTATTTAATCAGTGCCAATTAGCTCAACACTCAAAGCATTGCCATTTATCATAGGTTGCAAAACTTTAACGTGCAAAGATAAAGGAGTTTCTCATGACAGTAGCACAATACAAATAGAGATGACAACAAACTAATATGGATGAAGGCCTTAGGCACGTACCAACCTGAGAAAAAAAGCTTATTCATGTAGTCCCATAAGAGATGATAAAGCACACACTGGAATCACTCAATAGTGTATATTTTTGTGCACTTCAAATGTATGGTTGAAATCACTCTTGTTTACCAGTGCTGAGGTTATATCGAAAGATTATCAAGAACTTCCAGCAAAGTTAAAGCACTGGCTGGGATACAGTTCATTGTATTGTCTTGTGTAGTTCCACTAAAATGTATGATTGGCACAACATGATCCCTGTTTGCACAAGTAGGAACAAGGTGAAACCTTCATTAGCTTAGTGAGAAAGGATAGGAAGACATTAGCATATTACTCAAATAGTAGCATCAAATTCATGATGGACAATACGCAAAACATTGCCTCATTGAACCAATGGCAATAAATTGACATGCAAAACAATAGCACTATTATGTCATGACACCAATAATATTCCCTCCCTGCTCTACCACATGATTCACCTCCATAGACAAACATACACACGTACATGATTCAGCATAGGGTCCTACTAAAGATTTGTTTAACTCCGACAGGAAAATTAGGCAACATTAAATTAGTGGTACTTAAGTACTCCTAATTAATTAAGTGAGACAGCAGAAGTGGAAGGTCTCCCTGGAGGATCGTCTTACATGTAAGGTAGTCATTGCCGGAGCCCTTGAATGGCCTCGACTGAGGCCTCTGGCTTCAGCAAGATTGCCTTGGCACTGTTTATTCTTCTTATTCTTCCCTTTCATGCTCTGTTTCTCTTTCTCCTCACCAGTTGGTGAAACCAAGTACATGATTGGCCTTCTATTTCAGAATTGGTTTTGTCAGTGAGGGAGTACAAGTGTACTAGTAAAAAATAGCATTATTTTCTCATGGCAGTCGGAAAATAGAGATGAACACATGCATTAAATATCATTCTTACCTAAAGGAAGGTTATGGCACCAATATGGATGATGAGGATTGGAACACAGATCTCCCTTTGTGCAGTTCCACCGAAATGAACCAACTGTTCCATTCTGACATTCTAGTTAAACAGCATAAAAGTCACTTCTTTTAAGAAGAGTTTTGTGCATTGCACCAAAAGGTCACAACAGCAACCAGGTGAATTGGATATCCCTGTTTGCACAAAAAGGTACAGAGGAAACAATTAGAGTCTCAAACAATTATAGGCAAAAACTTTTGGCTAAACTTGTCAGGGCTTATAACAGTGGCGTGGCTTCATTTTTACCAGGGACATTAGATTTAGAATAGCTAAATATTTGTTATAAGGGCATGGGACAGTGGGTGCACCAGCAGTCCAGCACGATGTACGTAAACAGGGGCAAAAAGTGGTGATTCATAGTTTTTGTTGCCCCGAGAAACAAACATCCAAGAAACATATCTGGGTTGGTCCCATTTTTGTTCACTCTAGCCACCTACTCCTATGTGTGGATAGCAAATCTAGTCCTGGTCATACCACAGTGTACATCATTACCCCTACATTTGCCTTTTCGACCAAGAGACCGGTTGGATGACCAGTCTGTACTACTTTCACCCCCTTTCCTTCCTGTTTGTACCAAGTCCGATGTACATACTAAATTCCCCACCCCCACTTTATTTCTTGTTTGAACCAAGTACTCCCTTCGTCCGGAATTACTTGTCATCAAAATGGATGTGTTTAGAACTAAAATACATCTAGATACATCCATTTCAATGACAAGTATTTTTGGACGGAGGAAGTACAAGATTCGACTCCATGAAGTAGCTTTACCTCTAACAATAGAAAAAAAATAGGTGACATTGTACCATCCGATCGAGAGGGGCTGAGAGGTAGAAAATGATGCACATGCAGTGACGTAGCGAGCTGGGGAAGTAGAGCTATGGCGGTTTCAAACGAAGATATATGTGAAGGTCGTCGGGATGTGGATAGGTGGGCGGCAGGAGGCCGGATCCGCCCACAGGCAACGACGAAGGGATCGGAGGACCTCCCGCACCGGCGCTCGGCCAAAGATAACGGTGGTAGTGGGTCTCCTCCCTCGCTATCGACGATGGCCTAAATGATGCCCCTCCTCCCCTTCACCGGTGGAGGGGGATACGTCCGGATCTGTAACCAGCGGTGAGGATAGAAAGACAGTGTTTTTTTGAAGGGAGAAAGACAGTGTTACCACCCCTATCTTGTTTAGATCTGGAGAGGATGAGAGTGTGTGAACAGAGCAATCCTAGCAAGCAAGTGCGGAGGCTCCGGCCTATATATACGTAGTGGGCTAGTTTTCCTTTTTCACTCCATCAAAACAATCGTTTAAAATTGTGTACTACATGCCAGGTCGCGGTTTTTTTAGTTGTTGATTGTTTTTTGAGATAGCTACCCACTTGTTCCAAGTGGTGTTATGGTGTGTCAGGTCGCACTTTGTATCATTCAAGTCTGGTACTACAAGTCCCTCCATTAAATGAACAACCACCCCTCGTAAAAATTGTTTACAAGCCCACGACTAAAATTAGCGGAAACGTGGGTTGCCCCAACATGCATTATTATTTATATTTTCTACTCCCTCCGTTCCTAAATATAAGTCTTTTTTATTAGCGACACCTAAGACAAGAATTTTTTTATTAGCAGTGAACCCCACATGTCATACACACAAAAATTGTGGCAAGATTCCCTTAGGCAAGCCAAAGTGTGTCTAACAATTTGAGCAACTCAAGTTAGGCAAGTGTGGCAAGCGTGGGAAAAATAATGTGGCAACATAAGACAAACATAGTCACAATCCAAACAGCCCCGTAATTTTTTGTGACATGCATGAAAATTTCGTGAGTTAAATTTATAGTCAAAATTTGGCAAGGTGCACCAAATCAACACATGCAAGTATCAAAAGGAAAGTCATGGCATGCATGCATGCATTGTACTCCCTTCGTTTCCAAATATAAGTCTATTTAGAGATTGCAACAAGTGACTACATACGAAGTAGAATATGTCTACATACATCCGTATGTTGTAGTCTATTTGAAATGTGTAAAAAGACTTATATCAAGTGCAGTGCTTTGATGTGTCGCGTCAACTCGTACAAGACCGAGAAATTTGATTACTACAACGCCCTCTCCCTCGCGGACTGAGCTCCGGTGCCTTAACTGCACCTGCCTTTGGCTGCATGACAAGAGGGCCAACCACCTGTTGGGCCCACCTATCATAGACGCAAAGGCAGGAGCAGTAAGTAGAAGCTTTCGCTACATGCTATCCCTCCCGCACGAGGTGGATGGACATGCAGCAGTGGATTCGATACTGTAGAAGTAGGAGTAACAGCATTGTTCGTCTTCTCGAAGAGGCGAAGAGCCAAGCGCAACCCGAACGTGGCAGTTGCGAACGCTCGCGTGGTGCGGTGCCTTGGAGCACGCATATAATAGCCACGCTCTTGCATGAGACAAAATTGCTATTTGAGCCCACTATTGTAGTACTATTACTTGCTACTCCCTCCGTCTAGGTGAGTAAGTCATTGAATTTGTAGCTAAACTTCCCTCATTGAATTGTTTAACAATTAAAATCCATCATCCATTGGTTGATACTCATTCTGCATAGGTCCACGTGCTTAGCACCGTTTCCTCCTGGGTCACCAATGTTTATTTGCCAATTAATAGCATTGCATGCAATGAACTAGCCACTGCAAGTCATTAAAAGCATGCACACCTCTCATCTCTTATTGGTTGATATGTCAAGAAACAAGAAACAAGGTAGAAGTTAATGCACTGCGCCTAAGTGTTTTGGGAGTATTTGGTTTTCGTAAGATGACTTACACACCTAGACGGAGGGAGTAGTATAGCCCTGTAAACCGGAAAGGAGTATTTGCCTTTCTAGAGATTTCAACAAGTGACTAGACTACACCGCGTGCAGTACTCCCTCCCTTCCGGTTTATAGGGCTCAAATCTCAAATCTCATGAACCAAGGCATTTTGCGATTGGAGGAATGTATCTCGTACTTTACAAAACTACCCTAATTAAACTCATGCATTAATTACGTAGTTCTCTCGTTTTCCTCTCCGCCTTGGTCGCGGTGCACAATATTGAGCACTCCTATATGACTAGCCGCTCTATCTACATGCGGGACATTAGACTAGCCATAGTGGGAGTAACTTCAGTAGTAACATCGAGTCCAACTCAGCAAATTTACTTATGTGTCAATGAGTTAATGAGGAAAGAAGTAGTTTGAGTAACTTAGCTAGTTACTATAATATCACATGTCCCAATGCAATATGAGTCTGTAACCTAATAAATAAAGCTTTGCATATTACCACACTTATGTTACTACCCACTATGAAGGTAGTAATATAGTCTAGGGATATGTGTATGTTACTAGTGTATGTTACTCCCCACTGTGGCTAGTATCAAACCATTCGGGCCCGCGTGCCATCCACCAAATCACAGCGAGGTGCTACAGTCGAGACTCACCTGTCACCCCGGTGTGGCCGTCATGACCCGTCGTATCACAAAACCCACACCTTTACCTGCAGTGGTAAGGTGGCCTCCAAGTTGGACTGGACGAAGCAACCATCATTTCACTAGAATGCTCGTTGAAGCCCTTTCTTCCCTTTCTTGAAGAAAACCTCACTCCATGCTACTCACTTTTGTCATTTTTCTTCTGTACCGACGAAGGAAAGGTGGGCGAATCAGTTATGCTGCTATATTTTCATTCCAAGAATCTTCTTTTTGCGAAGCACCGACCGATTCTCACATCCTATTCTTTTCCCGTTTTCATTGCGATTGTGGTTTTCTTTCGATTGCTTTTTGTTTGTCAGTTCATTGATGGATCCTGGAGCACTAGGCAAAGAGTTGCCGACGGACAACCCACTGGAGACAGCGATCTCCAGGAAGCGAGCACCGACCAACGAGTTGACCATGTTGGCGGGCCAACCCATGGAGACGAAGAACTCCAAGAAACAAGAATTGTCCAAAGAGTTGATGACGTTGGTAGACGAACTCCTCAAAGAAAGTTGGAAGAACAGAAAGGGCCCCATCGTGCCTACCCCAGAAACTCTGATGGCCACCTATGCGAGGCTCAAGGCCGAGTTTGAGGAGATAGTCACCATTGAGAAGCAGTATTCCCTTGGCAAGGTGATGGCCCCCATCAAGGACGAGGAGATGGCCCCCAGAGGGATGAGAACCCCCGGTGAGCTGCACAAGGTAAAAAATAATGGCTTATTACCATAGTTGTGGTTTTTTATTATTTGCAATGTGCTTGCTAATATGTTAGGGTTGTGCAGGTGCCGGTGGACGTCCTTGATGATTCTGATGTCACGGCCTGTCCTGTTGGCATCGCCCCGCAGATCGATTCCGATGCCGCTATCCATCCTATGGACATCGCCCCAAAGATTGATTCCGATGTCACGGTCAGTCATGTGGACATCGCCCCAGAGATCGATTCCCATGCCGCTGTCTGGGCTGTGGTCATTGCCCGAGAGATTGATGACAAGAAATAGTTGGTCGTGTTAATCCTTCAGGGTAGTTTGCATTGCCCTGTGTTTAATTACCAGAATGGTGCGTGTTATCAAACCATCTTAGGGCTAGTACACTGTCTTGTGCGGGCAGTACTTGCTACTTTTGTTTGATAGCGAATCATGCAAACCCTCTCCGAGTTATGGAAACGGATGTATCCTCACCAGCTTTTGATGTAATATATGGCATGCTTAGATGTAAGTTTGAACTGTTTATCATATCAGCAGGGCTTGTTTGATGATTCTTGGTGTTAGTAGGCTAGCTACTATGCGAGCTATAGTACTTGCAAAACACTCACCGAAGAGAAATGTTGGGGCTGATGAGCTCGTGGTATGCTTGTACTTATCTGTCGTCGATCAACCAATAGCCCTAGCTCCTAAAATTTTAGGCTTAGCGATCAATCAGACAATAGTGGACATGGATACATTCAGGCCTCATTTGGTTCATAGGGTAGGAAAATCGTAGCAAAAGTACAGAGACGTACAACACAAAATCATAGCAGTGCAGAGACGTACTCCCTCCGTTCCAAAATAGATGACCTAGGCGGGCTAGTTTGGCCTAGTGGGTTTCAGTGATATGACGTGGTACAGTGTCATCCAGTTTTCGTGTGTGGTAGCAGTATTGCGGGTACAGTAAGTTTTCTTGAAGAAGCGGAATTCAACGAAGTCATGATGGTTCCTTCGTCCGAACAACTTACAGTGGGAAAGGTTGGGCCTGCGGTACGATCGGGGTAGACCAGGATAATTTTGTGCATGGCAGGTGGACCAGGATGGTCGATGTCCCACATGTCGGTGAATGAAATTATTCTTTCCTATATAGAGGACAAGCAACAAGTATTCATTGTTTATTTTTTAATCTATTGTCTCCACTATTACGACGGAGGAGTGTGAAACACGGCAGCCCAGTGAACTTGGCATGTGCACCACTCCCTCCTTCCTCATGTAATGCTACCATACTGTTGACTATAAGGTTGGCTATAAGGTTACAACTTTTTCTCACTTTCTCTCTATCTATTTCCTCTCAAATGTTTTTTCCCTTTCTTTTTTTAGACACAATTATTTTTTATGCCTTTTTTTATAATTATTTTTTTATACCTAGGAGCACATGTAGAGATGGGCTCTTGCAGAGCCCACTCCTTGACTTTGTCAATGCCTCTCTCTCCTCGACATAAGAGGGCTTATAGCCCAGTTTTTTAGTACTTGCTATGCATGCATGTGGCGGGCAGATGGCGTCTTGAGGGGCCAGGGCGGTCAGCGTGGGCTCCGGAAGCGGTCCGGACTCTAGCATGGCCCACCTCACATTATCACCATATATTTCTTGGAGTCTGTGCGCTGCAGGCGGGCGATCTCTTCTCCCTCCCCCGTTTCTCTCTTCTCAGCCGACGCCCGCCGAGTGATTAGATTTTGGCTATCGACGGTTTATTCAATTACAGTCCCACATGTCAGTGAAATTGCAAGACAATGCGTGTCCCCTCTAGTGAGCGGTGTGCGAGCCGGACTGTCGAGGGTGCGACGCGTACGAGTCGTAAGTGTGTGGCCTTTCCCTTTAGAACTTGCGAAGCATAACATTTTCGCGTGATCGATCGATAGAAATCCAGAACAAAATGACGAGGGCGGTGTTTTCCTGCTCGTTAGGCGGGCTAGTTTGAGAGTGATATGAAGTGCTACAGTGTTGTCCGCTTGCTCCATTTTTATGTAAGCAAGAGTTTACACTCTTACGCGGGAGGAGTGCGAAACACCGCGGATCTAATTTTGATCAAGGGATAACTGTTCCCTGCCAAATAATGGAGCACTGTTAGCGACTATAGCATGATAGTTAGGGAATCTCCAGCGTGGCCCACAAATTTACACCGGCATCTGTCCGAGGACACTGATGGATGCCATCTGAAGCTGCCCGCATACCTTTCGACAACTATATGAACTAACCGGACAAAATTCGTGCAAACAAAGTAAATTTCAAATTAACCGGATGAAATTCATTACATTTCGAAAACTTTTCCTACAAACTAGACGAAATTCATTACACCGGCATCTCCAGCGCTGGCCCACAAATTTACACCGGCATCTATCCAAGGACACTAATGGATGCCATCTGATGCTGCCCGCATACCTTTCGACAACTATATGAACTAACCGGACGAAATTCGTGCAAACAAAGAAAATTTCAAATTAACTGGATGAAATTCATTACATTTCGAAAACTTTTCCTACAAACTGGACGAAATTCATTACATATTTTGCACAAATCGTAATAAAACCTACTTTAAACCTAATCTAAACGGTCGCCGGCGCCCAACCACCATGTCCGGCCATGAACTCGAGAAAATCGGCCATTGCCTTTGCCTCCTCCTCATCCGCCTTGATAACCTCCTCCTCCGGAGCACAAGGTTCTGAAGGTTTCCGCCTCCACATGGCTGATACGTCCATTTTGCATCACACTTTTATATGAATATTTATTGCATTATGGGCTGTTATTACACATTATATCTCAATACTTATGGCTATTCTCTCTTATTTTACAAGGTTTACCATGAAGAGTGGGAATGCTGACAGCTGGAATTCTGGCTGGAAAAGGAGCCAATATTGGAAACCTATTCTGCACAGCTCCAAAAATCCTGAAACTCCACGGAAGTCAGTTTTGGAATTAATAAGAATTATTGAGCGAAGAAAACACCATAGGCGCCAGGAGGTTGGGGGCGCGCCCACCCCTACTGGGCGCGCCCCCTGTCTCCTGGGGCCCCTGGTGGCCCTCCGGTGCCCATCTTCTGCTATATGAAGGCTTTTACCCTGGAAAAGAAATCAAAGGCAAGCTTACGGGATAAAACTCCGCCACCATGAGGCGGAACCTTGGCGAAACCAATCTAGGGCTTCGGCAGAGCTGTTCTGCTGGGGAAACTTCCCTCCAGGAGGGGGGAAGTCATCACCATCGTCATCACCAACGATCCTCTCATCGGGAGGGGGTCAATCTCCATCAACATCTTCACCAGCACCATCTCCTCTCAAAACCCTAGTTCATCTCTTGTATCCAATCTTGTATCAAAACCACAAATTGATACCTGTGGGTTGCTAGTAGTGTTGATTACTCCTTGTAGTTGATGCTAATTGGTTTACTTGGTGGAAGATCATATGTTCAGATCCTTAATACATACTATTACTCCTCTGATTATGAACATGAATATGCTTTGTGAGTAGTTATGTTTGTTCCTGAGGACATGGGTGAAGTCTTGCTATTAGTAGTCATGTGAATTTGGTATTCGTTTGATATTTTGATGAGATGTATGTTGTCTTTCCTCTAGTGGTGTTATGTGAACGTCGACTACATGACACTTCACCGTTATTTGGGCTAGAGGAAGGCATTGGGAAGTAATAAGTAGATGATGGGTTGCTAGAGTGACAGAAGCTTAGACCCTAGTTTATGCGTTGCTTCGTAAGGGGCTGATTTGGATCCATATGTTTAATGCTGTGGTTAGGTTTACCTTAATACTTCTTTTGTAGTTGTGTATGCTTGCCATAGGGGTTAATCATAAGTGGGATGCTTGTCCAAGTAAGGGCAGTACCCAAGAACCGGTCCACCCACATATCAAATTTGTTGGGAAACGTAGCAGAAATTCAAAATTTTCCTACGAGACACCAAGATCTATCTATGGAGAAACCAGCAACGAGAGAGAGGGGAGTGCATCTACATACCCTTGTAGATGGCTAAGCGGAAGCGTTCAAGTGAACGGGGTTGATGGAGTCGTACTCATCATGATCCAAATCACCGATGATCCTAGCGCCGAACGGACGGCACCTCCGCGTTCAACACACGTACGGTTGGGAGAGACATCTCCTCCTTCTTGATCCAGCAAGGGAAAGAGAGGTTGATGGAGATCCAGCAGCACGATGGCGTGGTGGTGGAAGTAGCGGGATCCCGGCAGGGCTTCGCCAAGCGCAAGCGGGGAGGAAGAGGTGTCACGGGAGGGAGGGAGGCGCCAGGGACTCAGGTGCGGCTGCCCTCCCTCCCCTCCATTATATATAGGGGCCTAGGGGGGCGTCGGCCCCATGTAGATCCCATGTAGGGAGGTGGGCGGCGGCCCTAGGGGTGGCTTGGCCTCCAAGACAGGTGGAGGCGCCCCCACCCCTTAGGGTTTCTAACCCTAGGTGCATGGGAGGCCCAAGGGGGGCGCACCAGCCCACCAGGGGCTGGTTCCCACGCCCCCTCAGCCTATGGGGCCCTCCGGGATAGGTGGCCCCACCCGGTGGACCCCGGGACCCTTCCGGTGGTCCCGGTACAATACCGATGACCCCCAAAACTTTCCCGGTGGCCGAAACTGGACTTCCTATATATAAATCTTTACCTCCGGACCACTCCGGAACTCCTCTGATGTCCGAGATCTCATCCGGGACTCCAAACAACATTCGGGTTACCGCATACTATTATCTCTACAACCCTAGTGTCACCGAACCTTAAGTGTGTAGACCCTACGGGTTCGGGAACCATGCAGACATGACCGAGACAACTCTCCGGCCAATAACCAACAGCAGGATCTGGATACCCATGTTGGCTCCCACATGTTCCACGATGATCTCATAGGATGAACCACGATGTCCAGGACTCAATCAATCCCGTATACAATTCCCTTTGTCTAGCGGTATTGTACTTGCCCGAGATTCGATCGTCGGTATGCCAATACCTTGTTCAATCTCGTTACCGGCAAGTCTCTTTACTCGTTCCGTAACACATCATCCCGTGATCAACCCCTTGGTCACATTGTGCACATTATGATGATGTCCTACCGAGTGGGCCCAGAGATACCTCTCCGTTACACGGAGTGACAAATCCCAGTCTCGATTCGTGCCAACCCAACAGACACTTTCGGAGATACCCGTAGTGCACCTTTATAGCCACCCGGTTACGTTGTGACGTTTGGTACACCCAAAGCATTCCTACGGTATCCGGGAGTTGCACAATCTCATGGTCTAAGGAAATGATACTTGACATTAGAAAAGCTTTAGCATACGAACTACACGATCTTTGTGCTAGGCTTAGGATTGGGTCTTGTCCATCACATCATTCTCCTAATGATGTGATCCCGTTATCAACGACATCCAATGTCCATGGTCAGGAAACCGTAACCATCTATTGATCAACGAGCTAGTCAATTAGAGGCTTACTAGGGACATGGTGTTGTCTATGTACCCACACATGTATCTGAGTTTCCTATCAATACAATTATAGCATGGATAATAAACGATTATCATGAACAAGGAAATATAATAATAATAACTAATTTATTATTGCCTCTAGGGCATATTTCCAACAGTCTCCCACTTGCACTAGAGTCAATAATCTAGTTCACATCGCCATGTGATTAACACTGATAGGTCACATCGCCATGTGACCAACATCCAAAGAGTTTACTAGTGTCACTAAACTAGTTCACATCACCATGTGATTAAGACTCAATGAGTTCTGGGGTTTGATCATGTTTTGCTTGTGAGAGAGGTTTTAGTCAACGGGTCTGCAACATTCAGATCCATATGTATTTCGCAAATCTCTAGGTCATATTTGTAAATGCTGCTTCCACGCTCCACTTGGAGCTATTCCAAATGGTTGCTCCACTATACGTATCCGGTTTGCTACTCAGAGTCATTCGGATAGGTGTTAAAGCTTGCATCGACGTAACCCTTTACGCCGAACTCTTTATCACCTCCATAATCTAGAAACATTTCCTTATTCTTCTAATGATAATTTTGACCGCTATCTAGTGATCCACTCCTGGATCACCTTTCTACCCTCTTGCCAGACATGTGGCAAGGCACACATCAGGTGCGGTACTCAGCATGGCATACCGTATAGAGCCTATGTCAAAAGCATAGGGGACGACCTTCGTCCTTCCTCTTTCTTCTGTTGTGGTCGAGCTTTAACTCTTAACTTCATACCTTACAACTCAAGCAAGAACTCCTTCTTTGACTGATCCATCTTGAACACCTTCAAGATCATGTCAAGGTATGTGCTCATTTGAAAGTACCATTTAGCGTTTTTGATCTATCCTCATAGATCTTGATGCTCAATGTTCAAGCAGCTTATTCCAGGTTTTCTATTGAAAAACACTTTTCAAATAACCCTATATGCTTTCCAGAAATTCTACATCATTTCTGATCAACAATATGTCAACAACATATACTCATCCAAAATTCTATAGTGCTCCCACTCACTTCTTTGGAAATACAAGTTTCTCATAAACTTTGTATAAACCCAAAATCTTTGATCAAAGCGTACATTCCAACTCCGAGATACTTACTTCAGTCCTTAGAAGGATTGCTGGAGCTTTGCATATTTGTTAGCGTTCTTCAGGATTGACAAAACCTTCTGGTTGTATCACATACAATATTTCCTCAAGTATATCGTCGAGGAAACAATGTTTTTTTTTGACCTATCTGCAAGATTTCATAAATCATGCAGTAATTGCTAATATTATTCCAACAGACTCTTAGCATCGCTACGAGTGAGAAAGTCTCATCGTAGTCAACTCCTTGAACCTGTGAAAAACTCTTCGCCACAAGTCAAGCTTCATCGACGGTGACATTACCGTCCACATCCGCCTTCTTCTTAAAGATCCATTTATCTCAATGGCTTGCCGATCAACGGGCAAGTCCACCAAAGTCCATGCTTTGTTCTGATACATGGATCCTATCTCGTATTTCATGGCTTCAAACCATTTGTCGGAATATGGGCCCACCATCGCTTCTCCATAGCCCGTAGGTTCATTATTGTCTAGCAACATGACCTCCAAGACATGATTACCGTACTACTCTGAAGTATTACGCATCCTTGTCGACCTACGAGGTTTGGTAGTGACTTGATCCGAAGTTTCATGATCACTATCATAAGCTTCTACTTCAATTGGTGTAGGTGCCACATAAACAACTTCCTGTGCCCTGCTACACACTGGTTGAAGTGATGGTTCAATAATCTCATCAAGTCTCCACTATCCTCCCACCCAATTCTTTCGAGAGAAACTTTTCCTCGAGAAAGGACCCGTTTCTAGAAACAATCCTTTTGCTTCTGGATCTGAAATAGGAGGTATACCCAACTGTTTTGGGTGTCCTATGAAGATGCATTTTATCCGCTTTGGGTTCGAGGTTATCAACCTGAAACTTATTCACATAAGCGTTGCAGCCCCAAACTTTTAAGAAACGACAACATAGGTTTCTCCAAACCATAGTTCAAATGGTGTCGTCTCAACGGAATTACGTGGTGCCCTATGAAAGTGAGTGCGGTTGTCTCTAAAGCCTGACCCATGAACGATAGTGGTAATTCGATAAGAGACATCATGGTACGCACCATATCCAATAGGGTGCAACTATGATGTTCGGACACACCATCACACTATGGTGTTCCAGGCGGTATTAATTTTGAAACAATTTCCACAATGTCTTAATTGCGTGCCAAAGCTCGTAACTCAGATACTCATCTCTATGATCATATCATAGACATTTTATCCTCTTGTCAAGATGATCTTCAACTTCACTCTGGAATTACTTGAACCATTCAATAATTCAGACTTGTGTTTCATCAAGTAAATATACTGAGTATCTACTCAAATCATCCGTGAAGTAAGAACATAACGATATCCACTGCATGCCTCAGCACTCATTGGACTGCACACATCAAAATGTATTACTTCCAACAAGTTGCTTTCTTGTTCCATTTACTGAAAACGAGGCTTTCAGTCATCTTGCCCATGTGGTATGATTTGCATGATCTCAAGTGATTCAAAATCAAGTGAGTCCAAACGATCCATCTGCATGGAGTTTCTTCATGCGTACATACCAATAGACATGGTTCGCATGTCTCAAACTTTTCAAAAACGAGTGAGTCCAAAGATCCATCAACATGGAGCTTCTTCATGCGTTTTATACCAATATGACTTACATGGCAGTGCCACAAGTAAGTGGTACTATCATTACTATCTTATATCTTTTGGCATGAAAATGTGTATCACTACGATCGAGATTCAATAACATTCTTTTAGGTGCAAGACCATTGAAGGTATTATTCAAATAAATAGAGTAACCATTATTCTCCTTAAATGAATAACCGTATTGCGATAGACATAATCCAATCATGTCTATGCTCAACGCAAACACCAAATAACAATTATTTAGGTTTACACCAATCTCGATGGTAGAGGGAGCGTGCGATGCTTGATCACATCAACCTTGGAAACACTTCCAACACATATCGTCAGCTCACCTTTAGCTAGTCTCCGTTTATTCCGTAGCTTTTTTTTCGAGTTACTAACACTTAGCAACCGAGCTGGTATCTAATATCCTGGTGCTACTAGGAGTACTAGAAAAATACATATTAACGTAATGTATATCCAATATACTTCTATCGACCTTGCCAGCCTTCTCATCTACCAAGTATCTAGGGTAATTTTGCTCCAGTGGCCGTTCCCCTTATTACAGAAGCACTTAGTCTCGGGTTTGGGTTCAACCTTGGGTTTCTTCACTGGAGCAGTAACTGATTTGCCGTTTCATGAAGTACCCCTTATTTCCCTTGCCCTTCTTGAAACTAGTGGTTTCACTAACGATCAACAATTGATGCTCCTTCTTGATTTCCACATTCGCGGTGTCGAACATTGCAAATAGGTCAAGGATCATCATATCTATCCCGGTTATGTTATAGTTCATCATGAAGCTCTAGTAGCTTGGTGGCAATGTCTTTGGAGAAACATCACTATCTCATCTGGAAGATTAACTCCCACTTGATTCAAGTGATTGTTGTACCCAGACAATCTGAGTACAAGCTCAACGATTGAGATCTTCTCCCTTAGTTTGTAGGCTACAAAACTCGATGGAGGTCTCATACTTCTTGACATGGGCACGAGCCTGAAATCCCAATTTCAGCTCTTGGAACATCTCATATGTTTTGCGACATTTCAAAAAATGTCTTCGGTGCCGCAATTCTAAACCATTTAACATTACCGAACTATCATGTAGTCATCAAAACGTGTATGTCAGATGTTCGCAACATCCACAGACCACGTTCGAGGTCCAGCACACCGAGCGGTGCATTAAGGACATAAGCCTTCTACTATCCGCATAATTGCTACTGTCGACATTCAACTATATTTTCTCTAGGAACATATCTAAAACAGTAGAACTAAAGCGCGAGCTATGATATAATTTGCAAAGGGCTTTTGACTATGTTCAGGATAATTAATAATGAACTCCCACTCAGATAGACATCCCTCTAGTTATCTAAGTGATTACATGATCCGAGTTAACTAAGTCGTGTCCGATCATCACGTGAGACGGACTAGTCATCATTGGTGAACATCTTCATGTTGATCATATCTACTATACGACTCATGCTCGACCTTTCGGTCTCTTGTGTTCCGAGGCCATATCTCTACATGATAGGCTCGTCAAGTCAACCTAAGTGTTTTGCGTGTGTAAATCTGGCTTACACCCGTTGTATGTCAACATTAGAATCTACCACACCCGATCATCACGTGGTGCTTCGAAACGACGAACTTCCGCAACGGTGCACAGTTAGGGGGAATAGTTTCTTGAAATTTTAATGAGGGATCATCTTATTTACTACCGTCGTTCTAAGCAAATAAGATGCATAAACATGATAAACATCACATGCAATCAAATAGTGACATGATATGGCCAATATCATTTTGCTCCTTTTGATCTCCATCTTCGGGGTTCCATGATCATCATCGTCACCGGCATGACACCATGATATCCATCATCATGATCTCCATCATCGTGTCTTCATGAAGTTGTCTCGCCAACTATTACTTCTACTACTATGGCTAACGGTTAGCAATAAAGTAAAGTAATTACATGGCATTGTTCAATGACACACATGTCATACAATAAATTAAGACAACTCCTATGGCTCCTGCCGGTTGTCATACTCATCGACATGCAAGTCGTGATTCCTATTACAAGAACATGATCAATCTCATACATCACATATCATTCATCACATTCTTCTTGGCCATATCACATCACATAGCATACCTTGCAAAAACAAGTTAGACATCCTCTAATTGTTGTTTGCATGTTTTATGTGGCTGCTATGGGTTTCTAGCAAGAACGTTTCTTACCTACGTAAAAGCCACAACATGATATGCCAATTGCTATTTACCCTTCATAAGGACCCTTTTCATCGAATCCGATCCGACTAAAGTGGGAGAGACTGGCACCCGCTAGCCACCTTATGCAACCAGTGCATGTTAATCGGTGGAACCTGTCTCACGTAAGTGTACGTGTAAGGTCGGTCCGGGCCGCTTCATCCCACAATACCGTCGAAACAAGATTGGACTAGTAATGGTAAGCATATTGAACAAAATCAACGCCCACAACTACTTTGTGTTCTACTCGTGCAAAGAATCTACGCAATAGACCTAGCTCATGATGCCACTGTTGGGTAACGTAGCAGAAATTCAAAATTTTCCTACAAGTCACCAAGATCTATCTATGGAAAAACCAGCAACGAGAGAGAGGGGAGTGCATCTACATACCCTTGTAGATGGCTAAGCGGAAGCGTTCAAGTGAACGGGGTTGATGGAGTCGTACTCGTCGTGATCCAAATCACCGATGATCCTAGCGCCGAACGGACGGCACCTCCGCATTCAACACATGTACGGTTGGGAGAGACATCTCCTCCTTCTTGATCCAGCAAGGGAAGGAGAGGTTGATGGAGATCTAGCAGCACGATGGCGTGGTGGTGGAAGTAGCGGGATCCCGGCAGGGCTTCGCCAAGCGCAAGCGGGGAGGAAGAGGTGTCACGGGAGGGAGGGAGGCGCCAGGGACTCAGGTGAGGCTGCCCTCCCTCCCCTCCACTATATATAGGGGCCTAGGGGGGCGGCGGCCCCTTGTAGATCCCATCTAGGGAGGGGGCGGCGGCCCTAGGGGTGGCTTGGCCTCCAAGACAGGTGGAGGCGCCCCCAACCCTAGGCACATGGGAGGCCCAAGGGGGGGCGCACCAGCCCACCAGGGGCTGGTTCCGACGCCCCCTCAGCCTATGGGGACCTCCGGGATAGGTGGCCCCACCCGGTGGACCCCCGAGACCCTTCCGGTGGTCCCGGTACAATACCGATGACCCCCGAAACTTTCCCGGTGGCCGAAACTGGACTTCCTATATATAAATATTTACCTCCGGACCACTCCGGAACTCCTCGTGGCGTCCGGGATCTCATCCGGGACTCTGAACAACATTCAAGTTACCGCATACTATTATATCTACAACCCTAGTGTCACTGAACCTTAAGTGTGTAGACCCTACGGGTTCGGGAACCATGCAGACATGACCGAGACAACTCTCCGGCCAATAACCAACAGCAGGATCTGGATACCCATGTTGGCTCCCACATGTTCCACTATGATCTCATCGGATGAACCATGATGTCAAGGACTCAATCAATCCCGTATACAATTCCCTTTGTCTAGCGGTATTGTACTTGCCCGAGATTCGATCGCCGGTATGCTGATACCTTGTTCAATCTCGTTACCAGCAAGTCTCTTTACTCGTTCCGTAACACATCATCCCGTGATCAACCCCTTGGTCACATTGTGCACATTATGATGATGTACTACCGAGTGGGCCCAGAGATACCTCGCCGTTACACGGAGTGACAAATCCCAGTCTCGATTCGTGCCAACCCAACAGACACTTTCGGAGATACCCGTAGTGCACCTTTATGGCCAGCTAGTTACGTTGTGACGTTTGGTACACCCAAAGCATTCCTATGGTATCCGGGAGTTGCACAATCTCATGGTCTAAGGAAATGATACTTGACATTAGAAAAGCTTTAGCATACGAACTACATGATCTTTGTGCTAGGCTTAGGATTGGGTCTTGTCCATCACATCATTCTCCTAATGACGTGATCCCGTTATAAACAACATCCAATGTCCATGGTCAGGAAACCGTAACCATCTATTGATCAACGAGCTAGTCAATTAGAGGCTTACTAGGGACATGGTGTTGTCTATGTACCCACACATGTATCTGAGTTTCCTATCAATACAATTATAGCATGGATAATAAACGATTATCATGAACAAGGAAATATAATAACAATAACTAATTTATTATTGCCTCTAGGACATATTTCCAACAAAATTATCAAAGTACCGAACGTGAATCATATGAGCATGATGAAAACTAGCTTGACGATAATTCCCATGTGTCCTCGGGAGCTCTTTTCTCATTATAAGAAATCGTCTAGGCTTGTCCTTTGCTACAAAGAGGATTGGGCCACCTTGCTGCACTTTGTTTACTTTCATTGCTTGTTACTCGTTACAATTTATTTTATCACAAAACTTTCTGTTAGCTACAATTTCAGTGCTTGCAGAGAAAACCTTACTGAAAACCGCATGTCATTTCCTTCTGCTCCTCGTTGGGTTCGACACTCTTACTTATCAAAAGGACTACGATAGATCCCCTATACTTGTGGGTCATCAAGACTCTTTTCTGGCGCTGTTGCCGGGGAGTGAAGCGCCTTTGGTGAGTGGAGCTTGGTAAGGAAACATTTATATAGTGTGCTGAAATTTTCTATCACTTGTTACTATGGAAACTAATCCTTTGAGGGGCTTGTTCGGGGTATCTTCACCCCGACCAGAAGAGCAAAGAGTTGCTCCTCAACCTACTGAACCTACTGAAAATATTTACTTTGAGATTCCTTTGGGTATGATAAAGAAACTTCTAGCTAATCTCTTTGCAGGAGATGGAACATTCCATCCTGATTTACACCTTATCTTTGTGGATGAAGTTTGTGGATTATTTAAGCTTGCAGGTATTCCTGATGATGTTGTCAAAAGGAAGGTCTTCCGTTTATCTTTGAAGGGATACGCATTGACATGGTATAGGCTATGTGATGATACGGGATCTTGGAGTTATAAACGATTGAAGTTGGAATTTCACCAGAAGTTTTATCCTATGCATCTTGTTCATCGTGATCGTAATTACATATATAATTTCTGGCCTCGCGAAGGAGAAATCATCGCTCAAGCTTGGGGGAGGCTTAACAATGTTATATTCGTGCCCCAATCATGAGCTCTCCAGAGAAATGATTATTCAAAAAAATTATGCCCGGCTTTCTCCCAATGATCGCAACATGCTCGATACTTCCTGTGCTGGTTCTTATATGCTGAAGACTATTGAATTCAAGTGGAACTTATTGGAAAGAATTAAACGCAACTCTGAAGATTGGGGTTCCGATGATGGTAAGGAGTCAGGTATGACACCTAAGTTTGATTGTGTTAAATCTTTTATGGATACTGATGCTTTTTGTGGATTTAGCGCTAAATATGGACTTCACTCTGAGATAGTAGCTTCTTTCTATGAATCTTTTGCTACTCACGTTGATCTCCCTAAGGAGAAGTGGTTTAAATATAATCCTCCCATTGAAGTAAAAGTAGTTGCACCTATTACAGTTGAAGAAAATACTGTCACTTATAGTGATCCTATTGTTCCTACTACTTATGTTGAGAAACCTCCTTTCCCTGTTAGGATAAAGGATCATGCTAAAACTTCGACTGTTGTTCGTAAGAGTAATACTAGGACTTATACACCTCGAGAGCAAATCAAAGTTGAACCTAGTATTGCTATGGTTAAAGATCTCTTGGATGATGATTTAGATGGGCATGTTATTTATTTCTGTGGTGAGACTGCTAATATTGTTAGACCAGATGCTATGATACATAGATCTGTTGTAGGCATGCCTATTATTTCTGTTAAAATAGGAGATCATTGCTATCATGGCTTATGTGATATGGGTGCTAGTGCTAGTGCAATACCCTATGACTTATATAAAGAAATTATGCATGATATTGCACCCGCTGAATTGGAAGGCATTGATGTTACCATCAAGCTTGCCAATAGAGATACTATTTCACCAATTGGGATTGTTAGAGATGTTGAAGTCTTGTGTGGGAAGGTTAAATATCTTGCTGATTTTCTTGTTCTTAGTTCCCCACAAGATGATTTTTGTCCCATTATTTTTGGTAGACCCTTCTTGAATACTGTTAATGCTAGGATTGATTGTGAAAAGGATATTGTTACAATTGGCTTAGAGGATGTGTCTCATGAGTTTAATTTTGCTAAGTTTTGTAGACAACCTCGTGATAGAGAATCACCTAGTAAGGATGAGATTATTGGTCTTGCTTCTATTGCCGTGTCTCCTACTGATCCGGTAGAACAATATTTGCTAGACCATGAAAATGATATGTTTATGAAGGAAAGAAGGGAAATAGATGAAGTGTTCCTTCAACAGGAACCTATTCTGAAACACAACCTACCCGTTGAAATTCTAGGGGATCCCCCTCCACCCAAGGGTGATCCCGTGTTTGAACTCAAACCGTTACCTGATAATCTTCAGTATGCTTATCTTGATGAAAAGAAAATATATCCTGTTATTATTAGTGCTAACCTTTCAGAGCAAGAAGAAGAAAGATTATTGAAAACTCTGAAGAAGCACCGCGCTGCTATTGCATATACTCTGGATGATCTCAAGGGCATTAGTCCCATGTTATGCCAACACAAAATTAATTTGGAGGACGATGCCAAACCAGTTAGAGATCCTCAACGACGATTGAATCCTAAGATGAAAGAAGTGGTAAGAAAGGAGATAATAAAGCTCCTTGAGGTAGGTATAATTTTGTTGGAAATATGCCCTAGAGGCAATAATAAAATGGTTATTATTTTATTTCCTTGTTCATAATAATTGTCTATTGTTCATGCTATAATTGTATTAACTAGAAACTGTAATACATGTGTGAATACATAGACCACAACATGTCCCTCATGAGCCTCTAGTTGACTAGCTCGTTGATCAATAGATGGTTATGGTTTCCTGACCATGGACATTGGATGTCATTGATAACGGGATCACATCATTAGGAGAATGATGTGATGGACAAGACCCAATCCTAAGCATAGCACAAGATTGTGTAGTTCGTTTGCTATGAGCTTTTCCAATGTCAAGTATCATTTCCTTAGACCATGAGACTGTGCAACTCCCGGATACCATAGGAATGCTTTGGGTGTACCAAACGTCACAACATAACTCGGTGGCTATAAAGGTGCACTACAGGTATCTCCGAAAGTGTCTGTTGGGTTGGCACGAATCGAGATTGGTATTTGTCACTCTGTATGATGGAGAGGTATCTCTGGGCCCACTCAGTAATGTATCATCATAATGAGCTCAATGTGACTAAGTAGTTAGTCACGGGATCATGCATTACGGAACGAGTAAAGTGACTTGCTGGTAACGAGATTGAACGAGGTGTTAGGATACCGACGATCGAATCTCGGGCAAGTAACATATCGATAGACAATGGGAATTGTATACGAGATTGACTGAATCCTCGACATCGTGGTTCATCCGATGAGATCATCATGGAACATGTGGGAGCCAATATGGGTATCCAAATCCCGCTATTGGTTATTAGTCGTAGATGTGTCTCGGTCATGTCTGCATAGTTCCTGAACACGTAGGGCACACTTAAGGTTCAGTGACCCTAGAGTTGTTATGGGAAATAGTATGTGGTTACCGAAGGTTGTTTGGAGTCCCGGATGAGATCCTGGACGTGACGAGGAACTTCGGAATGGTCCGGACGTGAAGATTGATATATTGGACGAAGGGTATTGGAGTCCGGAATTGTTCTGGGAGTACCGGGTGAAAACCAGCGTGACTGAAAGGTGTTTCGGAGGCCCCAGCAAGCGTTGGGGGGCCTTATGGGCCAAGGGGAGGGGGCACACCAGCCCACTAAGGGGCTGTGCGCCCCTCCCAACCCCTCTCATGTAACCTGGATAGGTGGGGCGCCTCCCCTAGGGCAGCCGCCCCTCCCAGCTTGGGGGGCAAGTTTCCTAGGGGTGGGGGTGCCCAAACCCATCTAGGGTTTCCCCTGTGGCCGCCACCCATCCCCCAGGGAACCCTAGGGCGCCCCCTCCACCCCCTTTCCCCTATATATAGTGAGGGAGAGATAGGGCAGCCGCACCCTTCCCCTGGCGCAGCCCCTCCCTCCTCATACATCTCCTCCTCCTCCGTAGTGCTTGGCGAAGCCTTGCTGGAGAACCACAAGCTCCACCACCACCATGCCGTCATGCTGTCAGAGTTCTCCCTCAACTTCTCCTCTCCCCTTGTTGGATCAAGAAGGAGGAGACGTCCCCGGGCTGTACGTGTGTTGAACGCGGAGGTGCCGTCCGTTCGGCGCTAGATCGGATCTTCCGCGATTTGAATCGCCCCGAGTACGACTCCATCAACCGCGTTCTTGTAACGCTTCCGCTTAGAGATCTTAAAGGGTATGAAGATGCTCATCCTCTCCCTCTCTTGTTGATAGAATCTCCATAGGTTGATCTTGGTGATGCATAGAATTTTTTTAATTTCTGCTACGTTCCCCAACATTGGCATCATGAGCTAGTCTATTGCGTAGATTCTATGCACGAGTAGAACACAAGTAGTTGCGGGCGTTGGTTTTTTCAATTTTCTTACCGTTACTAGTCCTGTCTTGATTCGGCGGCATCGTGGGATGAAGCGGCCCAGACCGATCTTACACGTACGCTTACGTGAGACAGGTTCCACCGACTGACATGCACTTGTTGCATAAAGGTGGCTAGTGGGTGCCAGTCTCTCCCACTTTAGTCGGATCGGATTTGATGAAAAGGGTCCTTATGAAGGGTAAATAGCAATTGGCATATCACCATTGTGGCTTTTGCGTAGGTAAGAAACATTCTTGCTAGAAACCCATAGCAGCCACGTAAAACATGCAACAACAATTAGAGGACATCTAACTTGTTTTTGAAGGGTATGCTATGTGATGTGATATGGACAGAAGAATGTGATGAATGATATATGTGATGTATGAGATTGATCATGTTCTTGTAATAGGAATCACGACTTCCATGTCAATGAGTATGACAACCGGCAGGAGCCATAGGAGATGTCTTAATATATTGTATGACCTGCGTGTCATTGAAAACGCCATGTAATTACTTTACTTTATTGCTAAACCGTTAGCCATAGTAGTAGAAGTAATAGTTGGCGATACAACTTCATGAAGACACGATGATGGAGATCATGATGATGGAGATCATGGTGTCATGCCGGTAACGAAGGTGATCATGCCGCGCCTCAAAGATGAAGATCGAACGCGCGAGATGATATTGGCCATATCATGTCACTCTATGATTTGCATGTGATGTTTGTCATGTCTACATCTTATTTGCTTAGAACGATGGTAGCATAAATAAGATGATCCCTCATTAAAATTTCAAGAAAGTATCCCCCCTAACTATGCACCGTTGCGAAAGTTCGTTGTTTCGAAGCACCACGTGATGATCGGGTGTGATAGATTCTAATGTTCACATACAACGGGTGTAAGCCAGATTTACACACGCAAAACACTTAGGTTGACTTGACGAGCCTAGCATGTAGAGATATGGCCTCGGAACACAAGAGACCGAAAGGTCGAACATGAGTCGTATAGTAGATACGATTAACATGAAGATGTTCACCGATGATGACTAGTCCATCTCACGTGATGATCGAACACGGCCTAGTTGACTCGGATCATGTATCACTTAGATGACTAGAGGGATGTCTATCTGAGTGGGAGTTCATTAATAATTTGATTAGATGAATTTAATTATCATGAACATACTCAAAAGGTCTTTACAAATTATGTCGTAGCTCGCACTTTAGTTGTACTGTTTTAGATATGTTCCTAGAGAAAGTTTATTTGAAATTTGATAGTAGCAATTATGCGGACTGGGTCCGTAAACTGAGGATTGTCCTCATTACTGCGCAGAAGGCTTATTTCCTTAATGCACCGCTCGGTGTGCTGAACCTCAAACATTGTCTGTGGATGTTGCGAACATCTGGCATACACGTTTTGATGACTACGTGATAGTTCAGTAATGTTAAATGGTTTAGAATTGGGGCGCCGAAGACGATTTTGAAACGTCGCGGAACATACGAGGTGTTCAAAGGGCTGAAATTGTGATTTCGGGCTCGTGCCCACGTCAAGAGGTATGAGACCTCCGATGAGTTTCTTAGCCTACAAACTAAGGGAGAAAAGCTCAATTGTTGAGCATGTACTCAGATTGTCTGAGTACTACAATCACTTGAATCGAGTGGGAGTTAATCTTCCAGATGAGGTAGTGATGTTTCTCCAAAGTCACTGCCACCAAGCTACTAGAGCTTCGTGATGAACTATAACATATCAGGGATAAATATGATGATCCTTGAGCTATTCGCGATGTTTGACACCGCGAAAGTAGAAATCAAGAAGGAGCATCAATTTTGATGGTTAGTGAAACCACTAGTTCCAAGAAGGGCAAGGGCAAGAAGGGATACTTCATGAAACGGCAAAACAGTTGCTGCTCTAGTGAAGAAACCCAAGGTTGAACCCAAACCCAAGACTAAGTGCTTCTGTAATAAGGGGAATGGTCACTGGAGCAGAATTACCCTAGGTACTTGGTAGATGAGAAGGCTGGCAAGGTCGATAGAAGTATATTGGATATACATTATATTAATGTGTACTTTACTAGTACTCCTAGTAGCACCAGGATAATAGATACCAGTTCAGTTGCTAAGTGTTAGTAACTCGAAATAAAAGGCTATGGAATAAACAGAGACTAGCTAGAGGCGAGGTGACGATATGTTTTGGAAGTATTTCCAAGGCTGATGTTATCAAACATCACACACTCCCTCTACCATCGGGATCGGTGTTAAACCTAAATAATTGTTATTTGCTATTTGCGTTGAGCATAGACATGATTGGATTATGTCTATCGCAATACGGTTATTCATTTAAGGAGAATAACGGTTACTCTGTTTATTGGAATAATATCGTCAATGGTCTTGCACCTAAAATAAATGGTTTATTGAATCTCGGTCGTAGTGATACACATGTTCATGCCAAAAGATATAAGATAGTAATGATAGTACCACCTACTTGTGGAACTGCCATTTGAGTCATATTGGTATAAAACGCATGAAGAAGCTCCATGTTGATGCATCTTTGGACTCACTCATTTTTGAAAAGTTTGAGACATGCGAACCGTGTCTATTGGTATGCACGCATGAAGAAACTCCATGCAGATGGATCATTTGGACTCACTTGATTTTGAATCACTTGAGACATGCAAATCATACCACATGGGCAAGATGACTGAAAAGCCTCATTTTCAGTAAGATGTAACAAGAAAGCAACTTGTTGGAAGTAATACATTTTGATGTGTGCAGTCCAATGAGTGATGAGGCACGCAGTGGATATCGTTATGTTCTTACTTCACAGATGATTTGAGTAGATGCTAAGTATATTTACTTGATGAAACACATGTCTGAATTATTGAAAGGTTCAAGTAATTTCAGAGTGAAGTTGAAGATCGTCGTGACAAGAGGATAAAATGTCTATGATATGATCATAGAGATGAATATCTGAGTTACAAGTTTGGTACAGAATTAAGACATTGTGGAAATTGTTTCACAACTAATACCGCCTGGAACACCATAGTGTGATGGTGTGTCCGAACATCATAGCTGCACCCTATTGGATATGGTGCATACCATGATGTCTCTTACCAAATTACCACTATCGTTTATGGGTTAGGCATTAGAGACAACCGCATTCACTTCAAATAGGGCACCACGTAATTCCGTTGAGACGACACCGTATGAACTATGGTTTAGAGAAACCTAAGTTATCATTTCTTAAAAGTTTGGGGCTGCGACGCTTATGTGAAAAAGTTTCAGGCTGATAAGCTCGAACCCAAAGCGGATAAATGCATCTTCATAGGACAACCAAAAATAGTTGGGCATACCTCCTGTCTCAGATCCGGAAGCAAAAGGGATTGTTTCTAGAATCTGGTTCTTTCTCAAGGGAAAAGTTTCTCTCGAAAGAATTGAGTGGGAGGATGGTGGAGACTTGATAAGGTTATTGAACCATCACTTCAACTAGTGTGTAGAAGGGCACAGGTAGTTGTTCCTGCGGCGCCTACACCAATTGAAGTGGAAGCTGATCATATTGATCATGAAACTTCGGATCAAGTCACTACCAAAACTTGTAGGTCGACAAGGATACGTACTACTCCAGAGTGGTACGTAATCCTGTCTTGGAGGTCATGTTACTAGACAACAATGAACCTACAAGCTATGGAGAAGTGATGGTGGGCCCGGATTCCGACGAATGGCTCGAGGCCATAAAATCCGAGAAAGGATCCATGTATGAAAACAAAGTATAGACTTTGGAAGAACTACTTGATGGTCGTAAGGCTGTTGGGTACAGATGGATTTTAAAAGGAAGACGGGCAATGATGGTAAGTGTAACCATTAAGAAAGCTCTACTTGTCGCTAAGATGTTTTCCGACAAGTTCAAGGAGTTGACTGCGATGAGACTTTCTCACTCATAGCGGTGCTAAGAGTCTGTTGGAATTATATTAGCAGTTACTGCATTATTTATGAAATCTTGCAGATAGGATGTCAAAACATTGTTTTCTCGACAATTTTCTTAAGGAAAGGTTGTATATGATACAACCAGAAGGTTTTGTCAATACTATAAGATGCTAACAAGTATGCAAAGCTCCAGCAATCCTTCTAAGGACAGGGGTAAGCATCTCAGGGTTGGAATATACACTTTGATGAGATGATCAAAGATTTTGGGTTTATACAAAGTTTATGAGAAACTTGTATTTCCAAAGAAGTGAGTGGGAGCACTATAGAATTTCTGATGAGTATATGTTGTTGACATATTGTTGATCGGAAATGATGTAGAATTTATGGAAAGCATATAGGGTTATTTGAAAAGTTTTTTTCAATGGAAAACCTAGATTAAGCTGCTTGAACATTAAGCATCAAGGTCTATAAAGATAGATTAAGATCGCTTGATAGTACTTTCAAACGAATACACACCTTGACAAGATTTTGAAGGAGTTCAAAATAGATCGGCAAAGAAGGAGTTCTTGGCTGTGTTATGAGGTGTGAGTATTGAGTAAGACTCAAGACCTGACCATGGCAGAAGAGAGAGAAAGGACGAAGATCGTCCCCTAGCTTTAGATGTAGGCTCTACAGTATGCTATGCTGTACCGCACCTGAAGTGTGCCTTGCCATGAGTCAATCAAGGGGTACAAGAGTGATCCAGGAATGGATCACATGATAGCGGTCAAACTTATCCTTAGTAACTAGTTGCCTAAGGAATTTTCTCGATTATGGAGTAGGTAAAAGAGTTCGTCGTAAAGGGTTATGTTGATGCAAACTTTGACACTAATCCGGAAGACTCTGAGTAGTAAACCGGATTCGTACAGTAGAGCAATTCTTTGGAATAGCTCCAAATAGCGCGTGGTAGCTGCATCTACAAGATGACGTAGAGATTTGTAAAGCACACACGGATCTGAAGGGTTCAGACCCGTTGACTAATAACCTCTCTCACAAGCAAGATATGATCAAACCCCACAGGTGTTGGATTCATTACAATCACATAGTGATGTGAACTAGATTATTCACTCTAGTGCAAGTGGGAGACTGTTGGAAATATGCCCTAGAGGCAATAATAAAATGGTTATTATTTTATTTCCTTGTTCATGATAATTGTCTATTGTTTCATGCTATAATTGTATTAATTGGAAACGGTAATACATGTGTGAATACATAGACCACAACATGTACCTAGTGAGCCTCTAGTTGACTAGCTCGTTGATCAATAAATGGTTATGGTTTCCTGACCATGGACATTGGATGTCATTGATAATGGGATCACTTCATTAGGAGAATGATGTGATGGACAAGACCCAATCCTAAGAATAGCACAAGATTGTGTAGTTCGTTTGCTATGAGCTTTTCTAATGTCAAGTATCATTTCCTTAGACCATGAGATTGTGCAACTCCCGGATACCTAGGAATGCTTTGGGTGTACCAAACTTCACAACGTAACTGGGTGGCTATAAAGGTGCACTACAGGTATCTTTGAAAGTGTTTGTTGGGTTGGCATGAATCGAGACTGGGATTTGTCACTCCGTATGATGGAGAGGTATCTTTGAGCCCACTCGGTAATGTATCATCATAATGAGCTCAATGTGACTAAGTAGTTAGTCACGGGATCATGCATTACGGAACAAGTAAAGTGACTTGCCGGTAAGGAGATTGAACGAGGTATTGGGATACCGATGATCGAATCTCGGGCAAGTAACATACCGATAGACAAAGGGAATTGTATACTGTCGCGCCCAATATGCGACCCTATCCAAAAGGAACTCGAAGGTCCCACCAAGGATAGACCCACATATTGAAACGCTTTTGCAAGGTGGATATCATTACATCAAAATTACATAATAGATAGGTATACATACATAAGGCATACAATGTCACACGAATACAACATCACAATACTTTATAGCATCATCCGACTACGGATGAAACACAAACAGAAACTCAAACGACATCCACCCTGCTAGCCCAGGCTGCCGACATGGAACCTATCCCCTGATCGAAGAAGAAGCAGAAGAAGAACTCCAAAACGAGCAAACATCGCTCTCGCGTCATGATCATCGCATAACCTGTACCTGCAACTATTTTTGTAGTAATCTGTGAGCCACAAGGACTCAGCAATCCCATTACCATGGGTATCAAGACTAGCAAAGCTTAAACGGAAAGGAAGGGCTAGAATGGTGAGGTTGCAGCAGCGGCTAAGCATATATGGTGGCTAACATACGCAAATAAGAGCGAGAAGAGAGCAAATGGAACGGTCGTGAAGCTAGCAATGATCAAGAAGTGATCCTGAGCTCCTACTTACGTCAAACATAACCCAAAACCGTGTTCACTTCCCGGACTCCGCCGAAAAGAGACCATCACAGCTACACACGCGGTTGGTGCGTTTTAATTCGGATCTGGTGTCAAGTTATCTACAACCGGACATTAACAAATTCCCATCTCCCGCATAACCGTGGGCACGGCTTTCGAAAGATTATAACCCTGCACGGGTGTCCCAACTTAGCCTATGATAAGCTCTCGCGATCAACGAAGGATATACCTTCTCCCAGGAAGACCCGATCAGACTCGGAATCCCGGTTTACAAGACATTTCGACAATGGTAAAACAAGACCAGCAAAGCCGCCTGATGCGCCGACAATACCGATAGGAGCTGCACATATATCGTTCTTAGGGCAACACCGGATAAGTCAAGCTACGAGTAAAACCAGACCTCGAGTTTCCCCGAGGGGGCCCCACAGGCTGCTCAGTTCGGACCAGCACTTAGAGAAGCACTGGCCCGGGGGGGCTAAAATAAAGATGACCCTCGAGAGAGCGACTCCCAAGGGAAAAGTAGGTGGTGGTGAGGCAAATGGTAAAACCAAGGTTGGGCCTTGCTGGAGGAGTTTTATTCAAAGCGAACTGTCAAGGGGGTCCCATAAATCACCCAACCGCGTTAGGGACGCAAAATCCGGGAACATAATACCGATATGACAGAAGCTAGGGCGGCAAGAGTGGAACAAAACACCAGGCATAAGGCCGAGTCTTCCACCCTTTACCAAGTATATAGATGCATTAATAATATAAGAGATATTGTGATATCCCAACATAATCATGTCCACCATGGGGCAATCTTCAACTTCACCTGCAACTAGCAACGCTATAAGAGGGTTGAGCAAAGCGGTAACATAGCCAAACAATGGTTTGCTAGGAAGGGTGAAAAGGTTAGAGGATGACATGGCAATTTGGAAGGCTTGAAGAACAAGTGATCGGTAGTGCAGCAAAGCGATAGAACGAAGCAACTAGCATAGCAATGATATTAATGAGATCCAAGGTCACGGTCATCTTGCCTGAAATCCCACTAGGAAGAAGAACGAGTCCATGAAGAAGATGAACGGATGAAGCCGAACCAAGCGTAGATGAACGAATCCTCACGATCGCAACGAAACGGGAACTATCGAGAAGAACACAACATAGTAAACACACCACACATAAACAAGACATGATGCTCAATCAAGTATGATGCAAGACAAGGCTACAAGAAGCTACTCATGGCAAGAGATGATGCATACAAGGGCAACACATCAAAGCAAGTTTAAATGAGGCCGGAAACAACATATAACAAATCCGGTAAGTCCTCATATGCATATTTTGAAATTGGTCCAGATCTGAATAAACCTTATGTTCAAGTTGTTAAACAGCAAGTTAAGATGCACCAAGATGATCTACACGAGATTCTAGTCAAGTTACATATAAAGTTCATTTAGTTCAGAGCTACGGCCTAGAAGATATGAGCAAAACAAGTTAAACATGGCATTGATGCAAAATGCATACAAACATCAAGCAAACACCTCAAAACAAGGATGCAACATGATAATATGAAACTACATGCAAAATCAAACAAGTTTCATATAGAGCACACTCAAAACGGAGCAATGGTGCAACACATACACTATACAAGTTATAGCAAAAATCTGTCCAAAACAGCAACTAGGCATCTTGCAAGCATCAAAACAGCATGCTACAGGACCTCAACAAGAATACAAAAGGCATGGACATGATGTACAGGTAAAGCATTACAAAACATGAACACTGATCTATCTCCAGAAATCACTAGAACATGCTCAAAAACACATGGCAAGATTGCAAATAATAACAGTTTCAGGCTTAGCAGAAATAACATCAGGTTGCAATGTTTAGAGCTATCAAACAACATGTTACAGGAACTTATCATAGAAACTTAAGGCATGGCATGATACTAATAAATTCATAGAACAAAAGTCCTTTACTGACCATGAGCCAAAAAGGATCAAAAGATATGATGGCACACATGTAAACATAGCAAGTTATATGACAGATTCATACATGGCAGGAACAACAAAAAGTACGCATGTTGGTGAGCTTGTACCACTCACCACAGAGAAATACATGGCATGACAAGGCAACCAACAGTAAGAAGACATGATTGTGAAGCTAATCATGGCAAGATCAAGTTCATAGGGTGCATGGATCACTAGCAAAGCTCATGGCAAAACTGAACTTAATGTTAACAGACTGACAGCAACATTATTTAGCAATTTGAGAGCAAGCTTACAACAAGTTACAGCAAGCTATAAATGCAACTAGGGGAACGGATGGATAGATCATGACATGTATAACAAAACATCCTTAGTGAACATCTCCAGATTATGCATAGGATGACTTGTATCAGCAGGTTTACATAGCATCACAAAATAACAGATTCAGCCTAGCAAAACAGCAACAGCAAGTACCCTACTTAACAAGCTTGATGCACTCACTAAACAACTCACACAAATACAAGACAAGCACCCCTGTAAATATGGCATGATGTAGCACAAAACACATATAGACATCAACCTCATAGGATGCACACATCAAACATGGCAAAAATGACAAATGAACATGTTCTGTTAACAGACAGTAGACAACATTATATAGCACTCTTGCAACAATGATTTGGGCATCAAGATGACCTCAAACAAGGATGTCACAATGGAATTAAATGAAGAGCATCTCCTGATGAACATTTTGATATATAATGCACGTAAAATGGAGCAGTATGCAGCAAGTTATGATGCGATGAACAGGGGACCAAAATGCAAAAATTATTTGGGACTTGGACGAAAATTTTGGAGGTCAACCTTGGATCCAGATTTGGGCGCGGTTGACGAGGACGGCCGGGGTCCTCGTCGGAGCAGAAGAGGAGGTGGCCGGAGACAGGGCGCGGGGACGGCGAGCTCGCGGCCGGAGCTCGCAGTCGCGGCGGGGAGCTGCGGGGCGCCGGCGTTGGGGAAGACGGCTACCGGGGCGGCGGCCGGAGCGGGCGGAGGCGGCTCCCGGTGGGCACGGGCGGCGAGGGGAGGCGCCGGCGGAGGCGAGCGCCGGCTGGGCGGAGCTTTGGGCGGCGGCGGCGGCGGAAGCCGCGGGCGGCGGCGGGCGCGTCGGGCGCGGGGCGGCGCCGGATGGGCCTGGGCAGGCCCGCTGCGGGCTCGCCGGGCCGCGGCCGCGGGGCGGCAGCCAGAGACAGGTGGCGGCGGCGGCGGATTGACTGCGGGCGCGGGCGGATATGTCCGGCCCGGTCCGGATGTGTCCGGCGGCGGCGGGGAGGGGTTTGGCTAGGGTTTCGGGAGGAATTCATCCACGAATTTCGGGGGACGGGCTAATTTATAGATTCTGGGAGCTAGGAGAGTCCAAATGGGGTGTGGTTTTCGCCCACACGATCGTGGTCGAACGGCCGAGAGCATGGAGGGGGTTTGGATGGGTTTTGGGCCACTTTGGAAGGGTGTTGGGCTGCAAGACAAAAGGGGCTTTTGCGGTTACCGGTTAACCGTTGGAGTATCAAAAGACCTCCAAATGGCACGAAACTTGACAGGCGGTCTACCGGTGGTGTACCAAGACCACTTGGCAATACTCGGTCCATTCCGAGAATGTTTAACACCCGCTCACAACGAGATACAAAAAGGGAATGTCGGAGGACATAGGAGTGCCGGATTGCAAAACGGAGAACGGGGAAAATGCTCGGATGCAAGAAAGGAACACGTATGCAGAATGAAATGCACATGATGACATGATAAAATGCAACACGCAAGCAAATGACACGGCAACGACGGCGAATATCTGGCAGACACTTGGTGCATCGAATCCGGGGCGTTACATATACGGGATTGACTGAATCCTCGACATCGTGGTTCATCCGATGAGATCATCGTGGAAAATGTGGGAGCCAATATGGGTATCCAGATCCCGCTATTGGTTATTGGCCGGAGAGGTGTCTCGGTCATGTCTGCATGGTTCCCGAACCCGTAGAGTCTACACACTTAAGGTTCGGTGACCCTAGAGTTGTTATGGGAAATAGTATGTGGTTACTGAAGGTTGTTCGGAGTCCCGGATGAGATCTTGGACATGGCGAGGAACTCCGGAATGGTCTGGAGGTAAAGGTCGATATATTGGACAAAGGGTATTGGAGTCCGGAATTGTTCTGGGAGTACCGGGTGACGACCAGCGTCACCGAAAGGTGTTTCGTAGGCCCCAGCAAGCGTTGGGGGGGGGGGCTTATGGGCCAAGGGGAGGGGGCACACCAGCCCACTAAGGGGTTGTGCGCCGCTCCCAACCCCTCTCACGTAACCTGGAGAGGTGGGGGCGCCTCCCCTAGGGCAGCCGCCCCTCCCGGCTTGGGGGGGCAAGTTTCCTAGGGGTGGGGGCGCCCAAACCCATCTAGGGTTTCCCCTGTGGACTCCACCCATCCCCTAGGGAACCCTAGGGCACCTCCTCCACCCCCCTTTCCCCTATATATAGTGAGGGAGAGAGAGGGCAGCTGCACCCTTCCCCTGGCGCATCCCCTCCCTCCTCATACATCTCCTCCTCCTCTGTAGTGCTTGGCGAAGCCCTGCTGGAGAACCACGAGCTCCACCACCACCACGCCGTCGTGCTGTCGGAGTTCTCCCTCAACTTCTCCTCTCCCCTTGCTGGATCAAGAAGGAGGAGACATCCCCGGGATGTACGAGTTTTGAACGCGGAGGCGCCGTCCGTTCAGCGCTAGATCGGATCTTCCGTGATTTGAATCGCCGCGAGTACGACTCCATCAACCGCGTTCTTGTAACGCTTCCGCTTAGTGATCTTCAAGGGTATGAAGATGCTCATGCCGTCCCTCTCTTGTTGCTAGAATCTCCATAGATTGATCTTGGTGATGCGTAGAAAATTTTGAATTTCTGCTACGTTCCCCAACAAATTTATCACGTTGTTGATAGTGATTGGGTAAGCCCTATCCATTGTGTTCCTAAAAAGGGAGGTATTACTGTTGTTCCTAATGATAAAGATGAATTGATCCCACAAAGAATTACTACAGGTTATAGGATGGTAATTGATTTATGTAAATTAAACAAAGCTACTAAGAAAGATCATTACCCTTTACCTTTTATTGATCAAATGCTAGAAAGACTATCCAAACACACACATTTCTGCTTTCTAGATGGTTATTCTGGTTTCTCTCAAATACCTGTGTCAGCGAAGGATCAATCAAGAACTACTTTTACTTTCCCTTTCGGTACTTTTTCTTATAGACGTATGCCTTTTGGTTTATGTAATGCACCTGCTACCTTTCAAAGATTCATGATGGCTATATTCTATGACTTTTGTGAAAAGATTTGTGAGGTATTCATGGATGATTTCTCCGTTTATGGATCCTCTTTTGATGATTGCTTGAGCAACCTTGATCGAGTTTTGCAGAGATGCGAAGACACTAGTCTCGTCTTGAATTGGGAAAAGTGCCACTTTATGGTTAATGAAGGCATTGTCTTGGGGCATAAGATTTCTGAGAGAGGTATTGAAGTTGATAAAGCTAAAGTTGATGTTATTGAAAAGATGCCATGTCCCAAGGACATAAAAGGTATAAGAAGTTTCCTTGGTCATGCCGGTTTTTATAGGAGGTTCATTAAGGACTTTTCTAAAATCTCTAGGCCTCTAACTAATTTATTGCAAAAAGATATTCCTTTTGTCTTTGATGATGATTGTGTAGAAGCATTTGAAATACTTAAAAAAGCTTTGATCACTGCACCTATTGTTCAGCCACTTGATTGGAATTTACCCTTTGAAATTATGTGTGATGCTAGTGATTATGTTGTAGGTGCTGTTCTAGGGCAAAGAGTTGATAAGAAATTGAATGTTATCCAGTATGTTAGTAAGACTCTTGATACTGCCCAGAGAAATTATGCTACTACTAAAAAAGAGTTCTTAGCAGTTGTGTTTGCTTGTGATAAGTTTAGACCTTATATTGTTGATTCCAAAGTTATTATTCACACTAATCATGCTGTTATTAAATATCTTATGGAAAAGAAAGATGCTAAGCCTAGACTCATTAGATGGGTTCTCTTGCTCCAAGAACTTGATTTGCATATTATTGATAGAAAGGGAGCTGAGAACCCTGTTGCAGACAACTTGTCTAGGTTAGAGAATGATCTTGATGACCCACTGCCTATTGATGATAGCTTTCCTGATGAACAATTAGCGGTCATTAATGCTTCTCTTACAACTCCTTGGTATGTTGATTATGCTAATTACACTGTTGCTAAATTTATACCACCTAGTTTCACATACCAGCAAAAGAAAAGGTTCTTTTATGATTTAAGACATTACTTCTGGGATGACCCACACCTTTATAAAGAAGGAGTAGACAGTGTTATTAGACGTTGTGTACCTGAGCATGAACAGGAATAGATCCTACGCAAGTGTCACTCTGAATCCTATGGAGGACACCACGCTGGAGATAGAACTGCACATAAGGTATTGCAATCTGGTTTTTATTGGCCTACTCTCATCAAAGATGCTCGTAAGTTTGTCTTATCTTGTGATGAATGTCAAAGAATTGGTAATACTAGTAGACGTCAAGAAATGACTATGAATTATTCTCTTGTTATTGAACCGTTTGATGTTTGGGGCTTTGATTATATGGGACCTTTTCCTGCCTCTAATGGTTACACACCTATTTTAGTTCCTGTTGATTACGTTACTAAGTGGGTACAAGCTATTCCAACTAGTAGTGCTGATCACAACACCTCTATTAAGATGCTTAAAGAAGTTATTTTTCTGAGGTTTGGAGTCCCTAGATATCTTATGACAGATGGTGGTTCACAATTTATTCATGGCGCTTTCCGTAAGATGCTTGCTAAGTATGATGTTAATCATAGAATCGCATCTCCTTATCACCCGCAGTCTAGTGGTCAAGGAGAGTTGAGAAATATAGAGCTCAAATTAATTTTGCAAAAGACTGTCAATAGATCTAGAAAGAATTGGTCCAAAAAACTTGATGATGCATTATGGGCCTATAGAACTGCTTACAGAAATCCTATGGGTATGTCTCCATATAAGATGGTTTATGGAAAAGCTTGTCACTTACCTCTTGAACTTTAACATAAAGCATATTGGGCTATTAAAGAGCTCAACTATGACTTCAAACTTGCCGGTGAGAAGAGGTTATTTGATATTAGCTCACTAGATGAATGGAGAACCCAAGCCTATGAGAATGCCAAGCTATTCAAAGAAAAAGTCAAACGCTGGCATGATAAAAGGATACAAAAGCGTGAGTTTAATGTAGGTGATTATGTGTTATTATTCAACTCTCGTTTAAGATTTTTTGCAGGAGAACTTCTCTCTAAATGGGAAGGTCCTTACATTATCGAGGAGGTCTATCGTTCCGGTGCCATAAAAATCAACAACTTTGAAGGCACAAGTCCGAAGGTGGTGAACGGTCAAAGAATTAAACACTATATCTCAGGTAATCCTATTAATGTTGAAACTAATATTATTGAAACCGTAACCCCGGAGGAATACATAAGGGACACTTTCCAGAACATTTCAGACTCCAAAAAGGAATAGGTATGTGGTACACTAAGCAAACCAACTCCAAAACAATTCTAATGGAAATTTTTATCTGTTTTGGAATATTTAAGAATTTTGGAAAGAAATAAGTAGTCCGGGAAGGACACGAGGCCTCCACGAGGGTGGAGGGCGCGCCCGCCCTTCCTGGGCGCGCCCCCCTGTCTCGTGGCCACCTCGTGTACCTCCTGGACTCCGTTTTCTTGCATGTTATGTATTTTGGTCGGTAAAAATTCATTATATAACCTCCCGAAGGCTTTGACCACTGTATCACGCAAATATCCTCTGTTTTCATTTTGAGTTGTTTCTGTTTCAGATCTAGAGCATCATGACGTCTCCAAGCGCTCCCAAGGACAAGTTTTTCGAGAGGGTTATCAACCCCTATCTCGCGGAGGTGCTGCAACACCCTCAAACCATTGAGATGCGTGAGGGGGTGCTGCACATTTGTGATGTGGAGGGACGAAGGCGTACCGGAAGCATGGAGACAAAGCTCGAAGCCATGGAGTAACAAGTTTTCAAGTGCCAAGGGATGGTGGAGCGTGGACTCAACGCTAACCAGATGATGATCACGGAGTTCACCAACAACCACAATCTAGATGCCAAGGTCATTGGGGAGACCATCTTCAAGCTTCAAGAGAAAATCGAGCACCTCCAAGCCCAGATCTATGACCTGCAAAACCAAAACTATGAGTATGAATATAGATTCAAGAGGATGAGTTTGCTGCAGATCTAAGGATCCCGAAGACTCGATCATCTGTCTATGATGGTGAGCATATTCCTTGGAAGATGGATGACAAGCCTACATCATCAACAACTCCTACTTCACCACCTCCTAGGACATAATCACATGGGTATGGGCACTCCCCTTGGCAACTGCCAAGCTTGGGGGAGGTGCCCCGGTATCGTATCACCATCACACTCCTATCTTTACCGTTTTATTTAGTTCGATCCTTTTAGTAGTTTCTTGATCTAGTAGATTGAACTTTTAGTATCAATTAGTTTTGAGTTTTGCTTTGTGATCTCTTTATGTAATCGAGTCCGTGAGCTATCTATAATAAAGATTAGTGTTGAGTCAAGGGCTTTGCTATCTTGCCATGATCTTGAGAAAGTAGAAAGAATAAAAAGAATAAAAGAGTTCATATTGATCTTATGGATAGTAATGACTTCACACATAGAAAGTATGAGGCATAAAAGTTGTTGAGAGTTGACAAACGTAGTTTTGATCATCGTTGCAATTAATATGAAGTAACAAGGAAAGAGAGGTTTTCACATACAAATATATTATCTTGGACATCTTTTATGATTGGGAGCACTCATTAAGTATGACAGGATAAAAGAGTCAATGTTGGACAAGGAAGACAACGTAATGGTTTATGTTTTCTCACATCTCAGTTAAAGTATATTGCCATTGATCTTCCCAACATGTTGAGCTTGCCTTTCCCCCTCAAGCTAGCCAAATTCCTTGCACCAAGTAGAGATACTACTTGTGCTTCCAAATATCCTAAAACCCAGTTTTGCCATGAGAGTCGACCATACCTGCCTATGGATTGAGTAAGATCCTTCAAGTAAGTTGTCATGTTGCAAGCAATAAAAATTGCTCTCTAAATATGTATGACTTATTAGTGTAGAGAAAATAAGCTTTATACGATCTTGTTATGGAAGCAATAAAAGCGACGGACTGCATAAAAAGGTCCATATACAAGTGGCAATATATAGTGACATTCTTTTGCATTAAGATTTTGTGCATCCAACCCTAAAAGCACATGACAACCTCTGCTTCCCTCTGTGAAGGGCCTATCTTTTACTTTATGTTTTTACTTTATGCTTGAGTCAAGGTGATCTTCACCTTTCCCTTTTTCATTTTATCCTTTGGCATGCTCCTCATGTTTGAAAGATCTTAATATATATATATATATCCAATTGGATGTAAGTTAGCACGAATTATTATTGTTGACATCACCCAAAGGTGAATACGTTGGGAGGCAACACAATAAGCCCCTATATTTCTCAGTGTCCGGCTGGAACTCCATAACCACAAGTATTGCGTGAGTGTTAGCAATTGTAGAAGACTACATGATAGTTGAGTATGTGGACTTGCTGAAAAGCTCTATTCTTGACTCTTTCTGATGTTATGATAAATTGCAATTGCTTCAATGACTGAGATTATAGTTTGTTAGTTCCCAATGAAGTTTCTGAACCTTACTTGACATTGTGAATTGATTGTTACTTGAGCATAAGAAATCATATGATAAAATCTATTTATGTTGCTATTATAAGAATGATCATGATGCCCTCATGTCCGTATTTTATTTTTATCGACACCTCTATCTCTAAACATGTGGACATATTTTTTGATTTCGGCTTCCGCTTGAGGACAAGCGAGGTCTAAGCTTGGGGGAGTTGAAACGTCCGTTTTGCATCATGCTTTTATATCAATATTTATTGCATTATGGGATGCTATTACACATTATATCTCAATACTTATGGCTATTCTCTCTTATTTTACAAGGTTTACCATGAAGAGGGGGAATGCCGGCAGCTGGAATTCTGGCTGGAAAAGGAGCAGATATTGGAAACCTATTCTGCGAAGCTCCAAAAATCCTGAAACTCCACGGAAGTCAGTTTTGGAATTAATAAGAATTATTGAGCAAAGAAAACACCAGAGGGGGCCCACACCCTGGCCAGGAGGGTGGGGGCGCGCCCACCCCTACTAGGCGCGCCCCTGTCTCCTGGGCCCCCTGGTGGCCCTCCGGTGCCCATCTTCTGCTATATGAAGGCTTTTTACCCTAGAAAAAATCAGAGGCAAGCTTATGGGACGAAACTCCGCTGCCACGAGGCGAAACCTTGGCGAAATCAATCTAGGGCTCCGGCAGAGCTGTTCTGCCGGGGAAACTTCCCTCCGGGAGGGGGAAATCATCACCATCATCATCACCAACGATCCTCTCATCGGGAGGGCGTCAATCTCCATCAACATCTTCACCAGCACCATCTCCTCTCAAAACCCTAGTTCATCTCTTGTATCCAATCTTGTATCAAAACCACAAATTGGTACATGTGGGTTGCTAGTAGTGTTGATTACTCCTTGTAGTTGATGCTAATTGGTTTACTTGGTGGAAGATCATATGTTCAGATCCTTAATACATATTATTACTCCTCTGATTATGAACATGAATATGCTTTGTGAGTAGTTACGTTTGTTCCTGAGGACATGGGTGAAGTCTTGCTATTAGTAGTCATGTGAATTTGGTATTTGCTCGATATTTTGATGAGATGTATGTTATCTTTCCTCTAGTGGTGTTATGTAAACGTCAACTACATGACACTTCACTGTTATTTGGGCCTAGAGGAAGGCATTGGGAAGTAATAAGTAGATGATGGGTTGCTAGAGTGACAGAAGCTTAGACCCTAGTTTATGCGTTGCTTCGTAAGGGGCTGATTTGGATCCATATGTTTAATGTTGTGGTTAGGTTTACCTTAATACTTCTTTTGTAGTTGCGGATGCTTGCAATAGGGGTTAATCATAAGTGGGATGCTTGTCCAAGTAAGGGCAGTACCCAAGCACCGGTCCACCCACATATCAAATTATCAAAGTACCGAACGCGAATCATATGAGCGTGATGAAAACTAGCTTGACGATAATTCTCATGTGTCCTCGGGAGCTCTTTTCTCATTATAAGAAATTGTCTAGGCTTGTCCTTTGCTACAAAAAGGATTGGGCCACCTTGCTGCACTTTATTTACTTTAATTGCTTGTTACCCGTTACAAATTATCTTATCACAAAACTATCTGTTACCTACAATTTCAGTGCTTGCAGAGAATACCTTACTGAAAACCGCTTGTCATTTCCTTCTGCTCCTCGTTGGGTTCGACACTCTTACTTATCGAAAGGACTACGATAGATCCCCTATACTTGTGGGTCATAAGTCGTCGTCAAGCGGCTAATCGGTTGCTGATGTTTACCCCACCGAGCTTGGCATCGACTGAGTGGAGTAGCAGTGGCCTTCCTGGGACTAGAGCGGCGGCGACCTACCATGTACTACTCTTCCACACTGCCGGCTGTGCCGCGCGCGTGCGCCGGCATCGTGGTCATGGCAGCGGAGGGCGGCCGAGGGGGTGCTGGAGATCTCCTTCATTTGCTCCTGCGACAGTACGTCGAAGCGAGCTTTGGAGCGTGCCCGGAGTGGAGCCGTTGATGTCCCTCATCTGCTCCTCCAACAGTACGTCCAAGAGAGCTTCAGAGTGCCAGGAGGACATGATTGGAGTGGTGACGGCAGAAGAAGGGACCGAAGGAGAATAAGTGTGGGTCTTTGGCTATGGCTAGGAGCTGGGGCTCAAGTTAATATAGCGGGTGAATGGCAATGAGCCGCGGTACACGGATGGACAACTGGCGCCGGAGTAGGTTCGTCGGGCGTGAATGCGGACGCTGCTTCAGTGACTTAACTACAGATGTGTTGGGTTACTGACATGTGGGCCCAACGGGCATCTGGCCCGCATGTCAGTGACACACCAATTGCACCTGCAGTTAAGTCCGGTAAATGCGGCATTGACGTTCTGGAGAGATGGTGACCGTTTCAGGCGGGAAGCGTGCGCTAGCGATGGAAGGGGTATCAGTAGGCCAGGGCGGTCAGACGCTGGCGTGGTGGTAAAGTGTGAACTCATGGATGACGAGCCTTTGAAGCATATGCGGCACGTATTGACAACCGCTCTTGTCGCCAGCTAGCCTTCGACAACCACCATAAACACCACACAACCATGCATAACTTAAGAATAATGGATGAATCGATCAGACACACACTCGTGTGCAGTGGCACTAAGATCAGTCGCTCACGATAGTACATACTCCGTACCATACTACCATAGTACCCTCTCTTGCTAGGCTGTTTTATAGATTGTCATTGTGATGGACGATATACATGAGCAAGGCGCTCCAAGTATGACTGTTGGTGTTGAGCCAGGTGAATACATGGGCGCGCAGGTGATGGGCTCGCCGTTTGTATTGCGCCATGAGCAAGACTTTGATTTAGAGGGCGACGTGCATGCATTAGCATGCTTTGACAGCGTGAGCGTGAGTGTCTGACGCGAAGTATTTCATTTTCATTTGGCTGACGAGGGTGTGTTGCAGCAACGAGTCCGTGGTTTGATTCCCCACATATGCATAATTTTGGTTTTTTACAGTATTTCTTTCTCCATTGACAGGTAGGCCCGCGTAGATAGATAAAGAACATGAGCTGATGAGGCGCATGCGGACTGTTTGACTGGTCAACCAGACAAATATGGAGCTATACGCTGAGCCAGTGACCGTATAATCACCATATCTCGTATACAATGATCAAAGTGAGCTATCAAGACAAGATCGATGACCGCAAATGCATTTTAGTCGGTAATAAATGACCAGGATTGAAGGGGAATCCAAATTTCCTTCGTCTTCTCTCCTTGAGCTCTTGACAAACCATTGCACTATACGGTTGTCCGTCCGCTCCACCCCAGAGCTCTCACCAAGCGTCGTTCATGCCACCGCACTGCACACTAACTGGTAAGGCAGCGATGGCATCCCGCCGCGCCGAGTTCCTCGCCGCCCACGACCGCACACAAAATGGTAGGGAAGCGATGGCATCCCGCCATGCCGAGTTCATCGCCGCTCGCGACCTCACAACTATGTGGGAGGAATTTTAAGATGCCAAGGCCGAATGGGCAGTAGAGCAAGAGGCGGCCAAAGCCGCACAGAGGGAGCGGAAAAGTCAGAAAGCACTCATGAAAAGAGAGGCCCGCCGCTGCAAGAAAGAAAAGGACGCACGCGCTGCTGCGGAGAGGTCGGCGGAGATCCAAGCACGGTGGGGTGTCGCCGACAAAGCTGGGAAGGAGAATGACGGTGTCTGGCCAGCATGTGAGAAGTAGTAGTACTAGTAGTTAGTGTGTGTGTGTCTGTGTCTGAGTACGAGCATGTACCAGTACTACTAGTTACTACTGTAGTTTTTAGAGAAAATTACCAGTACATTAGCCTAGACTAAATTGAAAAATTCCTATCCTATGCATCAAATGGTATCTCTTTCTCTATAGGAATTGAGATGCATGTCATCTCACTTCCTATGATTTTCATATTCCTATAAAATTCCTATCCTATGAATGAAAGGAGGCCTCTGTTGGAGTAACTACTGTAGCTAGCAGTACTGCTTGCATAGTAATTTTCTTCAAGAAGCGGAATTCAACAAAGTCATGATGGTTCCTTTGTCTGAGTAACTTCAAAGTGGGAAGTGGGCCTGTGATTTGACTGCTCATTAGTCATTGTTACTGTGGCGCGACGACCGGGGTGACTCTCCCTTGGAGTTCTACGTGCATGGCAAGTGGACCAGGATGGTCGACGTCCCACATGTTGGCGAACGGAAGTATTCTTTCCAATATCGAGGAGCAAGGAAACCGCGTGGTATAGTATCACTGCTGATTGGTTCTCAAAAAAATAGTATCACTGCTGATTTATAATTATTTTTATTTCTGATGAATGCTAGCGTTTCAACTCTTACGACGAAGAGTGCCAAACACGGCACGTGATGGATGTCCCACACGTCAACGAAAGGAGTGGGACATAAACAGCGTGGTAGAGCCCAGCGCAAAAAAACAACGTGGTAGAGCGTCTCCACTTCTTCCACTTCTGGGTCGGAGACCACACGTAGTAGTACTTAGTGTTATGAACGATACAAAGTGCGACCTGGAGAGAAAGAGACACGTCTAGTTGGAAGGTCTCGGGGCATACACGTAAACAAATATAAAAGTTAATATGTGCCTCCAACTAATATAGTAGTAGTAGAGTACTTAGGCACGTACTCCATAACATCACCGTGCATTGCACATACAACATTTAGTGTTAGTACGTAGTAAGAGACAAATGCCGCCCAAGAGTTCCCTTCTCGACCTACTTTTGGGTGTTTGGTAGAGTGTATGGAGGGTGCATGAGTCCACACTAGTTTAGCACAAATACACTAGAAGCATGCATGAAGAGAGCATGCATGAAGAGGGAACAACTATGCTGAGACGAGAACGCAACCAAACACACCCTATATGCCATGCATCTTCATACCATTTGTGCCTTTCTACTTCACTTATTGCGCTACATTACTCCGGTTCGTATGTCCACTCCTGGGTACATGTCCGTTTCGTAGTTCCAGTCCCACGTGTTCTTCATATAGATGGAACGATTCTTGCATATCACGTGCACCTTGATGCTAGATGTCTCGCGTGTTGGCAAAAGGATGAACAAAGCTCACGTAAAAAAAATAGAGTGGAAGAACATAGATTCCCGACGACCGAGAAGGAGCAAGGAACCTCGTGGTGGAGCATCTGCACTCATAATATTTAATATTATCCAGTGATATAAAATCAACCAATCATCTCCACAGTGGACTGGAAGAGTACGAAACACGGCAGCCCAGTGTAGTTACATCATACTAGTACATGGCTAACCCACGCTATCACCATATTTCTTGGCTTCCGTGCAACACCTATCTTTAGTAATCCAGGAGCCTGTATCGCTTCTCCCTCCTTGTCTCTCTCAAAGTGCGGCGGGCTGGCGTTTTTGCCGTCTATTGAGGTCGGTTAACTCATCACATGTTAGCGACATGCCAAGAGCATTCTAAAATAAATTCCTTTCACGTTCTGTTTTCAAAAAGAAAAAAATCCTTTCACGTACGAATTTTACTGTATGCTTTGAGCAACTTCCATGTCCTATACTGCTCCTGTTTGATACTCTAACTTAGCTAGAGGTTAGACTAACTCATGACTAACCCTGAACTAACTGTAGCCAAAGAGGTGTTTGGGTGGCAGGGTTAGATTGACAATAAATGCACTTGATGGAGAGAGAAAAGTGATTTTTCAGTGGTCCCAATGAGAACTATCTCTAGTTAGCACCTGTTGGGTGGGATAGTTTTTTTGGTGGGTTCGGTGCAAATTGCTCCAATTTAAACCCTCATGCTTGGATACTTTAGGGCTATTTGATCCCCAACTAGCTCAAACTAACTCTAACCCATGGATCCAAACAGGGCCTATGGCTAGTCTCGACGCGGAGCAGTCGCGTGCACCCAGAAGCGGCGCTCTCTCGGCCGTCGCGCCACTTCAAAGCCGGCGCCAGTGAGAGGTCGCCTCCGCTCTGGCCAGGCATTAATGCGGCACTGACGCTCCAGGGCGACGCTGACCGTTTCACGCGGGAAGCACGCGCTGGCAAGGGAGTATAGGTTTTGAACTGTTTCAGGTGTAGTACTGGTAGTTTTCAAAACTACTCAATTATTGCACTCAGTTTCCTAAGAAATTGTGGTAAAAAACATTACTCCACAGCCCGCTTCCCTTCTCCTTCCTCTTCCACCGCCTGCACACATCCGTGGGAAGCGACCGGTCAACCCTTATATAGGAGTGCTAGCACAAAAAGATGCATGCATGACCACTAAAATTTCCATATTAAAGCGCCGCTCCGGCGGGAGTATGGCGTATGTTGTTACCTTCGGCTGGGCCATGGCTACTGGGCGACAGCGACCAGAGAAGAGGCGGCGGGGGGGGGGATGAATGCAGCTACTGTTTGGGTTTGCCTTCCGGCTTAAATAAATGTGCAGCATCACGTGTACCCGCGGGTGCACAAATTGTAACATACGTGTCTGCTTAAGTGGGCGTCATGTAACTGGTGTGTGTGTGAGAGAGATACTGAGAGACAGAGTGCGTGTGTGCGACTCTACTCTTCGGACATGTAATCAACCTTTTGCATCGGGATATAAGTATAATGGTATTTACTTTAGCTAGTGATTTACGTGTCCATGTTAACGTGGTTGTGTAAAAAAATGTCACTTCCTGCTCGTGATTTGTGTTATATAATTACAAGCAAGATGCTCGTGCATTGCACAGAACATCAATATGCATTTTTTTTACAAAACACCTGTTGTGATTGACCCATGCAGGAGTAATCCCATGTGTAAAAACTAATGATATCTCGAGAATTTTATCGGAAAACTGGCATCTCGAGAATGTCATCGAAAAAATGAAAGATGAGAGATAAGGTGAGGAGGAGTGGAGCGTGGTGGTGACTGGTGGTCGGAATGGACGGAGGCATGGGGATGGACGGCGCCGGCAGGCGGCAGTGGCCACCATGCTAGATTGTTCCAGAGACTTCCTTTTTTAATTGCTGAGCAATGAGGTTGTGGGAGATAAGGATGTGGAGAGAGGTGCAGGTATATTTTGTAAAATTATCATAGTTTGCTTTCTATCCATCAGATGTAGATCAGACAGCCTGTATTACAAGATGGCAAGCACACCATCATCGCCAACTTGTTTTTTTATAAGGGTACAGATGATAAGTTTGCTGACTACTAAAGTAAAGTGGAATTTCTCCATGTTATGCAAGTAAATTAAGGTGATTGTTTATCATACGGGTAAGGTTGGATGAAGGGTGGTAGGAACAAATGCTCCACCTAGAGCATGTGTGTGTGAGATGGAGTCTTAGTGTGTGTGGGTAGTGTGTGTGAGAGAGAGAGAGATGGAGTCTTAGTGTGTGGGGGTGTGTGTGTGTGTGTGTGTGTGTGTGTGTGTTTGTGTGTATGTCTGTGTGTGTGTGAGAGAGAGAGAGAGAGATGGAGTCTTAGTGTGTGTGTGTGTGGGTGGGTGTGCGTGCGTGCGTGTGTGTGTGTGTGTGTGTGTGTGTGTGTGTGTTTGTGTGTGTGTGTGTGTCGTGGGGTCCTCGGTGGCGGATGTAATTTAAGTGTGCATGGCTTCATCATAGAGAGGTGATGTGTATGGCAGAGGCCACCAACGATGGGGTGCGAGAGAGAAAATGCCCATAGAGAGGGAAGAGAAGGTGTGTGTGCGTGAGAGGAGTCGACATCGAGAGAAGGTGTTTGTTCGAGAGACACCGAGGAAGACTAATATATATTGATGGTGCATGTAGGCGGTAATTAAACAAAGGGGTGGTCTTATTGGTTTCGGTGATATAGGGGAACAGTGAGAGGCGGGGGGTAGCTAGAAGGAGATTGTTAAGTGTGAGTGTGTGTTTTACCCATCCAGGAGGAAGTTATGTGCACACAAGAGGAGAATGATTTGATGTGGCGTTAGGATTGAGGGTAATTAACTACGTATGGAGACATAGAGACCTTGAACGTGCATGTGTGAGAGGTATACATGTATACGTGGGATGTGTGTGTGTGCGCGCACATGATCAACATAAAACAAAGAAGACATAAGTCATAAGATCAACGACATGGGAGAGACGGATCGGTATGACAATATGCATGCATGTGAGAGTGCAGGGAAGAAGGCCCGACAATTGAGCATGTGTTTTTATCTTTAAGAGATAGTGGTGTGGGCTGGAGCATGCATCTATGGCGAGCAGAGGGAGTGAGGCACAACGATTGTGCAAAAGAGATCAACCTATAAATGCATATGTATGGAGAGACATATATAGTGTGGGTGATAGGAAGCAAGACTCCATGCGAGAAAGAAATGTTGACGGAGAAACTACAGATAGATACAGAGATGGAGATGCTAGCTAGAGGGACATCCGCTAGTTTGGGTGTTGGAGATGACCACCGGGTGGTTCAAAGGGTGAAGTTATATATGTGTGTGAGAGAGAAAAATAATAAGAGGGCACTTGACTGCATGTAGAGAGAAACATTTGTAGTGTGCGTGATAGGAATCAAGAGTGAGGGCGAGAAAGAAGTTTGATGGAGAAACAGATAAATAGAAAGATAAAGATGGTAGCTAGTGTGCGTTAGAGATAGGAGTCGAGTGGATCAGAAGGCTGAGTTATGTGTGTGGGTGTGAGAGAGATAGAGAGAGGGTGCATGTGAGTCACATACAAACAGATATCAAAGAGAAATGAGATCCCGAGAGATGAAGTTTTGTGTCTACGAGAGAGAAAGATATTTCACAACGAGAGTGATAGCTAAATAGACATATGAGGGAACGCAAGATATCTCTAGGTAGAGAGAGTGTGTGTGAGCGACATACAAGAGAACAATGGAGAAATATGAGACCCTGGGAGACAGAGTTTGTGTTTGTGTGTGAGAAAGAGATATTTAGGAGGAAGAGTCGTAGGTTCTCATATCTAAGGAGCGAAAGACATCTCTGTATGAGGGGTGTGCGAGTGGCACACATGGGAATAGTGGAGAGAAATGAGACCCCGGGAGACAAAGTTTTGTGTTTGTGTGAGAGAAAGAGATTCCACATGGAGAATCATAGTTAGAGACACATAGCGGGGAGCGAGATATACTTAGAGAGAGATAGAGTGATGAAGGTCGAGGGAGAGAGTACCGTTAGTGTGTTACAAAGATAAAAGATCATTGTCGACATATAGGTAGCACGAGAGATACCTGAGAGATGATGAACGCGTATAGCTCCAGAGAGATAGTCCTATATAAGCATGAGTGATAGCTATATGAGACGAATATCTGGATTAAAGGGGATTCAAATATTTAAACTGGAGATCACGACATCGATAATATCATAACGCAAATTGGTGTATCAAACATGCATATTCATTTGAATTTGGGCACACGTGTAATGTTATATAGTTTATCAATATTGGTGATCCATAGATTCTTTAATTACAAACAATGCATGGTTTATATGCAATTAATGTCTAAACGGGATTAAACTATATGTTGCGTGTGTGAAACACATTATACATGTTTGAGAAGTAAAAAAACGCATGAAACACACATTAATTGAAGACAGTTAGCGAGGAATGCATACATTGGATTTCAACATAAAGTGGTTTCAAATATTTGAAAATCCAAATTGATGGATACAACCTTATGAATTTGAGATCATGCCATTTGCAAACCATATTTATGTATAAATGGTGTTGTGCTTTTGAAAGTATATATAAAAAAAGATGTATATAGAATTTAATTCCAATTGAAAATGGATCCAGCCCGAAAAGAAATAGAATACAAACGGGATTCCAATTGAGTTGGCACGGTAAATGTGCACTCTGCAAAATTTGAACGAAGCGGAGAAAGTCGCAGTAACCGCCCGAAACCAAAATCTGCGAGATGGAAATTACTACTGCCTATCCCTGCCACGCAAAGCCTATCTGCTGGATTTCTATAGGTTTCGATAGGGGTAGGTTTGTAATTTCACCCAAACATGACGTAACCGCCTCTCACCCGGATTCATACACGATGGGCGCCAAAACACAGTGTGTCCTCGGCCGAAATCAACTCCCTCCCCGATTCATATTCATACACGGTGGGCGCCAAAAACAAACTCTCATCGGCAAATATTTGGTGTATGCGAGATTCCCGTCCTATCCCCAACCGACTAATATTTCTGTGATGTAGAAATTTGAAACGGGGGCTAAGTTTGTAAATTTCCTCGCATTTGAGACAAGCGCGCCCTGAATACATGGTTCCCCCTTCCTCTCTACTTCCCTTTTCCCTATTCGTACTCCATGGGCGCCAAAACATCGTCTCCACCCCACCCTCCTCCGTCCACCGCCGTCCGCCACCCCATCCACCGCTGTCCTCCTCCACCATGCCAGAGCTGATACCCCGACGCCGCCGTCCATTACAAGAGATCGACCTCTCTCATCCACGGCTTTGGACCGGGATCCTTGCATCCTGTCCTCTCGCTTCATCCCCGCTGTCGTCCACCTTGCCGGTGCTGCTCCTACGACCGTCTCGTCCACCGCGCCCCACCGCCATCGTCTACCCTCCTAGATCTGCTTCCACGCAACCGACAGTCATCGCTACCATAGCACCGTCAAATTCTCAGCATATGCATACACGGCGCTGCACCAGAGGCGGTACTCTTTCGTATCTGCTCAACTTATTTATCGGAACAAGAAAATAGATCGCCACTGCTTTACTCTGATTTCTTGTCTTGGTTGCGAAGTTGCCTTTGTCTGGTTTGCACCTTCAGATCCGCCATGGCACGCTCAACACTATACTCCCAATGCTTACGGTTTTCCCCTTTTATATTCCACACTAGTTAAATCACAGTAGACTAAATTTCAAAATTGGGTCAGTCGATTTTTCAGAGCTCGCCGGAGTTCGCCGGTGCAAACGAAGGGGCTCGAGTGGTTGTGGGGCCTCGCCGAACAAAGAAAACTCGACGCGGGTGGGGTGGGGGTGGCGGAGGAACACAGGCGGTGGTGGCCGGTGGTCCGGCCGGCGGCCTCTGCGGTGTTCTGTATGGGAAGAATTAGAGATGAGGAAGAAGAAGGGTTAGGAGACGTAGTATCTTCATCCAACCGCGTGAAATGGTCGAGAGACAGCTGGGAGTTGCATTCTTAATGCGCTCTGGTTCATCATGTGTGGGCACTGCGCAACCAACATTTTATTATCCAAAATCTGCTTGCTCTTCTTTACTATGTTCCTCTTCCGTTCTTCTTTAATATGTACTCTCTCCGTTCCTAAATACAAGTCTTTGTATAGATTCCATCATGGACTACATATGGAGCAAAATGAGTGAATCTACACTCTAAAATGTATCTGGATACATCTGTATGTGATCCATAGTGGAAATCTCTACCAAGACTTATATTTTGGAACGGAGGGAGTATGATAGTAGTAAAGTATGTTCCTTGTACTGAAGATGAGCAGGGACATTTGCAGTGTAGAGGCCTATATGGTCGGTTGTGATGGACACTTTGAGCCTCTTTGATTCATAGGATTTTGTAAACATAGGAATAGGATTTGTAGTGGCCTGCCCACTTGAACCCTATAAGAATAGAAAAGAAATGCGAGGAGATGTGTCACCTTTGAGAGTTACACTGATATTAACAGTACCGCATCTCCACTTGAAGAGAGCTGGTATCCGAAGCCTTTCTAGCGGTACCGGAAATACTAGCACATATATTCCAGCAAGTTCCACTTTGCTGATTTTACTCTAATGCTTAAGGTTTTCCCATTACATCTACACTATGATCTGTCTAGCTGCTTTGTGTCGCACTAGCAGCAGTCCACTCTTGAAGCTAAACACTGCAATGACTTACAAAAATTGGCACCAAGGCGTTGAGTGCCATTCTGGATGCAATGAAACTCATACGCTCCCCACCTGTTGACTCTTGTTCAGAATATGATCCTAATGACTTCTGTTCAAAATTGCCACATATAGAGAGACAGCATGGAATTGCATTTCTTTGGGCGCTGTGATTCATCATGAGTGGGCAACCAACATTGTATGCAATGAAGCGGAACCTCAAGAATATGCTTCCTCTTCTGTTCTTTAACATGTTCCTCTTTGTTTATTCTGTATTTAGTATGTATAGTATGTTCCTTGTCAGGAAGGGGCGCAGGGACATCTGCAGTCAATAGCTGATAGAGCTGGCCTGTACGTGATCGATAGGCTTTCAATTACTAGCAGCAATACAACACCGTATTTTCAAGTCAGTTCCACCTTCCCGATTTATATATCGTGGTTATGGTGTACCCCTGTTATGTACACTATGATCTGCATAGTTGCTGTGTGCTCTTGTTATCATGGTTTGGCAATAAACTCTCTATACAGTATATTATGAACCTATCATCTGCCGACTATCCTTACTTCTGGAGCCTATTTTTTTGTGTACTTGTGCCAGATTATATAAATGCACGCACCATATTACAGCACACATGAGCTCTCTCATCAGAATCCAATGATAGCACACAAGTGTTTACAGGGACGCCCCTATATTAGAATATCATCTGCATTACAAAGATAATCTCACAACTATTTATGTTTTCATGGTTCTCAGATATTATACGCAATTACAGTGAATATCAGAATCCGTGCATCAGAAGAATATTGTGGAACACTGTAATGACTTACAAAATTGGCACCAAGGCATTGAGTGCCATTCTGGATGCAATGAAACTCATATGCTCCCCACCTGTAGATTCTTGTTCAGAATAAGATCCTAATGACTATTCTAACCTCGACCGAGTCAAAGGCAGATGGCCTATCATGTTCACCCATCAAGGTGCCTATTATAATTTGGCAAGGTTTTATTGATTGCGCGTATCTTGCATATGTTGTCTTGCATTTTTTCTACTTTGTTGCACTGCCATCTGCTTAGTTTACTCATCATATATGTCGAGATGCCATGCACATCCATTATCAATACATATTCCATCTGTCATCATACCATGTTTTTCCACTCAAATGTTGTTCTTGCGCATCAGACATCAAAAAGGAAGAGGGTGATTGCCGAACCTGAAGGAGCACCAGCAAAGTCCTTGAAAAACGTGGTTGTGCTGGAGAAATCAGACAACACCCCACTTATATTGGCTATACAACTAGTGACACAAAAGTAGGACCGACTCCAGTAGACTGTACCCATACTTCACTAGCCACACCACTAGCCCCAACACACAGGACCTGCACTCCAGCAAAAGGTATGCCGATTTCAGTTGCCATAGCACCAGCCGTACCACAGAAAAATCCCACTCAAGCAAAAAGTACAACAAGTCCACCGGCCGAAGACCTATCCCAACTGCAGAGACGGCCAATTCCTGCAGATTGGAACCCCATTCCAGTTATTCCCAATTTAAAAGACAATGCTTTCAATGTTGTTAGGGACTACGTGCATATATTCCCATCATGGGAAGATTATAGTGAAGACAAACACCATTTTCACATCTTCCTGTCCCACTTACGTGTAAGTGCTATTATTCATGGTGATTATTTTCCTGTTTTCTGTTGATTTAACACATCAATGATTTACATTGCATTGTTGTGAGTAGGCGAGGGTCAATCTGGATGGTCATGACGAGTAACTCTTGCTTGCGCTTTTCAGGGAAGCATTGCAGCAGTATTAGTGTTACCTAAGGAAATCACACTTTGATAGCAAGTCTATAAACGAATTTCTGGTGAAGTCTCCTGTGCTAAATTTAGAAGACATTGAATGGAAAAACCTTGTTATGCACTGGTCTTGTTCCGAGGATGAGGTACTATCTATGATATCGCATGACAATTTGAACTTCTAGTTTTTCGCATATGCCTTACGGATCTTTTTTGCAGGAAATCTGCTCGAAAAAGAATTCCGGTTTGAAAAGAACGACAGGATATCGCAAATATGTTGCCCGCTGCTTTGCTCTTTTTAGTACCTGTTGTCCTATATCACTGTACTTGCATACATACCTGGTTGATTATGTGACAGCAATATGCATGATAGCTTGCTTATCAATTGTTTGCTCCAAATTATCTGATCTGTATGAATGGTTACATTAGTGTAGAATATATCCAATGTCAATGAAATTTTTTAGGTGTGCATTGTTCTTGTAAGTACCTACTGTCCTTTATCAGTGTACTTATATTGACTGGTAGTTGTTCATGTACCATCACTCTGCAGCTTATTTTCCTTTGCCCTCCATTTTCTACACATCAGATCTATATTTACTCTTACCATAAGGTTGGATAACACCGATGGTACTGAAGAAGTTTAGCTCTACATTGCTCTTGGCTGTACCTTTTGCCTGTATCGCTGTACTTATATTTGTAGCTACTTGGTTATGTAGCATCACTCTTCATCTTATCTTAAATATTCTCCATTTTTTCTTATATTGTCACATCTATATTTACTCTTAACAAAATCTAGAATAAAGGCAATGCTTATGAATAAGATTTTGTGGTAAACTTCTTGAATTGCCCCCCCCCCCATCAGAATGGACAAGGGCTTTATAGAGCCTGCCTTCACCAATAATGTAAGTTTGTCCTTCTCAAGCCTTCAAACTTTGTTGTGTATATTTGGTTAGGCATGACTGCAATAGCTGTTTATTTTTGGTGTTTGCATCAAATTGCATGTTTAAAGTTTATTATGTAGTTCATAAACAAAAGTTTGTCCTTCTCAATTTAAGTTTTCAGTTGTACAACCAAGTTCCTTCTTCATGCCATGTAAATTAAACTATACAGAGCAAGTGATCTTATTTTGCCAATCTAAAATGGGTAAATTGATAGCACACTTACCATTGATACTTATGAGTTCTTGATCTGTAATCCAGTGGTGTCGTGAAGCTGCCAACTCCTTCACAATGTCATTTCCTGCCATGTCTTGACCTGAACAATACCATATTGTGTTAATGCTATTTCAAACTGTGTCACTTTATTCGTCAGTAAGAAATGTGATGAATTGTCAGCACTGATACTTATATGTGCAAAACATGTCATCTGTCTGCTTGTTTATCTTTCATAGTGAGGAGGATATAGGTGTCAAACAAGTGCAGCCTCATCAGCTTGCTTAGCTGCTTGTGCTGCAGCTCCCGAGCAGGGCTAACCTTTCTTGAACTCTATTGAAGTGCTGTCGGTTTTGTATATTATTTTGTTGGTGTGTTTATTTGCACTGGTGGCGATCTTTGATGCCCAGTGTATGTAATCTGCTATCTGGTTGTGCTTCATTATCATAGTGGCGAACTTTGATGCCTAGTGGATGTAATATGCCGTAATTTCTTTATTGTATAGTCTAGGTTTTTTCTTATTCACGATGCTTGATACGTCTCCAATGTATCTATAATTTATGAAGCATTCATGCTATATTATCATCTGTTTTGAATGATTACGAGCTTTATTTTACACTTTTATATTACTTTTGGGACTAACCTATTAACCGGAGGCCCAGCCCATATTGCTGTTTTATTGCCTGTTTCAGTATTTCGAAGAAAAGGAATATCAAACGGAGTCCAAACGGAACAAAACCTTCGGCAGCGTGATTTTTTGGAGAATATCACCCAGGAGACTTGGAGTTCACGTCAGAAGAGCCTCGAGGAGGCCACGAGATAGGAGGGCGCCCCCCCCCCTACTGGGCGCGCCGCCCTGTCTCGTGGGCCCCTCGAGCACCTCCCGACCGACTTCTTTCGCCTATATAGCCCCACGTACCCTAAAAACATCAGAAATCAAGATAGATCGGGAGTTCCTCCACCGCAAGCCTCTGTAGCCACCAAAAACCTCTCGACAGCCCGTTCCAGCACCCTGTCGGAGGGGGAACCCATCACCGGTGGCCATCTTCATCATCCCGGCGCTCTCCATGACGAGGAGGGAGTAGTTCACCCTCGGGGCTGAGGGTATGTACCAGTAGCTATGTGTTTGATCTCTCTCTCTCTCTCGTGTTCTCTCTTGTGTTCCCTCTATGGCACGATCTTGATGTATCCCGAGCATTGCTATTGTAGTTGGATCTTATGATGTTTCTCCCCCTCTACTCTCTTGTGATGAATTGAATTTCCCCTTTGAAGTTATCTTATCGGATTGAGTCTTTTATGAGAACACTTGATGTATGTCTTGCCGTGCTTATCTATGGTGACAATGGGATATCATGTGCCACTTGATGTATGTTTTGGTGACCAACTTGTGGGTTCCGCCCATGAACCTATGCATAGGGGTTGGCACACGTTCTTGACTCTCTGGTAGAAACTTTGGGGCACTCTTTGAAGTACTTTGTGTTGGTTGGATGAATCTGAGATTGTGTGATGCATATCGTATAATCATGCCCACGGATACTTGAGGTGAAAATGGAGTATCTAGGTGACATTAGGGTTTTGGTTGATTTGTGTCTTAAGGTGTTATTCTAGTACGAACTCTTTAATAGATCGATCCGAAAGAATAACTTTGAGGTGGTTTCGTACCCTACCATAATCTCTACGTTTGTTCTCCGCTATTAGTGGCTTTGGAGTGACTCCTTGTTGCAAGTTAGGGCTTGTTATATGATCTATCTATGTTATTATTGTTGAGAGAACTTGCACTAGCGAAAGTATGAACCCTAGGCCTTGTTTCCAATCATTGCAATACCATTTACGCTCACTTTTATCACTTGTTACCTTGTTGTTTTTATTATTTCAGATTACAAAAACCTATATCTACCATCCATATTGCACTTGTATCACCATCTCTTCGTCGAACTAGTGCACCTATACAATTTACCATTGTATTAGGTGTGTTGGGGACACAAGAGACTCTTTGTTATTTGGTTGCAGGGTTGTTTGAGAGAGACCATCTTCATCCTACGCCTCCTACGGATTGATAAACCTTAGGTCATCCACTTGAGGGAAATTTGCTATTGTCCTACAAACATGTGCACTTGCAGGCCCAACAACGTCTACAAGAAGAAGGTTGTGTAGTAGACATCAATGCTGCAGTTATTTTACTGTATATATATCATATCTTCGCAGTAAACCGGCCAAACCGTAAAATTGCGGTACATAATCGGGCCGTCATGCAATCACGATGTATGATCCGCATCATGGGCCCCGTCATCTTGGTCCGTTAAAAAGCCAAAAGTTAACTGGCCCACTAGTAGATTCGGGCCTTTAATAGGCCGAGTAACCCCCGGCCCTCTCAACGGGCTTTTAGGAGACTGAGAAGTACGTTGGGCATGAAACGTGCCGAACAGTTCAAGGGCCGGCAGCAGCCCGAAATGGACCCCAGCCCATGATTTTGCCAATCAAATCACGGGCTTTTAACAGGCCAAAATTGTCTCGATTCTTGTTTGGCCCAATCAAATATCTGCTGCGAGCAGGCCGGATGCAAACCGGGCCGTAGTTAGGACCAACTATATGATGGGCTTTTAACAGGCCGAAATTAATATAGGGCCAAAATGTTAAAAAGACCCTTAACAGGCCGAAACTAATATCAGGCCAAATTACTAAATGGGCCTATAGAAAGTGGGCCCAAAAGCATAGCGTCCAGTTGATGGGATGAATCTGATATGGGTCATAATTTAGCACAAAGCCTCTTAAAGGGCCGGACCTGATCTGGGCCGTAATTTGGCCCAGAACATGGTAGGATTTTAATGGGACGGATCTCATATGGGCAATTATTAGGCCTGGAACGTGGCAGGTCATTAATGGACCGGATCAAATATGGGCCGACATTTGGCCCAAAACATGGCAGCCAGTTAATGGGTCGGCCTACTAGGGTCCTCAGAATCTTATGGGTCTACAGTTGGGCCGACCCATTAATGTCGGCGAAATCTCGTGGGCCTTTAGCTGGGCCGGCCCATTATGATCCGCAAGAATCTTGTGGGCCTTTACCTAGGCCGGCCCATTATGGTACACAAAAATCTTATGGGCCTTTACCTGGGTCGGCCCATTATGGCCCGCAAAATCTTGTGGGCCTTTAGTTGGGCCAGCCCATTATGGTCCACAAAATCTCGTGGGCCTTTAGCTGGGTCGGCCCATTATGGTCCGCAAAATCTTGTGGGCCTTTAGTTGGGCCGACCCATTTAAACTTGATGGGCCGGTCCACGTGTCAACATATCATAGGCGCGTCTCGCCCATTGGATGAGTGACACATGTGCCAACGCGGAGCTGACATATGTCTCGTCCAGCCAATGATGATTTTACACGTGGAAAATCCCCATTGGTCGGGGCTGTTAACGGGTTATCGGATCCAAAACCCGACCCCGATAGCTTAATGGCGTTCCGTTACGGTGGATGCCACGTGTCGGTCACCCTTGACAAAAGCACTTCTGTGACGTGCGATTTATCGTCATGGAAGTGGACACTTCCGTGATGATAATTTTGGTAATGTCATGGAACACTTCTACGACAGCACAGGTATGACTATCTTGATTCTGTCATAAAATCGTCATGGATGTACATGCATGACAAAAAACGCGACCTACTATGACAAACACGTATCATCACGGAAGTGTATTTGTAGTTGGAGACCCTAGCTCAGGGCGGCGAGTTGCAGAGGTGCAGTGATTTGTCTAATTCATTGGTCGCTTTATGCTAAGATCTTGCCCTTGTCCCGGATCTTGTTGATTTTGTAGGGTTCTTGCGGATAGTGCTGGTCGTTCCAGGGTGTTGGAGTGGGCCAATTGGCCAACGACGGGCAAGATGGAGTTGCTCTCCGAGCAAGGGCTACTCGGCTATGCCCATGAGGTGAGGTTCCTTTTCTTTGTTTTCTCTTCTTTCTTGCCTTTTCTATGTGAAAGGCCATAACCTCAAGTCCTACCAGTATATGTTGATAGCAGCTTGATTGACAAGATGTTAACACGATGAGTGATATGGAATTGGTCTTGGTAATATTCGAAGTAAGATTTTGTTTGACTGCATTTTGATTAACATGCATCCTCCTATTTTGAAATTGTTCTCTATAATGAAATGAAAATTTAACACAACTGGATTTACATGGCTACTGAAAATCATGTTCTGGTTTCTATTCATATGCAGTTCATCTAATCTCTTTGGTTATTTGATCCAGCTTGCTACAATGGATGAATCTCTGCTTCTTTTTACTGCTATAAGCACATGAATAGTAGTGGAAGCCATCTTGGAGGGAAAAAAATTCAATAGAGGCCGGCCTCTACATTGATAACTCAAAACCAAGGTGGTGCACCACTTCGGAAGCAGTATGGCATGGAGACCGGCAGCGAGAGGCACCACTACGCCGGAAACAAACTTCGAACCTGAGATGTGGTGTGAAAATAGCAAGGCATTTGATAAAGGCCGAGAACTTAAAGATGCTCCTCGGATGTCCGGCATATATACTCCTCAGATGTACTTCGACGATCCACAAGGATGAAAGTGGGAAGATTTGTTGAACCAGCTTTCAAGATCGATGACCAAACATGAAAAGCAGTTCGGAAAAATCGAGGAGCATCCCCAACTTGAAGACTGTTTCAGGGGCTAATGATGGTGTCCTGGACTAGGGGTCACTTACCACATCGTCTCCTGACTAGGTGGGTCGGGCCTAGGAACCCCATGGTGGTTTATCAAGGGGCCACGTCAAGACGGACCATGACGTGTACAAGGAAGAATTAAGAAGCCTTGGCTATTCAAGACAAGGACTCTCTCCACTGACGTAGCCGACTACGATTGTTGTTATCCTAGGCCTCTGGTACATTATAAAAGACAAGGCTAGGCTAGTCGATAGACCATTAGAATCTCAACACATCCTAGAGATGAAACAATGCATACACACACGATCTCGTAGTAGATCAATGTGTACTTCTGTATCCCCTCAATCAATATATACAATCAAAGCAGGATGTATGGTATTATCTCTTCGAGAAAGCTCAAACATGGGTACATGTCCCTGTTACTACCGTGCCAAGGCTACCAGTTCGGGACCCCCTACCCGAGATCTGGTGGATTTGACTCCATCGCCCCATGTTGGTAATTTTTCGTCCCCTTACGCTAATGTAGGTATTCATAATTCAGCTCCACACCTTCGTTCACATAGCCAAATTTGTGAAAATTATATAGGAGCACATATGCCTTCACATAATATTGTACTGTGTAATGGTTCCTCTACACAATTGCAAAATTTTGGCAACACACATAAATTATTCCTCAAAGAATCAAAAGTCGTGTGGAGCAATCCCTTCTAGAAGCGGTTGTCGTTGCATTAAAAAAGCTTTAGCCAAAGAGTTTATCCAAAAATGAGAGGATTAGTGCTCTTTGCCTTAACAACATGAAAAGAGGTTATTTCTTTACTATAATGCAATAGAAGCTAGAGTTCCGCAAGAATATGAATCTTTGTCAATTGATAGAATTGGTGAGCAAAAATATGGTTCTACAAAATGCATATGCCTTCAACTAGTACTGTAACATATTATGCAGCCGTGCACAATTACAAAGTTTTGGCAACAAGCATATCTCATTGCCGAAAAATTCTAAAAACATTATGGGGGCAATCATATTCGGAGTGGGGAGAAATTGAGAGAGAAAACTTAAAGCCTATCTTTCCACTCGCCGCAAGGAGAAAATAGAAAAATAATTTTCTCAAACAAAAGTAGCTCGCCAATTTATATAATAGATCAAAAGAATGATTATTCAGATATTAAGGTGCTTTGGTTGAGAAAACCAAATCAAAATAGTGCATGTTTCTAATCCATCAAATCCAAAGAGGAAATTATCATTGAGAAAGGGCATGTCAAGCATAGCAAAACAGTTGTGCTTGATTTTTTCTGAAGTTAAGGGAACATATTTCTTGCCCTATGAGTTCTGAACTAAAGAACTTGATGAGCATCATGAGCAACAATATGTGGCCGAACAAACTTCGTTTGACAAGGACCTTCAAGGTGATCAGGCATGGAATACAGAAAAAGAACATGACAAGGTGTTAGGGATCCATCCAAAAGAGAAATAAGATATGTTTGGTCATGCAACCATCATGCTCTCTCAACATATTCGAAGAGGTATGTCTAAAAAGTAATTTACTTATTTTCTGATTTTCTCATAGTTTTGTTGTTGATGCATATATTAGAAAAATCTTCATAAGAAATCTTGAGAGGCCAATGAAGAAGGATAATTTATTTGTTAGCAATAATATTGTTACAAAGCATATCAGTCAACATATTGTACTATTTAGAGAGGCCGATAGTGACAATTTATTATAGCCAAAGCTTCCCCCCATTGTTTCATTTAGAGTTTATATCTACATGGGTAGTTTTGCTTCTTCCATACTTGGTTTATATTTGGTCTCAAATAAGACATGTGTGTTCTAACTATTTTTGTCTCAAAAACATAAAGCCAAAGTTTAAATATTTGAGAAAAAGATGATAGTATAACTTCTTATTCCAAGACATCTGATGGAGAATGCAAAACGCGATACTAGCCGAATGGGCGATGTAAAATCTGAACCATGAGCTTCTACAGCCTTGAGCCTCCTCATTAACTCTTCCCTCTCCAGCATCCTCTTGTTTCTCATGAGCCTCTACAACCTTCACGGGACTCTGCACCATGAGATCGCCAAAGTCCAGGCACGTTTCTACTGGGCTGGCGACAACGATAAGCAGAAGTATCATATGGTCAGTTGGCCTGACATTTGCAAGCCCGGGGAACAAGGAGGCCTCGGCATTATGTGCTCTAAGCGCATGAACATCGCCCTCCTTTCCCGTTGGCTTTGGCGCATTTCACAAGGTCATGTTGGCATCTGGCTCGACATCATCCGGAACAAATACCTGTGCGAACAACCCCTCGCCTTCTGTCAGAGATCTCGCAGCTCCCAGTTCTGGCAGTCGGTCGTCCAGCTTCTTCCGGTTCACCGCATCGGGACTTTCATCTCGGTGGGCTCCGGGGCGTCGACTTTGCTCTGGTTTGATCGGTGGGCCGGAGACGCTCGCTTCGCTGTGCGCTTTCCCGTCCTCTTCTCCATCTCCGTCGATCATGTGATCTCAGTTGAGAGGACCCTTATTGACTTAGGGCCCCTCGCATTCCGGAGGCCATTTGGGCCCCCAGAGTCCGCCACTTGGCGTGAGTTACTGGACTGTGTTGCTCTCCACGAACCGATGGTGGACAGTGGGCCTGACTAGGTGTGTTGGCGCCTGGAGCCTTCTGGCCAATTCTCCACCAAGTCTCTCTACCAGGCCATCGCACCCTCCTCCGCCCCTCCCCCCCTTACGACGGTCTGGTCCATCCGCCTGCCCCTGAAGATCCAGATCTTCATGTGGCAATGGATTCGTGGTCGGATCCCGTCTGGGGTCGAGGTTTGCAAGAGAAATGGCCCGGGCACTGGCATCTGCCCGCTGTGCGGTATCCCCGAAGACTCGAATCACATCTTCTTCTCCTGTGTGTCCGCTCAATTCGTTTGGAGTTGCTTTCGTGAAGTGGTCAGTGGAAATTGGTGCCACGCCAACTTCTCCGGCCTATTTGTCAAACTCCAGAATTCCCCCTTGACGTCTTGCCACATTAGGTGGCTTGAGATTGGGGTCATTGCTTGGACCCTTTGGACGATCCGCAATAAGCTTGTGATCCAGCACACTCCTCTGTGACGAGCTACTGACGATATCTTCAAACTTTCTGGTTTCTTGCAGCTTTGGCGGCCGCTTAGCCGCCCTCAGGACCGTGACGCCATCTCCGCCTTCATCGCCGACCTACGCTCAATGGTTGTTCGTCTATCGCCGTCGCCCCCGCCGCCTCCGCCGGAACCTGACTAGACGCTTGTCCCATTCTCTGACTCTTTTCTTTTATTTTGTCTGGGCTTGTTGAGTTTTGCCCTCAGCAGAACCTCTGTACTTATTTGTGAGACTTGGATGTGTGTGTGTGTGGACTAGTCCTTGTATGTGTGCTCTCTGGCGGTTCGCTTTGTTTATAAAGCGGGGCGAAAGCCTTTTTCGGTAAATCTAAACCATTTGATCGCTTAGTTCCAAAGTCGATCTCACAACAAGATTGGCTAAAGATTGATAAGTATACCTTCAATTCGAGCATGTGTAATCATATCTCTGATTTACTACTGAAAAAATGATTATATTTGAATTCTTTATAACCATGTAGAGCCATCAATGCAAGGATGAATGTATTGCAAGTTGCATGGTTCTTTCGAACATAATTTTGAAGATTGCAACATGTTTCATCAAATAGTACAATGAGCCATTGATAAAGGATGTTTGGAACTTCTTGAAACATAAATGAATGACCAATCTACACCTATTGGTCATGATGGACAAAAGCTATTGCATCGACTAACTCAAGCAGATTCATTTAAAGATGAGAAGGTAAAAGTTGCATATGATGGAATCAAGGTTTCAAGTAAAGAGATTGTTCGGGTGCACAATGAAGATATTCTTGAAGGTGGGAATTCAATCAAAGTTACAATGAAGGCGCCAAACACTGGGGAAAACAGGAAAAATCCAAAGATCGATGCAAGCAAAACCAAAGGAGACGAAGGCCGCAATAAGCACAAGAGTAAGAAATCGAAAGTCACTTTCGCAAAATTATTAGATAAATATCAAAAGAGTGAAGAGAAACATACTTATCCGCCAAATAATCCAAAGAAGTTAAGATCACTCCTTAGGCGCAAGTTTGAGGAGCGGTGGTGGAAAAGGAACAATTTTAATGCTGCATATTCATATCCTACTTTTGGGTCCCCAATGCCAATGCCATGGATGCCTCCTTATGCTAATTTTTATTCATATTCATCATGGTACATGTATGATTCAAGGGCGTATTCTCCATCTTATTTTAAACCATCTCGCCAAGATTATGCAGCTCCAAGTAGACCAACATTCAATGAACAATCATATATTAAAGACCGTTTCAATAAAAAAGAATCGGTTTAGAGCTCAAGAATTGAGAAAAGATGTGGTCAAGTGGCGTATCCCGTGAATCGAAGGCAACAATTTGATATCAACAAACACAAATCAATGAATACAAGTGCTCCCGACGTATGAATTAATTCACCAAACCAAGGATCACGAAGGGGCTACAATCCGGGTACGAGAATTAAGGATGAGAAGATCATAGATCAAAGATAGAGGAGCAGCAGATGATACATTGGTCGAATACTAGAGGAGGCAGTAGTTGGAGGAGGAAGAAGGCATTAGCATGATCCCCTTTCGCTTGCAGCCGCTCTCCTCTTATAGCCACTGAACTAAGAAGTCCGTTGTAGCGGATCCACAACCCATGTTCACTCAGCCCAAGTTACCTCTACGTATGGGTATGACATCAAGTAAGTTTATTGTGTTAAGAAAGATGTTGCAAGTGTGCAACTACAGATTTTATTTCAAATGATGAAAGGCCAATACAGATGTTGACATTTGCAAAGGCATCGAGGTGAAGCAATCGATTGTTCAAAATCTATCTACTTACTAAGCTCCCGTGAAATGGAGCGCTGAGAGAGCTTTGGTGTTCTTTTTTCTTCTGTGGTGGGCCTTGTTGGTCAGGCTCAGGCCTCATTTTCGAGGGAGCTCTCGGCTATTTGGATTTTGCTTCCGCCGTGGTGTGCCATGTACGTCAGTGGGTCGGTCGACCGATGGTTTGCTTCGGATGGCTTGTTTCGTCCCAGCTGTGCACCTTCGTGTCGGCTATTTTGGGCCTTTTCTATTTCCGTGTCGCCTGTGCAGCCTCTTTGACTTTGTAGAAAGGAAAAGCGAGTTTAAGAGATAGGCGAGGATGTCGTGGTAGTCACGTCTGGAGTCCTCCGTTGCGGTGTGCTCAACTCAGCTTTCGCAGTGGCCGTGGCCGTCGTCGTTCATGTGGGCAGTGACCAGTGATGTGAGAGAGAAAAGGGTGGAAGCAGCAGAGATGGGAGACAACCGTGCGAAAGGAGAACCAAGGGCAGACGGGAGGTCCGCACGATGATGGCCTCTAGACGTTCGCAGGCGCGTGCTTCTCCTGTGATGAAACCGGCTTCTGATCTTCGACCGTCGTGTGCGGGACGTCGTCGGCTACGGGTTGCCAGCGGCCCCGGTTGGCAGTAAGCGGGGACGCCGGATCGTCGGCTAGGCAGCTCCACATGCCACCCGTTATGGGGAGCAGCGGCATCGCATGAGCCTGATAATAGTCGACGGCGCAGTTGCGTAGGTAGACGCACAAGCTAGCACACACACCAATCTGATGGACCTTATCGCCGGTTGGAAACACATGCAAACATGCAAGTTCGCTTTGACAGAATTTGCCATTCACGGAGTCCATATCCTTGACCACCTTGACAGTGTGGAACACGGGGTGGAGTAAAGCCCGGACGTTACTCATCCGGCAGCACCCGGCCAGGTCATGCACGAGGTTGAGACCGATGGACCGTCCTCCGCTCGCCTCCGGCACGCCGGTGACACTCCATTTTTTGAAGTGCTGCAACCCGAGTTCGGTCGATCATGAACTCCCTGACCGCCGCCACGGTGTGTAGCCGTTGTCGTGCGCTGTAACGACTATCGCGATGCTGGATGGCCGGTCAGGTATGCGGTCGCCGGTCAGGCAGGAGGCCACGGACGGTGTCGTCTGTAGTATGTGAGGTATTTTTTTTAAAGGTATGTAGTATGTGAGGTATATATGACTTCGTATCTATACTATCTTTCGGTAGTCTTGAACGATCTTGTACTTTGTCATTTCAAATATCAATAGAGAATCTAATAGATAACCAACTTTTACAATTTATATCAATATTGATTCTTGGAATTTTCTTAATTTATGCTTTACAACGCGTGTTTCCTTTTTGCATGAATATTGATTCTTCATATTTTCTTAATTTGTGTTTATGGCGCAGCATATCCCGCCTATGCTTCTAGTCAAGGTGTAAGTCTAAACAAAAGAAATTGAGAGTGCACAAGTTCAAGAAAGAGTTGGCATTGTCTAAAATGGAATCATAGCCGAGGTTAATTCTTTGGTGGATTTTTTTTGCAAAACCTTGGTGCACAAGGGCTGAAAAAGAGGAACAGGGCATGGATAACCAACGGAAGCAGTCAAAACAAGAATGATGTGCAAGTTTCTGTTGCAACAAGTGCAACAAAAATAAAGGAGAAGAATAGAAGCAACAAACAATTAAGTCAAAGGTTTGCACCTCCACTTCAAAATCTTCGATTAGCACATCATCTATGTTCTTCAACCATGCTATTGATGCCTTTGCCCAGGTACCCTCCATGGGCAGATTTCAGAAACTATAGTACTAGACACTGCAGTGCAAAGCTTCTTGCATATATATGTTCAGACAGTACATATCAAATACGGTGAAGTGACACCATCTTCTTCCATAGTGGCAAGAAAGTGCGTCGCATATCGTGAGTGATATATGCTACTCTCGAGCACTCCCTTTGATCACACAGCTTTATTTACAATCCACAATAGCAAAACACCAGTTACCACTACAGTAAGTTATCCGATACACGAAGTAGAAGGGCTATGGCGCATAGGAAAACAATGGTGGCATCCATGACTGCATCTAGTCCCATCAACCGCGCCATCATCTCTGCGAGGGTTTCACGCCCGTGCATCTGCCAAACATGAGGTTGCAAGTAAGTACCCACTAAAGAAATGTTCAAACGAAGATAAGCAACTGCATTTTTTCCTTTCTATCTTTCACATTCAGTTGTACTCTCTCTCTATCAAAATATAAGACTGTCTTGACATTATGATAGTGTCAAAAAATCGTCTTACATTTTAATACAGAGGGAGTATTTAGGACTGTATATCTAATGTCATTTCTGTGTTCATTTGTTGTTAATGACAACCCAGAGGTGGAGTCAGCCAACTTCTGGAGCTTAGGCCAAACCTTCAGTGTGGCAGTTCTGATGAGTTCTTGCCCAACCAAGTTTTCGCTTGACCCCTAGTGCTTAACTAGAGACCTGACACTTGTTCTGCCAAAAGATTCCAATTTGTATTTTTCTGAGCGTCATATTTGTGATTGCCCCATAAATATGTGTGGGTTCATAAATAAGAGAGATCACATCTCACCTCTAGTACTACGTAAGAGCCGGACGGGAGTGCTTTCTCACCATAAATTAAGGCAGTTTGTACTTTGTAACATCCATATAAATCTTAATAGCCAACAAGTAAAAAGGTAAAGATTGAACGAGAGCAGGTCCAGCAATTTTCCTTGATTGGCAGAAAATTGGGGCCTACCTATGAAGGTTACAATTGGTACTCTTACTGTTTACCTGCACTCCATAACCCCAGTAAAAATAAATCAAGTGGGTCTTCTCTTACGTGAGTATGACTTGTACGAAAAATCAATTTAAGTTTGCAATGTACATGTGAACTTCATATACAGTATGAACAATAGATGAATGATATATCAGGGGGAATAAATCAAACCTCTACAAGATTCTTCAGTTTCATAGAGAAGTTCTGCTCAGCATGTTGGATACAGTAACGCAACATATCCAACACAGCTATATCAGTTTCATAGTCATCAGAACCTGTGTAGAAGATATAAGGTGTATTTCTTAGTTATGCATCATATTGAGAATGTGGCAAAAGCAACTGTGCAATACCTGGTATATCAAAAATTTGTTGGGGTGGAATGGCAAGTGTCTCTGCTAACTCATTCTGAACTTGGGAACGCTGTTGAAATGATAGTCTATCCCCGTGAGTAACCACAACAGCAGGCTTGTCATCTGCAATCACATTTGCTATAATCACTCTGATGCTGACAGTAACAAATATAAATTTATCATACCGGTTAATTAATGAAACACATTGTTCAATGAGCATGCTGAGAATAAAAAGGCAATAATTCTATACAACAAATATACATTACATAAATCACAAATCTGTATACAAACCTGCTCAAAGGAAATATGTTTCAAACTATTCAAAGGAGTATTAGTAACAAATATATATGTGTTCATTTGTATATGCATATATTTATTACAAATTTAGCACATTAAGGAACTACATAAAACTATAAGCATCATAGCTGCCCATACCTCCAAAAGACAAGAATGGATTCATAAATGTCTCGCGGAGCATATCCATGTATCCTTTCTTATCACTTCCAATTGATGTTAGGATAGAAACACCATCAACCACAAATATCACAAAGTTGACCTTCCTGGTTTTGCAAGGCAAAAAACTGTATTGCCTCCCCATTGATTTGAGGTTCTTAATCTTAGTGTCATCATCAGTATCCCTGTCAAAAAAATGTGTTGTGAAAAAAGTTAGCTAGTGCTATATCGAGTAGTTAGTTTTCATATGTTGTATATTGCTTCGTTTAAGACTAAATAAGATTTATGGAAAACTTAAAAGGAAATGACAAAATAATGTTGAAACATAAGAATAAACTGAACACCTCTCTATGCATGTTCTGAAGGATAGTACTTGCAGGAAGCACAAGAAATAATTTTTCAGGATAGTAAATGCAGGAAACATTTCAAATAATTCTCCATGTGTTCCCTTTAAGATACTAAAACATATTGTGACATCAAATTCTGTAGAAATCTTGAATGACGAAATGTTGACAATCATAGACTTTTTGACTGACACAAAGATCCACTTGATAATGTATCTTTTGGTGTGAAGAATTAAAAGCCCTAGAATACTCATCCCTGTAATTACAAGTGTCAGTTTTTTTTTTTTGCGAGAAAATTACAAGTGTTGGATGACAACAAATTTCTCCCAACGAAAATCCTAATGCACAGAACACCTACAGGACAGTATATAATTGAATTAAGGGCCACCTCTTACCACGTCACCATCTCCCCATGACTAATTCCCTTCGTCATCCAACGTTGCAGCATTTTGAAATCCTTTTCTGGGTTTCTGGACAAGCTTCTTGTATCACAAATACATATACCGTTTGAATTTCTTGGAATTTTGTACTCCCGGACGAAGCTTGTACCATTTGATTTGGAATTGTCTAGCAATGTAAACAGCAGTAGGAAAATCAGCTGCAATCACACATGTCGAAACAGTGCGCCCAAAATTGATAAGACTTACAGGAAACCTGCGCCCGCTCTGGTGCAAACGGATCGTCATCTTTGTCAAAGACCCGTGTAATTCGGTTCACAAGTGTACTTTTCCCAGCACCTCTGGGACCCGCCAATAACAATGTGGTGGTATCAGGCAACAAATAATCCCCAGCTTTTGTGTCGCCAACTCCTTCAATCCAGTACCCAGGCTTATACCTGCTCATAGGTTGAAATGACTGAACGAACATGCTGACCTCTCTATGATCTTTATCTACAAGATTTTTTAACTAGCTTTGCTACTTCAGCATCATGTCATGAAAAATATTTATACAGTAGAATTTTTTTCTCCATGTTTGTTTACATAATCGCCTATGAACTCACTCAAAGCAAAGAACTCATTGGAGTAGATACATAATACGTACCGACGCTGTATTACATTTGGAAATACACCATAAAGAACACCAAGCTAGTTTTTTAAGATAGGTACCAACCATTTCAACTTACGGGTTTATAAAATGTAAGTTCTGTAAACTGAGGTTCAAAATGGTATCCCGATTTAAGAGGACAAATTAGTCTAAACCAACCCCAAGGTGGGACTGAAATATTGCTGTCCCATAACGCAGACTTCAGCGATGATCATGTGTAAAGTGAGTACACATCAACATACGTCCATTCCAAAACCAGAGGCATGACACCCCTTTCCAGCATCCCTTTTAGAGAATCATGTATGTGGCGCGTCAAATTACATGTTCTAGCAGTAGCACTCGGTATTTTCAAACAATAGTAGCATCTTAAGTTCTCAACACAGAGACTGGGGCCTATTTTCAACGACCACTAACCCTTCAGTGTAGATGTAAATATCACAGGAGCAGAGCACAAGAGATAAACAAAGAAATTAAAAGGGCCACGCTACCTCCTGATGAGGTCTTTCGCCTCCCGCAGCGACCGGTGCTGAAATTGGCTGCCGTAGAGAAGGGCCTCCACCTCGGGGTCGTCGCAGATGCAACCCCCTTCGGAGTCGCCGTCAGAGACCGGCACATAATCGGCAAACTCTGCCACCACATAATTAAGCGGTCCATGCGCCAACAGGTCAAGAACAGAACCGATCGTACTACCAGATGGAAATTGCGATCAATCGGTTACTGGCAGAGCGAATCACCTCGAGGAAGGGGCTCCGATGAGGACGAAGAAGGGGAGGCGGGGATGCCGGTGGGGCTGAGGTCGCCGCTGCCGCCACCCATGGATTTCTGGCAGAGGTCGCGCGATTTGGGGTTTCCGCGGGTTTGGGGGTGGAGAATAACGAGGAGATGGTGGGGCCAGAGTAAAGTGGTCACGTCGTAAGTATTCCGATCGAGATATTTTGACGATGCAAGCAGGGGTTTCGCCGATTTCATCTTTGCTATTTGGTACTCCGTATTTGCTATGGGCGTGTTTGGTTGCAGCAGTGAACAGTACCTGCGTTGCATACATATCTCAACCCAGTTTAACATTAAAAAACAGCCTCATATGCGACATCTGTAAGTTGTTTGGTTGTCTGCATATGGACTTCCTGCATTAGGGGATCAACTTTGGCACGTTGTTTGGTTGCCTGCATTGTCTCGGCGCATACAACTACACGTTGTTTGGTTGCCTGCATGGGATATGATTAAAAGCTAGCACTTGCACTTAGCACACAGGGTTAAGAGCTAGTAGAGGAAGGGGGAGAAGAAATGCAGTGTGCGCCGGACCATGGCGACTGCGGTGGATAGTGGCCGTGGCGCCGTGTCCGACATGACGAGCATGGAATCGTGGGTGAGTGACCCCGTCGGCGGCACGGCGAGCGACACCGTCGGCGAACTAGTTGCGGTGCTCGCGCAAAGACAGTGGACAAGTGAGGAGAATACAGTGCTTGCGCCATGGTATCGTCCATGCGGTAGAACGAGAGAGGAGGTCGAGATGATCGAGCCGGAAACGACTCCAGTGTAGTGGGACAAGAGAGAGGAGGCTGAGAGGAGGCCAAGATGATCGACCCCGTCGGTGGCGCGGCAAACTGCAGTGTGCGCGCCATTGCAACGTCGGTGCAGTAGGAGGACGACAGAGAGTAGGCCGAGATGAGCGACGCCAGAAACGACTCTAGTGTAGTAGGACACACGCAAAGAGATCAAGGGGAAGGGCGTCAGCATCGAGAGGGACGAATAGGAGGGCTTTGAGTGGAGGACAGAGGAGCTCGACATGGCGGCGGCGGTACAGTAGACTGTTATTCAAAGAGAGAGAAAGCTACGATCGTAGAAACCAAAAACTTAAAACACGAATGTTGTGAGGAACTGCAAGGTTAGGCTGCTGTTCAAAGGAAATTTCAAATGATCGATCCTGCGCGATGAATCTTACAAAATTTGTGCAGAATAGCTCCAAGCGGGAAGACGAAATTAAGAACTTATGGCCGACGAAACTACGAATCGATCACCTGAATGGAACCGTAGCATCGAGGTGCATCTTTTCATGTAGAGCTTACCTCGAACTGAAGCACCGTTGTGTAGATCAGAGGGAGGAGATTAGATAGGAGCTTATTGGAGGTTGGAGAAGACCTCACGTAATCACCTCGCATCCCTCCCGTCCCCATTCGTGCAAGGGCCCGCTCGCTTGCGCTCGGCTCGGCCTGGCTCGCGAGAAACTGTCGATTCAAGCGTTTCCAGCGAGCCATGCTCTGGGCTACTTTAAGAAACGTGCAATGAAGGCCCAACAGTGAAACCAGTCAACCAAACAGGCCTCTTGCTTCCCACACGGGCCTGGTTGGGCTATATGTGGGCAACCAAACACGCCCTATTAGGCCAACTCCAACTCGTCGACCCATCTTCCTGTGTTCGTTTGAATTCGCATAGACACAAAAACGTTGTCCAGCCCACCAAAGGGACTCGTGGACACCCAGAGAAAGCCCACGTCCTTCTCCCTTTGTTTTCCCCTGGGCCGTCTATGACACAACGGCCATTACCCTCTTCCACACCCCGGCCTTGTCATCCTCGTCCTCGTCACCCAGTCTCGGCCTCTTCACCACCGTCGCATCCATCGATGGGCCCACCGCCACCGCATCCACCAACACCTTGCCGCCATTGCGGCCGCTTCTCGCCGTCGTCGGAGTACTACAAAGCCTGCCTACCCAGGGTTGCCGGCATCCCTCAACATACCACCTCTACCTCCACAGTCACTGCTGGAGGACGCGGGCTTCGACAGACCTGCTGCATGAACGGGCCAAGAGTGGTGCCCTTCACCGGCCACAACTCGTCCACACCCGCATCCATCGTCTCCCACAAGGTGTTCAGTTGTTTGTCGATCCAGACTCCTCAACGCTCGGCGTCGTCTAGTGAGGTATGGATTCGTCGCTCCGAAGGATCTTGGGAGAGCTGGCAGACTGATTGAGAGAAGCAGTCAGCAGCCACTTATCGATGTTTAGGCCCTCATTATGAGGTAAAACACTATTCCTGCTCGTGTTGTATATTGCAATGGGGGTGTACAAAGTACAGAGAAATTCTAACTTATAATGTTCTCCCTATCAACTAGTTTGGTCGCGTCTTATATAAGATACCGCCCCCTAAGGTTACATGAACCTAGTGAGCTACGTTGGCGGAGGTGAGTCCTCTACCACTAGTAGAAAACAGGGCTTTGGTTGGGGCATGGCCAGCCCATTAGTCTCGGTTCAGTCACGGACTGGGACCCATGCGGGGCATACGTCATGGTTCATGCGCCCAGGGGGCCGGCGGGGCCTCATGGGGCATTTGTCCCGGTTCGTCTAGACCCATTTGTCCCGGTTCCAGGCATGAACTGGGACCAATGGTCCTCGCTTCTGGCCTACAGCCATTGGTCCTGATTCGTGGCTGGAACCGTGACAGAAGGGGGGCCTTTAGTCCCGGTTCCAGCCACGAACCGGGATCAATGAGGTGGCTATATATACCCCATCGCCGGCGAGTAAAGCACTCCACACTGCTCTGTTTTTTCTGGCGGCGAGGGGAGAGCTTTGTGGTGCTCTAGCTCACCTTCTATGCACATGAGGTGTTCGATGAAATGCCTGAGGCACACTAGTTAAGTTTTCTCCTCTCAAAGCTCGACCTCAAAGCTCCATTTTCCACGAGATTTGTCTAGGTTTAGCGGTCCGTCCCGTCCCGTCCCCGTCTTCATCGTCGTCGATCACCCGCGCTGATCTCGTCGCCGGCACCACCGTGGTGAGCCTCTTGTTCTTATCTTCTTTCTAAAAGAAAAATGTTCTTACTTGAGATAGATACTTGTCTAATTTTCTTATTTTTTATTGCTTGTTATTATATAGTGTGATGGTTTTGGTATCCGCCCCCGTCGGCCCTCGTCCTGTCTATGATTCGGATGTGGTATATATTATCTTTTATAACTATCTAGTTCATTTATTGTTTATGAAAATTATGTCGACCAACGTGACATAGATTTTATTTATCTAGGAGGTATGTGAACCGGAAATTCCAACCGACCCTATTGTCGAGAGGTTAAATTTAGTTGAAGAAGAAAACAATTACTTGAAGGAAAAAATAAAAAAATTGAGGAGGAGAAGATGATATTAGAGTTGCATGTTACAGATGCCATCGAAGATCGCAAGATCAAGATGGACGCAATGCGTTTGAAGATTAGAAAGATTAGAAAATATGCCATTCATACCGAGGCTTGGTATCATTATGTCGTTGGATCAATTGTTACCTTGGTTGCGATTATGATCGCATTTGTTGTTGCATTGAAATGTTTTACATAGTTTTAATGTATGGTTTAATTAGATGCTCTGGAGAGCTATATGTTGTTCAATGAGAACTATGTATGTACTTTGGTTTTAATGTGATGATGAACTTCTATTAATTTGGTCACTTATCTATTCATGATGTTCTGTAATGGTTTTTGACACACTTAATTATATATAATGCACACAGATGAACCGACAATGGATGTACGGTGACAGACACACCTCCGAGTACGTTAAGGGCGTGCATAATTTTCTCGAAGTGGCTGGGGCAAACAAGCAGAATGGTTTTATGTGCTCTCCATGCCCTATATGTGGGAATACGAGGTCTTACTCTGATTGGAAAATCCTTCACAGCCACCTGCTTTATAAGGGTTTCATGCCACACTATAATGTTTGGACCAAGCACGGAGAAATAGGGGTTATGATGGAAGACAACAAAGAAGAAGAGGACGATGACAACTATGCGCCCCCGGAATATGGTGATGCTGCAACGGGGGAAGCTGCTGAAGATCAAGAGGAACCAGACGATATTGTGCCCGATGATGATGTCCGTCGTGTCATTGTTGATGCAAGGAGACAGTGCGAAAGTCAAAAGGAGAAGCTGAAGTTCGATCGCATGTTAGAGGATCACACAAAAAGGGTTGTACCCCAATTGCGAAGATGGCAACACAAAGCTCGGTACCGTACTGGAATTGCTGCAGTGGAAGGCAGAGAATGTTGTGCCTGACAAAGGATTTGAGAAGCTACCGAAAATATTGAAGAAGAAGCTTCCAAAGGATAACGAATTGCCCGACAGTACGTACGCAGCAAAGAAGGTCGTATGCCATCTAGGATTGGAGGTGCAGAAGATACATGCATGCCCTAATGACTACATCCTCTACCGCGGTGCGTACGAGGATTTGAACGCATGCTTGGTATGCGGTGCATTGCGGTATAAGATCAGACGAGATGACCCTGGTGATGTTGACGGCGAGCCCCCAGGAAGAGGGTTCCTGCGAAGGTGATGTGGTATGCTCCTATAATACCACAGTTGAAACGTCTGTTCAGAAACTAAGAGCATGCCAAGTTGATGCGATGGTAGAGAGGACTGTAAGAAAGATGGGAAGTTGAGAGCACCCACTGATGGGTCGCAGTGGAGAAAAATCGAGAGAAAGTACAGGGTTGAGTTTGCACGTGACCCAAGGAACGTATGGTTTGGTTTAAGCGCGGATGGCATTAATCCTTTCGGGGAGCAGAGTATTGGAGAACGTTGCAGAAAATAAAAAAAATTGTATGCTTCACCAAGATCAATCTATGGAGTCATCTAGCAATGAGAGAGAGGAGTGCATCTACATACCCTTGTAGATCGCGAGCGGAAGCGTTCAAGAGAACGGGGTTGAGGGAGTCGTACTCGTCGTGATCCAAATCACCGAAGATCCTAGTGCTGAACGGACAGCACCTCCGCATTCAACACACGTACGGTTGGGGAAGACGTCTCCTCCTTCTTGATCCAGCAATGGGGAAGGAGAGGTTGATGGAGATCCAGCAGCACGATGGCGTGGTGGTGGAAGTAGCGGCGATCTCAGCAGGGCTTCGCCAAGCTCAGCGAGAGGGAGAGGTGGTACGTTGGGAGAGGGAGGCGCCAGGGACTAGGGTGCGGCTGCCCTCTTTATATAGGGGGCCTAGGGGGTGCGCCGGCCCCTAGAGATCCCATCTCCAAGGGGGGCGGCGGCCTAGGGGGGGGGGACTTGCCCCCCAAGTCAAGTGGGGCGTCCCCCACCCTTAGGGTTTCCAACCCTAGGCGCAGGGGAGGCCCAAGGGGGGCGCACCAGCCCACCAGGGGCTGGTTCCCTTTCCTCTTCAGCCCACGTGGCCCTCCGGGATAGGTGGCCCCACCCGGTGGACCCCCGGGACCCTTCCGGTGGTCCCGGTACAATACCGGTGAACCCCGAAACTTTCCCGGTGGCCGAAACTGGACTTCCTATATACAATTCTTCACCTCCGGACCATTCCGGAACTCCTTGTGACGTCCGGGATCTCGTCCGGGACTCCGAACAACTTTCGGGTTACCGCATACGAATATCTCTACAACCCTAGCGTCACCGAACCTTAAGTGTGTAGACCCTACGGGTTCGGGAATCACGTAGACATGACCGAGACAGCTCTCCGGCCAATAACCAACAGCGGGATCTGGATACCCATGTTGGCTCCCACATGTTCCATGATGATCTCATCGGATGAACCACGATGTCAAGGATTCAAGTAATCCACTATACAATTCCCTTTGTCAATCGGTACGTTACTTGCCCGAGATTCGACCATCGGTATCCTAATACCTCGTTCAATCTTGTCACCGGCAAGTCACTTTACTCGTACCGTAATGCATGATCCCGTGACCAAACACTTGGTCACTTTGAGCTCATTATGATGATGCATTACTGAGTGGGCCCAGAGATACCTCTCCGTCATACGGAGTGACAAATCCCAGTCTCGATCCGTGTCAACCCAACAGATACTTTCGGGGATACCTGTAGTGTACCTTTATAGTCACCCAGTTACGTTGTGACGTTTGGTACACCCAAAGCATTCCTACGGCATCCGGGAGTTACACGATCTCATGGTCTAAGGAAATGATACTTGACATTGGAAAAGCTCTAGCAAACGAACTACATGACCTTGTGCTAAGCTTAGGATTGGGTCTTGTCCACCACATCATTCTGCTAATGATGTGATCTCGTTACCAATGACATCCAATGTCCATAGTTAGGAAACCATGACTATCTGTTGATCAACGAGCTAGTCAACTAGAGGCTTGATACGTCTCCAACGTATCTATAATTTTTGATTGCTCCATGCTACTTTATCTACTGTTTTAGGCAATATTGGGCTTTATTATCCACTTTTATATTACTTTTGGGACTAAGCTATTAGCCGGAGGCCCAGCCCAGAATTGCTTTTTTATGCCTATTTCAGTGTTTCGAGGAAAAGGAATATCAGACGGAGTCAAAACGGAATGAAATCAATTGGAGAAGTTATTTTTGGAAGGAAAGCAACCCAGGGAACTTGGAGTGCACGTCAGGGGAGATACGGGCTGCGAACGAGGGTGGGGGCACCCCCCTGGGCGCGCCCCCTGCCTCGTGGGGCCCCCGTAGATCCCCCGACGTACCCCTGCACCCATATATACTCTTGTACCCTAAAACTTCCAGAACAGAAGATAGATCGGGAGTTCCGCCGCTGCAAGCCTCTGTAGCCACCAAAAACCAATCGGGACCCTGTTCCGGCACCCTGCCGGAGGGGGATCCCATCACCGGAGGCCATCTTCATCATCCCGATGCTATCCATGACGAGGAGGGAGTAGTTCACCCTCGGGGCTGAGGGTATGTACCAGTAGCTATGTGTTTGATCTCTCTCTCTCTCTCTCGTGTTCTCTCTCGTGTTCCCTCTATGGCATGATCTTGATGTATCCCGAGCTTTGCTATTGTAGTTGGATCTTATGATGTTTCTCCCCCTCTACTCTCTTGTGATGAATTGAGTTTCCCCTTTGAAGTTATCTTATCGGATTGAGTCTTTTACGAGAACACTTGATGTATGTCTTTCCGTGATTATCTGTGGTGACAATGGGATATCATGTGCCACTTGATGTATGTTTTGGTGATCAACTTGCGGGTTTTGTGACATTGGGAACCTATGCATAGGGGTTGGCACACGTTCTTGACTCTCCGGTAGTAGCTTTGGGGCACTCTTTGAAGTACTTTTGTGTTGGTTGGATGAATCTGAGATTGTGTGACGCATATCGTATAATCATGCCCACGGATACTTGAGGTGACAATGGAGTATCTTGGTGACATTAGGGTTTTGGTTGATTTGTGTCTTAAGGTGTTATTCTAGTACGAACTCTTTTATAGATCAATCCGAAAGAATAACTTTGAGGTGGTTTCGTACCCTACCATAATCTATATGTTTGTTCTCCGCTATTAGTAGCTTTGGAGTGACTCTTTGTTGCATGTTGAGGGCTTGTTATATGATCTATCTATGTTATTATTGTTGAGAGAACTTGCACTAGCGAAAGTATGAACCCTAGGCCTTGTTTCCTATCATTGCAATACCGTTTACGCTCACTTTTATCGCTCGTTACCTTGCTGTTTTTATTATTTCAGATTACAAAAACCTATATCTACTATCTATTTTGTACTTGTATCTTCATCTCTTCGCCGAACTAGTGCACCTATACAATTTACCATTGTATTGGGTGTGTTGGGGACACAAGAGACTCTTTGTTATTTGGTTGCAGGGTTGCTTGAGAGAGACCATCTTCATCCTACGCCTCCTACGGATTGATAAACCTTAGGTCATCCACTTGAGGGAAATTTTCTACTGTCCTATAAACCCGTGCACTTGCAGGCCCAACAACGTCTACAAGCAGAAGGTTGTGTAGTAGACATCAAGCTCTTTTCTGGCGCTGTTGCCGGGGAGGTTAGCACTTTAAGGTATATATTTAGATCTTGCAATTGAATCTTTTTGTTTCTTGTTTTATCACTAGTTTAGTTTATAAAAGAAAATTACAAAAAAATGGTGTTAAGTTTGTCTCATACGCTTCGTCTTTTTAATATCTTCTGTGAGTTTGATGGAAAGGAAAATTGTGCTCAAGTGCTAGAAGAAGAATGCTTTAAAATGCTTGGTACTAAATCTTTGAATGATGAGCATGATTGCAATGTTGTTAGTATGAATTCCTTGAATATCCATGATGCTAATGATATGCAAAGCCACAAGCTTGGGGAAGCTATGTTTGATGAATATGATATATTTTGTCCCCCAAGTTTTGATGAGAATATTTATTATGATGAAAGCATGCCTCCTATTTATGATGATTATATTGATGAAAGTGGGTTTAGAAGAGTGTCAACTTTAGGAAGTAGTGTTCCCACTATTTTGGAGGATGTTGAATCTTATTGTGATGAACATGAAAGTGGATTTGGAAGAGTGTCAACTTTATTTAGTGATGATTCCACTATTTCGGAAGAGGTTCCAATTGATTATGAGAACAAAGTTGCTATCTATGATGATTATTGTGATGACTTGTATGCTATTAGGAATAATGATAACCATGAAACTTGTCATCATGATTTTAGTTTTCAATTGGATTATGCCTCACATGATAGTTATTTTGTTGAGTTTGCTCCCACTACTATTCATGAGAAGAATTTTGCTCATGTGGAGAGTAGTAAATTTTCTATGCTTGTAGATCATGAAAAGAATACTTTAGGTGCTGGTTATATTGTTGCATTCATTCATGATGCTACTGAAAATTATTATGAGGGAGGAACTTATGCTTGTAAGAATTGCAATAATGTCAAGTTTCCTCTCTATGTGTTGAAAATCTTGAAGCTATGCTTGTTTTACCTTCCTATGCTAGTTGATTATTGTTCCCACAAGTTGTTTGCTCACAAAATCCCTATTCATAGGAAGTGGGTTAGGCTTAAATGTGCTAGTCATATGCTTCATGATGCTCCCTTTATGTTTCAATTCTTATCTTTTATGTGAGCATCATTGCCATCATCATGCCTAGCTAAAAAGGCATTAAAGAAAAGCGCTTGTTGGGAGACAACCCAATATTTACCCTTACTGTTTTTGTGTGTCCACATGATTATGCTACTGTAGTAATCATGTTTTATATCTTTTGTTTCAATAAAGTGCCAAGTAGGACCTTTGGGAAGACTTGGGTGAAGTTTATGTGATCTTGCTGTGAAAAACAAAAACTTTAGCGCTCACGAGAATAGCTGCCATTGTTTACTAGAGAGTGATTTTAGGTTGATTCTTTTTGCATATGATTAATAGACAAATTTCTCAGGTCCACCAATTTATTTCATAATTTTTGGGGTTCCAGAAGTATACGTTTGATACAGATTACTACAGACTGTTGTGTTTTTGACAGATTCTGTTTTCATTGTGTTGTTTGCTTATTTTGATGCATCTATGGCTAGTATTAAGTGGTATGAACCATAGATAAGTTGGAATACAGTAGATATTACACCAATATGAATTTATAATGAGTTCATTACAGTACCTAAGTGGTGGTTTTATTTTCTTATACTAACGGAGCTTACGAGTTTTGTTTTGAGTTTTGTGTGGTTGAAGTTTTCAAGTTTTGGGTAAAGATTCGATGGACTATGGAATAAGGAGCAGAAAGAGCCTAAGCTTGGGGATTCCCAAGGCACCCCAAGGTAATATTCAAGGACAACCAAGAAACTAAGCTTGGGGATGCCCCGGAAGGCATCCCCTCTTTCGTCTTCGTTCATCGGTAGCTTTACTTGGAGCTATGTTTTTATTCGCCACATGATATGTGTTTTGCTTGGAGCGTCATTTTATTTTGTTAGTTTTTGCTTGCTGTTAGTTAGAATAATGTTTTTAATCTTTATTTTCAATAAAAAAGTCAAGGATAGCCTTTGCCATGCTTATTTTGCTAGTATACATGTTGCTGGTTGAAAACAGAAAGTTTACCGCTGTTGCAAAAATTCCCTAGAAAAGTCAGAGAATGGTATAACGTTGAATCTTTTTGCATATTAAGCTCTGATAAATTTATTACAGTGGGAATTTTATTTCATAATTTTTGGAGTCAGGGAAGTATTTATACTCTTGCATTCTTTACAGACTGTACTTTTTTGGCAGATTGCTGTTATGTTTGCATTGTTTGCATATGTTTGCTTGTTTAATTATTCTATTTGAGGATAGGAGTATTAAATATGCAGAGAAATTTAGTATTCAATGTTGAATAATAATGTTAGTGATTTGTTACAGTAGAAGATGTTATGGTTTTGCATTGGTTTATACTAACCTATCTCACGAGTTCTTGTTGAGTTTGTTGTGAATGAAGCTTTTGATAAAAAGAGAAACCGTGACATGAAAGGAATTAAGGAGACACAAAAGCTCAAGCTTGGGGATGCCCAAGGCACCCCAAGATAATATTTCAAGAAGTCTAAAGCATCTAAGCTTGGGGATGCCCCGGTAGGCATCCCGCCTTTCTTCTTCGGCAATCATCGGTTAGTATCGGTTGAGCCTAAGTTTTTGCTTCTTCACATGAGTTGTGCTATCCTTGCAATGTCATTTTATTTTGTTTTGCTTGCTGCTTGAATAAGATACCAAGATCTGAAATCCTTTAATGAGAGAGAGTCTTTGCATAGTTGCATAATTATTTAGCTACTCATTGATCTTCACTTATATCTTTTGAGCTTGATAATTTTTGCTCTAGTGCTTCACTTATATCTTTTAGAGCATGGTGGTGGATTTGTTTTAAAGAAACTATTGATCTCTCATGCTTCACTTAGATTATTTTGAGAGTTGTTAATAGCATGGTAATTTGCTTAAAGATAATATACTTGGTATTCAAGATTTGTGAAACTTTCTTTTGAGTGCGTTGAATGCTAAGATGAGTTTGATGCTTGATAATTGTTTTGAGATATGGAGGTGATAATATCAAAGCAATGCTAGTTGGGGTGATTATGAATTTAAAGAATGCTTGTGTTGAAGTTTGTGATTCCCGTAGCATGCACGTATGGTGAACCGCTTTGTGATGAAGTCGGAGCACAATTTTATTTATTGATTGTCTTCCTTATGAGTGGCAGTCGGGGACGAGCGATGGTCTTTTCCTACCAATCTATCCCCCTAGGAGTGTGCGTTTAGTGCTTTGGTTTTTGATGACTTTTAAATTTTTGCAACAATTGCATGAGTTCTTTTGATTAATGTTGAGTCCATGGATTATACGCACTCTCACCCTTCCACCATTGCTAGCCTCTCTAATACCGCGCACTTTTCGCCGGTATCATACACCCACCATATACCTTCCTCAAAACAGCCACCATACCTACCTATCATGGCATTTCCATAGCCATTCCAAGATATATTGCCATGCAACTTTCCACCTTTCCGTTCATATGACACACATTACTTTTGTCATATTGCTTTTTCCATGAACATGTAGTTGAAATTGTATTTGTGGCAAAGCCACCGTTCATAATTCTTTCATGCATGTCACTCTTGATTCATTGCATATCCCGGTACACCGCCGGAGGCATTCATATAGAGTCATATTTTGCTCTAGTATCGAGTTGTAATTGCTGAGTTGTAAGAACAAATAAAAGTGTGATGATCATCATTATTAGAGCATTGTCCCAGTGAGGAAAGGATGATGGAGACTATGATTCCCCCATAAGTCGGGATGAGACTCCGGACTTTATAAAAAATAAAAGAGGCCAAAGAAGCCCAAATAAAAAAAAGAGGCCAAAGAAGCCCACCAAAATAAAAAAATGAGAGAAAAAGAGAGAAGGGACAATGCTACTATCCTTTTCCCACACTTGTGCTTCAATGTAGCACCATGATCTTCATGATAGAGAGTCTCATATGTTGTCACTTCCATATACTAGTGGGAATTTTTCATTATAGAACTTGGCTTGTATATTCCAATGATGGGCTTCCTCAAAAGTGCCCTAGGTCTTCGTGAGCAAGCAAGTTGGATGCACACCCACTTAGTTTCTTTTGTTGAGCTTTCATATACTTATAGCTCTAGTGCATCCGTTGCATGGCAATCCCTACTCACTCACATTGATATCTATTGATGGGCATCTCCATAGCTCGTTGATACGCCTAGTTGATGTGAGACTATCTTCTCCTTTTTGTCTTCTCCACAACCACCATTCTATTCCACCTATAGTGCTATGTCCATGGCTCACGCTCATGTATTGCATGAAAGTTGAAAAAGTTTGAGATTATTAAAGTATGAAACAATTGCTTGGCTCGTCATCGGGGTTGTGCATGATTAAATACTTTGTGTGATGAAGATAGAGCATAGCCAGACTATATGATTTTGTAGGGATAACTTTCTTTAACCATGCTATTTTGAGAAGACATGATTGCTTTGATTAGTATGCTTGAAGTATTATTACTTTTATGTCAGTATGAACTTTTGTCTTGAATCTTTTGGATCTGAATATTCATGCCACAATTAAGAAGATTTACATTGAAATTACGCCAAAGTATCACTCCGCATCAAAAATTCTTTTTTATCATTTACCTACTCGAGGACGAGCAAGAATTAAGCTTGGGGATGTTTGATACGTCTCCAACGTATCTATAATTTTTGGTTGCTCCATGCTACTTTATCTACTGTTTTAGGCAAAATTGGGCTTTATTATCCACTTTTATATTACTTCTGGGACTAACCTATTAACTGGAGGCCCAGCCCAGAATTGCTATTTTATGCCTATTTCAGTGTTTCGAGGAAAAGGAATATCAGACGGAGTCAAAACGGAACGAAATCAACTGGAGAAGTTATTTTTGGAAGGAAAGCAACCCAGGGAACTTGGAGTGCACGTCAGGGGAGATACAGGCTGCCCACGAGGGTTAGGGGCGCGCCCCCCTGCCTCGTGGGGCCCCCGTAGCTCCCCCGACGTACCCCCTGCACCCATATATACTCTTGTACCCTAAAACTTCCAGAACAGAAGATAGATCGGGAGTTCCGCCGCCGCAAGCCTCTGTAGCCACCAAAAACCAATCGAGACCCTGTTCCGGCACCCTGCCGGAGGGGGATCCCATCACCGGAGGCTGTCATCATCATCCCGGTGCTATCCATGAGGAGGAGGGAGTAGTTCACCCTCGGGGCTGAGGGTATGTACTAGTAGCTATGTGTTTGATCTCTCTCTCTTTCTCTCTCGTGTTCTCTCTCGTGTTCCCTCTATGGCACGATCTTGATGTATCCCGAGCTTTGCTATTGTAGTTGGATCTTATGATGTTTCTCCCCCTCTACTCTCTTGTGATGAATTGGGAAGGAAATATGCCCTAGAGGCAATAATAAAGTTATTATTTATTTCCTTATTTCATGATAAATGTTTATTATTCATGCTAGAATTGTATTAACCGGAAACATAATACATGTGTGAATACATAGACAAACATAGTGTCACTAGTATGCCTCTACTTGACTAGCTCGTGAATCAAAGATGGTTAAGTTTCCTAGCCATGGACAAAAGAGTTTTCATTTGATTAACGGGATCACATCATTAGGAGAATGATGTGATTGACTTGACCCATTCCGTTAGCTTAGCACACGATCGTTTAGTATGTTGCTACTGCTTTCTTCATGACTTATACATGTTCCTGTGACTATGAGATTATGCAACTCCCGTTTATCAGAGGAACACTTTGTGTGCTACCAAACGTCACAACGTAACTGGGTGATTATAAAGGTGCTCTACAGGTATCTCCGAAGGTACATGTTGGGTTGGCGTATTTCGAGATTAGGTTTTGTCACTCTGATTGTCGGAGAGGTATCTCTGGGCCCTCTCGGTAATACACATCACTTAAGCCTTGCAAGCATTGCAACAAATGAGTTAGTTGTGGGATGATGTATTACGGAACGAGTAAAGAGACTTGCCGGTAACAAGATTGAACTAGGTATTGGATACCGACGATCGAATCTCGGGCAAGTAACATACCGATGACAAAGGGAACAACGTATGTTGTTATGCAATTTGACCGATAAAGATCTTCGTAGAATATGTAGGAGCCAATATGAACATCCAGGTTCCACTATTGGTTATTGACCGGAAACAGTTCTAGGTCATGTCTACATAGTTCTCGAACCCGTAGGGTCCGCACGCTTAAGGTTTCGATGACAGTTATATTATGAGTTTATGAGTTTTGATGTACCAAAGGAGTTCGGAGTCCCGGATGAGATCGGGGACATGACGAGGCGTCTCGAAATGGTCGAGACGTAAAGATCGATATATTGGACGACTATATTTGGAGTCCGGAAAGGTTCCGAGTGATTCGGGTATTTTTCGGAGTACCGGAGAGTTACGGGAATTCGCCAGGGAGTATATGGGCCTTATTAGGCCATGCGGGAATAGAGGAGAGAGGCCAAAAGGAAGGAGTCCTGCGCCCCCCCTCTGGTCCGAATTGGACAAGGGGCGCAGCCCCCCTTTCCTTCTTCCTCTCCCCCTCTTTCCCCTTCTCCTACTCCAACAAGGGAGGTGGAATCCTACTAGGACTAGGGAGTCCTAGTAGGACTCAACACTTGGCGCGCCCCCTCCTAGGGCCGGCCTCCTCCCCCCTTGCTCCTTTATATACGGGGGCAGGGGGACACCCCATGACACACAAGTTGATCTACGGATCGTTCCTTAGCCGTGTGCGGTGCCCCCCTCCACCATATTCCACGTCGGTCATATCGTCGCGGAGTTTAGGCAAAGCCCTGCGCCGGTAGAGCATCATCATCGTCACCACGCCGTCGTGCTGACGGAACTCATCCCCGAGACTTTGCTGGATCGGAGTCCGGGGATCGTCATCGAACTGAACGTGTGCTGAACTCGGAGGTGCCGTACGTTCGGTACTTGGATCGGTCGGATCGTGAAGACGTACGACTACATCAACCGCGTTGTCATAACGCTTCCGCTTACGGTCTACGAGGGTACGTAGACAACACTCTCCCCTCTCGTTGCTATGTCATCACCATGATCTTGCGTGTGCGTAGGAAAATTTTGAAATTACTATGTTACCCTACAGTGGCATCCGAGCCTAGGTTTTATGCATTGATGTTATATGCACGAGTAGAACACAAGTGAGTTGTGGGCGATACAAGTCATACTGCTTACCAGCATGTCATACTTTGGTTCGGCGGTATTGTTGGATGAAGCGGCCCGGACCGACATTACGCGTACGCTTACGCGAGACTGGTTTTACCGCCGTGCTTTGCACACAGGTGACTAGCGGGTGTCAGTTTCTCCAACTTTAGTTGAACCGAGTGTGGCTACGCCCGGTCCTTGAGAAGGTTAAAACAGCACCAACTTGACGAACTATCGTTGTGGTTTTGATGCGTAGGTAAGAACGGTTCTTGCTCAGCCCGTAGCAGCCATGTAAAACTTGCAACAATAAAGTAGAGGATGTCTAACTTGTTTTTGCAGGGCATGTTGTGATGTGATATGGTCAAGACGTGATGAGATGTAAGTTGTTGTATGAGATGATCATGTTTTGTTGAAGTTATCAGCAACTGGCAGAAGCTCTATGGTTGTCTCTTTGTTGCATAAGATGCAAGTGCCAAATAATTGCTTTACTTTATCGCTATGCGATAGCAATAGTTGCAAGAGCAATAGTTGCGAGACGACCATGTGACGACACATTGATATAGATCAAGATGATGAAGATCATGGTGTCGTGCCGGTGACGATAGAGATCATGACAGTACTTTGGAGATGGAGATCAAAGGCGCAAGATGATCATGGCCATATCATGTCACATATTTTGATTGCATATGATGTTTATCTATTATACATCTTATTATGTTTTGTTTGACGGTAGCATTATAAGATGATCTCTCACTAATTATCAAGAAGTGCTCTCCCTGAGTATGCACCATTGCCAAAGTTCGTCGTACCCAGACACCACGTGATGATCGGGTGTGGTAAGTTCTACGCCCATCTACAACGGGTGCAAGCCAGTTTTGCACACGCGGAATACTCAGGTTAAACTTAACGAGCCTAGCATATGCAGATATGGCCTCGGAACACGGAGACCGAAAGGTCGAGCGTGAATCATATAGTAGATATGATCAACATAGTGATGTTCACCATTGAAAACTACTCCATCTCACGTGATGATTGGTTGTGGTTTAGTTGATTTGGATCACGTGATCACTTAGATGACTCAAGAGATGTCTGTCTAAGTGGGAGTTCTAAAGTAATATGATTAAAAGAACTTAAATTTATCATGAACTTAGTCCTGGTAGTATTTTGCAATTATGTGTAGATCAATAGCTTGCGTTGTTGCTTTCATATGTTTATTTTGATATGTTCCTGGAGAAAATTGTGTTGAAAGATGTTAGTAACAATGATGCAGATTGGATCCGTGATCTGAGGTTTATCCTCATTGCTGCGTAGAAGAATTATGTCCTTGATGCACCGCTAGGTGACAAACCTATTGCAGGAGCAGATGCAGACGTTATGAATGTTTGGCTAGCTCAATATGATGACTACTTGATAGTTTAGTGCACCATGCTTAACGGCTTAGAATCGGGACTTCAAAGACGTTTTGAACGTCATGGACCATATGAGATGTTCCAGGAATTGAAGTTAATATTTCAAGCAAATACCCGAGTTGAGAGATATGAAGTCTCCAACAAGTTCTATGGCTAAAAGATGGAGGAGAATCGCTCAACTAGTGAGCATGTGCTCAGATTGTCTGGGTACTACAATCGCTTGAATCAAGTGGGAGTTAATCTTCCAGATAAGATAGTGATTGACAGAGTTCTCTAGTCACCATCACTAAGTTAATAGAACTTTGTGATGAACTATAGTATGCAAGGGATGACGAAAACGATTCCCGAGCTCTTCGTGATGTTGAAATCGACGAAGGTAGAAATCAAGAAAGAGCATCAAGTGTTGATGATTGACAAGACCACTAGTTTCAAGAAAAGGGCAAAGGGATAGAAAGGGAACTTCAAGTAGAATGACAAGCAAGTTTTCACTCCCGCGAAGAAGCTCACAGCTGGATCAAAGCCTGAAACTGAGTGCTTACACTGCAAAGGAAATGGTCACTGGAAGCGGAAATGCCCTGAATATTTGGTGGATAAGAAGGATGGCGAAGTGAACAAGGGTATATTTGATATACAGGTTATTGATGTGTGTCTTACTAGTGTTTATAGTAGCCCCTGAGTATTTGATACTTGTTCAGTTGCTAAGATTAGTAACTCAAAACAGGAGTTATATAAACAGAGACTGGTTGAAGGGGAAGTGACGATGAGTGTTGGAAGTGGTTCCAAGATTGATATGATCATCATCGCACACTCCCTATACTTTCGGGATTAGTGTTGAACCTAAATAAATGTTATTTGGCGTTTGCGTTGAGCATGAATATGATTTGATCATGTTTATTGCAATACGGTTATTCATTTAAAATCAGAGAATAATTGTTGTTCTGTTTAAATGAATAAAACCTTTGATGGTCATACACCCAATGAAAATAGTTTGTTGGATCTCGATCGTAGTGATACACATATTCATAATATTGATGCCAAAAGATGCAAAGTTGATAATGATAGTGCAACTTATTTGTGGCACTGCCGTTTGGGTCATATCGGTGTAAAGCGCGTGAAGAAACTCCATAAAGATGGATTTTCGGAATCACTTGGTTATGAATCATTTGACGCTTGTGAACCATGCCTTTTGGGAAAGATGACTAAAACTCCGTTCTCTGGAACAATGGAACGAGCTACTGACTTATTGGAAACAATACATACCGATGTATGCGGTCCAATGAGTGTTGATGCTCGTGGCGGGTATCGTTATTTTCTAACCTTCACAAGATGAATTGAGCAGATATGAGTATATCTACTTGATGAAACATAAGTCTGAAATAATTGAAAGGTTCAAAGAATTTCAGAGTGAAGTGGAAAAATCATCGTAACAAGAAAATAAAGTTTTTACGATCTGATCACAGAGACGAATATTTGGGTTACGAGTTTGGTCTTCAATTAAAACAATGGGGAATAGTTTCACAGCTCACGCCACCTGGAACACCACAATGTTATGGTGTGTCCGAACGTTGTAACTGCACTTTATTGGATATGGTGCGATCTATGATGTCTCTTATCGGTTTTACCACTATCGTTTTGGGGTTGTGCATTAGAGACAGCTGCATTCACGTTTAAAAGGGCACCATCTAAATCCGTTGAGACGACACCGTATGAACTATGGTTTAGCAGTAAACCTAAGCCGTCGTTTCTTAAAGTTTGGAGTTGCGATGCTTATATGAAAAAGTTTCAACCTGATAAGCTCGAACCCAAATCGGAGAAGTGCGTCTTCATAGAATACCCAAAGGAAACTGTTGGGTACTCCTTATATCACAAATCCAAAGGCAAAACATTCGTTGCTTAGAATGGATCCTTTCTAGAGAAGGAGTTTCTCTCGAAAAAAGTAAGTGGGAGGAAAGTAGAACTTGATGAGGTAATTGTACCTGCTCCCTTATTTGAAAGTAGTTCATCACAGAAATCTGTTCCTGTGACTACTGCACCAATTAGTGAGGAAGTTAATGATGATGATCATGAAACTTCAGATTAAGTTACTACAGAACCTCGTAGGTCTTCTAGAGTAAGATCCGCACCAGAGTGGTACGGTAATCCTGTTCTGGAAGTTATGTTACTAGACCATGACGAACCTACGAACTATGAAGAAGCGATGGTGAGCCCAGATTCCGCAAAATGGCTTGAGGCCATGAGATCTGAGATAAGATCCATGTATGAAAACAAAGTATGGACTTTGATTGACTTGCCCAATGATCGGCGAGACATTGAGATTAAATGGATCTTCAAGAGGAAGACGGACGCTGATAGTGTTGCTATCTACAAAGCTAGAATTGTCACAAGAGGTTTTCGACAAGTTCAAGGTGTTGACTACGATGAGAGTTTTTCACTCGTATCTATGCTTAAGTCTGTCTGAATCATGTTAGCAATTGCCACATTTTATGAAATCTGGCAAATGGATGTCAAAACTGCATTCCTTAATGGATTTTTTTAAAGAAGAGTTGTATATGATGCAACCAGAAGGTTTTGTCGATCCGAAAGGTGCTAACAAAATGTGCAAGCTCCAGTGATCCATCAATGGACTGGTGCAAGCATCTCGGAGTTGGAATATACGCTTTGATAAGTTGATCAAAGCATATAGTTTTAATACAGACTTGCGGTGAAGCCTGTATTTACAAGAAAGTGAGTGGGAGCACTACAGCATTTCTGATAAGTATATGTGAATGACATATTGTTGATCGGAAATAATGTAGAATTTTTCTGGAAAGCATAAAGGAGTGTTTGAAAGGAGTTTTTCAAAGAAAGACCTTGGTGAAGCTGCTTACACATTGAGCATCAAGATCTATAGAGATAGATCAAGACGCTTGATAAGATTTTTCAATGAGTACATACCTTGACAAGATTTTGAAGTAGTTCAAAATGGAACAGTCAAAGAAAGATTTCTTGCCTGTGTTGCAAGGTGTGAAGTTGAGTAAGACTGAAAACCCGACCATGGCAGAAAATAGAAAAGAATGAACAGTCATTCCCTATGCCTCAGTCATAGGTTCTATAAAGTATGCTATGTTGTGTACTAGACCTATTGTATACCTTACTCTGAGTTTGGCAAAGGAATACAATTTTGATCTAAAAGTAGATCACTAGAACAGCGGTCAAGAATATCCTTAGTGAGGACTAAGGAGATGTTTCTCGATTATGGAGGTGATAAAAGAGCCAGTCGTAAAAGTTAAAATGATGCAAGCTTTTACACCAATCCAGATGACTCTAAGTCTCAATCGGGATACATATTGAAAGTGGGAGCAATTAGCTAGAGTAGCTCCGTGCAGAGCATTGTGGACATAGAATATTTGCAAAATACATACGGCTCTGAATGTGACAGACCCGTTGACTAAACTTCTCTCATGAGCAAAACATGATCATACCTTAGTACTCTTTGGGTGTTAATCACGTAGCCATGTGAACTAGATTATTGACTCTAGTAAACCCTTTGGGCGTTGATCAAATGACGATGTGAACTATGGGTATTAATCACATACAGATGTGAATATTGGTGTTAAATCACATGGTGATGTGAACTAGATTATTGACTCTAGTGCAAGTGGGAGACTGAAGGAAATATGCCCTAGAGGCAATAATAAAGTTATTATTTATTTCCTTATATCATGATAAATGTTTATTATTCATGCTAGAATTGTATTAACCGGAAACATAATACATGTGTGAATACATAGACAAACATAGTGTCACTAGTATGCCTCTACTTGACTAGCTCGTTTATCAAAGATGGTTATGTTTCCTAGCCATGGACAAAAGAGTTGTCATTTGATTAACGGGATCACATCATTAGGAGAATGATGTGATTGACTTGACCCATTCCGTTAGCTTAGCACACGATCGTTTAGTATGTTGCTACTGCTTTCTTCATGACTTATACATGTTCCTGTGACTATGAGATTATGCAACTCCCGTTTACCAGAGGAACACTTTGTGTGCTACCAAACGTCACAACGTAACTGGGTGATTATAAAGGTGCTCTACAGGTGTCTCCGAAGGTACATGTTGGGTTGGCGTATTTCGAGATTAGGTTTTGTCACTCCGATTGTCGGAGAGGTATCTCTGGGCCCTCTCGGTAATACACATAACTTAAGCCTTGCAAGCATTGCAACTAATGAGTTAGTTGTGGGATGATGTATTACGGAACGAGTAAAGAGACTTGCCGGTAACAAGATTGAACTAGGTATTGGATACCGACGATCGAATCTCGGGCAAGTAACATACCGATGACAAAGGGAACAACGTATGTTGTTATGCGGTTTGACCGATAAAGATCTTCTAGAATATGTAGGAGCCAATATGAACATCCAGGTTCCACTATTGGTTATTGACCGGAAACAGTTCTAGGTCATGTCTACATAGTTCTCGAACCCGTAGGGTCCGCACGCTTAAGGTTTCGATGACAGTTATATTATGAGTTTATGAGTTTTGATGTACCGAAGGAGTTCGAAGTCCCGGATGAGATCGGAGACATGACGAGGAGTGTCGAAATGGTTGAGACGTAAATATCGATATATTGGACGACTATATTCGGAGTTCGGAAAGGTTCCGAGTGATTCGGGTATTTTTCGGAGTACCGGAGAGTTACGGGAATTCGCCGCGGAGTATATGGGCCTTATTAGGCCATACGGGAATAGAGGAGAGAGGCCAAAAGGAAGGAGGCCTGCGCCCCCCCTCTGGTCCGAATTGGACAAGGGGCGCAGCCCCCCTTTCCTTCTTCCTCTCCCCCTCTTTCCCCTTCTCCTACTCCAACAAGGGAGGTGGAATCCTACTAGGACTAGGGAGTCCTAGTAGGACTCCACACTTGGCGCGCCCCCTCCTAGGGCCGGCCTCCTCCCTCCTTGCTCCTTTATATACGGGGGCAGGGGGCACCCCATGACACACAAGTTGATCTACGAATCGTTCCTTAGCCGTGTGCGGTGCCCCCTCCACCATATTCCACCTCGGTCATATCGTCGCGGAGTTTAGGCAAAGCCCTGCGCCGGTAGAGCATCATCATTGTCACCACGCCATCGTGCTGAAGGAACTCATCCCCGACACTTTGCTGGATCGGAGTCCGGGGATCGTCATCGAACTAAACGTGTGCTGAACTCGGAGGTGCCGTACGTTCGGTACTTGGATCGGTCGGATCGTGAAGACGTACGACTACATCAACCGCGTTGTCATAACGCTTCCGCTTACGGTCTACGAGGGTACGTAGACAACACTCTCCCCTCTCGTTGCTATGTCATCACCATGATCTTGCGTGTGCATAGGAAAATTTTGAAATTACTATGTTACCCTACAAATTGAGTTTCCCTTTGAAGTTATCTTATCGGATTGAGTGTTTTATGAGAACACTTGATGTATGTCTTGCCGTGGTTATCTGTGGTGACAATGGGATATCATGTGCCACTTGATGTATGTTTTGGTGATCAACTTGCGGGTTTCGTGAAATTGGGAACCTATGCATAGGGGTTGGCACACGTTCTTGACTCTCCGGTAGTAGCTTTGGGGCACTCTTTGAAGTACTTTTATGTTGGTTGGATGAATCTGAGATTGTGTGACGCATATCGTATAATCATGCCCACGGATACTTGAGGTGACAATGGAGTATCTAGGTGACATTAGGGTTTTGGTTGATTTGTGTCTTAATGTGTTATTCTAGTACGAACTCTTTTATAGATCGATCCGAAAGAATAACTTTGAGGTGGTTTTGTACCCTACCATAATCTCTATGTTTGTTCTCCCCTATTAGTGGCTTTGGAGTGACTCTTTGTTGCATGTTGAGGGCTTGTTATATGATCTATCTATGTTATTATTGTTGAGAGAACTTGCACTAGTGAAAGTATGAACCCTAGGCCTTGTTTCCTATCATTGCAATACCGTTTACGCTCACTTTTATCGCTCGTTACCTTGCTGTTTTTATTATTTCAGATTACAAAAACCTATATCTACTATCTATTTTGTACTTGTATCTTCATCTCTTCACCGAACTAGTGCACCTATACAATTTACCATTGTATTGGGTGTGTTGGGGACACAAGAGACTCTTTGTTATTTGGTTGTAGGGTTGCTTGAGAGAGACCATCTTCATCCTACGCCTCCTATGGATTGATAAACCTTAGGTCATCCACTTGAGGGAAATTTGCTACTGTCCTACAAACCTGTGCACTTGCAGGCCCAACAACGTCTACAAGAAGAAGGTTGTGTAGTAGACATCAAAGCTCACTAGGGACATGTTGTGGTCTATGTATTCACACATGTATTACGATTTCCGGATAACAAAATTATAGCATGAATAACAGACAATTATTATGAACAAGGAATATAATAATAATCATTTTATTATTGCCTCTAGGGCATATTTCCAACAGTCTCCCACTTGCACTAGAGTCAATAATCTAGTTACATTGTGATGAATCGAACACCCATAGAGTTCTGGTGTTGATCATGTTTTTCTTGCGGAAGAGGTTTAGTCAACGGATCTGCGACATTCAGATATGTGTGCACTTTGCAAATATCTATGTATCCATCTTGAACATTTTCAAGAATGGAGTTGAAGCGACGCTTGATGTGCCTGGTCTTCTTGTGAAACCTGGGCTTCTTGGCAAGGGCAATAGCTCCAGTGTTGTCACAGAAGAGAGTGATCGGCCCCGATGCATTGGGTATGATTCCTAGGTCGGTGATGAACTCCTTCATCCATATTGCTTCATGCGCTGCCTCCGAGGCTGCCATGTACTCCGCTTCACATGTAGATCCCGCCACGACACTCTACTTGCAACTGCACCAGCTTACTGCCCCACCATTCAAAATATACACGTATCCGGTTTGTGACTTAGAGTCATCCAGATCTGTGTCGAAGCTAGCGTTGACATAACCCTTTACGACGAGCTCTTCGTCACCTCCATAAACGAGAAACATATCCTTAGTCCTTTTCAGGTACTTCAGGATATTCTTGACCGCTGTCCATTGTTCCATGCCGGGATTACTTTGGTACCTTCCTACCAAACTTATGGCAAGGTTTACATCAGGTCTGGTACACAGCATGGCATACATAATAGACCCTATAGCCGAAGCATAGGGGATGACACTCATCTTTTCTCTATCTTCTGCCATGGTCGGGCATTGAGCCGAGCTCAATTTCACACCTTGCAATACAGGCAAGAACCCCTTCTTAGACTGATCCATATTGAACTTCTTCAATATCTTATCAAGGTATGTGCTTTGTGAAAGACCTATGATGCGTCTCGATCTATCCCTATAGATCTTGATGCCTAATATGTAAGCAGCTTCTCCAAGGTCCTTCATTGAAAAACACTTATTCAAGTAGGCCTTAATGTGTTCCAAAAGTTCTATATCATTTCCCATCAAAAGTATGTCATCTACATATAATATGAGAAATGCTACAGAGCTCCCACTCACTTTCTTGTAAACGCAGGCTTCCCCATAAGTCTGCATAAACCCAAACGCTTTGATCATCTCATCAAAGCGAATGTTCCAACTTCGAGATGCTTGCATACCTTGTTAGCATTCTCAAGATCGACAAAACCTTCCAGCTGCATCATATACAGTTCTTCCTTAAGATAACCGTTAAGGAACGCCGTTTTGACGTCCATTTGCCATATCTCATAATCATAGTATGCGGCAATTGCTAACATGATTCGGATGGACTTCAGCTTTGCTACGGGAGAGAAAGTCTCATCGTAGTCAACCCCTTGAACTTGCCGATAACCCTTAGCGACAAGTCGAGCTTTATAGATGGTAACGTTACCATCCGCATCTGTCTTCTTCTTAAAGATCCATTTGTTTTCTACCGCTCGCCGATCATCGGGCAAGTCTATCAAAGTCCACACTTTGTTTTCATACATGGATCCTATCTCGGATTGTATGGCTTCAAGCCATTTGTTGGAATCTAGGCCCGCCATTGCTTCTTCATAGTTCGAAGGTTCACCGTTGTCTAACAACATGATTTCCAGGACAGGGTTGCCATACTACTCTGGTGTGGAACGTGTCCTTGTGGACCTACGAAGTTCAGTAGTAACTGGATCCGAAGTACCTTGATCATCATCATTAACTTCCTCTCCAGTCGGTGCTGGCATCACAGGAACTTCTTCCTGAGCTGCGCTACTTACCGGTTCAAGAGGTAGTACTTCATCAAGTTCCACTTTACTCCCACTTACTTCTTTCGAGAGAAACTCTTTCTCCAGAAAGGACCCGTTCTTGGCAACAAAGATCTTGCCTTCGGATCTGAGGTAGAAGGTATACCCAATGGTTTCCTTAGGGTATCCTATGAAGACGCATTTTTCCGACTTGGGTTCGAGCTTTTCAGGTTGAAGTTTCTTGACATAAGCATCGCATCCCCAAACTTTTAGAAACGACAACTTAGGTTTCTTCCCAAGCCATAATTCATATAGTGGCATCTCAATGGATTTAGACGGTGCCCTATTTAAAGTGAATGTAGCTGTCTCTAAAGCGTATCCCCAAAAAGATAGTGGTAAATCGGTAAGAGACATCATAGATCGCACCATATCCAATAAAGTGCGATTACGATGTTCGGACACACCGTTACGCTGAGGTGTTCCAGGCGGCGTGAGTTGTGAAACGATTCCACATTTCCTTAAGTGCGTACCAAATTCGTGACTTAAATATTCTCCTCCACGATCTGATCGTAAGAACTTTATTTTTCGGTCACGTTGATTCTCTACCTCATTCTGAAATTCCTTGAACTTTTCAAAGGTCTTAGACTTGTGTTTCATCAAGTAAACATACCCATATCTACTTAAGTCATCAGTGAGGGTGAGAACATAACAATAGCCACCGTGAGCCTCAACGCTCATTGGACCGCACACATCAGTATGTATAATTTCCAATAAGTTGGTTGCTCGCTCCATTGTTCTGGAGAACGGAGTCTTGGTCATTTTACCCATGAGGCATGGTTCGCACGTGTCAAATGATTCGAAATCAAGAGACTCCAAAAGTCCATCTGTATGGAGCTACTTCATGCGTTTGACACCAATGTGACCAAGGCGGCAGTGCCACAGATATGTGGGACTATCATTATCAATCTTACAAATTTTGGTATTCACACTATGAATATGTGTAACATCATGTTCGAGATTCATTAAGAATAAACCATTGACCAGCGGGGCATGACCATAAAACATATCTCTCATATAAATAGAACAACCATTATTCTCGGATTTAAATGAGTAGCCATCCCGTATTAAACGAGATCCAGATACAATGTTCATGCTCAAAGCTGGCACTAAATAACAATTATTGAGGTTTAAAACTAACCCCGTAGGTAAATGTAGAGGTAGCGTGCCGACGGCGATCACATCGACCTTGGAACCATTCCCGACGCGCATCGTCACCTCGTCCTTCGCCAGTCTCCGCTTATTTCGCAGCTCCTGCTTTGAGTTACAAATATGAGCAACCGCACCGGTATCAAATACCCAGGAGCTACTACGAGTACTGGTAAGGTACACATCAATTACATGTATATCACATATACCTTTAGTGTTGTCGGCCTTCTTGCCCGCTAAGTATTTGGGGCAGTTCCGCTTCCATTGACCCTTCCCTTTGCAATAAAAGCACTCAGTCTCAGGCTTGGGTCCATTCTTTGGCTTCTTCCTAGCAACTAGCTTACCGGGCGCGGCAACTCCCTTGCCGTCCTTCTTGAAGTTCTTCTTACCCTTGCCTTTCTTGAAACTAGTGGTTTTATTGACCATCAACACTTGATGTTCCTTTTTGATTTCCACCTCCGCTGATTTCAGCATTGAAAATACTTCAGGAATAGTTCTCACCATCCCCTACATATTGTAGTTCATCACAAAGCTCTTGTAGCTAGGTGGGAGCGACTGAAGGATTCTGTCAATGACCGCCTCGTCCGGGAGGTTAATGTCCAGCTAGGACAAGCGGTTGTGCAACCCAGACATTTTGAGTATGTGCTCACTGACAGAACTATTTTCCTCCATCTTACAACTGTAGAACTTGTCGGAGACTTCATATCTCTCGACCCGGGCATGAGCTTGGAAAACCATTTTCAGCTCTTCGAACATCTCATATGCTCCGTGTTGCTCAAAACAATTTTGGAGCCCCGGTTCTAAGCTGTAAAGCATGCCGCATTGAACGAGGGAGTAATCATCAGCACGTGACTGCCAAGCATTCATAACGTCTTGGTTCTTTGGGATGGGTGCTTCACCTAGCAGTGCTTCTAGGACATATGCTTTCTTGGTATCTATGAGGATGATCCTCAGGTTCCGGACCCAGTCCGTATAGTTGCTGCCATCATCTTTCAGCTTGGTTTTCTCTAGGAACGCGTTGAAGTTGAGGTTGACATGAGTGTTGGCAATTTGATCTACAAGACATTTTGCAAAGGTTTTTAGACTAAGTTCATGATAATTAAGTTCATCTAATCAAATTATTTAATGAACTCCCACTCAGGTTAGACATCCCTCTAGTCATCTAAGTGATACATGATCCGAGTCAACTAGGCCGTGTCCGATCATCACGTGAGACGGACTAGTCATCATCGGTGAACATCTCCATGTTGATCGTATCTTCCATACGACTCATGTTCGACCTTTCGGTCTCTTGTGTGTCGAGGCCATGTCTGTACATGCTAGGCTCGTCAAGTTGACCTAAGTGTTTATGCATGTGTAAATCTGTCTTACACCCGTTGTATGTGAACGTTAGAATCTTTCACACCCGATCATCACGTGGTGCTTCGAAACAACGAACTTTCGCAACGGCGCACAGTTAGGGGGAACACTTTTTTGAAATTATTATGAGGGATCATCTTATTTACTACTGTCGTTCTAAGCAAATAAGATGCAGAAACATGATAAACATCACATGCAATCAAATAGTGACATGATATGGCCAATATCATATTGCTCCTTTGATCTCCATCTTCGGGGCGCCATGATCATCTTCATCACCGGCATGACACCATGATCTCCATCATCGTGTCTCCATGAAGTTGCTCGCCAACTATTACTTCTACTACTATGGCTAACGGTTTAGCAATAAAGTAAAGTAATTACATGGCGTTTAATCATTGACATGCAGGTCATACAATAATTAAGACAACTCCTATGGCTCCTGCCGGTTGTCATACTCATCGACATGCAAGTCGTGATTCCTATTACAAGAACATGATCTCATACATCACATATATATCATTCATCACAACCTTTTGGCCATATCACATCATAAGGCATATGCTGCAAAAACAAGTTAGACGTCCTCTAATTGTTGTTGCATGTTTTACGTGGCTGCAATAGGGTTCTAGCAAGAACGTTTCTTACCTACGTAAAAGCCACAACGTGATATGCCAATTTCTATTTACCCTTCAAAATGACCCTTTTCATCGAATCCGATCCGACTAAAGTGGGAGAGACAGACACCCGCTAGCCACCTTATGCAACTAGTGCATGTCAGTCAATGGAACCTGTCTCCCACTCCTCTTTCCTTCTCCCTCTCCTCCTCTTTCCTTCTCCCTCTCCTCCTCTTTCCTTCTCCAACAAGGAGAGGAGGAGTCCTACTCCTCCTCTTTTCTTCTCCAACAAGGAAAGGAGGAGTCCTACTCCCGGTGGGAGTAGGACTCCCCCCTTGGTGCGCCTCCTCCATAGGCCGGCCACCTCCCCCTTGCTCCTATATATATGGGGGCAAGGGGGCACCCCAAAGACACAACAACAATTGATCCTTGAGATCTATTAGCCGTGTGCGGTGCCCCCTTCCACCATAGTCTTCCTCGATAATATTGTAGCGGTGCTTAGGCGAAGCCCTACGACGGTAGAATATCAAGATCGTCACCACGCCGTCATGCTGACGGAACTCTCCCTCGACACTCGGCTGGATCGGAGTTCGAGGGACGTCATCGAGCTGAACGTGTGCTAGAACTCGGAGGTGCCGTAGTTTCGGTGCTTGATCGGTTGGGCCGTGAAGACGTACGACTACATCAACCGCGTTGTTCTAACGCTTCCGCTTTCGGTCTACAAGGGTATGTAGATTACACTCTCCCCTCTCGTTGCTATGCATCACCATGATCTTGCGTGTGCGTAGGAAATTTTTTGAAATTACTACGTTCCCCTACAGTGGCATCCGAGCCTAGGTTTTATGCGTTGATGTTATTTGCACGAGTAGAACACAAGTGAGTTGTGGGCGATACAAGTCATACTGCTTACCATCATGTCATAATTTGGTTCAGCGGTATTGTTGGATGAAGCGGCCCGGACCGACATTACGCGTACACTTACGCGAGACTGGTTTTACCGTCGTGCTTCGCACACAGGTGACTAGCGGGTGTCTGTTTCTCCAACTTTAGTTGAACCGAATGTGGCTACGCCCGGTCCTTGAGAAGGTTAAAACAGCACTAACTTGACGAACTATCATTGTGGTTTTGATGCGTAGGTAAGAACGGTTCTTGCTCAGCCCGTAGCAGCCACGTAATATTTGCAACAACAAAGTAGAGGACGTCTAACTTGTTTTTGCAGGGCATGTTGTGATGTGATATGGTTGAGACGTGATGAGATATAAGTTGTTGTATGAGATGATCATGTTTTGTTGAAGTTATCGGCAACTGGCAGAAGCCCTATGGTTGTCTCTTTGTTGCATAAGATGCAAGTGCCAAATAATTGCTTTACTTTATCGCTATACGATAGCAATAGTTGCAAGAGCAATAGTTGGCGAGACGACCATGTGATGACACATTGATATAGATCAAGATGATGAAGATCATGGTGTCGTGCCGGTAACGATAGAGATCATGACAGTACTTTGGAGATGGAGATCACAAGCACAAGATGATGATGGCCATATCATATCACTTATATTGATTGCATGTGATGTTTATCTTTTATACATCTTATTTTGCTTAGTTTGACGGTAGCATTTTAAGATGATCTCTCACTAAATTATCAAGAAGTGTTCTCCCTGAGTATGCACCGTTGTGAAAGTTCTTAATGCTGAGACACCATGTGATGATCGGGTGTGATAGGCTCTACGTTCAAATACAACGGGTGCAAAACAGTTGCACACGTGGAATACTCAGGTTAAACTTGACGAGCCTAGCATATAACAGATATGGCCTCGGAACACGGAGACCGAAAGGTCGAGCGTGAATCATATAGTAGATATGATCAACATAGTGATGTTCACCGTTGAAACTACTCCATCTCACATGATGATCGGACATGGTGTAGTTGATATGGATCACGTAATCACTTAGAGGATTAGAGGGATGTCTATCTAAGTGGGAGTTCTTATGTAATATGATTAATTGAACTTTAATTTTTCATGAACTTAGTCCTGGTAGTATTTTGCAAATTATGTTGTAGATCAATAGCTCGCGTTGTTGCTTTCATATGTTTATTTTGATATGTTCCTAGAGAAAATTGTGTTGAAAGATGTTAGTAGCAATGATGCGGATTGGATCCGTGATCTGAGGTTTATCCTCATTGCTGCACAGAAGAATTAGGTCCTTAATGCACCACTAGGTGACAGACCTATTGCAGGAGCAGATGCAGATGTTATGAACGTTTGGCTAGCTCAATATGATGACTACTTGATAGTTTAGTGCACCATGCTTAACCGCTTAGAATCGGGACTTCAAAGACGTTTTGAACGTCATGGACCATATGAGATGTTCCAGGAGTTGAAGTTAATATTTCAAGCAAATACCCGAGTTGAGAGATATGAAGTCTCCAACAAGTTCTATGGCTAAAAGATGGAGGAGAATCGCTCAACTAGTGAGCATGTGCTCAGATTGTCTGGGTACTACAATCGCTTGAATCAAGTGGGAGTTAATCTTCCAGATAAGATAATGATTGACAGAGTTCTCTAGTCACCATCACCAAGTTAGTAGAACTTTGTGATCAACTACAGTATGCAAGGGATGACGAAAACGATTCCCGAGCTCTTCGTGATGTTGAAATCGATGAAGGTAGAAATCAAGAAAGAGCATCAAGTGTTGATGGTTGACAGGATCACTAGTTTCAAGAAAAGGGCAAAGGGAAAGAAAGGGAAACTTCAAGTAGAATGACAAGCAAGTTGTCACTCCCGCGAAGAAGCCCAAAGCTGGACCAAAGCCTAGAACTGAATGATTATACTGCAAAGGAAATGGTCACTGGAAGTGGAAATGCCCTGAATATTTGGTGGATAAGAAGGATGGCAAAGTGAACAAGGGTATATTTGATATACAAGTTAGTGATGTGTACCTTACTAGTGTTTATAGTAGCCCCTGAGTATTTGATACTTGTTCGGTTGCTAAATATTAGTAACTCGAAACAGGAGTTACAGAATAAACAGAGGCTAGTTGAGGGTGAAGTGATGATGTGTGTTGGAAGTGGTTCCAAGATTGATATGATCATCATCGCACACTCCCTATACTTTCGGGATTAGTGTTAAACCTAAATAAATGTTATTTGGCGTTTGCGTTGAGCATGAATATGATTTGATCATGTTTATTGCGATACGGTTATTCATTTAAAGTCAAAGAATAATTGTTGTTCTATTTACATGAATAAAACCTTCGATGGTCATACACCCAATGAAAATAGTTTGTTGGATCTCGATCGTAGTAATACACATATTCATAATATTGATGCCAAAAGATGCAAAGTTAATAATGATAGTGCAACTTATTTGTGGCACTGCCGTTTGGGTCATATCAGTGTAAAGCGCATGAAGAAACTCCATAAAGATGGATTTTTAGAATCACTTGGTTATGAATCATTTGATGCTTGCGAACCGTGCCTTTTGGGCAAGATGACTAAAACTCCGTTCTCCGGAACAATGGAACGAGCTAGTGACTTATTGGAAATAATACATACCGATGTTTGCGGTCCAATGAGTGTTGATGCTCGTGGCGGGTATCATTATTTTCTGACCTTCACAAGATGATTTGAGCAGATATGAGTATATCTACTTAATGAAGCACAAGTCTGGAACATTTGGAAAGTTCAAAGAATTTCAGAGTGAAGTGGAGAATGATCGTAACAAGAAAATAAAGTTTCTGCAATTTGGTCGCAGAGACAAATATTTGAGTTACGAGTTTGGTCTTCAATTAAAACAGTGTGGAATAGTTTCACAAACTCATGCCACCTCGAACACCACAGCTTAATGGTGTGTCCGAACGTCATAACAGTACTTTATTGGATATAGTGCGATCTATGATGTATCTTACCAATTTACCACTATTGTTTTTGGGTTATGCATTAGAGACAGTTGCATTCACTTTAAAAATGGCACCATCAAAATCCGTTGAGACGACACCTTATGAACTGTGGTTTGGCGAGAAACCAAAGTTGTCGTTTCTTAAGGTTTGGGGCTGCGATGCTTATGTGAAAAAGTTTTCACCTGATAAGCTCGAACCCAAATCGGAGAAGTGTGTATTCATAGAATACCCAAAGGTAACTATTGGGTACACCTTCTATCACAGATCCGAAGGCAAGTTATTCGTTGCTAAGATGGATCCTTTCTAGAGAAGAAGTTTCTCTCGAAAGAAGTGAGTGGGAGGAAAGTAGAACTTGATGAGGTAATTGTACCTTCTCCCTTATTGGAAAGTAGTTCATCACAGAAATCAGTTCCAGTGATTCCTACACCAATTAGTGAGGAAGTTAATGATGATGATCATGAAACTTCAGATCAAGTTGCTACCAAACCTCGTAGGTCTTCCAGAGTAAGATCCGCACCAGAGTGGTACGGTAATCATGTTCTGGAAGTCATGTTACTAGACCATGATGAACCTATGAACTATGAGGAAGCGATGATGAGCCCAGATTCCACGAAATGGCTTGAGGCCATAAAATCTGAGATATGATCCATGTATGAGAACAAAGTATGGACTTTGATTGATTTGCTCGATGATCAGCAAGCCATGTTAAATAAATGGATCTTCAAGAGGAAGATGGACACTGATAGTAGTGTTACTATCTACTAAGCTCGACTTGTTGCGAAAGGTTTTCAACAAGTTCAAGGTATTGAATACAATGAGATTTTCTCACTCGTATCGAAGCTTAAGTCTGTCTGAATCATGTTAGCAATTGCCACATTTTATGAAATCTGGCAAATGGATGTCAAAACTGCATTCCTTAATGGATTTATTAAAGAAGAGTTGTATATGATGCAACCAGAAAGTTTTTGTCAATCCTAAAGATGCTAACAAAATGTGCAAGCTCCAGCAATCCATCAATGGACTGGTGCAAGCATCTCGGAGTTGGAATGTATGCTTTGATGAGTTGATCAAAGCATATGGTTTTATACAGACTTTTGGAAAGACCTGTATTTACAAGAAAGTGAGTGGGAGCACTACAACATTTCTGATAAGTATATGTGAATGACATATTGTTGATCGGAAATAATGTAGAATTATTCTGCAAAGCATAAATGAGTGTTTGAAAGGAGTTTTTCAAAGAAAGACCTCGGTGAAGCTGCTTACATATTGAGCATCAAGATCTATTGAGATAGATCAAGACGCTTGATAAGTTTTTCAATAAGTACATACCTTGTCAAGATTTTGAAATAGTTCAAAATGGAACAGTCAAAGAAAAATTTCTTGCCTGTGTTGCGAAGGTGTGAAATTGAGTAAGACTCAAGACCCGACCACGACAGAAAATAGAAAGAGAATGAAAGTCATCCCTATGCATCAGTCATAGGTTCTATAAAAGTATGCCATGCTATGGACCAGACCTATTGTATACTCTGCCCTGGTTTGGCAAGGAGTACAATAGTGATCTAGGAGTAGATCACTGGACATCGGTCAAAATTATCCTTAGTAGAATAAGGATATGTTTCTCGATTATGGAGGTGATAAAAGAGTTCGTCGTAAAGAGTTACATCGATGCAAGCTTTTACACCGATCCAGATGACTCTAAGTCTCCATCTGGATACATATTGAAAGTGGGAGCAATTAGCTAGAGTAGCTCCATGCAAAGCATTGTAGACATAGAATATTTGCAAAATACATACGACTATGTAATATGACAGACCCATTGACTAAACTTCTCTCACGAGCAAAACATGATCATACCTTAGTACTCTTTGGGTGTTAATCACATAGCGATGTGAACTAGATTATTGACTCTAGTAAACCCTTTGGGTGTTGATCACATGACGATGTGAACTATGGGTATTAATCACATACAGATGTGAATATTGGTGTTAAATCACATGATGATGTGAACTAGATTATTGACTCTAGTGCAAGTGGGAGACTGAAGGAAATATGCCCTAGAGGCAATAATAAAGTTATTATTTATTTCCTTATATCATGATAAATGTTTATTATTCATGCTAGAATTGTATTAACCGGAAACATAATACATGTGTGAATACATAGACAAACATAGTGTCACTAGTATGCCTCTACTTGACTAGCTCATTTATCAAAGATGGTTATGTTTCCTAACCATGGACAAAAGAGTTGTCATTTGATTAACGGGATCACATCATTAGGAGAATGATGTGATTGACTTGACCCATTCCGTTAGCTTAGCACTTGATCGTTTAGTATGTTGCTATTGCTTTCTTCATGACTTATACATGTTCCTGTAACTATGAGATTATGCAACTCCCGTTTACCGGAGGAACACTTTGGGTGCTACCAAACGTCACAACGTAACTGGGTGATTATAAAGGAGTACTACAGGTGTCTCCAAAGGTACATGTTGGGTTGGCGTATTTCGAGATTAGGTTTTGTCACTCCGATTGTCGGAGAGGTATCTCTGGGCCCTCTCGGTAATGCACATCACTATAAGCCTTGCAAGCAATGTAACTAATGAGTTAGTTACGGAATGATGCATTACGTAACGAGTAAAGAGACTTGCCAGTAACGTGATTGAACTAGGTATTGGATACCGACGATCGAATCTCGGGCAAGTAACATACCGATGACAAAGGGAACAACGTATGTTGTTATGCGGTTTGACCGATAAAGATCTTCGTAGAATATGTGGGAGCCAATATGAGCATCCAGGTTCCGCTATTGGTTATTGACCGAGAATAGTTCTAGGTCATGTCTACATTGTTCTCGAACCCGTAGGGTCCGCACGCTTAAGGTTTTGATGACAGTTATATTATGAGTTTATGAGTTTTGATGTACCGAAGGAGTTCGGAGTCCCGGATGAGATCGGGGACATGACGAGGAGTCTCGAAATGGTCGAGACATAAAGATCGATATATTGGACGACTATATTCGGACTTCGGAAAGGTTCCGAGTGATTCGGATATTTTTCGGAGTACCGGAGAGTTACGGGAATTCGCCGGGGAGTATATGGGCCTTATTGGGCCATACGGGAATAGAGGAGAGAGGCCAAAAGGAAGGAGGCATGCGCCCCCCCCCTCTGGTCCGAATTGGACAAGGGGGGCAGCCCACTTTTCCTTCTCCCTCTCCTCCTCTTTCCTTCTCCAACAAGGAAAGGAGGAGTCCTACTCCTCCTCTTTTCTTCTCCAACAAGGAAAGGAGGAGTCCTACTCCCGGTGGGAGTAGGACTCCCCCCTTGGTGCGCCTTCTCCATAGGCCGGCCGCCTCCCCCTTTCTCCTATATATATGGGGGCAAGGGCGCACCCCAAAGACACAACAACAATTGATCCTTGAGATCTATTAGCCGTGTGCGGTGCCCCCTTCCACCATAGTCTTCCTTGATAATATTGTAGCGGTGCTTAGGCGAAGCCCTGCGACGGTAGAATATCAAGATCGTCACCACGCCGTCGTGCTGACGGAACTCTCCCTCGACACTCGGCTGGATCGGAGTTCGACGGACGTCATCGAGATGAACATGTGCTAGAACTCGGAGGTGCTGTAGTTTCGGTGCTTGATCGGTCGGGCCGTGAAGACGTACGACTACATCAACCGCGTTGTTCTAACGCTTCCGCTTTCGGTCTACAAGGGTATGTAGATTACACTCTCCCCTCTCGTTGCTATGCATCACCTTGATCTTGCGTGTGAGTAGGAAATTTTTTTGAAATTACTACGTTCCCCTACATTATCGACAGCGGATGCACTAATCATATGACTGGTGATCGAAGTCTTCTCATGGACTCAACCTTACGTCCATCCGACAAGAGTCGAATCACATTTGCTGACACTGGTAAAAGCAAGGTATTGGGTCTAGGTAGAGTTGCAATCTCGAAGGATCAACACATGGATAAAGTGATGCTTGTTGAATCCCTTGGGTTCAACTTAATGTCTGTCTCAATGCTTTGTGACTTGAACATGATTGTGCTATTTGGAAAATATCATTGCCTTGTACTAATGGAATCTGACAAGTCTCTAGTCTTTGAAGGGTATAGGAAAGATGATCTATACATGGTAGATTTCTCAGTAGGTCCACAGCTTGTCGTATGTCTTCTTGCAAAAGCTTCAAAATGCTGGCTCTGGCATCGAAGGCTGGGGCATGCTGGCATGAGGAACTTACACACACTCGTCAAGAAGAAGCATGTCATAGGCATCGAAGGTGTCAAGTTCAAGAAAGATCATTTGTGTGGTTCCTGTGAAGCTGGGAAGATGACTAGGGCGAAGCACCCCTCGAAGACAATCATGACGACATCTCAACCCTTCGAGCTGTTGCACATGGACTTATTTGGCCCTACTCACTACTCTACCCTCACAACAACAACTTGTCTCTATGGCTTCGTCATTGTTGATGACTACCCCAGATATACATGGGTGCACATAATTCTCTACAAGAGTGAAGTACAAGATGTCTTCAGACGATTCGCCAATTGAGCAATGAACAATTATGGCGTCAAGATCAAGCATATCAGAAGTGATAACGGCACCGAGTTCAAGAACACCGGGCTTGATTTGTATCTGGATACAATGGGAATCACTCATGAGTTTTCTGCTCCATACACACCTCAGCAAAATGGCATTGTAGAGCGCAAGAACAGAACACTCATTGAGATGGCTCGAACAATGCTCGACGAGTACAAGACACCAAGAAAGTTCTGGCCTGAAGCTATTGACACAACATGTCACATCATCAACTGTGTCTATATCCACAAGCTTCTGGGCAAAACATCCTATGAGCTCTTTACTGGCAAGACGCCAAATGTCAGCTACTTTAGAGTCTTTGGTGCTAGGTGCTGGATCAAGGATCCTCATCACAAGTCAAAATTTGAACCCAAAGCTCACGAAGGCTTCATGCTCGGTTATGGAAAGGACTCGCACTCTTACAGGGTCTTCAACCTCTTCCACTACAAAATCGTTGAAACTGTGGACGTGCGATTTGATGAAACCAATGGTTCACAATGAGAGCTCCTGCCAAGAACACTAGATGAAGCTCCTTCCAGCGAATCTATCAAGCTGATGGGAACTGGTGAAATCATGCCCTCTGAAGCACAGCCTGAAGAGGAACTTATCATTTCTGCACCAAACCAACCTGAAGACAATGCTCAGACCGAAGACAATTCTCCCAATGATGACAATGATCAGCATGAGCAAGGGCTTCGTCCAGTTCATCCTCGTGTTGCAAATGAAGTACAGATTGAGAAGATAATTGATAGCATCAATGCACCTGGTCCACTTACTCGCTCAAGAGCAACACAGTTAGCAAATTTCTGTGGGCATTTTTCATTTGTATCAATATCTGAACCCAAGAAAGTTGCTGAAGCCTTTATGGAACCTGAATGGATTCAAGCCATGCAAGAAGAACTTCAACAGTTCAAGCTGAATAATGTTTGGGAACTTGTCAAGCGCCTTGACCCTCGCAAACATAACATTATTGGCACTAAATGGATATATCGAAACAAGCAAGATGAGCATGGTCAAGTCGTCAGAAACAAAGCACGTCTTGTGGCTCAAGGATATACTCAAGTTGAAGGAATTGACTTCGATGAAACATTTGCTCCTGTAGCAAGGCTTGAAGCTATTCGCATACTGCTAGCCTATGCTAATCACCACAACATATTGCTATATCAAATGGATGTGAAGAGTGCTTTCCTCAATGGCAAGATTGAAGAAGAAGTGTATATTGCTCAACCACCTGGCTTTGAAGATCCAAAACATCCTGATATGGTGTACAAACTAAACAAAGCATTGTATGGCCTCAAACAAGCTCCTCGCGCTTGGTATGATACAATCAAAGACTTCTTGAAGAGCAAAGGCTTCAAACCTAGATCCCTTGATCCCACACTCTTCACGAAGACATATGATGGTGAACTGTTTGTATGCCAAATATATGTGGATGACATAATCTTCGGCTGCACCAACCAGAAGTATAGTGATGAGTTTGGATACATGATGCAAGAGCAATATCAGATGTCCATGATGGGTGAGCTGAAGTTCTTCCTTGGTCTTCAAAATCGTCAGCAAAGAAATGGCATCTTCATATCTCAAGAAAAATATCTCAAAGACTGTTTGAAGAAGTTCCGCATGCAAGATTGCAAAGGTTACACGACGCCAATGCCAGCCAAACATCATCTTGGTCCCGACGATAATGGTAAAGAGTTCGATCAAAAGGTATACCGCTCCATGATTGGTTCTTTACTTTACCTATGTGCATCTAGGCCAGATATTATGCTTAGTGTTTGCATGTGTGCTCGATTCCAAGCGGCACCAAAGGAATCGCATCACTTAGCTGTGAAACGAATTCTTAGATATTTGGATTACACCCCAACACTCGGATTATGGTATCCAAAGGGCTCAAAATTTGATCTGGTTGGATTCTCGGATGCTGATTATGCTGGTGACAAGGTCGACCGCAAGTCTACATCAGGAACATGTCACTTTCTGGGACGATCACTTGTCTGTTGGTCTTCAAAGAAGCAAAACTGTGTATCACTCTCAACTGCTGAATCTGAATACATTGCTGCTGGATCTTGTTGTGCTCAACTTCTATGGATGAAGCCAACTCTCAAGGACTATGGCGTCAATCTGAAAAAAGTACCTCTCTTCTGCGACAACGAAAGCGCCATCAAGATTGCCAACAATCCAGTTCAGCACTCGAAGACAAAGCACATTGAAATTCGTCATCACTTTCTCAGAGATCATGTCATGAAGAAAGATATTAACATCATTCACATCAACACTGAAGAGCAACTGGCAGATATCTTGACAAAGCCTTGGATGAGAAAAGGTTTTGCAAGTTACGGTGTGAGCTAAATATCTTGGAATCCTCAAATGTCCTATGATCAGGCACACATCCTAACACTTATGCATGTTGATGACTTAGATGTGCAACACACGAAGTAAAGTATATCTTCAATCAATGAAGACTTACATTCTGAGTGTGAATACATTAACGTGGAATTTGACTTCGGAGCGCCACGATAATTGTGCGCCGTGTCTGGGTCTAATACTTCCTATACGGTGGGTAACGCCACCACCAAATTTCTTGGTTTGAAGTGTTTCACTCATGGCGTTATTGTTGAATATATTCGCATTTGATTTGTCTTAAACTTTCAACTTATCTTCATGATTTACTTCACTATGTTGAGTTGATTGCTTTCCCATATATATATATATACTAGTATTCTATCCTCTACAGCATTCACTTATAGCTATGTCTTCATTGTTGAATCTTTTGAACTAAGTGAATGTGATCAGACCCTAATCTCTCTATGCTTACTATCTCAAACTCTATTTGTCCAAATCATATGCATTCTATTGAAACTGTCGAATGTCTTCTCTGCATCCTTGTCAGCAGAAGACACAGAGACAAACATTAAGTCTTTTAAATGATTCATCTTTATTGTTGAAATCCGGAGAAGCCGGAACAACCATCCGACAAACTTGGCGGCGTGGGAACGTGGGACAACTCTGAGTATGTTGCATGCTTGCCACGTGTCCCACGGATGTGAACAGGCAGGGGCACCTGCGTAATTGCACTGTGCCGCACACCTTCTTATAAATACATGCCCCCTGCGGTCAAGAAAACCTTCTTCCACCTCTCCACCTCGTCAAAACCCTAGCGCCACCGCTAGCTCTCGACGACGCCGGCGACGAAGCGCTTAGCTGCCGCGACTTCTCCGACGCCGTCCTCACAGCGGCCGCGGGCATCGTCCTCTCCGCCGCCACTGTAGGTGTCCTCCGTCGCCAAGTTAGGGCACGGTGGATTGAACTGCTCGGTCTCCTATTCATCCCATCTAGCAGTTCATCGTGTGGTAAATATAACTCTATTTTTACCATCTTTTTGATCCTCAATGATTCATCCAATTTACCAAAATTGGTTTCTGTCTATACAAAGTTAGATCTATTCTGTGTGCATCTCATACTGCCTAGTATATTCACTTAAGCTTCATATCTAGTTAGATTCCTCACTTGTACTTATTCACGGATTCGTACAAATCTGGAACCGACTCTCAACATATAAGTGAATGTCTTTGCAACATGAGGTCAATGTCTTCAAACTGATTTATCTTCAAAATCTTCTGAGAATGCATATGACCTCTTCCCCTTCCCTCGCATCTCTAATGCTGTCACAGGTACATGTCCGTGGGAGAATCCATAGGTTCTCATAGTCTGCATTCGTTTGCAGAATTCTTACAGCAAGCGAAAGCCTTTGAAGCCTTTGAACATATTGAAACCATTCAGTTTGAAGTTCATGGCTACAGAGAAATCTGTAAGGAAGGGTGACAGACAACGTCGAGGGGGAACATCAAAGGATCTGCCTGATGATCTTGTAGAACTTTACAAGACAGATCCTGAAGAGGATTATAATCAGCGCAAGACACGAATCCAATGGATTCGACGCTATTGGGCTAAACAATGGTTTAAGTACAAGTTCGTGACCCAGGAGTACGCTGAGAAGAATGCTATCAAGAGTCCTTGGGGTGATATTCTCTGTCGAGGCCTTCCCCCCAAGAACAAAGCTGAAGCCATTGCACAAGAATTCTATCCTTGTATGGTCCGTGGACCACAGCCTGAGAATGCCGATCCATCATCATTGCTCTGGTGTCATGACGATAATCTCTTCAAGCGCAAGTTCCATTATGCAAAGGCATCGGCAAAGGAAAACAAGAAGTCATGGGGATTAGACTTCAATCCTGGTCCCTCTGCTCCCCGTGATGATGGCACACGTGAAGTGGAAGAAAATAGAATTGACCCCTTTTCGAACCTTGATGGCCTCATCTCTTACATCTTGGTACAAGGTGCCAAAGTGGATCATTCTGATAAGATGTTGATTCTGATGAAGCCCCAGCTCCTCCTCAAAGGCCGCAGAAGCCAAAGAAAATTAAGGCTTCAACATCAGCTGCACCTCCAAAAGCGTCTCGTGTGAAGCCACTGGCCACTGCACCTCCTGAAGACAGTGTGCAGTCTGAAGATCTTTCACGCATCTCCAAGAAGGCGGAGAAGAAAAAGAAAATCATCAAGAGTACTGATCAGACATTGAATCCTGCTGCCATTCTGCGTGAAGAGCACATTGATCTGTCCAGCGATGACGATCTTGCAGATGATGCTCTTGAGCAACTAATCAAGAGCAAGGAAGAAGCAGAGATCTTCAATAATTTGCCTCTCTTTGACGTGGCAATCATCCATAACTTCATTGATGAGTGGTTTGACACACCAAATCTCAGCTTTGATGACTTGCAACTTCCCATTGGCCGAAGCATCTCCTTCAATGGCGCCATTGCTTCTGAGCTAGCTATTGCTCAGCGCATCGTCGAACTGAAGCACAAGATTGACTATGAAAAGGCTCAGTTCAAGAAGCATGTGGCCACGCTCAACGTGCAAGATGTCAAAAAACTTCAAGATCATGCTGCACGAGCTCAAAGAAGCCTTTCACAAGAAGCGTGAAGAAGCTCGAGGCTCTCGAGAGCGCATGAAGAATCTGGCCAACAAGTGTGTGCTTGCCTATAATGAGGCTGAGAAGCGCAAGGCTCTTGGTCGTCCTAGCATCGACCCCAAGATGGCTGCAAAGAAGAAGAAGAAGCTATCCACTGTCCAACCTGCACCTTCAAGGCAAGATGAACCTCGCATTGTCTTCCCAAGCAGCATTACTGGCTCGAAGCCAAAAGTCACGTCAAACGCTTCAGAACAGAAGAAGACGAGGGCTGCAGAGGCTGAAGCCAGAAAAAGGAAAACCTCAGAAGCCTGTGATGCTGCTCCCTCCAAGAAGAAGCGCAAGACCAAGAAAAATCGGGCTGCTCCCGCAGAGCCCCTTGTTGTTGAACCCATCTCAGTGGTTCGTCCTGCATCTACAACCCAAGAACTACAAATGACTGTTCATGAGCCTGCTTCCACAGAGGCTCCTGAAGCTGAAGAGATTCCAGCAGTTGATCCCATCACTGCTGAAGACATTGGTCACCATGACAATGTTGAAGATGATGAAGTTCTTCCTCAAATTGAATACAATGTGGTATCATCGCCTGTTCTTACGAACAGCGAAATCATCAGCATTGGTCGTCCTCTGACGCCAATTGCTCAGGATGCTTCATGGGCTGATCGTCCGCAACACCAAGACTCCCCCAGTACTCCCCAATAACAACAAGTCACACCATCCGTGCAAGTTGAAGAGGATGAGGACCTGCCTACTCCATCTCCAAAGGCGTCGCCAGTATTACAAAGGCTTCACAAAGGACCAAGGCCTCAAGTCCCTCTTCCGAGCATTCCAGAAGGAGAAGTGCACCACCAACCTGTTGCACGTCAAGTGTTCTCAGAAGCCACTCCTGCTATGAATGTCTTCGTGTCTGAAGCCCCAGCTGCTGAAGGAAATCCGGCTGCATCAGCCGATGATGAACTTCAAGAAGAACGTGTCCCTACTCCCCCCATTCCTGAAGAAGCTGTTCATGAAGTGAACATGTCTGTGCCTGACCCTCTAGCTTATCAAGTGGAGGTTGAAAACCTTGAGGCTGCCACCACCAACACCAATGAAGCCAATGACATAGTCATGGCTGAAGTTAATGTGGAGCCTGTCCCCAGCACCGTACCAGAAGTCAATGCTGAAAATGCTCCGGAAGCTTCTGTTGTGCAGCCCGAAGCCACTGTTGCTGAAGCTAATGTGGAGCCCGTCCCCAGCACCGTACCAGAAGTCAATGCTGAAAATGCTCCTGAAGCTTGTGTTGTGCAGCCCGAAGCCACTGTTGCTGCCACTGCTCCTGTTCCGCCACCAAGGCCCTATACAATTGAGCAAGCATACAACCATGGCGAGCTAATCACAGTAAGATGGCCCGTTCTGGTCCCTCCGCCTAATGTCTCTGGTCCTCAGTTTGACTATCACATTGAGCATAGGCCTTAGGTCCAAAAGCCAAAGCCAAGACTGCCAAGGTTTCCAGGTACTGCCACATCTGTCGGGTCCTTCAATGCAAATGGCTTCAAAAGCCACAACACATTCTTTGACAGCTCAAAGAACCCCTACACAAGGCCAAGAATATCATCAGATCGTTTCTGGAGCCATCAGCAACGAAGCTATTACTCCTGTGTTCTGTATGATCAAGGGCGCATTTTCCCTCATATGCGCCTCGACACTGAAGCCATTGCTGGACTGCCATGCTTAGAAGAAGCACTTGACTACTTTCATGATGCTGGTCTGCTCAGCTTTGTAACAGACAAAGAACATTGGAATAAAGAACTATTGCTTCAATTCTATGCTACGCTCCACATTCACAGATATAACAGAGATACAAAGACAGGGTTCTCGAGTGGATGACAGGAAATGTTCATCATGAAGCCAAAGCTCTTGACATCATTGAGCTCACAGGCCTATCCACTCCCGGAGAGCTATATGAACCTGGTTGTCAAAACCACCGCAATGCACTGGAAAGCATCTTCCATAAGCCTGAACCCAACATGAGCCAGATGTTGAGCATGATGAAGCCTTTGCCACATGATGCTGAATATCCAAAGGATTTCTTTGTTGATGACCTTGAGTATCTGCCACGCACCATATATCACATCATCAGGAGGACTCTATGGCCTATCAAAGGACATTCATCAGCTGCAAAACTTGAAGGAGCCATGAAGACATTGGTCTTTTACATCCTCAATGGCATCAGCTTCAATGCACAAGATTTATTCATCAGGCAACTGGCTGCATCTGGATCTGACCTTTTTGGCCTAAAATTCTATGCTCCATGGGTCATGCGCCTCATCAAGCAACACTCTACTGTCAACTATCAGCCCTCTGCTCACAATCATGTGATCTTTCTACCAGAGGTTGATATGTCAGTTGAAGCCATATACCCTGAGCCAGCGAAGAAGCCTCTTTGTCTTCAAAATGCTGAACATCAAAGCTTCACTCAGCCTATGGAAGGAGTCCAAGCTGTCACGCGTGTCTATTCGATGGCTGGAAACACTCGTCTGCCTCATCGTGCGCCAACTGAAGCTACTGAGAGCACAATTGCTCAAAGTCCAAAGAAGCGCTCTCGGGTCCTAAATGACCGACAACTTCTTGTGGCCCTGCATCAGTGTCACATCCCTGGTCCTGTTATGCACTAGGCTAGACCTCATGTGAGCATCATGTTTTAATTCAAATGAAATTTGAATTGAGGAATTTTCAAAGCCTCAGAAACCTTCTAAAAATGATCAACATTAAAATCTCCTCAAAGAAGTCCAAGAAAATGTTCCTCTTAGTCTCTGAAAATATTGCAAAGAGGTAAAACTCAAAACAATATTTTTGGTATCTCAGAGTTAATTATTTTGGGCCTTTGAATTAAATAAATAGCTATTTGCATTGGATATATATTTGATATATAAATAATATATGTCCAATAATTACTGGAACATTTTATGTGGTTTGGTATATTTTAACCCCAGCCACATAACTATTTGCAGGATTTTATAAAATGGTTTAGTATTTTACTAAACTAAAACAACACAGAACAAAATAGATAAATAAAAACAGAAATAGAAAGAGAGAGAAGGACTACCTGGCGCTCACCTAGTAGCCCACCTGGCCCAGCAGCACGGCCCAGCCCATCTCCACTTCCCCTCCTGTCGTCTTCCTCTTGCCAGTGGGAGCAGCTGCGTGCTCGCACGCGCGCGGCCGAGGAGGCCAGCTCCTCCCTGCCTGGCTGCCTCCTCCTCCCCCGGGACGTCTCCCGCAGCGCCACGCCACCCCCCGGACCCCTCTCACTCCCTCCCGTGCTTCTTCCCCCCCCCCTCCTCTGCTCTCTGCCGCGCCACACCCGAGCGCACCTGACGCCGCCGTTCGCTGCCACCACGGCCACCGGCCACCCCACGCCTCACCGACGCGCCCAGAAACTCTGCCACTTCGTCCTCTACCTCCTCAACGAGCCACGAGGCCCCGGACATGCCACAACACCGCCCTCGATGTCTTCTTCAACCTCGGGACCGCCGGCCATCTTCGTCAAATTCGTCGGCTCCGGACCGTCCCCGACCTCGCCGAGCGTCCCCTCGTCATCGCCGTGAGCCACTGACCTTCTCCCCTAACTCAGCATGCTCTCCTCCGTGCCGTAGCGCCGTTCCCCACGAGCACCGAAGCCACCGTCCGCCATTGCTGCTGCACGCATAGCCTTCGTGCTTCCCTGGCCTCACTGTGCTGCTCTTAGTGCTCCCCATGTCTAGCAGGTGCTGCCCAGCCTCTCCATTTGCTCACTGATGCACCGTAGCGACGCGCCCGAGCACCACCGAACACCATCGCCGCCAAAGCTCGTCGCCGGCATGAGTTCCGGCGACCCCACGACCTCCCACTTGGTCCTCTGGATGCGCGAGAGCAAGGGCCATCCCCTGGTGCCCTCAGCGCGCCAAGCTGACGCCTCTAGCGTAAGTCCGGCGTGCCCCCGCCGTGTCCTGTGGTCGCCGCGGGCTGGTCTCCGGTGGCTGACGTGGCACCATTAGTTTAGGTGCTAATCGCGTTTAGTCAGTGTCGCATCTCGATGACATATGGGCCCCACGCCCTTATCTAACCACGGTTTAACCCCTGTTTAGTTTAAGTTAACCACAGTGGCCCCACGCGTCGGAGTTGACCTAGCTGATGTGGCCGTTGACCGGTCCCACCTGTCAGTGAGTGAAACAGCCCTGTGTCACTGACGTGTGGCCCCCACACGTCAGGTTTGACCAGCAGCAGCGTCTGTTGACCTGCTGACGTCACGGTGACGCACTGCTGACGCAGTAAATGTTTCTGGAATTTAGATAATTCTTAAATGATTTATTATTTTCAGGAAATGTCCTAAACTTCTAAAAATCATAGAAAATTAACCGTAACTCCAAATTAAATAATTTATATATGAAAAATTATCAAAAAAATTCAAGGAATCCATCTGTATCATTTTCATGCATGTTAGAACAACTTATAGCTGCTGTATAGCACAAATCAATTAAATGGCATTTGAATAATCACATATGGAGTTTGAATTTGAATCTTGTATTCAAACCAACTTCATTTAATCTGTTGCTAGTTGCATTAGCTCAAAACACATTCATATTGCCATGTCATAGCATGCATCATTTTGTGCATTGCATTGATTGTGTTCTTCTTTGTTGCCGGTATCTGTTCCCTCCCGGTAGACGATGTTCCGACGTTGTGATCGTTGACACTGATGAAGACTCAATGTTATCTTCAGAAGTGCGAGGCAAGCAAAACCCCCTTGTTCATTCCAATAAAATCCCACTCTCTCGCTCCTGCTCTCTTTTACTGCATTAGGACAACACCGATTCATCTGTTACTTGCTGCGGTAGCTGAACCCCTTTATCCTTTGCATGACCTGTCATTGCCACAGTAAATAGATGAAACCCACTAGCATGAGTAGGAGTTGTTTGAGCCCTGTTGTGCCTACTCATTCATGCTTGTTTGTCATGCCTGCTACTGCTTAGAGTTGAGTCAGGTCTGATTCATCGGGGATGAATCAGAGGTGTGTGAACATGTCCTACTGTTAAGAGCTAAGTGTGTGAACACGATTTGGTAAAGGTAGCGGTGAGAGGCCATGTAGGAGTACATGGTGGGTTGTCTCATTGCAGCCGTCCTCAGGAACTGAGTTCTGTGTTTGTGATCCATGATTCAGCTACTACCATGCATTGGGCCCGAAACCAATGGACCCTCTCGGCTTCTTAATCACCCTTGTCCTCTGTCCAGGAGTTGCAAGTAGTTTCTGGTGTTTGTAGTATGCTGGAGGCCGTGCGCAGCGCTGACCGGAGGGGTGGGCTGTGATGCGGTAGGCACGTGGCCGGGTAAACCGGGCGCTCGTTTGGTGTCACGGAACCCTGTTCACATCGTTTGGGGCTGTGAGCGAAACTCCGGCCGGATCTCCTCATGGATGGAACCCGAATAGGTGATAAACCTGGACTAGAGACTTGAGTGTTTAGGCAGGCCGTGGCCGACACCCACGTCGGGCTTCCGCTTGAAGGTTGCCGAGTACATGTCGTGTAAACGGCGGTAAGTGGTGAGAGCGTGTGTGAAGAAGTACACCCCTGCAGGGTTAACTATGATCTATTCGAATAGCCGTGTCCGCGGAAAAGGACTTCTGGGTTGCTTATATCAGTTCATAGACAAGTGAAAGTGGATACTCTAAAATACGCAAGATAAGCGTGAGTGCTATGGATGGCGTTCTCGTAGGGAGACGGGAGCGGATCCATAGTGGTGTATTGATATGGTGAATATGTGGACTCGTGTGCGCCACCTCAAAAGAGTTACTTGCAGTCGTAGTTCAGGATAGCCACCGAGTCAAAGCTGGCTTGCTGCAGTTAAACCCCACCATCCCTTTGTTGATAATGATGCATATGTAGTTAGTTCTGATGTAAGTCTTGCTGGGTACATTTGTACTCACGTTTGCCTATTTTATGTTTTTGCAGAGAGACTTCGGTCTCACTAGTAGTTTCCGCGTGGACTTCGACGTTTAGCTTGTTACCTCAGCTACGATCTTGTGCCCCGGCAGGATCTGGTAGATAGTCAGGCTTCTCAGCCTTTTTCATTTATAGATGTCTGTACCCAGACATGATAGCTTCCGCTTGTGCTTTGATTTGTATGCTCTGAATGTTGGGTCATGAGACCCATGTTTGTAATATCTCGCTCCTCGGAGCCTATTGAATAAATACTTGAGTCGTAGAGTCATGTTGTGATGCCATGTTGTGTTTGCACATATCGAGCATATTGTGTGTATGTTATTGAAATGCTTGGTATGTGTGGGATCTGACTATCTAGTTGTTTATCCTTAGTAGCCTCTCTTACCGGGAAATGTCTCCTAGTGTTTCCACCGAGCCATGGTAGCTTGCTACTGCTCCGGAACACTTAGGCTGGCCGGCATGTGTCCTTCTTCGTTCCTGTGTCTGTCCCTTCGGGAAATGTCACGCGATGAATACCGGAGTCCTGTTAGCCCGCTACAGCCCGGTTCACCGGAGTCCTGCTAGCCCAGTGCTACAGCCTGGATTCACTCGCTGATGACCGACACGTTCGATGCTGGGTCATGGATGCCTGTCCCTGTAAGTCTGTGCCACTTTGGGTTTACGACTAGCCATGTCAGCCCGGGCTCCTTATCATATGGATGCTAGCGACACTGTCATATACGTGTGCCAAAAGGCGCAAACGGTCCCGGGCAAAGGTAAGGCGACACCCGTGGGAATACCGTGCGTGAGGCCGCAAAGTGATATGAGGTGTTACATGCTAGATCGATGTGGCATTGAGTCGGGGTCCTGACAGCGTTGGTATCAGAGCTTGACTGCCTGTACGATTACCAAGCCAAACTGGTCGATGTTGAGTCTAGAAATTCTTTAGTTATATGTAGGGGAATTGATTGTGGGATGGAACGTAAGGCTCTTTTTACTCCTTATACCTCATGGCCTTCTGATCTGAGTCATCATCTTCTCTTCTACGGGGATTAAGAACTAGGCTATCTCTTCTTTCTATTAGGATCACGTGTTACTAATCAGTGGACTTATAAGATTGTTGGATTTAAGTCTCAGTTCAGTTCCTACTACTTCCGTATGTTAATTGTTGATCTCGAAACCTTGATATTGTGCTTCTGAGTGGTTATGCCACCATTTTTGTGAATGTCTCAAATCTTTTCTGAGCATTTACAGCCGTTATGCTGTCCGAGTCATCCCAGGTTTCTAAGTAGTCTGATGCAATTGCAAATCCTTTCTTCCCGTTTCAATGTTCCCATGGGCCAGATTAACCACACTAATCAGTGAGTTGAGGTACTTCGTTACCTTGACATATATGTTGGAGATATTATTATGACCCTAGGTGTCTTAGGGGATCATCTAGTAATTTAGCCATGATTTGTGTTCCCAGTGTGATGATTCTGGCCATCATTCTCGAAAGCATCCCGTGATGCTACTTAGTAATAGGTATTCTGTTCCTAGGTTCTTGAACCCGAGATTCACTCTACCTACTTCATGTTGATAGTAATTGCTAGTGCCTTTAGGATATTAGTAACCTTTGCGATAGTCCTTGAAGTCCGTGGTATCTTCTTCTTCCAAATACCATGAACTACCTATGGCAGAAGTTCCTCGTTGAACTGAAATATCACGGCAGGATTATTCTTGATGAGTTCTCCATTATATATTGTGGCTCTGCCAGTTCTACCTTTCTGCATGGGTTATCCGGAAGAAATATGTTGAACTTCGTTCGACATGCTAATCCATGCATCCACAACTCAGAAAATTATATGTTCCTTTGAGTTGTCCCTCTTTAGTTGTCTACTAACCTTCGTCTATCAATTGATATCAAGGGTATGCATGCATTCGTTTATCGATGCCTATTACCCTTGTGGTCCGTCAAGCCATTCTGTCCTGAATGACTTGGAGAAACAAACTCCAGTACCTCATCCATATCTAGGATTGGGTCAAAGTAGTTGTATTCCGCAGATCAAATGCCAATCCAGCTTTTGGTTCTGTTCTACCTTGGAGTATTACCCCCCTTATGTCAGAATTGTCATGAGAACTGCACCAACTCTCATGAATTTTGACGTAGTGATACTTCTCACCATCATTAGTCATTCCTCGGCCCTCGTGTTGATGCAACCGGAATACCGACAAATGAATTGTGATGTGTGAAATCAATACTCCCAGCAACCTCGTTGCTTGGTAGTTAAAGGGTAATAATTTCATTCCTAGCGTGTTGGTTTTTGAATCATCCTTCTAAGACTGATCATGCTACCTAGTCCTTATTTCGGTGCACCCTTCGATTGATGAGTTAGGATCTTATCAAGTCCTCACTCATTTGATCATATCGTCTTGCCCTCAAAAGCGAGATTGTTCTCGAGCTTAGTAACATACCGGTGGTTCGTGATTTTCCGAATATCTTCTCGGAAGTATTACCAGGTTGTTCCCTGACTGTTATGTTGAGCTCGTGATCAAGTTGGTTTCTTGTGAACCACCTTCTCTCCAAGAATCGGTGTTAGATATCCCTGAGCTAGTTGGTTAAGCTAGACAACAACTTGGAGAGTTGGAAGATAAAAGCTTGCCTGACTTAGTTCGTTCCAAAGGGATATTCTTGTGTAGTGTGTGTTGAAGAAAGATGATATCTTCATCGATTGGTCCTTGTGATCAGTTGCTGGACCTATTGTCTTATCAATCCTTTGATTTGAGTATGGGCTATCGTCAAATCAAATCAGTACCAACGATGCTCGTAATGTTGTCTTATTCGTGGTTGATCCCTCGAGCATACACCATTACATCTTTGGTCTGACCAATGCTATCACCGTGTTCACTTAACTATGGAATTCCTTTTAAAAGGAAACCTAGATGAATTGTTGTTGAGCCCATTGACAACATCCTTATCTCCTCCATGATTTGTTGAACATTAAGCTAGTGTTGGAAACTTTTGAAAGCATTTGTTCATGCTAGCTCATGAAGCATATGTTTGGATAAAGGTAGTGACTTCCTTTAATTCATGTGCATCTGATGAAGGTTGCCGCCGTGGATTCGAGAAAGTCAATGTTGTTTCCTTTGGAATCATCCCAAATCAGTCATGCACACGTGCGAAGAATTCTGTGGTTTGAAGACTTGCAACCTTCAATCTATATGTACCCCTAGCACACCAAGCCACTGATTGATTTGTTCAAGGAGAAGGAGTTCCTTCATAAGAGCTAATCCGGACTTATGTAAGGACTTCGATACCCTCGTTGATGGTTCCCCCTCCTAAACTCGGTAGTGTTTTATTATAAGACTACTTTGTGGTCATGCTTGTCTTGGACAACGTGTTCACATGTTTGTAGCAGAACCAGCTCATGTTTTGGAGCTTGCTATCGTAGTTCATCTCTCGAGAATCCCGCAACGTCATCTCGTCGATTTGTGTTGCAAACTTCCATTTTTCTTCCTAGACTCAATGAGTCTGGAATATCCTGACACCAACCAGATCTGAGTCTCAGGCAGATATGATGGTTTGGAACATTTTCCAAGAACTATAATATCGATCCTTGGAAACCGGTAAAGTGGATGTCGTGGCCAACACACCTAGCCGGAAGACCTGTTATTATAATATCTTGATTGAGGAAGTTGGCCACCTCCCCATAAGGATTTCGTAGGATTTACCTCCCTAGTTGCTCCTTATGGATTCTTGTGCTCCCGAAGTCCGACCTTTACTTGATGTTCTAGATATCAAACCATATCTATGAATGGGTTACACTAGCACATCAAGAAGAACATTAGAAGCGGAGTGCTAAATGTCTCTCGGTCGATCATCCAGATTTTATTTCCTTGGCCTCGCTAAGATGAAATCTGAGAAGTGTTATCTTCCTTTGCATCTGCATCATCCATCATCATTCATCGTGGTAGCAAGTTGTGTTGCCAGGATCCTTGACACGGATATTGGTAAAACCTTGATGAATGTGGAAATGCTCAAGTTCTTGAGAGCACGCACAAGCGCTACGTGTTATCATCGGCACTAACTGGGTTTGCTCTCAGTTTCCTCGGCAATGCTATGACCTATTCAAACAGTGAATTCACTCTCTATTGTTGGGTTTTTCCCCAGTTACCAGAATCATTCCCAGCATTTGCATTCTATTCCCAGCTTGCACCGCCATTGTGCCATTCTACCATGGGTCTCTTCAATTTCCGGTGATAAGCAAATTCATCCATTACGTTGTCCTCAACAAGGTAATCCACATCATCCAAGTCCGAGTATGCCATTCTACCGACCCCCTCCAAACGATCGCTTGAGAATTGCCTTAGGCTGGTATAAAGGTTTTCAATGATCTCTGAATCAAAGGTAATTCTTTTTGCCACTTAAGCGGATATATCTACGAGTCACCTTCCCTAAGGTGCATCGTTATGGTATCATGGCAATTCAACTCCTCGCTACGTTGACAACCGATTACCACCTTAAGTGTGGAATCATTGTCTACCTAGTGAACCTTCGTCATCTGTTCCATTCCATTCCTCTAGAGGTGTGCTTCGTCTCTCAGCTCGAGAGATGTTGCTATGTCCCATTCCGTGAGTTAATCCTGAGTTGTTCGTTCTTTGAGAAGATTAATTCTTCTAGAGTTTTCCTTCCCTTTTCTTGTCATGTTAGTTGGAGTTCTCAGAGCAAGACTTCGAGAAAATGATGCTGATCGAATCAACATTCCTATGAAGTGCAACCTGGATCGTGGAGATTGTACTAGTTGCGTTCCCCCTTCACCTTACCCTACGCTTGAATCTCGGGACGAGATTTTTGTTTAGTGGGGGTGAGTTGTCACATCCCTGGTCCTGTTATGCACTAGGCTAGACCTCATGTGAGCATCATGTTTTAATTCAAATGAAATTTGAATTGAGGAATTTTCAAAGCCTCAGAAACCTTCTAAAAATGATCAACATTAAAATCTCCTCAAAGAAGTCCAAGAAAATGTTCCTCTTAGTCTCTGAAAATATTGCAAAGAGGTAAAACTCAAAACAATATTTTTGGTATCTCAGAGTTAATTATTTTGGGCCTTTGAATTAAATAAATAGCTATTTGCATTGGATATATATTTGATATATAAATAATATATGTCCAATAATTACTGGAACATTTTATGTGGTTTGGTATATTTTAACTCTAGCCACATAACTATTTTCAGGATTTTATAAAATGGTTTAGTATTTTACTAAACTAAAACAACACAGAACAAAATAGATAAATAAAAACAGAAATAGAAAGAGAGAGAAGGACTACCTGGCGCTCACCTGGTAGCCCACCTGGCCCAGCAGCACGGCCCAGCCCATCTCCACTTCCCCTCCTGTCGTCTTCCTCTTGCCAGTGGGAGCAGCTGCGTGCTCGCACGCGCGCGGCCGAGGAGGCCAGCTCCTCCCTGCCTGGCTGCCTCCTCCTCCCCCGGGACGTCTCCCGCAGCACCACGCCACCCCCTGGACCCCTCTCACTCCCTCCCGTGCTTCTTCCCCCCCTCCTCTGCTCTCTGCCGCGCCACACCCGAGCGCACCCGACGCCGCCGTTCGCTGCCACCACGGCCACCGGCCACCCCACGCCTCACCGACGCGCCCAGAAACTCTGCCACTTCGTCCTCTACCTCCTCAACGAGCCACGAGGCCCCGGACGTGCCGCAACACCGCCCTCGATGTCTTCTTCAACCTCGGGACCGCCGGCCATCTTCGTCAAATTCGTCGGCTCCGGACCGTCCCCGACCTCGCCGAGCGTCCCCTCGTCATCGCCGTGAGCCACTGACCTTCTCCCCTAACTCAGCATGCTCTCCTCCGTGCCGTAGCGCCGTTCCCCACGAGCACCGAAGCCACCGTCCGCCATTGCTGCTGCACGCATAGCCTCCGTGCTCCCCTGGCCTCACTGTGCTGCTCTTAGTGCTCCCCATGTCTAGCAGGTGCTGCCCAGCCTCTCCATTTGCTCACTGATGCACCGTAGCGACGCGCCCGAGCACCACCGAACACCATCGCCGCCAAAGCTCGTCGCCGGCATGAGTTCCGGCGACCCCACGACCTCCCACTTGGTCCTCTGGATGCGCGAGAGCAAGGGCCATCCCCTGGTGCCCTCAGCGCGCCAAGCTGACGCCTCTAGCGTAAGTCCGGCGTGCCCCCCCGCCGTGTCCTGTGGTCGCCGCCGGCTGGTCTCCGGTGGCTGACGTGGCACCATTAGTTTAGGTGCTAATCGCGTTTAGTCAGTGTCGCGTGTCGATGACATATGGGCCCCACGCCCTTAACTAACCACGGTTTAACCCCTGTTTAGTTTAAGTTAACCACAGTGGCCCCACGCGTCGGAGTTGACCTAGCTGATGTGGCCGTTGACCGGTCCCACCTGTCAGTGAGTGAAACAGCCCTGTGTCACTGACGTGTGGCCCCCACACATCAGGTTTGACCAGCAGCAGCGTCTGTTGACCTGCTGACGTCACGGTGACGCACTGCTGACGCAGTAAATGTTTCTGGAATTTAGATAATTCTTAAATGATTTATTATTTTCAGAAAATGTCCTAAACTTCTAAAAATCATAGAAAATTAACCGTAACTCCAAATTAAATAATTTATATATGAAAAATTATCAGAAAAATTCAAGGAATCCATCTGTACCATTTTCATGCATGTTAGAACAACTTATAGCTGCTGTTTAGCACAAATCAATTAAATGGCATTTGAATAATCACATATGGAGTTTGAATTTGAATCTTGTATTCAAACCAACTTCATTTAATCTGTTGCTAGTTGCATTAGCCCAAAACACATTCATTTTGCCATGTCATGATCATGCATCATATTGTGCATTGCATTGATTGTGTTCTTCTTTGTTGCCGGTATATGTTCCCTCCCGGTAGACGATGTTCCGACGTTGTGATCGTTGACACTGATGAAGACTCAATGTTATCTTCAGAAGTGCCAGGCAAGCAAAACCCCCTTGTTCATTCCGATACAATCCCACTCTCTCGCTCCTGCTCTCTTTTACTGCATTAGGACAACACCGATTCATCTGTTACTTGCTGCGGTAGCTGAACCCCTTTATCCTTTGCATGACCTGTCATTGCCACAGTAAATAGATGAAACCCACTAGCATGAGTAGGAGTTGTTTGAGCCCTGTTGTGCCTACTCATTCATGCTTGTTTGTCATGCCTGCTACTGCTTAGAGTTGAGTCAGGTCTGATTCATCGGGGATGAATCAGAGGTGTGTGAACATGTCCTACTGTGTGAGCTAAGTGTGTGAACACGATTTGGTAAAGGTAGCGGTGAGAGGCCATGTAGGAGTACATGGTGGGTTGTCTCATTGCAGCCGTCCTCAGGAACTGAGTTCTGTGTTTGTGATCCATGATTCAGCTACTACCACGCATTGGGCCCGAAACCAATGGACCCTCTCGGCTTCTTAATCACCCTTGTCCTCTGTCCAGGAGTTGCAAGTAGTTTCTGGTGTTTGTAGTATGCTGGAGGCCGTGCGCAGCGCTGACCGTAGGGGTGGGCTGTGATGCGGTAGGCACGTGGCCGGGTAACCGGGCGCCCGTTTGGTGTCACGGAACCCTGTTCACATCGTTTGGGGCTGTGAGCGAAACTCCGGCCGGATCTCCTCATGGATGGAACCCGAATAGGCGATAAACCTGGACTAGAGACTTGAGTGTTTAGGCAGGCCGTGGCCGACACCCACGTTGGGCTTCCGCTTGAAGGTTGCCGAGTACATGTCGTGTAAACGGCGGTAAGTGGTGAGAGCGTGTGTGAAGAAGTACACCCCTGCAGGGTTAACATCATCTATTCGAATAGCCGTGTCCGCGGAAAAGGACTTCTGGGTTGCTTATATCAGTTCATAGACAAGTGAAAGTGGATACTCTAAAATACGCAAGATAAGCGTGAGTGCTATGGATGGCGTTCTCGTAGGGAGACGGGAGCGGATCCATAGTGGTGTATTGATATGGTGAATATGTGGACTCGTGTGCGCCACCTCAAAAGAGTTACTTGCAGTCGTAGTTCAGGATAGCCACCGAGTCAAAGCTGGCTTGCTGCAGTTAAACCCCACCATCCCCTTTGTTGATAATGATGCATATGTAGTTAGTTCTGATGTAAGTCTTGCTGGGTACATTTGTACTCACGTTTGCCTATTTTATGTTTTTGCAGAGAGACTTCGGTCTCACTAGTAGTTTCGCGTGGACTTCGACGTTTAGCTTGTTACCTCAGCTACGATCTTGTGCCCCGGCAGGATCTGGTAGATAGTCAGGCTTCTCAGCCTTTTTCATTTATAGATGTCTGTACCCAGACATGATAGCTTCCGCTTGTGCTTTGATTTGTATGCTCTGAATGTTGGGTCATGAGACCCCTGTTTGTAATATCTCGCTCCTCGGAGCCTATTGAATAAATACTTGAGTCGTAGAGTCATGTTGTGATGCCATGTTGTATTTGCACATATCGAGCATATTGTGTGTATGTTATTGAAATGCTTGGTATGTGTGGGATCTGACTATCTAGTTGTTTATCCTTAGTAGCCTCTCTTACCGGGAAATGTCTCCTAGTGTTTCCACCGAGCCATGGTAGCTTGCTACTGCTCCGGAACACTTAGGCTGGCCGGCATGTGTCCTTCTTCGTTCCTGTGTCTGTCCCTTCGGGGAAATGTCACGCGATGAATACCGGAGTCCTGTTAGCCTGCTACAGCCCGGTTCACCGGAGTCCTGCTAGCCCAGTGCTACAGCCTGGATTCACTCGCTGATGACCGACACGTTCGATGCTGGGTCATGGATGCCTGTCCCTGTAAGTCTGTGCCACTTTGGGTTTACGACTAGCCATGTCAGCCCGGGCTCCTTATCATATGGATGCTAGCGACACTGTCATATACGTGTGCCAAAAGGCGCAAACGGTCCCGGGCTAAGGTAAGGCGACACCCGTGGGAATACCGTGCGTGAGGCCGCAAAGTGATATGAGGTGTTACATGCTAGATCGATGTGGCATTGAGTCGGGGTCCTGACAATCAGAAACAAGATAAGCCTCATTTTTGGCTCAAGCATCAGATGCAAAGCCTCTTGGTGGATGTAAATCGCATTTGAAACCTTGCCACCAAGAATGCATTTGTCACTCACGAAACTTGTCGGCGATCATGGAAGAGTTTGACCCTGCTCAGTGCTGAAGCAGATCTTCAAGACGATGGCTTCACTGAAAGATTCAAGTTTGACTCCACTCCTCCACGGAATGCTGTCCTACGAAGAACTCCATCTCTTGAAGACTCTGACTATTCTTCCTCCGCGGCAACTGTACATGCCAATATGATCGATGCTGAAGACGATGCTACTTCACCGCCCCCGACTTCTGCACGCATCGACACTGCACCAAGTTCGTCTGCACCGCCAAACAACAACGACTACCCTACTGCTTCACCTACTCCTCATGAGGACGAGTAGATGCTCTATGTCTTCAAACCTTTTTGGTCATTACTGACAAAAGGGAAGAAGCATTTGAGTTGATAGTCTTCAAGCGGGTTCATAAGGGCGATTGCTTTATATTTTTGCCTAGTGCTTACAACTCTTGCTCTTTGATACACTTCGTTCTTTGAGTTGTAACACTTAAACTTGATGGTCGTCTGCTACTTATTTGTGTTTCCACGTGCGATGATAACTTCCGCACTTAGATCATTCTGCAGACGTCCATTTTTCATTATGCATGTCATTCTCTTAGTTATATCATTTCGTGCATGATGAATTATCTTCATAAGTTGAAGAGGATCTCCACAAGTACAACCTGCCATGTGCATTTGCATTCCAAAAGCAAATCATTTATATGCACATCTTCAGGGGGAGCCCTTGCCACTTATGAAGACAATACGCTATCCTTTACAATTTCACATACTTCTTTCCCGTTGAAAACTTCAACCACTTTGTCATCAATCACCAAAAAGGGGGAGATTGTAAGTGCATCTAGTGCCACCCCTAGTTGGTTTTGGAGTATTGACGACAAAGTTGGTTGAGGGACTAATGCGTTTGTGAGAATTGCAGGATAACGCAGGTAGTGTCCCTCATTGATTCGGTTTACCTACCGGAGATGACCCCTAAAAATGTATGAAGACATTGAAGACAATGGTGGTGTGTGAAGATATTCACACTGAAGACTATGACATGAGAAGACATTGAGTGAAGACTATGGAGCACGAAGACTGTGTTGTTTCGTTGTTTCCTTTTCTTGTTTGTTGAGTCATAGGAACCACCGTACTGTTAAGTGGGGTCCAAGTGAACAAAGTCAGAGTGATTGAAGTGATGCTCAACCCAAATCCTATGTCTTCGAGCGAAGACAATGAGAGCAAATCTTATCCAGAGCTGGATGAGTCAGCCTTGCTTGTAGCTCAAGTAAAGTTGCCGTGTGTATTTGAAATCTGACCGTTCGAACACGTGTCAGTTCCTTAGTGACCCAGGGTCATTTCGGACATATCAGGTCGGGTTGCCTTGTGGATATAAATAGCCCACCCCCTACACCATAAATTGGTGGCTGCTCAGAGTTAGTTTATGGCTTTTGTCGTTTTGAGAGCAACCCACCTCGAAGCCTTTGAGAGAGAAATCCTTGCGAGGACAAAGCCCAAACACCCAAAGCCAAAGAGTGTTAGGCATCACTGAAGTCTTTCTGTCTGTGTGACCTGAAGACTTATTACACTTGAGGACTGTGTATCCTCCAGCCGGTTAGGCGTCACGTTCTGAGCATCCAAGAGTCATTGTGGATCGCCGGTGAACGAAGTCTGTGAAGGTTTGGAAGTCTACCTTGAAGACTTACCAGAGTGATTGGGCGAGGACTGTGTGTCCTTAGCTCAAGGGGAATAAGGTGAAGACGCGGTCTTCTGAGTTGAATCTCAGCCTCCCTAACCAGACGTACAGTTGTCACGGCAACTGGAACTGGTCCAACAAATCCTGTGTCTTCAACAACCGACTGGTTCTATCTCTTCCCTCCTTTACTTTGAGTTTGTCTTCGTGAAGTCATTGCTTATTTGTCTTATCTGTTTGACTTCATTGCTTGACTACTATCGTTGATTGGCTTCATACTATCTTCCATCCTGATCCTTACTACCTAGCTGCTATTAGTCTTTGTATGTTCACATTATTGCATACTTGACTATGGCTTGTTTGTTGTAGTTTATCTTCCGCTGCATATCAATTAGGTCATTTCTATTGTTTGTCTTTGAAACTTCCAAGTTTTGAATACTTTGATAAAAATCGCCTATTCACCCCCCTCTAGTCGATAACTAGCACTTTCAGTTGGAAACACGTCTGAGAGGTGACAACACTATTTGTGATGAGCTGTCTCATTGTCCAAGGGACCATCTTCGACTATATTGACTTACAAAGGATATGAGATAAATGGGAATACATTTTACACGATCGCCCAAGATCAAAAGAGCACCAACCAAAACAGTATTGTCTGCTTTGATGCAGCAACCAAGAGGGGAAAGGACACATATTATGGTTACATAGTGGACATATGAGAACTTGACTAAGGACATAATTTTGAGGTCCCTTTGTTTAAGTGCAAATGGGTCAATCTGTCAGGAGGCAGGGTACAGGTAGACCCACAGTACGGAATGACAACAGTGGATCAGAACAATCTTGGGTACACAAACAAACCATTCGTCCTAGCCAATGATGTGGCGCAGGTTTTCTATGTGAAGGACATGTCTACCAAGCCGAGAAAAAGAAAGATAAGGAAGAGAACACATCATACGATGAGCCAAAGCACCGCGTAGTTCTCTCAGGAAAAAGAGACATCGTGGGAGTGGTGGGCAAGACAGACATGTCCGAAGATTATGAAAAGTTTCATGAAATTCCTCCCTTCAAAGTCAAGGCTGACCCAAGCACCATGTTAAACAATGAAAATTATCCATGGTTACGGCGCAATAAGAAAAGGACACAAGCGAAGAAAAAGTGAAGACTTTCTCTCCACAACTATTATGATGATGCCTTTTATCTAGAATATCACTAGAGTTACATGTGAAGAAATGAAATGCCTTTTGTAACAGACGAGTTTCCGTATGAAACCCTGATACTTTTTAGCACATGCTATGTGGGTGAAATGATGATACCATGCCAACTTTCAACCTTTTCAGAGTTCATTTGAAGTGCTTTTCATTTTTGGGGTCATATAGCTCAAAAAAATCAGTAAATGCATGAAAAATAACAAATGAAGTCAGAAAGGGTTGAAAATTGATGATGTGGCTTTGAATGGTGCATTTTGAACACAGAAAAAGTCTGGAGTTCAAATAAGTTCAAAAAAAATGAAATCCCTTTGTAACAGATGAGCTTTCATCCGAAACCCTGATACTTCGAAAGAGATTGTCCGTTTTGTACATGAAGTGCATCCAGTTTTTACCGTAACCATCTCAACTTTTTAGCACATGCTATGTGGGTGAAATGATGATACCATGCCAATTTTCAACCTCTTCAGAGTTCATCTGAAGTGCTTTTCAATTTCAGGGTCATTTAGCTCAAAAAAACCAATAAATGCATGAAAAATAACAAATGAAGTCAGAAAGGGTTGAAAATTGATGATGTGGCTTTGAATAGTGCATTTTGAACACACAAAAAGTCTTGAGTTCAAATAAGTTCAAAAAATGAAATCCCTTTGTAACAGATGAGTTTCCGTATGAAACCCTGATACTTCTAAAGAGATTGTCCATTTTGTGCACGAAGTGCATCCAGTTTTTGTCGTAACCCTCTCAACTTTTTAGCACATGCTATGTGGGTGAAATGATGATATCATGCCAATTTTCAACCTTTTCAGAGTTCATTTGTAGTTATTTTCATTTTCAGGGTCATATAGCTCAAAAGAATCAGTAAATGCATGAAAAATAACAAATGAAGTCAAAAAGGGTTGAAAATTGATGATGTGGCTTTGATTTGTGCATTTTGAACACGCAAAAAGTCTGGATTTCAAATAAGTTCAAAAAATGAAATCCCTTTGTAACAGATGAGTTTCCGTAGAAACCCTGATACTTCGAAAGAGATTGTCCATTTTGTACACGAAGTGCATCGAGTTTTTGCCGTAACCCTCTCAACTTTTTAGCACATGCTATGTAGGTGAAATGATAGCATGCCAAATTTCAACCTTTTCAGAGTTCATCTGAAGTGATATTCAATTTCAGGGTCATTTAGCTCAAAGAATGAACTAATATAAAAAAGAATGAACTGGAAAACTTTTACGAAACTCTAATACCAAAAATAATAAACTAAAAGAATGAACTAGAAAACAATAATGAAACTCTAATAGAAAAAAGAATAAACTAGAAAACTTTAATGAAACTCTAATAGCTAAAGGAATCAACCAAAAAGCTTTTATAAACCTCTAGTATTATTGAAACTAAAATTATATAAAATTTATGCAACTAAAATTATCAAAGTTTTTTCTATTCAAAACATTAAAAGCGAAAAGAATTTTCATAAAATAAATGTAAAAAGCCAAAAATAAAATAAAATAAATAAGTAGAAACAAAATAAAGTAAATAAGTAGAAACAAAATAAACTTTAATAAATAAGTAGAAACAAAATAAAATAAAATAAAATTTAATAAAATAAATAAGTAGAAATAAAATAAAATAAATTTTAATAAAATAATTAAGTAGAAACAAAATAAACTTTAATAAAGTAAAATAAATAAGTAGAAACAAGAAAATAAAATAAAAATAGCAATAGTAAGTATTTTGTTGTAAGTAGAAACAAAATAAAATAAATAAAGCAACAAAGAAAACAAAAATAAAAATAAAAAAGTGTCACCTACTAGACCACCATGGCTTGAATACAACTAGTAACCCAACCATGGGCCAGGATTCAGGCCCGCAGTAGGCCCATTAGGCGCACAAGCACATAGTGACAAATTAGGCCTGAAAGCCTGTAGTTGAGAGGAGCTCGAGAGGGTGGGCATAGCAGCGCTTATAAACCACTCCCGAGCTCTCTCTCAACTAGCGAGGTGGGACAAAACTTTTGGCCGTGATGCGGGCAACACAAGGCCTTTGGTCCCGGTTCCAACCGGGACTAAAGGGGGGGCATTGGTGTTGGTGACCAATGCCCCCCTTTTAGTCCCGGTTGGTGGCCTCTGCTTCCCGCCCTTTGGGCTGCTGAAAAGAGACCTTTGGTCCCGGTTGGTGGCACCAACCGAGACTAAAGGGGGGCATTGGTCCCGGTTGGTGCCACGAACCGGGACCAATGCTCTGTCTATATAAGCAACACTTGTGATTTTTTTTGTTTCAGTTCTTCTTCCCACTGCCCCGACAATGTCGCCAGACTCTTCCTCTGCCCCGACGATGTTGTGCCCCTGCGTCTGACGCCCTCGTCACTACACGCGCCCCTGCCACGACACCGTCGCCGCGCGCGCCCCTGCGTCGTTGTCGCGCCACCCTGCGCCGTCACCACCCCGGTTCGTGCCGCCCCGCCCCGGTCCGCACCGCCCCTGCCCCAACAACGTCGCCGCGCCGCCCCTGCCCCGACGCCGTCGCCGCCCCGCGCTAGGTCCGGCCGGCCTCCTCCATATATGCATTTTTCATATATGTTGATGATGATGTTTTTTCTTTCTTATATGTATTTTTTATTTAATTTTTTATTAGATATCAATTTTAGGTTAGTGCATTTTATCACTAATTTTAGGTTAGTTGATCAATTTAGTGCATTTTAGGTTTGTTGTACTGTTAGTGCATTTTAGGTTAGTGGAGAGGAAAAAGTAAAATAAGGAAAAGGAAGAAAAGAGGAAGAAGGAAGAAGGAAGAAGAAGAAAAAGAAGGAGAGGAAAAAGGAAAATAAGAAGAGGAAGAAGGAGAAGAAGAAGGAGAACAAGAGGAGAGGATGAAGAAGAAGAAAAATAAGAAGAGGAAGAAGAATAAAAAAGAGAGGAGAAGGAATAGAGGAGAAGGTCGGGAACTAGGGTAGAGGGTCGAGGGTCGTTGAGGGGTCAAGGGTCGAGGGTTCAAGGTTTCGAGGGTCGAGGGATCGAGGGTTCGAGGGTCGAGGGTCAAGGGTTCGAGGGTCATCGAGGGGCCGAGGATTCAAGGGCCGAGGGGTTGAGGGGTCGAGGGTCGTCGAGGGGTCGAGGGGTCGAGGGTCGTCGAGGGGCCGAGGGATCGAGGCTCCAGGGTCGTCAAGGGGTCGAGGGTTCGAGGGTCGTCCAAGGGTCGAGGGTTCAAGGGTCGAGAGTCGTCGTGGGGTCGAGGGTCGAGGATCGCCGAGGGGTCGAGAGGTTGCCAAGTGTAAAATTATTGAAGAAATCCATGGCTTCATCATTAGCCGGAAGTAACCGGGGCATGATGGTACAAAGTTGTACAAAGTTATTCTGGAACGGAGTCCCGGATAGGATGATTCGTCTTTTGGTACGAATTCAAGCAAAGGCCTTCCAAATAGCGATATTCGGAAGGCTCTTGCTGAACTTTGTACCAAAAAGTGAATTATCCTATCTGGGACTCCGTTCAAGAACAACTTTGCAGAACTTCGTACCATCATGCGCATGTTACTTTCACCTAATGATGAAGACATGGTTTTGTTGAATCCTTTGACACTAGACAAATATGACATGAGGGGGTCGAGGGTCGGGAACTAGGGTAGAGGGTCGTCAAGGGGTCGAGGGTCGTCTAGGGGTCGAGGGTCCAGATTTATCAAGAATGCCCCCATTATGGATGTGCACAAGTTGATCCAATTTTTTTTCTTTTATATGTCATGTTGTTTGTCAAAGTATTGAAGAAATCCATGGCTTCATCATTAACTGGAAGTAACAGGCGTATGATGCTATGAAGCTCTTCAAAGTTGTTTTGGAACGGAGTTCCTGATAGAATAGTTCGCCTTTTGGTACAAATTTCAGCATAGGCCTTCCAAATAGCGATATTCGGAAGGCTCTTGCTGAACTTTGTACCAAAAAGTGAATTATTCTATCGGGAACTCCGTTCCAAAACAACTTTGAAGAGCTTCGTACCATTATGCGCCTATCATTTTCGGCTAATGATGAAGCCATGGTTTTCTTGAATTCTTTGACACTAGACAACGTGACATATAGAAGGGTAGACGAGATCAGGAAAAATATGGACCATTTTCTGCACATCCAGAATGGCGCCATTTTGTTAAATCTCTTGTCGGTCCGGATGTCGGACAATCATGAGAGAGGCAGTCCGGCCCTACCCCTAGGAGCGCTGTCGAGGCCACCCAAATTTACCAAGTTAAAAGAGCATTGTCGTCGAGGCCACCCTGAACCCTAGAAGCGTTGTTGAGGCCACCCCAAATCCTAGAGAAGCATCAAGGACACTAATATGATTCCTTGTTGTGATTAGCTAGCTAGGTCTATGTGCCACTAATATATCCATCTATCATGTTTTGTATAATAATTGCCATGTTGTAATATTTGCAGAAATTATGGAGCACCGAGACTTGGAAGCAGAACAGGTGTTGGGGGACATAATCGCAGTCGGAGGTGATGTCTCATACTATCTCAATGACACCGATGTTCTGGAAGGAGAGGGTGGAGCAGGCTACGGTGATCAAACAACTGAGGAGGAAGGACATGATTATGATGGCTCCGGTGACCGAATGCCAGTCGAAGAAGGACACCGTGATGACGGCTCCGGTGACCGAACGGAGTCCGGCCATGTATGTATATTAATTAAGCTTGTGCTAACTATAGCTAATTGATGCATTCATTGTTTTGGTATGTACACATGTTCACTCTCTTCTTTCTTCTTTTCCAGCCCTCCGGATCAAGCAAAACTTCGGTAGCAAGACGAGGCCCAAAGAAAAAGTTGCGCCAGGATGAAAGGTTCACGATCACAGCAATCGTGCGCGATGGCCAACCGATTGAACCCATTCGGACCAAGGAAGCATTTTCTGCTTAGTGAGGGGTTCTTGTTAGGGACATGATCCCGATCAGCATCCACCAATGGTATAAGCCTAAGAACGAAGACCCTGAGGTGTCTTATGTCAATGATAGGCAGAAAGATGATCTTTGGACCGCGCTGAAGGCAAATTTCACCCTACCGCCAGAGGAGGATCTGGAGAAGCCAGCTATAGAGCCATTGGTCAAGGCTCATGCTCTTAAGAAGATGGCAGATCTATTCAGGAGGTGGAAGACTGAGTTGAAAACAATGTTTGTCGACAAAGAAAAGACTCCAGAATTCATCGGCCGATTTGAGAAGATAAGAGATCATTGGGATGCATTTCTAGCCCACAAGACATCGGAGAAGAGTAAGAAGATGTCAGTGACAAACAAGATAAATGCTGCAAAGAAGGAGCATCACCATCGCACGGGGTCAGGTGGCTACCTCAAAGCCCGGCCGTTGTGGGACAAGGCTGAGAATGACCTGCTTGATAAAGGGGTCGAACCAGAGACATTGAACTGGCCTGACCGTTCAAGGACTTGGTTCTTCGGGGTTGGGGGAACCTTGGACCCTGAAACAGGGAAGTGCGTTTGGATGAACCAGCAACTAAGAATACCCGTCATGAAGCTTTAGGAGTATATCGCTGCAGCGCAGCAAGGGATGTTCGTTCCCGACAGAGAGAATGACAAGCTCACAATGGCCCTCAGGAATCCTGAGCACCCTGGACGAACATGAGGCACGCCAGGCTCCGTTTTGTGGAAGGTTGGGTTTCCCGAGGCAGGCAGTTACAAAACCCGGGAGAGGAGGAGGAAAAAGGAGCAAATCGAACTACAGAAGCTGCATGCAAGGGTACAAGCGCTAGAGGAAAAGGACAGCCAATGACATGTCGAAGCCAGAAGCTACCCCGCCATCTCAGCGGATAAGCAACATGGCTTCCACCGAGATCCTTCAGGAACCTGTCTTCACGGCTCCTGCTAGCTACCCCATGGATGCTATCATAGAGTCTCAACATTGCCACCTTATGACACAATGGCAGAACTTCAAAGTCAAGGCAGTTGTCGTCTCTATTGCACCTCCTGAACCCGGTGCAACTTTTCACTGATGTCCAATTCCAGAAGGATATGCTGTTGTGATGGTGGATGAAATAACGGAGGGATTTGAGGACCTCGAGCTTGACCACCCTACTGGTGAAGGGGAGACTCGGCTGGGTCTTGCTCTGAAGACTCCATGTCTATGGCGGAAGGAGCTCATAAACCTTCCGAACTGGACGCCTCCGCCTCCTCCTCCTCCTCCGGTGAGTCAGGGCACTCCGCCTCCTCCTCCGGCGAGTGATCAGGGCACTCCGCCTCCTTCTCTGCCTACTCTGGCGCGTGGCGGCACTCCGCCTCCTTCTCCGCCTGCATCGGCGCGTCCGAGCAGCCCGCCTCCTCCTCCGCCTTGTCAGCAAGGGTGGAAGAGAGCTGCTGACGCGTCGTAGCACTCCGCCTCGTAAGCAACAAAGGAAGACAACCACTGCCGCTCCGGCCGCTTCGACGTCTAGCAGTACAGCCAGAGGCGGGAGGCAATACAGATTCGGTCCATCTCTCAAGCCTCTAGATAAGTTACCATACGAGAGGACCGTGGAGGAAAACAAGGAGATCTGTCAATCCTATGTGAAGAACTTATTTGAAACGCAAAGAGCTAAGAAACATCCACCTCCAGAGGAGAAGATAGATTTGGTGAAATTGAAGTGCACTTTGGATGCCCTGAAGCGACCACCACCGCCTCTGCCGGATGACAACCATGTCCGTGCTCTTAAAAAGGCAGCGCAAGAAATGCGCCGGTCGAGAACTACTTCAAGTGACAAAAGGTTACAAGAATGAACAAGTGGGAAAAATTCCCCAGCTCGGCAAACAAGCGAACCAATCGTGCCCCCCGTTGAAGGTGTCTAGCAATATCATCGCAAATCTGCTGCCCGGTACAAATCTTGGTGATTACCTGCCTGACGATGCATATTTTGATACAATGGAGGTGGACAAACACAAATACCGGTACGGGAAGCCTCTCGTCAAACCTGGAGCTCCTCCTCTAACAATGATGATGCGAAGATTCCATAAGTGGTACATGGACACCTGCAAGTATGGGAAGGATATTTTGACGCTGATAGTTAAAGAGGAGCACACGACCTTGTTGGAATTGATCTGTTGTCTGTTCCATTTGAGGAGTTCTTTCAGTTTTTCAATTAGAAGGCCCTCGATAAAATAACATCACTTGCTACTGTCTATAAGTACTACTTCTGTAATTAAGTCTCTATATATAGCTCAGCTCTTTCATTGCATGTATATATAATTATCCTCACTATATTATGCAGATTGAAGATCGTCGAATGCAAGAAAAGACAAATCTATGATATTGGGTTCATTAACACAAATATCATAGATGATTGGACGGTTAAACATGATCCCAAAGAAGCCGAGGCCAACTTGCTAAAATCGTTGCTTCAAAATCAAAACAAAGATAAAATACTCTTTCCTTACAACTTCAAGTGAGTGTTACTATCTTGTGCATATTCGGTTTCCCTTATTACTCTAGGTTATATTAATGTAATTGATGAGTTATGCACAAGATTTTAAATAGCAGATAGCGGACTGGTAGCGGATTAGGGTCCGTGTAGCGGAATGCAAATAGCGGGTGATATTGCGGGCGTTATGTCCACATAGTCAATTTTTAAAAAACACTCATAAATTTGAGATTGTTGTGTATATTTCTAGGCCATTGACAAAAAATATGACACTTAATTTGAGAAATCATCATTTATATAAGAATATAAACTACAATTGAACAATATTTGGTCATGCAACCATGCAAGCAACACACATTTACCAAAATAGATTACACAACAAAACAACAAATATAGCGGGCGATATTGCGGATAGTGGACGATATAGCGGTCTAACAAGTGATATTGCGCCCGCATCATGACAACATGCTATTTTCTAATGCAACCTGAAACTAATAGCGGCAGGGTGACGCTACCGCTATTGCGGACGCAATAGCGGAGGTAGCGGACGCTATTTAAAAGCTAGGTTATGCATGCGAGCGCAGCTTCCACTTTATTCTCCTAGAGATTAAGCTTGAGCAGGGACTAGTAACCGTCTTAGACTCAAGACGAAGATCCCAAGGAGTATGCGGGCATGACTGAAATGCTCAAGAAGTAAGTTCAATCGATCATTATCGCACCATATCGGCAACTTTGTTCATTTCCTGATATCAAGTAATAATTATTTTCTTTGTCTCGCATGGTTTGGAAAGTGTTCACCGCAGAAGCTCCGGGACTACCGAGGAAGCTGCGATTTACACACCCGAAAGTAAGTACTACTAGCTCATTCCACGCATCTCCCATTGATTCTAGCTAGCTAGTTTTATCAATACCATTTATAATGCTTGATTATCAGTTTGATTGACCTCTATTTCTCGTAAAGTGGTTGTGGCAGGAAGGCGGGAATAATTATTGTGGATACTACATTTGTGAGTACATCTACAACGCGATGACTTCTAAGCAGGGCTACTCTAAAGAAGATTATGAAGTGCATAAGCAATAATATTCACAATTTTATTTTATTACCATCATTTGCGTTGAGTTTCATTCATATATATGTATTGACCCCCTTCTTCAAATTAGCTTTGGCAGCTGCGAGATGAACTCCTACCACAAGATCGCATAAAAGCAATTCAAGAGGAATTGGCGGGATTCTTTCTTGACCACGTCATAGATAAAGACGGAGAATACCATGTGGAAGTTGAGTTCAAATATTAGGGGATTGTAAGAGATCTTATATTGTATATATGTAGCCAGTAGCATCGGATAGATATACGAAAACTTGTTGTTCGACCAATCTCTCGGAGAAGGAGAGGTCGATCACTTCTCTGTGTATGCATATGTTCATGAAGATCTTCTGTACTTAATGGTTTCCTTCATTTGCTTACTAGCTAGCGTGTCGAGTCCTCTCTATACGTATAGTACATAGCATCGACCAAGCACAGAGATAAGAGAGGACACTTCTCTCTATTAGCTAGCTAACACAATATATGAAACCCCTAAATTAACCCTACAAAACCCCCCAAAACCCCCACCCCCCTCTTTCAAAAAACAAAAACAAAAACCCCAGCCCCTGAACTGCTGACGCGTGGACGCTTGTTGGTCCCGGTTGGTGCTACCAACCGGGACAAAAGCCCCCCTGCCTGGGAAAGCCGCAGCGGCCACATGGAGCCCCATCTATCCTGGTTGGTATAAGAATCGTGAAAGTGCAACTATCCTTGGGTGGGTTTGGTAATTCCTAACAACATATAGCTCATTGAGCTAATGCTATTTCAAGATAAATATTTCAGGAAAGCTCAATGTTTGGCATGGCATGGATGAGAAACGTGGACCACTCAAAATGCTAAGGACAAAAGGATTGGCTCAAGCTCAGAGCACAAGACTCTACATTTTCCATTTTAGTGATCCAAGATCACATTGAGTCCATAGGAAAAGCCAATACTATCAAGAGGGGGTGAGGTGTTGCTTAATGAGTTTCTTGCTCAAAGTGCTTAGTGATATGCTCCAAAAACCCTCAACTACTTTCTCACATCCACATATGTCCCAAACCAAAAGTCAAACTCGGCCCCACCGAATCTTTCTATCCGGCGCCATCGAGGTCAGCTGACATAGCCACTGCTAGAAACCCTAGTCTTTTCGGTCTCACCGATAGGGATCTTAGTCTCACCGAGATGGGATTGTAATCTCTCGTTTCCCTTCGTAGCGTTTCGGTTAAACTAAGATGAACGATCGGTCCCACCGAGATTGCAATGCAAACTCTCTGTTTCCCTTTTGTAACGTTTCGGTCCAAGCGAGATGAGTGAATCGGTCCCACCGAGTTTGCCTGACCAACTCTCTGTTTGTCTATTACCAAAATCGGTCTCACCGAGTTTGTGTAATTGGTCTCACCGAGATTACGTTATGCCCTAACTCTAACCATATCGGTCCCACCGAGTTGACATGTCAGTCCCATCGAAATGCCTAACGGTCACGTTATGAACTAAATCAGACTAACCGAGTTTCATGATTAGGTCCCACCGAGTTTGGTAAGTTGTGTGTAACGGTTAGATTTTGTGTGGAGGCTATATATACCCCTCCACCCACTCTTCATTCGTGGAGAGAGCGATCAGAACATGCCTACACTTCCAACATAAATTTTCTGAGAGAGAACCACCTACACTTGTGTTGAGATCAAGATATTCCATTCCTACCACATAAATCTTGATCTCTAGCCTTCCCCAAGTTGCTTTCCACTCAAATCTCATTTCCACCAAATCCAAATCCTGTGAGAGAGAGTTGAGTGTTGGGGATACTATCATTTGAAGCACAAGAACAAGGAGTTCATCATAAACACACCATTTGTTACTTCTTAGAGAGTGGTGTCTCCTAGATTGGCTAGGTGTCACTTGGGAGCCTCCATCAAGATTGTGGAGTTGAACCAAGGAGTTTGTAAGGGCAAGGAGATCGCCTACTTCGTGAAGATCTACCCGAGTGAGGCAAGTCCTTCGTGGGCGACGACCATGGTGGGATAGAGAAGGTTGCTTATTTGTGGACCCTTCGTGGGTGGAGCCCTCCATGGACTCGCGCAACCATTACCCTTCGTGGGTTGAAGTCTCCATCAACGTGGATGTATGATAGCACCACCTATCGGAACCACGGATAAAAAATCTCCGTGTCAACATTGCGTTTGCCTCCTCAAGCTCCTCCCTTTACCTTCATATGCAATTGTTTTACATTCCGCTGCTATACTCTTAGAATTGCATGTGTAGGTTGATTGCTTGACTTGTGCTAAGTTGCTAAAATCTGTCAAGAACTAAAATTGGGAAAAGGCTAGATTTTTATTTGGTCAAGTAGTCTAATCACCCCCACCCTCTAGACATACTTTCGATCCTATAAGTGGTATCAGAGCTTTGGTCTCCATTTGCCTTGATTTCCATAGCTTTTGGTGATCATAGCCTTGGTTTCACAACCTAGGAGAGTATGGCGTCTAGCAAGGGAAATTACCACCATAGAGGTCCTTACTTTGATGGTACAAATTTTGCTAGTTGGAAGCATAAGATGAAAATGCATATTCTTGGACATAACCCCGCCGTTTGGGCTATTGTGTGTATTAGCTTGCAAGGTGAATTCTTCGATGGGAGAGAACCGAACCGTGAAGCTACCGCGGAAGAGTTGAAGATGCTGCAATACAATGCTCAAGCTTGTGATATTCTCTTCAACGGATTGTGCCCCAAAGAATTCAACAAAATCAGCCGTCTTGAGAATGCAAAGGAAATTTGGGATACTTTGATTGACATGCACGAAGGTACCGACTCCGTCAAGGAATCCAAATTGGATGTGCTTCAAAGTCAACTTGACAAGTTCAAAATGAAGGATGGTGAAGGCATCGCTGAAATGTACTCTAGGCTTGCTCTCATCACAAATGAGATTGCCGGCTTAGGAAGTGAAGAGATGACCTACAAATTCATCATCAAGAAGATCCTAAGAGCCTTGGATGGAAAATATGATACCGTGTGCACATTGATCCAAATGATGCCCAATTGCAAAAATCTCAAGCCAACGGAAGTCATTGGAAGAATTGTTGCTCATGAGATGTCACTCAAGGATAAGGAAGAGCTCCACAACAAGTCAAGTGGTGCTTACAAAGCCTCATGTGAATCTCCCACATCATCAAGTGAGAAACAAACCTTCAATGGAGAATTGAGCCTAATGGTGAAGAACTTCAACAAGTTCTACAAGAGTAGAAGCAAGGAAAGAAGTTCCAAGTCAAGGTCCTACAATGACAGAAGATCTTCTAGTCGTGAGCATAATTGCTACAATTGTGGAAGACCCAGACACTATTCCAATGAGTGTACAGCTCCCTACAAAAGAAGAGAAGATTCTCCAAAAAGAAGGAGTAGAAGAGAAGAATCACCATCAAGAGAAAGAAGGAGTAGAGATGATCGTTATGAACGAAGACCCTCTCAGAGAAGTAAGGATTTGGAAAGGAAGGACAAGTCATCAAGGAGCTACACAAAACGAAGACATCAAGCTCATGTTGGTGAATGGGTATCCGGCTCCGACTCCGACAATCACTCCGAGAGAAGCTATCACTCCGACTCCGAATATACTCAAGATGAAGGTGTTGCCGGTCTAGAACTTGTGTCAACCAACTCCTACGACATATTTTACTCACCAAATGAAGGAATTGGAAGATGCTTCGTGGATAAAGGCCCAAAGGTATCACACCCCGAGTATGTTGATTTCAATAGTGATGAAGATGAATTGTTAGGTGATGATGATTTACTTGTTGACAACTCTAGTGATGAATACTATGATGAATCGTCAATTAATCATGCTAATCAAGATAAAACGAATGGAAATGATAAGGAGAAGATTGAGCGCCTAACTAAAGAACTAAACACTCTTAAGTTAGCTCATGAAACTATCTTGTAAGATCATCGAGAACTTTTAAAGACTCATGAGAAGTTACGCTTTGAAAAGCTCAACCTTGAGCAAGAGCATGAGTTTTTAAAGGCAATCAATGATGATCTTCGCAAGAAAAGTTCTTCTTACATTGCCAAGCGTTTACTCTTATCTATTTACATGCCACAAGTCAAGTCTAGTAACAAGAACAAGAAAGATTCTTCTTCTAGTAGTAGCAATAATCATGCTAAATCCAATGTTGTTGCTTCTAGTAGTTCTCTTGATTCCACTAATGACTCTCTTAGCCAAGTTACACTTAAGCAATAAAATAGCTTATTGAAGGGAATTATAGATAAAGGTGTTAACAAGAGCCTTGCCAGAAGTAAGCAATTCGAGGAAATTGTACACAAGCAAGGAAGGCACCGGAAGAATCAAGGTGTTGGTTTTGAACGAAAGTTCAATGCCAATGGAGTTGAGTGGGAAGAAGATCAATACCCCAAGACGAAGTTTGTTCCTCAACAAGAGAAGTACGATCCTACTTATTTCAAAGGAACACAAGCTCAACATGATCTTCCACCACAAGACCACAAGCAAAAAGGCAAGGACAAGCTTCAAGAGGAGATTGATGCATTTGAAGAATCTCCTAAGGCCTTGGTCAAGTGGGTTCCCAAGACTACATCAAGTTCTACTTCATCAAGTACGACTACAACTCCAAGGATTCCCATCAAGATGATGTGGATCCCAAAGAAGAAGAACTAGAGAGTTCTTGAGGGTGACTCCACCAACATACCTCACTCATATCAATTTGGCAAGGACAAGTGCAATCAACTTCCACATCTTGCACTAGTTCAAGGAGTCACAAACCCTCTTGTTGGTAAGACAAGGGACAAGGTAACCTAATGCTTTCATGGACATCATCTTGTGTGTGCATCACTCTATGTCTATGGATATCCTTGTTTGTTCCTTATGGGACTAACCCGTGTAGGTATTGAAAGTGCTACTCACTCCAATGGATTGCTCCGAATGATCTACATCAACATTGAGCATCCACATCTTCAACATCTACATGAAGTCATCATCGACAAAACCCAAGGTTAGTTCATACCTCTTAGGGGGGATCTCACATCTAGGGGGAGCTTTACTCTAAGAATTGAGCTAAAGCAACTCTAATGGTGTGAACACAACAATGCTTTATGTAAAAGTGGTAACCCCACTTGTGCTTAAACGATGAGTATGACCTATGATCAAATGTTCTCATTTGACTCCTAAGTCAATATACTCATATATAGATGACCTAGTCATCGCCAATTGCTTGATAGATGCTAGAGTGTTTGTGCATGCTTTGCCACATATTTCATTTGCCATTTTATTGTGTGAGCATGTTGATTGCATATTTTACTCATTCGAGGACATCCACTTGTTTTTTTGATTGTTTGGTTTATTTCCTTTTGCCAAGTGGATGAACAAGAATGCCTAAGAACCTTCTCTAGCTATCTATGCTTTTCTCGTCTCGAACTCTATTCATGCTACATCACAAAGTTTGATCAAGTCAGATTCGAACAACTCTATGTGAGGAGCACTTGGAGTCCCCGATTCATCATAGACTTAAACTTCCAAAACCTCTTTGTGCATTTCGGTCTGACCGATTCACCCTTTTCGGTCATACCGAGATCACTAAGTTGATCTAGGTTTTCAATCTCGGTGCAACCGATTAGAACCTTTCGGTCACACCAAGTTGCAGTAACTGCTCGCAGTTCTGCATCTCGGTGCCACCGAGTTGTTCCACTCGGTCACACCGACAGGGTCAGGTTATATATACTGATGGGTCAAATTTTGGAAAAAAATTCGAAACTCTTCACCCGCGCGTATCCTGATGTGCCTCTTCGGGTCTCCAGATCGTCTTCTTGCCGCTAGCGACCTCCCGCCGCTGGTCTCCACCGCCGTCAACGGCAATCTGCCCCGCCATTGCCGCCGTAGCAAGTTCACCGCCGAGTTAGGGTATGAACTTAATACTTTGTGCTATTCATTAACTCCGATTCGTAGCACATTGCTTTGCCATGATTCTTGCCACATATGAAATCATCCTGTCCAGTGAAAACATCATGTAGATTAGATTTGATTTGAAAATTTAGGGTTAGGTTTCCACCGAACTCATCTCGGATCAACCGACTTGTTGAAATCGGTCTCACCGATTTGGCTTAGGCCATTGCACATGCAATTTTCGGTCTGGCCGAGAATTGCAAATCGGTGTGACCTAGTTCGATTCTCTGTGAAACCCTAGCAGTCTCGGTGCCACCAAACTGTGACTCGGTCTGACCGAGTTCACTAGTTTAGGTTCCAAAAGCCGCTTCGGTATCACCGAGTTTACAAATCAGTATCTCCGAAATGCTTTCTATGGAGAACTAAAACTAAGTTTTTGACTCAATTGTTTTGCAAAACCTCTGTACTTTGTGATGCTCATCTACTCTACCACATCTATATCTATTCACAGGGTCTGCTATCAGTGAGTTTGCAGAGATGTCTGATCAAAATGATAGCCAGAACAAGTTTGAAAAGCAAGCTCAATTGAGTGAGGGCACTAGTCCCTCAAGCAGCTATGATGAGGGAAGCAGGAGCACACCCAGTAACTTGCCAAAGGCAGCTACCAGGACAAGGAAGAAGAAAACCTCAGATTCTGAAGATGAGGATTATGTTGCTATTGAGGATGAGGCCACCTCAAAGAAGAAAGTGATGAAGAACGAGTATGGCAGTGCTGCTACCACTAAGCCAGGAATGAAAACAAAGGCTCCAGCAAGAAGAGTTCCTATGTCAAAGGCAGAGCATCCACTCAAGAGACTTTGGGATCTGAACCCAAAAAGGCTGTTGTAGAAGAAAAGAAGAAGGAAAGAAAGAGAGGGAGATGGTGCAAGAAAGTTGATCCAATGGAAGAATTTGAGAAGCACTCTTCTGATGAGGAAGAGGAAGAGGAAGAGGATGCTGCTCCAGCACCCAAAGCTCAGAAGCTCATGGGAGATGCAATCAGATCAGGGGCTGCTGCTTCTAAGCCCAAAGCTGCTCCCAAGGCTGTTGCTCTAGCTCAAAAGCCTAAACCCAAGAGGAACACCAGAAGTATTCCAGCTGAGGAGAAGAACAAGGCCCCAGTGCCTGAAGCTGTAGAATAAGATGATTCACTTGTTTTGAGAAAACTGAAGCCCAAGATCCCTGACCACAATGATGCACATCCTGTTGCAGAGAACATGAAAATCAAAAAGGATTCAGGACTGAGATTATGGAGACAGTCTGATCCATATGTTGTCAGGAGAAGAACTGTTGTTGACTACAGGTTTCACACTAAGGAACAACAAGACTTTTATGGGACAATCTTGCTTGACAAGAAGCCTATTGTCGGTGACATGAGATGGGTTAATTGGGAGTACATCAAGGAGAATGAAGATCACTATCCAGGAGTATATCATAGCTTCAAAGCATGTGGAGTTGATGCATTTGTTACCCAGAAGCTCACCAAGTGGAATGATGAGTTGACCATGCAGTTTTACTCCACTGCCCACTACTACCCAGATGGGAAGATCATCTGGATGTCAAAAGATACTAGGTACCAATCCTCTGTGGAAGAATGAGCTAGTTCCGCGCATCTCCCATTGATTCTAGCTAGCTAGTTTCATCAATACCATTTATAATGCTTGATTATCATTTTGATTGACCTCTATTTCTCGTAAAGTGGTTGTGGCAGGAAGGCAGGAATAATTATTGTGGATACTACATTTGTGAGTACATATACAACGCGACGACCTCTAAGCAGGGCTACTATAAAGAAGATTACGAAGTGCGTAAGCAATAATATTCACAATTTTATTTTATTACCATCATTTGTGTTGAGTTTCATTGATATATATGTATTGACCCCCTTCTTCAAATTAGCTTTGGCAGCTGCGGGATGAACTCCTACCACAAGATCACATAAAAGCAATTCAAGAGGAATTGGCGGGATTCTTTCTTGACCACGTCATAGATAAAAACGGAGAATACCATGTGGAAGTTGAGTTCAAATATTAGGGGATTGTAAGATATCTTATATTGTATATATGTAGCCAGTAGCGTCGGATAGATATACGAAAACTTGTTGCTCGACCAATCTCTTGAAGAAGGAGAGGTCGATCACTTCTCTGTGTATGCATATGTTCATGACGATCTTCTGTACTTAATGGTTCCCTTCATTTGCTTTCTAGCTAGCGTGTCGAGTCCTCTCTATACGTATAGTACGTAGCCTCGACCAAGCACGGAGATAAGAGAGGATACTTCTCTATATTAGCTAGCTAACACAATATATGAAACCCCTAAATTAACCCTACAAACCCCCCATAACCGCCAACCCCCCCCCCCTTTCAAAAAACAAAAACAAAAACTCCAGCCCCTGAACTACTGACACGTGGACGCTTGTTGGTCCCGGTTGGTGCTACCAACCGGGACAAAAGCCCCCCTGCCTGGGCAAGCCGCAACGGCCATGTGGAGCCCCATCTGTCCTGGTTGGTATAAGAACCATGAAAGTGCAACTATCCCTGGGTGGTTTTGGTAATTCCTAACAACATATAGCTCATTGAGGTAATGCTATTTCAAGATAAATATTTCAGGAAAGCTCAATGTTTGGCATGGCATGGATGAGAAACGTGGACCCCTCAAAATGCTAAGGACAAAAGGATTGGCTCAAGCTCAAAGCACAAGACTCTACATTTTCCATTTTAGTGATCCAAGATCACATTGAGTTCACAGAAAAAGCCAATACTATCAAGAGGGGGTTAGTTGTTACTTAATGAGTTTCTTGCTCAAAGTCCTTAGTGATATGCTCCAAAAACCCTAAACTACTTTCTCACATCCACATATGTCCCAAACCAAAAGTCAAACTCGGCCCCACTGAATCTTTCTATCTGGCGCCACCGAGTTCAGTTGACATAGCCACTACCAGAAACCCTAGTCTTTTCGGTCTCACCGATAGGGATCTCGGTCTCACCGAGATGGGATTGTAATCTCTCTGTTTCCCTTTGTAACGTTTTGGTAAAACCGAGATGAGCGATCGGTCCCACCGAGATTGCAATGCAAACTCTCTGTTTCCCTTTCGTAACGTTTTGGTCCGACCGAGATGAGCGAATAGGTCCCACCAAGTTTGCGTGACCAACTCTCTGTTTGTCTATTACCAAAATCGTTCTCACCGAGTTTGTGTAATCGGTCTCACCGAGATTATGTTATGCCCTAACCCTAACCATATCGGTCCCACCGAAATGCCTAACGGTCACATTATGAACTAAATCGGTCTTACCGAGTTTCACGATTTGGTCCCACGGAGTTTGGTAAGTTGTGTGTAATGGTTAGATTTTGTTTGGAGGCTATATATACCCCTTCACCCACTCTTCATTCATGGAACATGCATACACTTCCAACATACATTTTCTGAGAGAGAACCACCTACACTTGTGTTGAGGTCAAGATATTCCATTCCTACCACATAAATCTTGATCTCTAACCTTCCCCAAGTTGCTTTCCACTCAAATCTTCTTTCCACCAAATCCAAATCCTATGAGAGAGAGTTGAGTGTTGGGGAGACTATCATTTGAAGCACAAGAGCAAGGAGTTCATCATCAACACACCATTTGTTACTTCTTGGAGAGTGGTGTCTCCTAGATTGGCTAGGTGTCACTTGGGAGCCTCCGTCAAGATTGTGGAGTTGAACCAAGGAGTTTGTAAGGGCAAGAAGATCGCCTACTTCGTGAAGATCTACCCGAGTGCGGCAAGTCCTTCGTGGGCGACGGCCATGGTGGGATAGACAAGGTTGTTTCTGAAGGAAATATGCCCTAGAGGCAATAATAAAGTTACTATTTATTTCCTTATATCATGATAAATGTTTATTATTCATGCTAGAATTGTATTAACCAGAAACATGATACATGTGTGAATACATAGACAAACTTAATGTCACTAGTATGCCTCTACTTGACTAGCTCATTAATCAAAGATGGTTATGTTTCCTAACCATAGACATGAGTTGTCATTTGATTAACGAGATCACATCATTAGGAGAATGATGTGATTGACTTGACCCATTCCGTTAGCTTAGCACTTGATCGTTTAGTATGTTTCTATTGCTCTCTTCATGACTTATACATGTTCCTACAACTATGAGATTATGCAACTCCCGTTTATCGGAGGAACACTTTGTGTGCTACTAAACGTCACAACGTAACTGGGTGATTATAAAGGAGCTTTACAGGTGTCTCCAAAGGTACATGTTGAGTTGGCATATTTCGAGATTAGGTTTTGTCACTCTGATTGTCGGAGAGGTATCTCTGGGCCCTCTCGGTAATGCACATCACTATAAGCCTTGCAAGCAATGTAGCCAATGAGTTGGTTGCGGAATGATGCATTACATAACGAGTAAAGAGACTTGCCGGCAACGAGATTGAACTAGGTATTGAGATACCGACGATCGAATCTCGGGCAAGTAACATACCAATGACAAAGGGAACAACGTATGTTGTTATGCGGTTTGACCGATAAAGATCTTTGTAGAATATGTAGGAGCCAATATGAGCATCCAGGTTCCTCTATTGGTTATTGACCGGAAACGTGTCTCGGTCATGTCTACATAGTTCTCGAACCCGTAGGGTCCGCATGCTTAAGGTTTCGTCGACAGTTTTATTATGAGTTTTGATGTACCGAAGGTTGTTCGGAGTCCCAGATGTGATCACGGACATGACGAGGAGTCTCTAAATGGTCGAGACATAAAGATCGATATATTGGACGACTATATTTGGACACCGGAAAGGTTCCGGGTGAGATTGGGACAATACCGGAGCTCCAGGAGGTTATCGGAACCCCCCGGGAGGTATATGGGCCTTATTGGGCCTTAGTGGAAAGGAGGGGGTGCCCCCCCCCCAAGCCCAATCCAAATTGGGAGGGGGCCGGGCCCCCCTTTCCTTCCTTCCTCCTTCCTCTTCCTTCCCTCTCCCTCTCCTAATAGGAAAGGGGGGAGTCCTACTCCCGATGGGAGTTGGACTCCCCCCCTAGGGCGCGCCACCCCCCTTGGCCGGCCCCCTCCTCCACTCCTTTATATACGGGGGAGGGGGGCACCCCATAGACACAACAATTGATCTCTTAGCCGTGTGCGGTGCCCCCCTCCACCATAGTCCTCCTCGATAATATTGTAGCGGTGCTTAGGCGAAGCCCTGCAACGGTAGAACATCAAGATCATCACCACGCCGTTGTGCTGACGGAACTCTCCCTCGACACTCAGCTGGATCGGAGTTTGAGGGACGTCATCGAGCTGAACGTGTGCTAGAACTCGGAGGTGCCGCAGTTTCAGTGCTTGATCGGTCGGGCCGTGAAGACGTACAACTACATCAACCTCATTGTTCTAACGCTTCCGCTTTCGGTCTACAAGGGTACGTGGACAACACTCTCCCCTCTCGTTGCTATACATCATCATGATCTTGCGTGTATGTAGAATTTTTTTTGAAATTACTACGTTCCCCAACAGCTTCTTCGTGGACCCTTCGTGTGTGGAGCCCTCCGTGGACTCGCGCAACCGTTACCCTTCGTGGGTTGAAGTCTCCATCAACGTGGATGTACGATAGGACCACCTATCGGAACCACGGATAAAATATCTCCGTGTCAACATTGCGTTTTCCTCCTCAAACTCCTCCCTTTACTTTCATATGCAATTGTTTTACATTCCGCTACTATACTCTTAGAATTGCATGTGTAGGTTGATTGCTTGACTTGTGCTAAGTTGCTAAAATCTGCCAAGAACTAAAATTGGGAAAAGGCTAGATTTTTATATGGTCAAGTAGTCTAATCACCCCCCCTCTAGACATACTTTCAATCCTACAAACCGGGACTAAAGGTATTGGGCTTTAGTACCGACCCTTTAGTCCCGGTTCATGAACCGGGACAAATGGGCCTTATAAATCGGGACAAATGTGTCTTTTCTACTAGTGTACAATCCCGACTTCCTCGTCTGGAACAACAAAGCCTCCAGATTCTTCCTTCTATAGAGCCCATGGGCTAGCGTGATGGTGTAGGGCGGAAACGGACCTAAGGGGCCTTGGGCCGGCCTATTTGGGCCGACAACTAGAGAGGTGAGGCACCCCTGAGTCGTAACACCATAGTAGCCCCTAAAGCTAGTCTTTAAGCTTGGTTGCATCCTGATCGGCATCGATCTTCAACACTGTCTTATCACTTGCTAAGGTTTAAACTGGTTCTTTGAAGCTCTCCTGAAAGTGAATGATTATCGCCGACCACCTATGGTCGGCCGACAAGGAAAGCCGGAGGAACCACCCCGGTCTTGATTCGTTGGTGAAGATAGCCGACCTACGCAAGAGAGCTTCCTACGTACGAAGCCGGCCCCCGCAAGCTCAACTCTCGCATAACACCTTTGAAATTTACGAGCCTAGTCTTGTCTTAGTCAGACCGGATCAGACTCCCCAACTAGTTGAATCAGACCACATGTGAGGACTGACCGCTTCTCAACATGACTTGTGAGTGTGCATTGGGATCCCAGTTAGGCCACGTCCCATCAATAATGTGGCGTGCTCCTTGTTCCCGCAATACTAACGGTGACTCTTTGATCCCCGCGTGCTTCGAGAATAGGTGCTATGATCGATCATGTTCTTTCTTTCAAGCAACTGAAAGAAGCTTTGTCTTTTCATATAAAAAAGGATTGACTAGTATCTTCTCTACTTCATATAAAACAAGGAATCTTATTTAGTTGCTACTAATTAAGCTGCTACCTACCTAATTAGTTAATGGTGTTTTCGTCCAAAATTCTTCTTAATTATGTGTCTTGGTCATTGTGCCAAAAAAATACATCTTCATAAAGGAACAAAGGAAGTAGAGTATTTATATCACATTGTAACGCAGGGGCATGCCCTAATTTACAAGGAAAACCGAACGAAAATCAACATAACCGAGTTAATCCCATCAGCCCTGAGGCTGTGCACCAAATGAGTAAAAATAACCCAACCATCCAAATGAGTAAAAACAACCCAACCATCCAAGCCAGGAGAGTCAACACCCCACAAAATGACATGGAGGCGCTGCCTGGGCTTAGAGCATCTCCAGCCGCGCCCCCAACAGGCCCCCCACGCGTTTTTCCGCGTCGGTGGCTGAAAATCAGCCTAGTCACGACCCTAGAAGCCTTTTTTCGCTGGTTTGGGCCGAAATTGGCGCGGCGGACTCAGGCCGAACCCGGAACGCTGGGGCACCGGGGAACGTGATTTTGGCACGAACGAGGATGGGCCCACTGAGTCAGCGAGACGCCGCTTCATCGTCCTCATCCCACCTCGGTTCTCGCGGGAATCAATGCCACCGCTGGCCAAGGCTGTCGTGCTGCCGCGCCGGTCAGCCCCCATTGATGCCTCACGGGCAGCATAGTGAAGGCGCCACCGACGCACGTCCCACCCTCTCCCGCCATGTGTCGCACGACATGCAGCCTCTCGCCGCCTCGTTGCGGCTATAAAAGGCGACCTCCCCGATGGTGAACGCCACAACTCACATCCCCCCATGCATCCGCCGCACAAAGCAACACTCTCCCCCCTTCCCGTCGATGAGAAAATGGCCGACACTACTGGGATCTGGCATTTTGCCGTCTGCCACCTTTTTGCGGTCCACCAGCTGATGGCAAAGAGCCTTTTTGTTGTCCGCTTCCACAAAGCGGACGGCAAAGAAAGGGCTGATGGCAAAAAGGGTATTTGCCGTCATGAGCTAGAAGGCAGACGGCAACGGGCCAGGTGGGCCCCACATGGCACGGTGTGGCTAGGGCAGGTTCTTTGTCGTCCGCCAGCGGACGGCAAAGAGGAGACATAGGCCGGCCCTAAACGGCTACCCTCTTTGCCGTCTGCTAGCAGACAGCAAAGAAGGCCCACTTAACGGGCCGTGCCATCTCCCCTCTCTCTCTTTCTCTGTCTCCCCTCCTGCGTGCCCGCCTCTCTCCTTCCTCACCGCTGTCGTCGCCGCCGGCTAGCCCCGCCCCCCGGACCCAACCCCCGCAGCCGTCCAGCCCTCCCCCCCCCCCCCCCGCGAAGAGGAACCCCACCACTCCCCGTCACTGGAGAGGCCAGCGTCGGGCCGCCCCGGTGCCGGACCCCTCCCCGCGGCCCTGCGCCACCCCGCCCCGCTGCCGCCCTCCTCCCCGCTGCCCCTGCGCCGCCCCGCCCCACCGACCGACCTCGCCCACCACCGGCGATCCCCTCCAGGTTTGTTCTTCCCCCCTTTTTCTAGTTTAGTTTTTTTAGTTTCTTTTAGTTTAGTTTCTATTTTAGTTTTAGTTTTAGTTTTAGTTTTAGTTTTAGTTTTAGTTTTAGTTTTAGTTTTAGTTTAGTTTTAGTTTTAGTTTAGTTTAGTTTAGTTTAGTTTAGATTAGTTTTAGTTTTAGTTTAGAAGAAGAAGAGGAGTAGAAGTAGGAGGAGAAGGGAGGAAGAAGAAGAAGAAGAAGAAGAAGAAGAAGACCCTAAATAGCAAGTATCGTCGGTGCGGGATACATGTGGCCGTCAGTGTCGAACACTACATCCACGTCCCACAAGTGATGCCGACGTCCGGCGTCCCAAAGCGCCGGGCGCCGGCTTCACTTGTGGGATGTGGATCTAGTGTTCAACGTCGAGCACCACATGTACCTCGCACCGATGATACTTGCTATTTAGGGCTAATTAGGGGGTTCCTCGGTGTCGATGGTACCCTAAATAGTAAGTATCGTCAGTGCGAGGTACATGTGGCCGTCGGTGTCGAATACTACATCCACGTCCCACAAGTGACACAGGGGTCCTGCGTTCAGCAGCAACAGTTCTCGGCGTCGATGGCGATCGAACACCATTGCAAATTTGTCTGGCAGCCTCAGAGATGACGATTGAAAGCTAAGTGTTGAAACTTGAAACACCCAAACTAACTCAAGTCGGTTTGGTTGTTTGAAAATTTGAAAACTTGGCTTTAATCCTCATTGCAGAGGCTGCCAGACAAATTCGCCAAGGTGTTCGACCGTCATCGGCCACCAGAACTATTGTTGCGGGACGCCGGGCGCCGGCTTCACTTGTGGGATGTGGATGTAGTGTTCAACACCGACGGCCTCATGTACCTTGCACCCATGGTAGTTGCTATTTAGTTTACCCGGGGACGAGCGGGTTAGAGGGTTCCTCGGTGTCGATGGTATCGTAAATAACAAGTATCGTCAGTGTGGGGTACATGTGGCCGTCGGTGTCGAATACTTGATATGTTACTCATCTCTCGATTTAAATATGCAGTTATTTCATCGTTGCGAGGGTCTAGTGTTCGACGAGCTCCGCCCCTGCGTTCGTTGATGAGCACAAATGACATCTCCTCCTCCCCCCTTCATTTGCTCTGTTCCGGTCTTCGTGCCGATGAAACTTGCTAGCTATAGGTGTCAATCATTAGTATGCGTAATCACTATGCGTCTCCCATTCGAAAGGGTTACATCTATAAATATGCATGCATTTGCATATTTATAATTGTGATTCTTTCGAATTGTCCAACGTTATCCATGGACAGCCTGAGTATGTGTAGATTGGGTTCATTTTCCCATATGCTCAGCTCTAGATCCGATGCAGAATTTCGTTAGTGCCTCCCTGTTGTTCTCTGGGTACACATCCTCTCTACTTATTGCCGAGACGTGTATCAGGAGAACAGCGGGGAGGTGCTGCCGAAATTTTGCGTCGGATCCGGAGCAGAGCATGGGAAAACAAACCCGATCTACACATACTCGGGTGGGATTAGGACCTATCCTTACCTATTAGCATGTAGGTTGCATGGACGTAATAAAACTAACAAACTCCATTAACTGATGGACATGGTTTGCCTAATTATGTATATATTTCATGCGTGTCCAGTAGGAAGTCAATATGAGTGATCGTGCATGGATGTACACCGGTTACACTAGTCAGTATGTTTTGACCGAGGAATGGTTAACAAAAACTAAGGGGTTTGTTAGAGCCGCATTTGCAAATGGCCAGAAATTTAGCTGGTGCCCCTCTATCCGGTGCGACAACTATAATCAGAGGGACGAGCTTGAAATGAGTAAACACCTGCAAAAGTTTGGTTTTACGTATGGTGAGTCTGCCCAACGTGCCAGAGCCGAGGTGGTTCGTCGTTGCACCGACGAGCATGGTACAGGAACCGCATACATGGTGCAAGACTTTGACGATGCTCGGGACTCGGACGAGGAGATGGAGGAATCTGCAAAGGCCTTCGCTGAAATGTTGGAGTCCTCAAAACATCCTCTCCACGAGCACACTGAGCTTTGTCAGCTGGATGCCATCTCACAAATAATGGCTTTGAAGGCTCAATTCAACTTGGGCAGAGAATGCTACGACGCGATGATGACAGTTTTCGGACGATTTCTACCCAAAGGCCATGTGCTACCTCCAAACCTGTACCAGTTAGACAAAATCCTCTGTGCTCTTAAGATGCCCTATGAGAAGATACATGCCTGTGAGAAAGGATGTGTCTTATTTAGGCTTCAGTATGAGGACTTGAACTATTGTCCCATTTGCAATTCTTCCAGGTATGTTGTGGTAGACAACAATATGGGTGAGAAGACGCAGACCAAAATACCCATTAATGTTCTTTGGTATATGCCAATCGTTGTTGGGGAACGTAGCAGAAATTCAAAATTTTCTACGCATCACCAAGAACAATCTATGGAGAGACTAGCAACGAGAGAGAGAGAGGGAGTGCATCTTCATACCCTTGAAGATCGCTAAGCGGAAGCGTTGCAAGAACGCGGATGAGGTAGTCATACTCGTGGCGACTCAGATCGCGGTCGATTCCGATCTAAGTGCCGAACAACGGCGCCTCCGCGTTCAACACATGTGCAGCCCGGTGACGTCTCCCATGCCTTGATCCAGCAAGGAGAGAGGGAGAGGTTGGGGAAGACTCCGTCCAGAAGTAGCATGATGGCGTGGTGGTGGTGGAGGAGGAGCACGGTACTCCAGCAGGGCTTCGCCAAGCACTATGAGAGATGAGGAGGGAGAGAGGTAGGGTTGTGCCTTGGGAGAGAGAGACACGTGTGTTGGCAAGCCACAAAACCTCCACTATATATAGGGGCAAGGGGAAGGGGAGACGCCCAAGGGTTTCCCCTAGGGGGGCGACGGCCAGGGCAGATGGGATCTCCCCCTTGGGTGACATGGCCCCCAAGCCAGGAGGTGGGAACCCTAGATGGGGCGCCCCAAACACCCTACTCACGTGGGATTAGGTGAGGGGGCGCACAGCCCCTTAGTGGGCTGGTTTGCCCCCCTTCCCTTGGCCCATGAAGCCCCCCAACACTTGTCGGGGCTCCCAAAATACCTTTTGGTCATGCTGGTCATCACCCGGTACCTCCGGAACACTTCCGGACTCCAAAACCCTTCGTCCAATATATCAATCTTCACCTCCGGACCATTCCCAAACTCCTCGTGACGTCCAGGATCTCATACGGGACTCCTAACAACATTCGGTAACCACGTATATCTATTCCCTATAACCCTAGCATCATCGAACCTTAAGTGTGTAGACCCTACGTGTTCGGGAACCATGCAGACATGACCGAGACAACTTTCCGGCCAATAACCAACAGCGGGATCTGGATACCCAAGTTGGCTCCCACATGTTCCACGATGATCTCATCGGATGAACCACGATGTTAAGGATTCAATCAATCCCGTATACAATTCCCTTTGTCTAGCGGTATAGTAGTTGCCCAAGATTGTATCGTCGGTATCCCGATACCTTGTTCAATCTCGTTACCGGCAAGTCTCTTTACTCGTTCCGTAACACATCATCCTGCGATCAAATCCTTGATCACATTGTGCACATTATGATGATGTCCTACTGAGTGGGCCCAGAGATACCTCTCCGTCACACGGAGTGACAAAATCCCAGTCTCGATTCGTGCCAACCCAACAGACACTTTCGGAGATACCCGTAGTGCACCTTTATAGCCACCCAGTTACGTTGTGACGTTTGGTACACCCAAAGCATTCCTACGGTATCCGGGAGTTGCACAATCTCATGGTCTAAGGAAAAGATACTTGACATTTAGAAAAGCTTTAGCATACGAATTACACGATCTTGTGCTAGGCTTAGGATTGGGTCTTGTCCATCACATCATTCTCCTAATGATGTGATCCCGTTATCAATGACATCCAATGTCCATGGTCAGGAAACCATGACCATCTGTTGATCAACGAGCTAGTCAACTAGAGGCTCACTAGGGACATGTTGTGGTCTATGTATTCACACATGTATTGCGGTTTCCGGTCAATACAATTATAGCATGAATAATAGACAATTATCATGAACAAGGAAATACAATAATAACCATTTTATTATTGCCTCTAGGGCATATTTCCAACAGTCTCCCACTTGCACTAGAGTCAATAATCTAGTTCACATCACTATGTGATTGTAATGAATCGACACCCATGGGGTTTGATCATATCTCGCTTGTGAGAGAGGTTATTAGTCAACGGATCTGAACCTTTCAGATCCGTGTGTGCTTTGCAAATCTCTATGTCATCTCCTAGATGCAGCTACCACGCTCTATTTGGAGCTATTCCAAATAACTGTTCTACTATACGAATCCGGTTTACTACTCAGAATAATCCGGATTAGTGTCAAAGTTTGCATCGGCGTAACCCTTTACGACGAACTCTTTTACCACCTCCATAATCGAGAAAATTCCTTAGTCCACTAGTTACTAAGGATAAGTTTGACCGCTGTCCTGTGATCCATTCCTGGATCACTCTTGTACCCCTTGACTGACTCATGGCAAGGCACACTTCCGGTGCGGTACACAGCATAGCATACTATAGAGCCTACGTCTGAAGCATAGGGGACGACCTTCGTCCTTTCTCTCTCTTCTGCCGTGGTCATGTCTTGAGTCTTACTCAATACTCACACCATATAACACAGCCAAGAACTCCTTCTTTGCTGATCTATTTTGAACTCCTTCAAAATCTTGTCACGGTATGTATTCATTTGAAAGTACTATTAAGCGTTTTGATCTATCCTTATAGATCTTGATGCTCAATGTTCAAGTAGCTTAATCCAGGTTTTCCATTGAAAAACACTTTTCAAATAACCCTATATGCTTTCCAGAAATTCTACATCATTTCCGATCAACAATATGTCAACAACATATACTCATCAGAAATGCTATAGTGCTCCCACTCACTTCTTTGGAAATACAAGTTTCTCATAAACTTTGTATAAACCCAAAATCTTTGATCATCTCATCAAAGCGTATATTCCAACTCCGAGATGCTTACTCCAGTCCTTAGAAGGATTGCTGGAGCTTTTCACACTTGTTAGCATCTTTCAGGATTGACAAAACCTTCTGGTTGTATCACATACAACCTTTCCTCAAGAATATCGTCGAGGAAACAATGTTTTGACATCCTATCTGCAAGATTTCATAAATCATGCAGTAATTGCTAATATAATTCCAACAGACTCTTAGCATCGCTACGAGTGAGAAAGTCTCATCGTAGTCAACTCCTTGAACTTGTCGGAAAACATCTTAACGACAAGTCGAGCTTTCTTAATGGTGATACTTACCATCATTGTCCGTCTTCCTTTTAAAATCCATCTGTACCCAACAGCCTTACGACCATCAAGTAGTTCTTCCAAAGTCTACACTTTGTTTTCATACATGGATCCTCTCTCGGATTTTATGGCCTCGAGCCATTTGTCGGAATCCGGGCCCACCATCGCTTCTCCATAGCTCATAGGTTCATTGTTGTCTAGCAACATGACCTCCAAGACAGGATTACCGTGCCACTCTGAAGTAGTACGCGTCCTTGTCGACCTACGAGGTTTGGTAGTGACTTGATCCGAAGTTTCATGATCACTATCATCAGCTTCCACTTCAATTGGTGTAGGTGCCACAGGAACAACTTCCTGTGCCCTGCTACACACTGGTTGAAGTGATGGTTCAATAACCTCATCAAGTCTCCACCATCCTCCCACTCAATTCTTTCGAGAGAAACTTTTCCTCGAGAAAGGACCCATTTCTAGAAACAATCACTTTTGCTTCCGGATCTGAATTAGGAGGTATACCCAACTGTTTTGGGTGTCCTATGAAGATGTATTTATCCGCTTTGGGTTCGAGCTTATCAGGATGAAACTTTTTCACATAAGCGTCGCAGCCCCAAACTTTCAAGAAACGACAGCTTAGGTTTCTCTAAACCATAGTTCATACGGTGTCATCTCAACGGAATTACGTGGTGCCCTATTTAAAGTGAATGCGGTTGTCTCTAATGCCTAACCCATGAACGATAGTGGTAATTCGATAAGAGACATCATGGTATGCACCATATCCAATAGGGTGCAGCTATGATGTTCGGACACACCATCACACTATGGTGTTCCAGGCGGTATTAGTTGTGAAACAATTTCCACAAGGTCTTAATTGTGTACCAAACTCGTAACTCAGATATTCATCTCTATGATCATATCATAGACATTTTATCCTCTTGTCACGATGATCTTCAACTTCACTCTGAAATTACTTGAACCATTCAATAATTCAGACTTGTGTTTCATCAAGTAAATATACTCAGTATCTACTCAAATCATCTGTGAAGTAAGAACATAACGATATCCACTGCGTGCCTCGGCACTCATTGGACAGCACACATCAAAATGTATTACTTCCAACAAGTTGCTCTCTTGTTCCATCTTACTGAAAACGAGGCTTTTCAGTCATCTTGCCCATGTGGTATGATTTGCATGTCTCAAGTGATTTAGAATCAAGTGAGTCCAAACGATCCATCTGCATGGAGTTTCTTCATGCGCACATACCAATAGACATGGTTCGCATGTCTCAAACTTTTCAAAAACGAGTGAGTCCAAAGATCCATCAACATGGAGCTTCTTCATGCGTTTTATACCAATATGACTCAAATGGCAGTGCCACAAGTAGGTGGTACTATCATTACTATCTTATATCTTTTGGCATGAACATGTGTATCACTACGATCGAGATTCAATAAACCATTCATTTTAGGTGCAAGACCATTGAAGGTATTATTCAAATAAACAGAGTAACCATTATTCTCCTTAAATGAATAACCGTATTGCGATAGACATAATCCAATCATGTCTATGCTCAACGCAAACACCAAATAACAATTATTTAGGTTTAACACCAATCTCGATGGTAGAGGGAGCAGGCGATGCTTGATCACATCAACCTTGGAAACACTTCCAACACACATCGTCATCTCACCTTTAGCTAGTCTCCGTTTATTCCGTAGCTCTTTTATTTCGAGTTACTAACACTTAGCAACCGAACCGGTATCTTAATACCCTGGTGCTACTAGGAGTACTAGTAAAGTACACATTTAATTCAATGTATATCCAATATACTTCTGTCAACCTTGCCAGCCTTCTCATCTACCAAGTATCTAGGGTAGTTCTGCTTCAGTGACCGTTCCCTCATTACAGAAGCACTTAGTCTCGGGTTTGGGTTCAACCCTGGGTTTCTTCACTGGAGCAGCAACTGATTTGCCGTTTCATGAAGTACCCCTTCTTGCCCTTGCCCTTCTTGAAACTAGTGGTTTCACTAACCATCAACAATTGATGCTCCTTCTTGATTTCTACTTTCGCGGTGTCAAGTGAATATTTCAAGGATCATCATATCTATCCCTGATATGTTATAGTTCATCATGAAGCTCTAGCAGCTTGGTGGCAATGACTTTGGAGAAACATCACTATCTCATCCGGAAGATTAACTCCCACTCGATTCAAGTGATTGTTGTACTCAGACAATCTGAGCACAAGCTCAACGATTGAGCTTTTCTCCCTTAGTTTGCAGGCTAAGAAACTCGTCGGAGGTCTTATACCTCTTGACGTGGGCACGAGCCTGAAATCCCAATTTCAGCCCTCGAAACATCTCATATGTTCCGCGACATTTCGAAATCGTCTTCGGTGCCTCAATTCTAAACCGTTTAACATTACTGAACTATCACGTAGTTATCAAAACGTGTATGTCAGATGTTCGCAACATCCATAGACGACGTTCGAGGTTCAGCACACCGAGCGGTGCATTAAGGACATAAGCCTTCTACGCAGCAATGAGGACAATCCTCAGTTTACGGACCCAGTCCGCATAATTGCTACTATCAACTTTCAACTAAATTTTCTCTAGGAACATATCTAAAACAGTAGAACTAAAGCGCGAGCTACGACATAATTTGCAAAAACCTTTTGAATATGTTCAGGATAATTAAGTTCATCTAATGAACTCCCACTCAGATAGACATCCTTTTAGTCATCTAAGTGATACATGATCCGAGTCAACTAGGCCGTGTCCGGTCATCACGTGAGACGGACTAGTCATCATCGGTGAACATCTTCATGTTGATCGTATCCACTATACGACTCATGTTCGACCTTTCGGTCTCTTGTGTTCCGAGGCCATGTCTTTACATGCTAGGCTCGTCAAGTCAACCTAAGTGTTTCGCGTGTGTAAATCTGGCTTACACCCGTTGTATGTGAACGTTAGAATCTATCACACCCGATCATCACGTGGTGCTTCGAAACAACGAACTTTCGGAACGGTGCACAGTTAGGGGAACACTTTCTTGAAATTATTATGAGGGATCATCTTATTTACTACCGTCGTTCTAAGCAAATAAGATGCATAAATATGATAAACATCACATGCAGTCAAAAGTGACATGATATGGCCAATGTCATTTTGCTCCTTTTGATCTCCATCTTCTGGGCTCCATGATCATCATCGTCACCGGCATGACACCATGATCTCCATCATCATGATCTCCATCATCGTGTCTCCATGAAGTTGTCTCGCCAACTATTACTTCTACTACTATGGCTAACGGTTTAGCAAAGAAGTAAAGTAATTACATGGCGTTATTCAGTGACACGCAGGTCATACAATAAATAAAGACAACTCCTATGGCTCCTGCCGGTTGTCATACTCATCGACATGCAAGTCGTGATTCCTATTACAAGAACATGATCAATCTCATACATCACATATCATTCATCACATTCTTTTGGCCATATCACCTCACATAGCATACCCTGCAAAAACAAGTTAGACGTCCTCTAATTGTTGTTTGCATGTTTTACGTGGCTGCTATGGGTTTCTAGCAAGAACGTTTCTTACCTACGCAAAAGCCACAACGTGATATGCCAATTGCTATTTACCCTTCATAAGGACCCTTTTCATCGAATCCGATCCGACTAAAGTGGGAGAGACTGGCACCCGCTAGCCACCTTATGCAACAAGTGCATGTCAGTCGGTGGAACCTGTCTCACGTAAGTGTACGTGTAAGGTCGGTCCGGGCCGCTTCATCCCACAATACCGTCGAAACAAGATAGGACTAGTAACGGTAAGCATATTGAACAAAATCAATGCCCACAACAAACTTGTGTTCTACTCGTGCATAGAATCTACGCAATAGACCTACCTCATCATGCCACTATTGGGGAACGTAGCAGAAATTCAAAATTTTCTACGCATCACCAAGATCAATCTATGGAGAGACTAGCAACGAGAGAGAAGGGGAGTGCATCTTCATACCCTTGAAGATCGCTAAGCGGAAGCGTTGCAAGAACGCGGATGAGGTAGTCGTACTCATGGCGATTCAGATCGCGGTCGATTCCGATCTAAGTGTCGAACAACGGCGCCTCCGCGTTCAACACACGTGCGGCCCGGTGACATCTCCCATGCCTTGAACCAGCAAGGAGAGAGGGAGAGGTTGGGGAAGACTCCGTCCAGCAGTAGCACGACGGCATGGTGGTGGTGGAGGAGCGCGGTACTCCAGCAGGGCTTCGCCAAGCACTACGAGAGACGAGGAGGGAGAGAGGTAGGGCTGCGCCTTGGGAGAGAGAGACTCATGTGTTGGGAAGCCCCAAAACCTCCACTATATATAGGGGCAAGGGGAAGGGGAGGCGCCCTAGGGTTTCCCCTGGGGAGGGCGGCGGCCAGGGCAGATGGGATCTCCCCTTGGGTGACTTGGCCCCCAAGCCAGGAGGTGGGAACCCTAGATGGGGCGCCCCAAACCCCCTGGTCACGTGGGAATAGGTGAGGGGGGCGCACAGCCCCTTAGTGGGCTGGTTTGCCCCCTCCCCTTGGCCCATGAAGCCCCCCAACACTTGCCGGGGCTCCCGAAACACCTTTCGGTCATGCTGGTCATCACCCGGTACCTCCGGAACACTTCCGGACTCCAAAACCCTTCGTCCAATATATCAATCTTCACCTCCGGACCATTCCGGACTCCTCGTGACGTCCGGGATCTCATCCGGGACTCCGAACAACATTCGGTAACCGCGTACATACCTTCCCTATAACCCTAGCGTCATCGAACCTTAAGTGTGTAGACCCTACGGGTTCGGGAACCATGCAGACATGACCGAGACAACTCTCCGGCCAATAACCAACAGCGGGATCTGGATACCCATGTTGGCTCCCACATGTTCCACGATGATCTCATCGGATGAACCACGATGTCAAGGATTCAATCAATCCCGTATACAATTCCCTTTGTCTACCGGTATAGTACTTGCCCGAGATTCGATCGTCGGTATCCCGATACCTTGTTCAATCTCGTTACCGGCAAGTCTCTTTACTCGTTCCGTAACACATCATCCCGCGATCAACTCCTTGATCACATTGTGCACATTATGATGATGTCCTACCGAGTGGGCCCAGAGATACCTCTCCGTCACACGGAGTGACAAATCCCAGTCTCGATTCGTGCCAACCCAACAGACACTTTCGGAGATACCCGTAGTGCACCTTTATAGCCACCCAGTTACGTTGTGACGTTTGGTACACCCAAAGCATTCCTACGGTATCCGGGAGTTGTACAATCTCATGGTCTAAGGAAAAGATACTTGACATTTAGAAAAGCTTTAGCATATGAACTACACGATCTTGTGCTAGGCTTAGGATTGGGTCTTGTCCATCACATCATTATCCTAATGATGTGATCCCGTTATCAATGACATCCAATGTCCATGGTCAGGAAACCATGACCATCTGTTGATCAACGAGCTAGTCAACTAGAGGCTCACTAGGGACATGTTGTGGTCTATGTATTCACACATGTATTGCGGTTTCCGGTCAATACAATTATAGCATGAATAATAGACAATTATCATGAACAAGGAAATACAATAATAACCATTTTATTATTGCCTCTAGGGCATATTTCCAACAATCGTACCAAGACTTCAATGTATTTTCATGGTCGAAGATACGGCCAGACAGATGACATGGCATAAAACGGGCAAAAGAACTGAACTAGATGCAGATGGGAATGTGATGATGGTGCACACATCAATGGTGAAACGTGGAAGCGCTTCGATGCATTACATAAGGAAAAAAGGGCAGATCCAAGGCATCCTCGAGTCGCCGTCAACACAGATGGGTTCAGTGTGTTTGGTCAGATGGCAACCCCATACAGTTGGTGGCCCGTGTTTGTCATTCCACTCAATCCCCCCCCCGGGCAGATTATGGAAAGAAAGAACATTTTCCTCACATTGATAATTCTAGGGCCCAACTATCCGGGGAAGAATATGAATGTGTACATGCAGCCGCTTAAGGACGAATTGCAAGAAGCTTGGGTTAATGGGTTCAAGACATACGACGCCTTTAGCAAACAGAACTTCATAATGCGTGTCTGGTACATGTACTCGACGCATGACTTGCCGGCGTATGCGCTATTCGTTGGCTGGTGTGTGCATGGAAGGTTCCCGTGCCCCACATGCAAGGGAGCTCTTGAGTTTCGTTGGCTGACGGCGGGGCGCAAGTATATTGCTTCAACTTGCATAGACAGTTTCTAGATCCTTGCCATAAGTGCAGGAAAGACAAGAAGAACTTCATGAAAGGTAGCGTTGTCAAACACTCTGCACCACCTGCGTTGACAGGCCAACAAACCCTATATCAGATAAATGCTCTCGAGCCAGATCCAGAGCGTCCAGGGTATTTCAAGGGGTATAATAAGGAACACGCATGGACTCACAAGACATGCTTCTGGGATCTGCCTTACTTCAAAGACCTCCTTTGCCCACACAACATCGACGTGATGCACACTGAAAAGAATATCACCGAAGCCATTTTTGGTACATAGTTCGGCATAGCAGGGAAATCAAAGGATAATACTAAGGCTAGAGACGATCTAGAGGAGCTCTATGATAAGCCGTTACAAAACATGCAAGAACCGAAAGGAAAGCGGAACTGGAAGAAGCCAAAGGCATGGTTCAATCTTGGAAGGCCAGCTATGAAGGAAATTCTTTTGTGGGTGAAAATGCAGTTGATTTTCCCCGATGGGTATGCAGCAAATCTAAAGAGGGGAGTGAATCTTGATAAATTGAAAATATTTGGTCTAAAAAGTCATGATTGGCACATATGGATAGAGCGGATAATGCCGGTGATGTTGCATGGCTTCATCCCTGAGGATGAATGGCTAGCACTGGCAGAGCTGAGCTATTTCTTTCGTGTTCTTTGTGTGAAAGAACTATCGCCTGGCCTCCTAGAAGAAATGGAACAGTTGGCGTCGAAGTTGATCTGCAAGTTAGAGATGATCTTTCCGCCAAGCTTCTTAATCCAATGCAACACTTGATTTTGCATCTCCCGACCGAGGCACGATTTGGGGGGACCATGCAAAATCATTGGTGCTACTCAACTGAGAGGATGCAGAAGACGCTTCAAGCAAAATGTAAAAATAAACATAGAGTAGAAGCATCGATGGCCGAGGCATTCATCACCGAGGAGGCGTCAAACTTCGTGACAGCACACTACGAAGCCAAAAAATGTCATTTGCATAATCCGAAGCCTCGGTACAATGCATAATCTGAAGTTGTACTTTGTATGATTTATATAGTTGCTATGTATAATTTTCTTACTTTGTATGATTGTTTCTTATACATAGTGACATGGTCTTGATTTCCGTCCCCGTAGGCTCTCGCCCGCTTTATGATTCGGATGTGGTAAATTCTTTTTCATAACTATTTGTTGCATTTCGCATTTATGACAATTATGGCCATCAAGTTGACATAGAGATATTTTAATCTAGGAGGTATGTGAACCGGAATTTGAAACCGACCCTCTTGTCGAGAAGTTAAATTTAGTTGAAAAAAAATGAGTATTTGAAAGAAAAAATTAAAAGAATTGAAGAAGAGAAGATGACACTGGAGTTGTATGTTGCCGATGTCATCGATGATCACAAGATGAAGATGAATGCAATGCGCTTGAAGATGGATGCAATGCGCCCGAAGTTTAAGAAGATTAGAAAATATGCCATTGATAATGAGGCTTGGTATCATTATGCCGTTGGATCAATTGTTACCTTAGTTGCGATCTTCATCATATTTGTTGTTATGAGGGTAAGTTTTCTCTAATGTTTTTCTTTACAAATGGATACTTAGCTTATTTTCCTCTTAAATGGCATAATTACCTAAGTTACATAAAAAATGAGCTATACTTAGCTTATTCAGTTTATTTATGACATACTTAGCATACTTAGGTAAAAAATGGCATGATAATCTTTGTTACCTCCAAAATGATATAGATTTAGCTTATTTTCCTCGAAAATGACATAATAACCTTACTAAGCTCCAAAATGACCTATTTATTTAGCTTAGCTCTAAAATGACCTACACTTACCATTTTTACCTAGCTTAGCAATAAAACGACAATTTTACTTACCTTAGTTAGAAGAAGAAGAAGATAAAGAAGAGGAGAGGAGAAAAAGAAAGAGAAGAAAAGATCTTGTTCTTCTTCTTCTTCTTCTTTTTCTTCTTCTACTTATTCTTCTTCTTCTTCTTCTTCTTCTTCTTCTAGTCTTCTTCTTCTTCTTCTTCTTACTTTCTTCTTCTAACTTTCTTCTTTCTCTATATTTGCAGATTTGCTTTAGAAGAGGAAGCTTGCGTCGATGGAGTCTACTCTTCTCTTTATGCTTCCTTTTTGTTTTGATTTTGTAGGATGAACAATGTGAAAACTTGCTACCTATATATGCATGTATGGATGAAACCATTGTATGCTTGTTGTTGGATATGTTGGCTAGCTATATATGTTGCATATGGACTTTTGATTTGCTATGTATATGTGTTGGATGATCATATCCATATGACAGGGATATGATTGTCGAAAGTATCTTCATATGTGTGTGTGTGTGTGTGTGTGTGTATGTGTGTGTGTGTGTGTGTGTGTGTGAAATTCTGTGAAATTGAATGAATTTATGAAAAAACAGAAAAACAGGGGATGTATAGCCTCTTTGCCGTTCGCTAGCAGACGACAAAGAGCTTTGCCGTCCGCTAGCAGACGACAAAGAGGACATGTGGCAGTCACTTGTGCAAACTGGCAACACTGGCTTCCTATTTGGTCATTTTGCCGTCTGCAAGCGGACGACAAAGTGAACAAATAGGCCTGGCAAACAGGGCCATCTATGTCGTCTGCTGACCGACGGCATAGCTAGCCACATGGCAGCACCCCAGTGCTGCCCTAGCTAAGCTCTTTGCCGTCCGTCAGCGGACGGCAAAGAGCTTTGCCTCTGTGCCGTCGGCTGGCGGACGACAAAGAACGCCGTTAACACCTAACGGCTCTCACCTCACACCGTTGTCGTCCGTCGTTGTTGTCGTCTGCTGGCCTCAGATGGCTGACGGCACAATACTTTGACGTCCGTTTCTATGAAGCGGACGACAAAGAAGGCCTTTGCTGGCACGTGTTCAGCCGGACGGTTTGCCGTCCGCTGGCTGATGGGAAAGGCTTTTGCCGTCCGTGATCCATGCCTTTGCCGCCCGCCATGGTGGACGGCAAAGAAGCTGATTCCAGTAGTGCGAGAGGCTTCCAGGCGACGGCACGACGGCGAATGGCTTCGGCTGCCGCCATCTCCAAGAGCCGGAGGCGCGCCTCCTCTACGAGTATCCGGCGCCCCCGGACATGCATGTGCCGTGGGCGTGGAGGCTGAGCGCCGGCGGCTTCCCGGTGCCGCATGTGAAGGAAATATGCCCTAGAGGCAATAATAAAGTTGTTATTTATATTTCCTTATATCATGATAAATGTTTATTATTCATGCTAGAATTGTATTAACCGGAAACTTAGTACATGTGTGAATACATAGACAAATTGAGTATCATTAGTATGCCTCTACTTGACTAGCTCGTTAAAGATGATTAAGTTTCCTAGCCATGGACATGAGTTGTCACTTGATTAACGGGATCACATCATTAGAGAATGATGTGATTGACTTGACCCATCTGTTAGCTTAGCACTATGATCGTTTAGTTTATTGCTATTGATTTCTTCATAACTTATACATGTTCCTATGACTATGAGATTATGCAACTCCCAAATACCGGAGGAACACTTAGTGTGTTATCAAACGTCACAACGTAACTGGGTGATTATAAAGATGCTCTACAGGTGTCTCCGATGGTGTTTGTTTAGTTGGCATAGATCGAGATTAGGATTTGTCACTCCGATTGTCGGAGAGGTATCTCTGGGCCCTCTCGATAATGCACATCACTATAAGCCTTGCAAGCAATGTGACTAATGAGTTAGTTACGGGATGATGCATTACAGAACGAGTAAAGAGACTTGCCGGTAACGAGATTGAACTAGGTATTGAGATACCGACGATCGAATCTCGGGCAAGTAACATACTGATGATAAAGGAAACAACGTATGTTGTTATGCGGTTTAACCGATAAAGATCTTCGTAGAATATGTAGGAACCAATATGAGCATCCAGGTTCCGCTATTGATTATTGACCGGAGATGAGTCTCGGTCATGCCTACATAGTTCTCGAACCCGTAGGGTCCGCATGCTTAACGTTCGATGATGATTGGTATTATGAGTTTATGTGTTTTGCTGTACGAAAGGTTGTTCGGAGTCCTGGATGTGATCACGGACATGACAAGAAGTCTCGAAATGGTCGAGACATAAAGATCGATATATTGAAAGGCTATGTTTGGACATCGAAATGGTTTCGAATGAGTTCGAGCATTTACCGGAGTATCGGGGGTTACCGAAACCCCCCGAGGAGTCTATGGGCCTTATTGGGCCTTAGTGGGAGAGAGGAGGAGGCGGCCAAGGTGCCCCCCCCCCCCCCCTGTTCAAGAGTCAATTTCTTTGTGAACTACGCCAAGGTGCAAGAAACAAGGAGCGCACGCATGTACACGTTCAGTGTTAGCTGATATTACATACAAAATGAGTTGACAAGGAAATGTCTGTGGAAAATAAAGAAAGATACAAAATTAAAGCGGAGCATGGCTTCCGATGCGCATGGTTAGTTGCACTGCGGCTAAGTCAACTGTTACAGCCTTTCCAATATATAGTGATTTGATCGATTCTTATCCAACAGCGAGCAAACAAGGCAAGACAACTAGTATCATGGATCAATATACTGTATTTTAGCTCAGCCAAGTTCCAGTTTACGTGGTGGTTACCTTGAAAAAAAGTTTCATGGTTGTGTAGTACACTAGTACGCCATGATGCAAATGGTGCGTAAATTTTATATCGCACTCAGTAATGATCTAAACGGTTTTATATTATTTTACAGACAGAGTATTAAGCTACTGCTTCCTCCCTCAGCTAGATACGTCCGTTTGAGCGTCAACTGATTCTAGACAGAGAAAATAGTTTTTTAGCATGGAAAGCAGTTATGCAAAATATGTGCCTCATCCATTTCTCTCTCCGATGTAGGTGCACCCTATATGGGAAATAAATAATAACTTAAAAGTCAAATAATTCTGTAACTTTTTCAGGAACAAATTTAACCTTTTAATTGTTGTACTCGTATAAAAAGTTTCACCATGAAAAAACTCGGGTCGACTCTAGGGAAAAAAAATTCAAGGACAAAAAGCATGAATAGTAGTAGTAACTTGTAACAGTGTTGATTTTATTTTTTCACCCAGAATACCATTAAAGTCATTTGTGGCTAAACGTTGTATACAAATACACTAGAAGGTCAAGTTTGTTTCTCAAAAAGTTATATGATTTACTGACTGTTTTTAATATTTTTTTTCATATATGGTGCGAAAGGTGCTTGTCCGCACTGGAAATACGCTTTCTCAGAATGCATGAAATTGACTCAAACGGTACTGCTTATGTCTGCAGATCTGCTTTTCTCCATGATCAATTATTTCGTTCAGTTTTTAGTACGCTGGGAAGGTCATCTTCCTGTTCACTTATGTATGTGTGCATTGATTGGATACCTGAGTCGACAAGCCTTCACTTTGTTTTATGATCTGCATGTGGTATTAAGTTATCGCTGATACATGTAGCTAGTATGAATAGCAACGATGAACCAACAATGGCCTGCGTTGCAAGATGGAGAAACTGACCATATCTGACACCCAAGATCATATTCTTTTGAGAACACGCCACAGAAAAGCATATGAATCCATCTAAAAGAGTCAACCCCACTACTTCTAAATTCTAATTATCTTAACACGCATGTTTTCACATCATCAAAATTGTTATAGCCGTTAGATTTACTAACTTGATCGACTAGCATCCCTTGATATATGCCTTTGAACCTTGATTGTCGGCATATCCCTCACGATCTGATCTGCATGCTTTGCCGTGGTGCCCCGGAGACGGCACACCACATCATTGTAACCTGCCCATTCTCAGTGCAGTTGTGGACAAAGATGGCACAGTCACTGAGGCAGCCTTTCTCGGACCTGGACCTGGACATGTCCATCGACAACTGCATCAGGCCGCGGTTCAGAGTGCACTAGTAGTTGGGGTGGCGCCGCTTGAGAGGAAGTTGTGCACACGTTTTCATTTAAAAAATACAAGTCATCACCTTCATCTAGAAAAATATTAAAAAAAAACTCACCTCCATCTAGAAAAAGAAGTAAAAAAACACAAACGCAGCCTACCAGCGAGCACCACTTTGCGTAGCCGTCCATTTAAAAAATATGTGAGATCATCACCTCCATGTAAAAAAAACATTTTTAAAAATTCCTCACCTTCATCTAAAAATAATATCCTAAAAGCTTTTTCACCACCAACCAGCTTGCGCCACGTGGCATAGTTGTTGGTCGCCCTTCATACGTAGCTTAATGGATTTAATACCAGGTCGCTGCCGAGGGCTAGTAGGGGCACGTGGAAGTCAACCTGCCTCCTCGTCTCATGGTGCATTTGGAAGGGAAAAAAAGGATCTTCAACGCCAGGGCTAGCTCTGTGTCCAATTCCACGGTAGAATTGTCGACGAGGCGAGGACCTGGCTGCTCGTGGGACTGGCCCCGATGGCCAGCTTCTTCGAGCCGCCGTGATATGACTGAGGCCAGTGTGCATAGGCTTGACCCTGGCACCATGCCTGTCGCCTTTTTCTTTCCTTTTTTTTTCTCTTCTTTAATTCCAGTTCCTTGCACTGGTGGAAAAAGGGCCTTTGGTCGCGGTTCGCAACTGCCATTAGTCGCGGTTGCGCAACCGCGACAGACCGGGCGCGACTAAAGGCCCCCCCCCCCTTTAGTCGCGGTTGCTTAAGAACCGCGACTAAAGGCCCGTCCACGTGGGCGCCAGGTGGCCGTCGGGGCGCAGGACCTTTAGTCGCGGTTCTTCTGGCCAACCGCGACTAAAGGCCGCCGCAGGTTTAGGGTTTTAGCCCCCCCCCCCTTAAACCTGTTTTCTGTTTAATTTGTATTGTTTTATTTCTTTTGTGCTTTATTTTAATTTTGAAGGAGTTTCATATATTCTACGGTACTACATACATGCATATGAATGTACAATTTCAAATAAATTTGAAATTAGAACCAAAAAGAATTCAAGAGGAATATACAATATATATTCAATATCATCGGATGACCATATACAATTTTGAACAAGTTTCCATACATGATTTAATGCATATAAAGTTCTACGTCCTCGTAATAGTGTTCTCCTTTAGGATGGAGGACTTCCCTGCTGAACCATCCAGCTAGTTCCTCTTGAAGTGGTCGGAAGCGAGCTTCTGGACTAAGCATCCACCGAAGGTTATTCCTCTGAGCATTGGTATCACTCGGAACCCGCTCAGAGGTGTATCTCCGGATCATCTCACAGACATAGTATCCACATAGATTGGTCTCCGGTGGCTGAATATCCCCAGCATTCTTAGCCTTTAACATTTTGAATTCTAGCTCTTTTTTGAATTCACCGACCTTTGTATCTACGAACCGTCTCCAAACCCTACGAGGCAAAGAAAATTAAATGAACAAGAGAGTTATTAATTAGTTACTTGATATTAGGAAATGAACGAAATAGGCCGATCGATATAGAGCGCAAATGAATGAAAATAATTACTTCTGCAGCATTCTTCTCATGCCGCCCCAAAGCTTTGGATCCATATTCACAGAGTCGTGGACGAGACATTCTGAGGTGTTAACTTTAATTACTAGCAGAATCCAGTGGAACCTGCGGACACGATACATGCACAGTACGTCATGCATAACTCATCGATTAGCCGGCCACATACCATGCATGGAGTAAACAAAAGAGAATGTGCTCAAGACAGAAACACTCACTCAAAATGGTAAGGAAATAGAATATCACTTTTGAGTTTCTCATATTGTCCTTTGAAATCCGGAGTCTTGTTCTGCTTGACAAAGTCATGGGCTAGATTTTGCTTGAATTTCCGGAATGCGTCGGCCATCTTATGAAGAGCGAACTGTTTGACTAGCCTCCTCCTCTCCTTGTTTTCCTCAATCTTGTTACCCTCCTCATCGAATTTGTTGTATTCCGGAGGTAGAACGAAATGTTCCATAAGCTTCTTGAAGCAATCTTTTTTTGTTCTCTTATCGACAAAAGTGAAACCATCAATTCGTGCCTTCTTTGGCTCATTCCACTCCTGGACGGTGATCGAGACGTTGTCTCTAACAATGGCTCCGCATTGGCTGACAAACTTGGTGGCGTTCTTGCGGGGCTCCAGCGGCCTGCCGGTTGCACTATCGACAACCTCGATGGTGCATGTTTCTCCTTGTTTCATCGTCTTGGTTGCGCCACGCTTTGACGACGTACTCGATTGTTTCGACGATCCGGCCGAGGGCTAAAATAAGAAAGAGTCGCGCGCGTTAGTACACACATATTTATTCAAATCAGTTAGTTTGTATCACCAGAGGCTCAATGTATATATATACCTCGGCGCCGGAGGTGGTTGCTACTTCCATTTGAAGATCGTCGTTTATCGACGTTTGTTCGGCATCATCTTGCTGACGGCGCCCTTCATCTTCACCGTCAAGGTTCAGATAAGAAGAGATATCATCTTCTTCTTCTCCGGTCGGCACATATAGAATATCGCCGTTTATGATGCCGAACATATGTGCTTCACCGTCCGGATCATAGTTGTCCATAATCGGGTCAGCTCTATCGTCCGCCATTATGTCAGTCCTGAAAACATGTAGTAAAAACAAATTAATTAAGTGAAGAAGGGGGGCGGTGGCGGTGGCGGTGGCGAAAGGGCGGTGGCGAAAGGAGGGGGCGAGGAAGGGGTGGGAGAGGGTGTCGCGGTAGAGCGCGAGACGGGGCGGCAGACGACGGCGTCACGGAGAGGGGAGGCAAGGACAACACATTTATAACCCTCGCCGTCCCCTCTCGATCCCTAAAAAAACACCGCGCGCATCGCTGCCCCCTCGCCGCCCCTCTCCGTATAAACAAATTGTCCGAACAGAGCTTGGAGTAGACTGGCTAGGGTTTGGCCAGGGATGCGGATGGAGACGAATATATGTGGGGTCGGGATGGCCCATGTGCAGGGCGGGGGGTGCTGGCCACACTCTTTTTTCTTTTCTTTTTCATTTCATTTCATTTTTTCTTTTCCTGTTTTTATCCTTTTTTTATTTTCTTTTTCATTTCATTTTTTCTTTTTCATTTCATTTCATTTTTTCGTGTATTTCAAAAAATTGATTTTATTAGACACAAAAAAATTCATCAAAACAAAAAATATTAATGAATTCCAAAACATATTCTTTCTTCTTTCTTTCTTCTTTCTTTTTTCTTCTTCCTTTTTTTTCTTCTTTCTTTTTTTCTTCTGTTGTTTTCTTCCTTTTTCTTTTTTTCTTCCTTTTTCCTTTTTTCTTCCTTTTTCTTGTTTTTCTTCTGTTTTTCTTTTGTTTTCTTCTTCCTTCCTTCTTCTTCTTCTTCTTCTTTCTTCTTCTTCTTCTTTCTTCCTGCAGGGCGGGCGGCAGGGCGGCGGGCGGCGGGCAGGGCACGGGCGGAGGCGGGCAGGGCACGGGCGGAGGCGGCGGGCAGGGCACGGGCGGAGGCGGGCAGGGCACGGGCGGGCAGGGCACGGGCGGAGGCGGGCAGGGCACGGGCGGCGGGCAGGGCACGGGCGGAGGCGGCGCTCACTGGGGACGGGGGCGGCGGCGCGCAGGGCTTCGGCGTCGGCGTCGGCGTCGGGGCAGGGCTTCGGCGTCGGCGTCGGCGTCGGGGCAGGGCTTCGGCGTCGGCGTCGGCCGGGGCAGCGCTTCGGCGTCGAGAGAGAGCAGAATGGGAAGTGGCAAAACTGCTAAGTGCAGTATTTATGGACGCACCTTTAGTCGCGGTTGGAGAGGCGGACCGCGACTAAAGGTACCCTTCTGTGATCCTCTAACATGCGATCCAAATTCTCCCTCTCCTTTTCAGTTTCGCAGCGTCTCCGTGCATCAGCAATGGTCCGACCAAGATCATCAACGGGATCATCACGTGCCTCTTCTTCACCTTCCCCTTCACCTTCAGCATCCTCCATGAAAGTATCACCGAAATGAGCAAGATAGCTTTCATCGATGAAATCATCCCCTTCTTCATCTTCTTCCATTATAACCCCTCTTTCTCCATGCTTGGTCCAACAATTATAGCTTGGCATGAAACCGTGCCGAAGCAGATGCATGTGAACATCTCTTGAGGAAGAGTAACCCTTCTGATTCTTACAGATAACACATGGACAGATAACAAAACCCCCCTGCTTGTTCGCATTAGCCACTACGAGGAAATCTTTCAAACCCGTAGTGAACTCGCCGGAGAGTCGGTTACCGTACATCCATTGCCGATTCATCTGCATTATTATAATATAAAATATATAATTAACCATCATGCATTTGTTAAACTAACTAGCTACAAACAATATAAATTAAACAATGAACTGCACACATGCATATTTTATCAATGACACACATGCATGAAAGGTTCAAGTTGCTAACCGCGATCGAGGAGGAAAAAATAAATGAGGAACCTCAAGTGTGGCTCCAACACTTCATATCATGTTTGTTTCACCCTCTTAGGGTATTTCATCAAACACCTTATGTGCATAAGAGGAACCAAAAGCAAACCTACACCCCCTTGTGAAGCTTGTGAAGAGAAGTGGCACCAAATGGCTAAGTGAGTGTGCTGAACTGGTATATATAGGGGAGGAGCTTTAGTCGCGGTTGGCCTGGACAACCGCGACTAAAGGCCTTTGCGCACCTTTAGTCGCGGTTGGCCTGGCCAACCGCGACTAAAGCCCCTCACGTGCACCAGCTGGCCACCGAGCGCCCTGGGCCCAGGCCTTTAGTCGCGGTTCGTCTGCCGAACCGCGACTAAAGACTTCATTAGTCGCGGTTCCTACAGTTTCGCGACTAATGGGGCTGGACAGAAGCCTCTTTTTCTACCAGTGTTGTAACTGGTTTCTTCCCCTTCGTCGATGAGAATCAGCCTAAGGCTGCTTTTTCGTCAACCATGCATCATGCATGCGAATCCTCTACCATGCATCATGCATTAGCACATTCTAAATTGGTTTTAAATAACATGCATTTGATTGTGACATGCACTGCCAACCACTACCAATTTTTTTTAGTCATGCAACTATGACACGTTAGCAAGCCATGCGTGTAAATTATAAGTTGCAATTTTACATTGATATATCCATACAATGCTTTCATGCTACATATCAGTTCAAGTATGTAAGTCTTCAGTTAATTTTTGCACTAAGTTTTGTGTTCTCATGGACATGGCATATGTGTTGGGTGCTTGGAGCATGCCTATATAGTTGATGCTTCATTTTTTTTAGGAATGACACTCTTTTAACTGAATCTATTTTTTAATCTTTTATACATCATTTTATCATATGCTTCACTTTTTTATGTTTTTCTTTTTTTTTCGAAAAACTTCCAATCTATTCATCTTCAATCATGGCAGTACAACGAATACCAAAAATAAAAATTACATCCATATTCGTAGACCACCTAGCGACGACTACAAGCACCGAAGCGAGCCGAAGGCGCGCCGCCATCATCGCCCCTCCATCGCCGGAGTCGGGCACAACTTGTTGTAGTAGACAGTCGGGAAGTCGTCGTGCTAAGGCCCCATAGGACCAACACCCCAGAACAGCAATCGCCGCCGATGAAAAATAACGTAGATCGGATGGATCCAAACCGAAGACACACGAACGTAGACGAACAACGACGAGATCCGAGCAAATCCACCAAAGATAGATTTGCCGGAGACACACCTCCACACGCCCACCAACGATGCTAGATGCACCGTCGGAACGGGGGCTAGGCGGAGAGACCTTTATTCCATCTTCAGGGAGCCGCCGCCGTCTCGCCTTCCTAAGTAGGACACAAACCCTAACAAGATTGCAAAAACGACTAAAAACGAAGCCCTCCTGCCGGCCCTTGCCAGGATCCACCGCGCCTCCATGGCCCTAGGGCCACCGGAGACGAGGCGGACCTGCACCGGCGCCAGCGAGAGGCACGAACCCTAACTTTCTTTCTTGGAGAAGGAGGAGTTTCGTTAACTATGAGTCTTTTGACTATAATCTGATGCGTTACTCGTACTACCACCACTTTTTTATGTTTTAAAGTGTAAGTCTAGAATGGGTGTGGCTAGCTCTTATCTAGATGAGAATTAACTAAGTCTAATCTAACACCTATATCCTTTGATTTCACTCAAAGATTCATGTGGATTCTTGTATCTTCATTTTATTATTATTAGTCAAATGGTGTAGGAGTTAGTTGAGACTTTGTTAATTCTCATCTCTGATTGAGAATACTGTTACATTTTATTTTATTTTGTTTTAGGTATTTATGTAGCATCTAATTATGCATTTCGTTTAATAAGGCCCTAAAACATACCTAAATCAAGTCTAATCCAAGCACCCAACATGTTATCGCCCACCATACGCAACCACAAGGCCCTAAAACACATCTCACCAGTGCCGAGTGGGGAGCAATCCACATACCTTCCAGGATGGGTGCACTTGTCTATCCAGAAGAAGGGCGTAGCACCGTCACGGACGAACGCCTGAGTAGCTATCTCGAATATGGCTCACGATTCCAAAGGAACCTGGATGTTGAATTTGGCCCATGGCTTCGTCGAATCAATCCGCGTAAGCCAAAATCACTCGATGCATAAGCGATGTTAAGTTGGCAAAGGTTGGGGAAGCCGAGGCCACCAGCCAATCTAGGGGTGCACACTTTGCTCCACATGATCACACAATGACGGCCATTGATATCTTTCTGCCCTTTCCAGAGGAATGCACGACAGATATTAGTGAAGTGCATGGTGGTCTTGGGAGGTAGATCTAGTAACATCATGGAGTAGATCAGCATCACTATTAGAGTGAATCTCGCAAGGACACGACGGCCACCCTTGTGCACGGGAGAAGCCCTCCAAGGAATGAGTTTGTTGGCCACCTTATCGACCAAGATAAGAAGGTGCGACCTGCAGTCGACGAGTGCGCCACATATTTTTATTTAAACCCAGTTGTAACATTGCACATGGGTATATTTGGCCAACCATGTGCCATCAAAATTTAGCATCACACAAACATTTGTATTTATCAACCCGCGCGATGCAAAGTTTAACACCGCAAGCATTTGTGTTTATTAACCCGTGTGATGCAAAGTTGGCATCGCACATAGTTATTTTCGTCATGTGTTTTGAGGCACCCCCATAGCACACCGCACTCTTCAGTGGAAGTTGGATTGCCTAGTTGCTTTTGAGTTCGATTTGAACTAGTTTCAAGGTCCCACACTGGGCTAACTTGAATTTGCTCACTTGAACTTCTATTTGAAACTATTCCTCGTCCGAGGTGGAATGATTTGGTGTTGTTCAAAGAAATGCTTCAAATTCGTTTGATTTGGTTTGGATCCCGATAGCCTGAGTTCTGTGCGACGGTTTCCTGCCCCGTGTGTGATGGGTTTTTTTTTTTTTTGCCCTGTGCGATGCAGAAATCTGCGCCAGTGTGATAAATGCATGGGCATGGGCATGGGCCTTACTATTAGGAGGTCAAGCATTTCTAGGGCAAATTAGTGCACAAATGCTACACTCTTTGCGTTTGCTTTGCCCCAGCTAGCACACCACATGCACATGCATGCAGCTCCATGGATGGAATCTCGATTCTCATCACACCATCATCACACTATAAATACATGGCTCAAGCCCATGGCACTTTGCATTGCATCCATCACAAGAAGGAAAAGAAAAGAAGACACGCGCGCGCTTACACGCTACATACACACACATTGTTTGCTAGCTACAACCTAGATAGATGGCGACAATGGCGGTTAAGGCATGGGTGGTGGCAATGATGCTGGTTGTGCACTGCTTCGACGTAGGGCTCGGAGCTGGAGGCGATGGCCTGTGCCTGGGCTCGCCCGACTACGGCGACGCGCTGGCCAAGGCCATCCTCTTCTTCGAGGGGCAGCGGTCGGGCCGGCTGCCGGCTAACCAGAGAGCCAGGTGGCGCAGCAACTCCGCGCTCGCCGACGGCCGACCTGAAAACGTATGGTCTCTTATAGTTAACTTATGATCATGAGCCACTGCTCCTCTCCTACACGTTTGAATCTGCGTGTTTTATATCTAGATAAGAGATTTCTCTTCAGCACATGCAAAACAAAAGCGGGCCATATTTTGGCACACTATGGACCCAGTGTGAAATATGTACTTGAGGCAGTTAATCAATGGAATCACGAGCCAGAAAAATGAAAGAAAATCCATGAAATTTGATTAATGACATATTGATGATAGTAGAACGCCGATAACAGGTTAACCTGACGGGTGGGTACTACGACGCCGGCGACAACGTCAAGTTCGGGTTCCCGATGGCCTTCACGGTGACCCTGCTGAGCTGGAGCGCCATCGAGTACCGCGGCGACGTCGCGGCGGCGGGGCAGCTGGGCAACCTCCGGGCCGCGATCCACTGGGGCGTCGATTTCCTGCTCCGCGCACACACATCTCCCACCACCCTCTATACCCAGGTTTGGTAATTGGTTTACTACCAATTCAACGTTTATAAAGAACAAGCACATCAATGAAACTATGAGATGGACTAGATTTATTTTGTTGTTCGTTCATCGTTGTTGCCTTCACAAGGTGGGGGACGGGAACGCCGACCACGGGTGCTGGGAGCGGCCGGAGGACATGGACACGCCGAGGACTCTGTACAAGATCACCGCGGACTCGCCCGGATCTGAGGCCGCCGGCGAGGCGGCTGCGGCGCTTGCAGCGGCCTACCTAGTGCTCAAGGAAGACGGTGACAAGGCGTTCGCCTCGCGGCTCCTGGCCGCGTCCAAATCGGTACGCACGAAGCATGCATGTGGTGTTGTTTCTCGTTGGTTAAGTTGAAGGAATCACGATAACGGTTTTGTATTTTTTTTTTGGTTTGGTCAGCTCTTTGAGTTGGCCAATAATTACAGGGGATCCTTCCAGTCGTCCTGCCCCTTCTACTGCTCCTACTCCGGCTTCCAGGTAGAGACCATATTCACTCACTGCTGAGTCGATATATTGGTTGGTTGACAAACAAAATCTATCTAATCTAATCAATCTATGTACCGCAGGATGAGCTGCTCTGGGCGTCGGCGTGGCTCTACCGGGCGACCAAGGATGGCAAGTACCTCGACTTCCTTCGCCAGAACCAGGGCTCCAGCAACCCTGTCAACGAGTTCAGCTGGGACAACAAGCAGGTTGGAGCCCAGATGCTCGCAACACAGGTGGGTCGCACATTGATTCATTCATGCCTCCGTCTCCATGGATTCAGAAAAAGTCCGCACCGCCGTACCATCTTGATTGATTTCAGGAGTTTTTTGTTTTGTTTTTGGTGGGTGATTTCTTCAGGAGTATTTGAAAGGAAGGAGAGAGCTAGCAAGGTACAAGGCCAACCTGGACTCCTTCGTCTGCGCCCTCATGCCTGACAGCGGCAATACGCAGATACGTACAACTCGTGGTATATTACGTAGTACCTCCCTGCCTCACTCTGAACTCTGAACAACAGCCCAAAACCTCTCATCTTCTCCACATGACCTGTGCTGCAGGAGGGCTTCTCTTCACGCGCGATTCGGTGAACATGCAGTACACCACCACGGCGGCCCTCGTGCTCTCCATCTACTCCAAGGCGCTCCAGTCCTGGGACGTCTCCGACGGAGTCCACTGCAGCGCCGCAAGCTTCTCCCCGGACCAGATCGCCTCGTTCGCCGCATCACAGGTCGACTACATCCTGGGGAGCAACCCGATGGGCATGTCGTACATGGTGGGCTTCGGCGGCGCGTTCCCGCGGCGCATCCACCACCGCGCGGCGTCCATCCCCTCCATCGAGGTCCTCAGCAGGAGGGTCCCCTGCAACGAGGGCTTCTCCTCGTGGCTGCCGACGAGCGACCCCAACCCGAACGTCCATGTCGGCGCCATCGTCGGAGGGCCTGACGAGAACGACCAGTTCGGGGACAACAGGGGGGACTCCGCGCACTCCGAGCCGGCGACCTACATCAACGCCGCCTTTGTGGGTGCCTGTGCTGCTGCCATGGGGCAGAGTCAGAAACCTGCGTCGCCGACTTTATCGTCTTACTAGTAGACCACAAAGACATGCACCTCGTTACACGCAACGCAAGCAAGATATGCACTCGTTACAAGCAACCAAGATACACTGGTAACACTACTACTATGTTCTGTTGCTAAATTTCCACGTGTGTAATGTATTTGTAACATATGCATTCGCTATCAGTACTCTGTACTTGTTCGTGATCGCCGCATTATATATATTTGTAATGTAACAAGATCCCATCTCGCGCACGCTCACGAAACTGCCCTCCCGAGTCGCCCCCGCGAGGCGACCGGGAGGCGCCCCCAAATCCCCTCCAGCAGGCTTCCCGTCTCCCGTTCCTTCCCTCGCCGCCGCCACAGGGCGCGACCGGGGCCGGCGGTTCTTCGCGGACGGACGTGGCTGCTCCAAGGTGTGGTGCGGCGGCGACGGGGTACCACAGCGCGGCGCACGCCGGCGGTTCGAGGCAGCGGCAGATCGGCCGCGCGGTAGGCTGTGGATGGCGGTGCATCGGCGACCTCGCTTCCCCGTGGCAGGAGGTCTTGCGATCTGATGCGTCGCGGCCGCCAAGGACGGCGGCGGCGTGATCGGATTGGTTCGCGGCGGCGCGGCCGGATCTATGCCCATGCGTGGGCCTTGATCGCTGGTCTGTCGTCAGCACGGTGGTGGGTGCGACTCGTCGGTAGCTGGGCAGATCCGCGGGATTCTACCCTTGTCTGGTCCTTGACAGCGGGCGCAACTCCGGGGGAAACCCTAGATCTCCTTGGGATCGAACGATGGCGGCGCTTTTGCGTCGTAGTCCCTCTTTAGAGCATTGTTTTGGAGTTTGCTCCGGTTGAGGGACCAGCGACGTCGGCGGCGCACGTCTGGTGGAGCAACTGTCGATGAAAATCGCGCCGACTACGGTCATGGCGGACGATGGCGGCGTCTCAGATGTCGTTCCCTTGTCGAGGCATCGTCATTGCAGTCTGCGTCATCAGGCTCGGGATGCTCCGAGGGAAACCCTAGATCTGGGTCTTCCGGATCGGTGGATGATGGCGTTTTATCGCTTTCCCTCCTGGGGGCATCGTTTTGGAGTAAGTGCTGGCTGGGGGATGGTGGAGCGGTGCTTCATCTCACACATTGATGGCGGCGGATATCGGTGGCATGGTGCTGTGGAGGCTCGGCGTCCGATGCACAGAGATGGACTCGCGCAGGAGGAGGTTGATGTCCGGCGTCATGGTGACGTCGATGGCAGAGTAGCCAGACAAGGTAGAAGCCTCAATATGATCTGAAGACGGACCTGTGGAAGATGGCGGCGACGACACACGAGTGCGTCTGACCGGATTGTGCCCCAGACCCGGTATGTGGCTCGGCTGGGGCTTCCGAATGAGTTTCGGCTTCCGGCTTTTGATGTTAGGCTTAGGTGAGTGGTTTGGGTAGTGGCCCAACAAGCACCCCTTCATCATTTTGGATAGGAGTAGTGGCATATGCTGTTAAGATGGTGGATTCAGGCACATTGTTGTAATACTTTGTAAGGTCCTCGAGAATAATCAATAAAGTGGCCGTACGCATCTTCCAGATGCAGAGGCCGGGGGTCATCCTCCTTTTCTAAAAAAAATTCTTCTCCCCAAGTTTGCAACTCTGTCCCTCTACCCAATTATAATAGACTTAGACCCTCAACTATGTAGACCAAAATCGATGCCAAACTCATTTTCTAGTCTTTGGGCACCGATGCCCTACATAGCCCAGCCGGAGCCACAAAATAATTTCTGCACATAAGAGCAAATAGGTGCTCCGATGCCAAATTCTTCAAAGCTAGCTCGAAGGGCACTGGTAGCTGAATCAGTGGACTTGTTTTTACAGAGCGATGCCCTACACTGTAGAGCTCGTGCCATAATTTTTTCTTTTTTTTAGAACGAAGGCTCAAGGAGAGCCCAACTTTGAATTAACAAAGCCATCAACCGGCCAGGGATTACACAAGGCCACCAATACAACCAACGGAAAACAGAAAGGAAAATAAACTGCAGGTACACGGTGATGCCGAAGCAGCTTACAAGCACCAAAGACTACATGCCCTATAGAAGTAAACAGAGAAGCACTAGCATGTAGTCAACGGAGTCCTCCAAGTGGACTATAGACAGTAGGACAAACAGAGGGGAGCTTCGGGCAGCCATTGCCCAACGTCGATGGACCGAGCCCTCATCTACCCTCGAAGGTGCACATCGAAAACCAAGCCGCTCCTCTCCAAATCCGGAGGGGACCCCTGCCCCTCGCCTTGGCTCGAAAGGCGCCGGACCGCCGGAAGATGGAATTGCCCTCCCTAGAGCAAGGAAAGGGCATGATTCTGTGCACCAAGGAGATACTCAGCTCGACACGCCGCTGCACGAAGGGAACCAGAAGAGTCCACACCGCAGCCCACTGCTACAAGCATGAAGAGGAAAAACTGCACAATGGAGCTGTCACTGAACAAACAAACAGCAAGGAGAAATGGAGCCTCCATAACTGGATCAGATACAAAGCAGCATGCTCCAAATCCCTCGCCGAAGACGCAGCCACCCAGCCACCACCGCCCAGCACCACAGCACACTCCCACCTTGCCCAAGCCGGCACCTTCAAGAAGGAGGCGGCGCACGTTGCACCGTTGTCGACCTGTCTCGGCAAGACATGGGATTTCTCCCGGGCATGGAGCGGGAGGGAGAGGGCACGAAACTCGACGGCGCCTCCAAGGAGGGGAGCGGCACCGGCCGGTGTCGCCGCCGTCGTGGCTAGAGCACCCCAGCCAAGGATTTCTCCCGATTCGAACCGCATCTCCGGGCAGCCCAACGCCGGATCCGGCCGCCAGAGGCTACCGACGACCAGATCCGACGGGGCAGAGTGCTGCGTGGGGGAAGGGGCCGCCTTCAGATCCAGCCGCGGGCGAGGGGAGCGCCGCACCCGCCGCGACCGGCGACAACTCCCGCCGTCCCTCGCCACCCTCGCGGCCAAGGGAACGGAGGGTCACCACCTGCGGCGCCGCTTGCAGGGAGACAGCGCCACCTCGCCACCCGAGGCCGCCGCCTCGGCGTCCGGAGCCCTCCGGTCGGGAGCAGCAAATCCTCGCCGCCGCCGTCCTTGACGACCCCGCGGGCGGCGCCGGAGATCCCCTCGGGCGGCGGCGAGGGGGGAGGGAGGAGGCGGGAGGGGAGGTTCGGCGGCTAGGGTTCGGCGCCGCCCGAGTCGCCCCAAGCGGAGCGACGCGGGGGCTTACCTCGCCAACTTGAGGTAACCGTGACAATACAGCTGCCAGATCCGCCATAATTTTTTCTTCTCTCAAAAACCGTGTTTCTTCAGCCATCGGTGATGATGTGGTACCTTTTTGACCAATATGGCAACGATAACATAGTGGAAGACCTTAGAGTATCTCTAGCTGAACCCCTACAAGGGCTTAATTCGTTAAAAGATCTCCTTTTGAGGAGTTAAGCACTTAAGCAACAGCTAGCCAAACTTCTATTTGGTTTAGCTGCTAAAAAATCTGAGGAGAACCCGCCGTCGGCTCTGAAATTTAAGCGGCCGAAAGAAGCTCCCGGCAAAAGATTCCTTTCGAACGGGCGCAAAAGATCACTGCTGAGCTTTTTTTCGTCCAAAACCGAAGTGGCGGACGACCATGATGCAGTAGAGCACTCGCGAGGAGTTATCCAACGCAGGAATCGCGGTCACACCAGCGAAATTCCAAAAACCTGGAGTTCGACGACGGCGAGCTTGGTCAGCGACCGGCGAGCACGGCTTGGAGGAGAATCTTCCTCCTCCTCGGAGCCTGCAGGCCATCCCCCGATCCACCGTCCACCCGCAGCCTCGGCGTCGCCTCAACGCCGCTGGCGGAAGCACATGTTGTCCTGTATTTCATTTTGTGTCATCTATTCGCACATGTCATGAATGTTGCATTTGTCCATGCAGTTTTTTTGGGTGCAAATTCTTGCAGAAAGTCACTGAGAGGTTGAACAAGCAAGGTGTCATTTATAAACCAATGAAGGCAGAAATTTCTGGCATTGATGTTTATGTGGACGAAAGTGTTGAGAGAGACAAGGGGCGTCTTCCAAAAAAAATCAACCTCGGTAACCTAAGGAAACATTGGATTTATCTGTCGGGAACAGATTAACAGCTTCAACTGCCATGGGCAAGATTCTGTCCCCAGATGCACCAGCTCGTGAGCATCAAGTGCATCGCGAAATGATTATATGTAATTACAACATACTGGTGCAGTAAGAACTTAACTTATGGATCTCATTAAGTTCATGAGATAGAACCATTGAACATTTCTTATTGGTGCATGAGATCAACATGAAGATTGACCCTCTCTGGGAGCGTCAGAACAGTACAGTAGTTTGAATCAGCCGAGAGATCCATTTACACAGGAACCAGTACATTTGTAAATCTATCCCGACTCTGAGAGGGTCTGTGCATATATGGCGAGTGGTTAAATGATCTATAAGATGAAGGTATGATCATTCCCAGCCGAGTATCCTTCAACCCAGGTCTTGTGGATGTGTGTCAGTTCCAAGCCCTCTGGAGTCTCAGGCTGCGAGTTCAGGCAGTTGGGTAGTTCAACATAAACTGTGCGCAAAAGATTCTATACAACCGCACCGTGCGCAAGAATTTAGGGGGAAAGCGGGAATTTACCTTTGTATTCAGCAGAAGAGTGGTCCGGCAGCAATATTGCACACCACCTGAGCGTGACAGAATCAATAACATCGACACACAAGTCAATGAGATAACACAAGGCGAGTAATTGTGGCGCATCCCAAGATTACGGAAAGGGCTCGGTACAATTGAAAAATTATGTCAAGCATCTTTGAACAAACTGATAACTGATGGTGTGGAATAACTTTGTTATGTGAAGAGTTCATCGAGTATACCTTCCATCTCCCAGTTGTCAAACCTCACCAACCAGTTACTTGTACCAATTGGTGATGTAACAAGTCGGTCCACCCATGCTCGGAACTTTTTGCCTTGTTTGTCACCATAGCATGAACTCAGTGCGTCAACGGATGCATGAAGTGACCTCTCCATTCCACAAGGATGAATCAGTGTGCCATTCTGGTGCTATCCAAAATAGACGATTGATCTAAAGTAAGCTCAAGAAACAACCAAAATTTGCTCCTCGGAAATCATAAATGAGATCCAGATCCCAATTCGAACGTGCAGTATTGGGATCAGTAATATTAAAATGTACAAAAGAAATTGCATATTAAAAGACAGAATGGTACGAACAAACATTGAATGGGTTAATCCAAGAGTTCGACAAGGAAATGTACTTACAGTAATGCTTTTCAAGTATTGTATAACTGATGGAGACTTCTGAACCTCACCCCTCCGCCACTTCTCGTAAAGAACATAGAACTTCACCACTACATCTGCAGGCTTGATGGTGTCTACCTTTGGATATGGGAATTCAAGATCTCTTACAGAAAAACTAGGTCCTAGTTTGAAGTGACCGATAGTTTGCATGATACCGGAAGCGCATCTCTCAGTTGCATGAAGCAACTTAGGCTTATCTTTTCCATTCTCTTCATACCACTGAAGAAGCTCCTCTTGGGCATTGCTAACCTGAATATGATTCCAAAACTCTGTAATAAGCCTATATGAGTAATCATCATCACTAATGAACTACACTGAAACCAAGCAACTTATACACTGACCATGACACCATAGGCAGATGGAACACTGAATAAATCTGCATCATTGCCAGAGTCACCACACACAAGAACATTGTTCGGTGATTTTGCGCACGAACTGAACTTCTCGAGTAAATATATAAGAGCTTGCCCTTTCCCTGCGCCTCGTGGCAATACATCTAGGGCTTCTCCGCTACTATAGATTATCTTCACATCTAGCTGATCCCAAAAGGAAAGCAATGAAATCAATAAAACACCTAAGCAATACTCTGATCTTAACAAAGCCCTGTCAAAAAGAAGAACAGAGAAAAAGAAGGTCACCAAGGGTTGCCTTGTCTTACCCCAAGCTGTTCCAGTTTCTGAGGGAGTGAATTAATCACTTCCTGAGCACCCTGCCTGTCAACGGAAAAACTGACCTTATGAGGACCCTGATTCCTCTCTGGCTGCACCGCACGAAGACAAAGTAACACAAATATCTTAGTTCAGCTAGTAATAAAATTTTAAAAAACCCAGGAAAAACTAGACAGGCAACTCATTGGACATGCCTGTGGCTTTAGCTGAGGGAACGTAGCTGTCTCCTGAACAACAATATCCCTATCCCACTTGTTATTCAGAAATTCCTCCCAGCCAACATCAGGAGTCATCTCCTGGCCATATGCTATCACGGTGCCCACAGACATGATGGTGATGTCCGGTGTGAGCAAAGGCTTTCTTTCCCTCAGAGCCTTGTAACTAACCGGCGTTCTTCCAGTCGAGAACACCAGCAGAGAATCCTGGGAGTACTCAGACTCCCAGAGCGCCTCGAAACGGAGCAAGGCCGAGTTCTCCGGATCACAGTGATCAACCTGCAAGTGCACAATCCAAAAAGTCAAACATTGTTCAGACACAGCAGTCCAGGTTTGTTCTTTCTGGACAAACCAAAGGATCGAACTGAGATACCCACCATCGTCTGGTCAAGATCCGAAACGATCATAAGGCGTGCAGAGCCATCTAGCCTGTCCATTCTTCCTTGCGGCGCAGAAGCTGAAGAAGACCCTGCAGAGCAATAGTGCTGCAGAGGCTGCTGAGAAGTTTGATGCGTCTGCCTGGACACTTCTCTGAAACAACAAGCATTTCTCCTGCTTTTATACTATTCCTCGGTCATCTGCTGGTAGGGTCTTTATTTTTTGTAAAAGGAAATAATAGCTCCAGATAAAATTTTAAACTATAGCACACGAGAAACTGTCAGCAGCAGGTAGAGCAAGACAGCGAACCAAGACAAGCACGACAACTATTTCTCCTGCTTTTAAACTAAATAAACTATTTCATCGGTCATCCGTCGGTAAGGTCTGTTTTATTCATATACACGAGAAATAATGGCTACAGATTACTTAAACAACTATGGCAAACAAGAAACGGGCAGCAGCAGCCTAGCAAATAAGAGCAAGACAGGGGACCCAAACATCCACGGTTTATCCACACAAGAAAACAAAGCAAGAGTGTGACTTTACTGGTAAGAACAATTTTCCAGGAGAAATCGTTGTGGATAGAGTGTCCAACCAATCATCTAGCACGGTTGATATCAATCAGATTTGGCGCAGGGAAATGTACAAGTAGAGCGCACTCGACAGAACCATGGGAGTGCGTATGGTCCGCCGGCCAAACACCTTGAATGCATGATGGTTTCGGGGAGGAGGAGGAACGTACAAGGTGGCGAGGGTGGGGCGCGGATGAGTTGTAGGGCAGGCAGGTACAGTAGCCCCTACCTCGCCTGAGCGGCGTGCGGCCGCCGGCCCGGCTCGTCGGGGGAGGAGGAGGAGGGGCCGAGGAGGATGTGAGGCGGCGGGGTGGAGAGATGCGGATGACGACGACCAAGACCGGGAGTGGAGAGCCGAGTACAAGTGGAGTGTGGAATGTGGAATGTGGAATGCAACGAAGCTTCCGTTTGAGCGCTTGTGATGACTTTTGCCGCTTTCTTCGTCGACGAAATCCGCGAGGGAACACCTTTTGACAGAAACAACAAAGGGAGTCTCAGGGCTCTCAACAACAATAGAAAAAGGTAGGAAATCCAATGATATGCTGGGTCAATTTTTTTGAAGGAAAACGGTAGGAAATCTTCACGCCGGCCGCACATATTTTACTATCAGCCAAAAGTGTGTGGTGGAAAAAACAGAAAAACGACAGAGGATACCACAAGTGACCACTGGACAATGGTGCGACTTCTCATTTTGGCTCGATGTACAGCCATGCCCAATTTTTCAGCAATCTTTTCTTAATTTGGTTCAAACATTGCGGTATATAGGTTGTTAATTGATTTACAGCTGATTTATTTGACTTTGAACCGAACTAGGTGATCCGCTGCTCATTAGCTTGTTGTAAACATCACTACGACAAGACCCTTTTGGCGTTGCACAAAAATCATTACTTTGCGTTCAGCCAGCACTAAGAAGGCTTGTCCTAGTAGAAATGGTAAAATTAAACAATTGAAACAGCTATGCACATTTTCAGTTTTCTGTTCACTCATGATAGGGCCTGACCTGGTCGACCCGATCAAACTATTTCACTTATGATTTAGCCTGGTTGACCCAATCATGATAATGAAGAATGTGACATTTTATCCATAAACTTCGAATCCCGAGAAGTTTTGAAGATGGTGCTCCTGTTACGTTACTTCTAATGAAATCCTCACTTAACTAAGCATAAGCGAAAACAAGTTTGAATATTTGTTCGGTTTGCGAGAAAGTATAAGTTTTTTTTGCAGGGTGAGACGTTATAAGTTGGTTATGAACGAATCTCGGAGATGCTTCCAGCCCGGCTCGGCTCAGATGGTTTATTAGGCCTTCTCTAATGTACTCCCTCCGTTTTTATTTACTCCGCATATTAGCTTTAGTCAAAGTCAAACTTTCTAAACTTTGATAAAGTTTTTAGACAAAAATATTAACATATACAATAACAAATCAATCACATTAGATTCATTGTTGAATACACTTTCACATCGTATAGATTTGCTATTGTAAATGTTCATACTTTTTTCTATAAGGTTGGTCAAAGTTTATGAAGTTTGACTTCAGTCAAACCTAATATGCAGAGTAAATAAAAACGGAGAGAGTACTAGTCTAAGTTTATATGCTCCGTAAAAGACAGCTACTACTTGCACATGCCACATCCCACACATAATTGCAAGTGATACTTCGCATGTGCAGCTGCATGAACATCAACACATGTTTAAATGTGGCGATCTAGTTGCACAATAATCATCCGCACGCAATTGCAAGCATCACAACCCACACATAATTGATGCAGACATTTTTTTTTACATATGTTTTGTCCCCCTCCCCGCCACGCATACAACACATCCCATGTGCAATTTGTAAGGGTTGTACTAGGAGGAGCGGCTATATCTCGCTTTTTAGCGAGCTAGAGTGAGTGCTCATCTGCAATGGCACCATGGTGGCCCGGCCCACTACCAAGTCAGAACAGTTGAAGCAAGAGAGCGCTCGCCCACTAACAACATGTTTTCAATGGTTTTTTAGCATATGTTCTCTTTTTCTTTTCTTTGTTTTTTCTTACTTATAGTTTTTTTAAATAGAAGTGTTAATTGCATATTTTTAAAATATTCATGTAGTGTAAACAAATGTTCGCCCAACTTTTGGAAAATAATGTTTGTGCCATTTAAAAGATGTTCACGTACTTCAAAAAACATTGTGACATTTAAAAAATATACAATGTAAAAACAAATGTTTGCCTAATTCCAACAAATATTGTACCACTCAAAAAATGTTCGTGATATTTTAAAATTGTATTCACGAGTTTCATAAATATGTTCATGATAAATTTTTAAAAAATTATGCAATATAAAAAGTTTGAATTAATAAAAAAAATGTACCATTCAAGAAATGTTCAACCTGTATTTGGAAAAAAATTCAAACATACATTTTTTAATGACCATCATGTAATTGAAAAAAAATGTCTATAAGATGTTAAAAAATCAACGTGTATTTGAAATATGATTAACATGTATTTAAAAGGTACAAAAAATGTATTGGAAGAAAATGTTTATCATGTACATGTTCACCATGTATCAAAACAAACGTGTGAATACAGAAAATGTACAACGTGTATTGAAAATGGTGGACATGTTTCAAAATAGAGAAAATAACCCAAACAAAAATGATACAAAAACACATAGAAACGAATAAGAAGAAAAATGAAAATACAAACTACCGGACACAAGTTTCACCATGCCGTGAAATGAACAAAGGAAAAAAACAAACAGAAAAAAGAATATATATCGCACAATGAGCGGATGTCGCGTAAAAAGAAAATGATCTACATTGTGTCCTTTTTTCGCAAATGAATCTATCTTGTGTCCTTAGTGGAGGAAATTGATACGTCTCCAACGTATCTATAATTTTTTATTGTTTTATTCTATTATAGTATCAATCTTGGATGTTTTATATACATTTATAAGTAATTATATATCATTTTTTGAACTAACCTATTAACTTAGCGCCCAGTGCGAGTTGCTGTTTTTTTGCCTGTTTTTGGTTTTTTGAATATTAGTACCAAACGAAGTCAATAGTTATGCAACGAAGTTATATCCTACTTATGTTGCATTATTCAGTGCTAGTTATGCTCAATGCATGTTTATGACCATTTTTCTTTTTTGGTTGGTCGCTTCTCAATCTATTTGCTAGCATTCATTTGTACTAAACGGGAATGTTGTTTGTGCATTCAATTCCTTAAACCCAAAGTTGTGCCGAATGAGTCTAGCATATCTACCTATATGTGGTATTTCCATGTCGTTCCAAGTAAATTTGCATGTGCCAACTGTAGTTTTGAAAACAATTTTCCCTTTTGTGTGCCCATACTGCTCATGAAGCGACAGGGGTGGCCAATATTTTCCATGCTAGGTGGGGTTATTCTCATGATGAGTGTTTATTCACTTGTCATTGCATTAGAGAGTGACAGGTCATAGGGATGCCCAGTCCCGAAATGAAAAAAATATTAATATGGTGATAATAATAAATTTCTTCAAAAGTATTGGTATGGAAGGCACCCGTGGATACGGCTAGCCATGGATTGTGAAACAATTGTGGAAAGAAAATAAACTTTATTTTCTTGGGAACCTCCTATAATGTGTCTAGCATGGAAGATATTGGGAATCCTCGGTCGTTTTCGTTGACTGAAAAAGCATGCATCTCAAAATAATTTTATATCTCTAATTTAAGTCTTGAGCTCTGGCACCTCTGCAAATCTCTGCTTCCCTCAGCGAAGGGCCTATCTATTTACTTTTATGCAATTTTTAGTTTTATTTTGAGTCTACATCTTCTCTTACAAAGCACCAACTAGAGAACACTATTGTTGTAGTTGTGCATTGGGTGTAGTTAATGTTGAGTGTGTTTAATGAACGGATCAATGATTGAGCATAATGGGCTAGGGATAATTTTCTTTAGCTTTGATATTTTGAAAGACATGTTTGCTTGTTAGTATGATTGAGTATTGATGTCTTCATGTCAAATTATAGACTATTGCTTTGAATCATTCAAGTCTAAATGTCCATGCTACAAAATAAAAGAGTATACGATGAATATGTTAGGTAGCATTCCACATCAAAAATTCTGTTTTTATCATTTACCTACTCGAGGACGAGCAGGAATTAAGCTTGGGGATGTTTGATACATCTCCAACGTATCTATAATTTTTTATTGTTCCATGTTATTATAGTATCAATCCTGGATGTTTTTTTATATACTTACAAGCAATTATATATCATTTTTGGGACTAACCTATTAACTTAGTGCCCAGTGCCAGTTGTTATTTTTTTGCCTCTTTTTGGTGTTTCAAAATATCAGTACCAAACGAAGTCCAAATGCCACAAAACTTTTTGGAGATTTTTTTTCTAGACATAAGAGACCTTGGAAGCTTTGGGGGGGGGGGCGAGAAGATGGAGCAGTGGCACACGAGGCACCAGGGCGCGCCCTGGTGGCTTGTGGGGCCCATATAGCTCCGTTTGACCTAACTCTGCCTCTATAAATTCTCTAAAATCAGGAAACCAACAGAGGAGTCCACGAAATACTTTTTCCGCCACCGCAAGTTCCTGTTCTCGAGAGATCCCATTTGGAGGCCTTCTCCGGCACTCTGCCGGAGGAGGAATCGATCATGGAGGGGCTCTACATCATCCTTGCTGCCCTTCGGATGATGCGTGAATAGTTTACCACAGACCTATGGATCCATAGTTAGTAGCTAGATGGCTTCTTCTCTCTATTTGATCTTCAATACAATGTTCTCCTCAATGTTCTTGGAGTTCTATTCGATGTAATCACTTTTTACGGTGTGTTTGTTGGGATCCAATGAATTGTGAGTTTATGATCAGATCTATCCATAAATAATATTTGAGTTTTCTCTGAACTCTTTTATGCATGATTACTATAGCTTCGTATTTCTCTCCGATCTATTGATTTGGTTTGCCCAACTAGATTGATTTTTCTTGCAATGGGAGAGGTGCTTTGTAATGGGTTCGATCTTGCGGTGCTCAATCCCAGTGACAGAAGGGACATGACACGTATGTATCGTTGCTATTAAGGTAAAAGGATAAGGTTTATTCATACATGAGTTTATCTTGTCTACATGTCATCTTGCTTAAGGCGTTACTTCGTTCTTTATGAACTTAATACTCTAGATGCATGCTGGATAGCGGTCGATGTGTGGAGTAATAGTAGTAGATGCAGGTAGGAGTCAGTCTACTTGTCTTAGACGTGATGCCTATATATGATCATTGCCTTGGATATCATCATAATTATTTGATTTTCTATCAATTGCCCAATAGTAATTTTGTTGGGTAACGTAGCATGCAATTTCAAAAAAATTCCTACGACCACGCAAGATCTATCTAGGAGATGCATAGCAACGAGAGGGGGAGAGTGTGTCCACTTACCCTCGTAGACCGAAAGCGGAAGCGTTAGTATAACGCGGTTAATGTAGTCGAACGTCTTCACGATCGAACCGATCAAGTACCAAACTTAAAGCACCTCCGAGTTCAGCAAACGTTCAACTTGATGACGTCCCTCGAACTCTTAATCCAGCAAAGGGTCGAGGGAGAGTTTGGTCAGCATGATGGCGTGGTGACAGTGATGGTGATGTGATCCACGCAGGGCTTCGCCTAAGCACTACGTGAATATGACCGGAGGAGTAAACCGTGGAGGGAGACGCCGCACACGGCTTGGAACAATTGTTGTGTCTCCAAGGGGTGCCCTGCCCACATATATAAAGGAGGGAGAGGAGGAGGCCGGCCACCAAGGGGCCGCGCCAAGGTGGGGGGAGTCCTACTAGGACTCCTGTCCTAGTAGGATTCGCCCCCCCCCCCTTTCGTTCTTCCGGAAGGGGAAAGGAGGAAAGGAGAGGGAGTAGGAGAAGGAAAGGGGGCGCCGCCCCCTTCCCTAATCCAATTCGGCCTCCTCCCTTGTGGGGGGGGGCGTGCCAGCCCCTTGTGGGCTGGTTAGCCTCCCTCCATATGGCCCATATCTTTCCCCGGGGGTTCCGGTAACCCCTCCGGTACTCCGGTATGTACCCGATACACTCTGGAACCCTTCCGGTGTCCGAATACTACCTTCCAACATATCAGTCTTTACCTCTCGACCATTTCAAGACTCCTCGTCATGTCCGTGATCTCATCCGGGACTCAGAACAACCTTCGGTCACCAAAACACATAACTCATATAATACAAATCGTCATCGAACGTTAAGCGTGTGGACCCTAGGGGTTCGAGAACTATGTAGACATGACTGAGACACCTCTCCGGTCAATAACCAATAGCGGAACCTGGATTCTCATATTGTTTCCCACATATTCTACGAAGATCTTTATCGGTCGAACCGTTATGACAACATACGTTATTCCCTTTGGCATCGGTATGTTACTTGCCCGAGGTTCGACCCGTCGGTATCCTCATACCTAGTTCAATCTTGTTACCGTCAAGTCTCTTTACTCATTGAGTAATGCATCATCCCATAACTAACTCATTAGTCACATTGCTTGCAAGGCTTATTATGATGTGCATTACCGAGAGGGCCCAGAGATACCTCTCTGATACTCGGAGTGACAAATCCTAATCTCGATCTATGCCAACCCAACAAAACACCTTCGGAGATATCTGTAGAGCATCTTTATAATCATCCTTTTACGTTGTGACGTTTGATAGCACACAAGGTATTCCTCCGGTATTCGGGAGTTGCATAAACTCATAGTCAAAGGAATATGTATAAGTCATGAAGAAAGCAGTAGCAATAAAACTTAACGATCATTATGCTAAGCTAACGGATGGGTCTTGTCCATCACATCATTCTCCTAATGATGCGATCTCGTTCATCAAATGACAACACATGTCTATGGTCAGGAAAACTTAACCATCTTAGGTTAATGAGCTAGTCTAGTAGAGGCATACTAGGGACACTTTGTTTTGTCTATGTATTCACACATGTATCAAGTTTCCGGTTAATACAATTCTAGCATGAATAATAGATATTTATCATGATATAAGGAAATATAAATAACAACATTATTATTGCCTCTAGGGCATATTTCCTTCTAATTTTTTTACCCATCGTATGCTATTTTCAAGACAGAAGCCGCTAGTGAAAACTATGCCCCCCGAGTCTATCTTTTATCATATATTAAACCAAAAATACCTTGCTGCATTTCTACTTTATTTATTTTATTTTGTATTTTTGTCTGATCTATCTATCAAACATTATACAATTTAATCTTGGTTTGTACCATCGAGGGATTGACAACCCCTTGTTCGCGTTGGGTTGCAAGGATTTGTTGTTTGTGTGTAGGTGCTGCTAACGAGGTGTTGCTTGGTTCTCCTACTGGATTGATAACCTTGGTGCTTAACTGAGGGAAATACTTATCTCTATTTTACTGCATCATCATCTCCTCTTCAGGGAAATCCCAACGCAGTTCACAAGTATCAAGAACAATTTCTGGCGCCGTTGCCGGGAAGACATCATCAACATCTATCAAGTACCTACGCATAAACTTTCATCTCCTTGTATTTACATTATTTGCCATTTTCCTCTCATTTTCATCTCCCCTACTTCTAAGAAGTTTTTACAAAATATTTTTCGTTTGCCTTTTTCTTGTTTGCTTCTTTGCTTGCTTCTTATCTTGTTTGCGTAGCCACGATGTCTCAAGAAAATACCAAATTATGTGATTTTTCGAATACTAATAATAATGATTTTATTAGTACTCTGATTGCTCCTCCCGCCGCTAGTGCAGATACTTGTGATATTAATGCCACTTTGTTAAATCTTGTCATGAAAGAACAATTTTCTGGTAGTCATAATGAAGATGTTGCATCCCATCTTAACATTTTCATAGAATTGTGTGACATGCAAAAGAAAAAAGATGTGGATAATGATATTGTGAAATTAAAATTATTCCCGTTCTCATTGCGGGATCGTGCAAAAATTTGGCCTTCATCTTTGCCACGAAACAATATCGATTCTTGGGATAGGTGTAAAGATGCTTTTATTACCAAGTATTTTCCTCCCGCAAAAATTATTTCCCTTAGAAATCAAATTATGAATTTCAAGCAACTTGAGCATAAACATGTTGCCCAATCTTGGGAAAGGATAAAATTGATGATAAGAAATTGCCCTACTCATGGTTTAAATTTGTGGATGATCATATAAAAATTTATGTGGGCTTAAATTTTGATTCTGGAAAACTTTTAGTTCCGCCGTGGGTGGTACTTTTATGAAGATTACATTGGGTGAAGCTACTAAATTGCTTGATAATATTATGGCAAATTATTCACAATGGCATACTGAAAGAACTCATACTAGTAAAAAAGTGAATTCTGTTGAAGAAATTAGTACTTTGAGTGAAAAAGTTGATGCGCTTATATGAAATTGGTTGCTAGTAAAAATGCTCTTATTGACCTTAATGATGTGCCTTTGTACTTTGATTGAGCAAAATAATGATCTATTAGATGTGAATTTTGTCTCGCAAAACAATTTTAATAGTAATGCTTACAAAGGTAATTTTAATCCTAGGCCGTTTCTTGGAAATTCCTCCAATAATTATGGCAATTCCTATGGTAATTCTTATAATAATAATAATAATAATAATAATAATAATAATAATAATAATAATAATAATAGGATGCCCTTTGATCTTGAAAGTAATATTAAAGAATTTATTAATGCTCAAAAAAATTCAATACTATGATAGAAGAAAAATTGAGTAAACTTGATGATATGTCTAGGAGCATTGATAGAATTATTCATGATGTGGAAAATCTTTAGACTAAAATTTTGCCACCCAAAATTAATGTTAATGAACCAATTAAAGCTTTATATGTCTTCATGGATGAGAGTAAGAAAAGAACCGCAATGCTAAGAGCTAAACGAGATTTTTTTAGAAAAGACGATTCCTCCCGATTTCTTTCATAGTAATGATGAGGATATTAAAATGATTGGTGTTTCATCTACTGATTCCTTGTTTAGCAATATAAAATTTGATGAAAAGGCAACTGAAGAAGAGTCAACTTTAGCTAGAAGGCGTCCCCATAATTCGGAGGGTGAAAATCTTGATGAAAAAATTAATAAAGGTGGGTTTGAAGAGGTAAAAATTTTAACTAGTGATGTGCCCACTCTCTTGGATTACAAAGACTCTAAATATGATAGTTGTTCTTTTATTGAATGTATTTTATTGTTACAATCCATGCTAAATTCACCCAACGCTTATGAACAAAATACGGCTTTTACTAAACATATTGTAGAAGCGATGATGAATTAGAAGAAAAGCTAGAATTAGATATTTTAATTCCTAGAAAATTATATGATGAGTGGGAACCTACCGTTAAAGTTAAAATTAAAAATTATGAGTGCAATGCTTTATTTGATTTGGGTGCTAGCGTTTCCACAAATTCCAAAATCTCAATGTGATGTGGTAGGTTTTACCAATATGGATGAATGTTCTTTTAATTTGCATTTGGCGGATTCTACTATTAAAAATCTTTTGGGTAAAATTAAGGATGTTCTTATTATTGCAAATAGAAACTATGTGCCCGTTGATTTTATTGTACTTGACATTGGTTGCAACCTGTCTTGCCCCATAATACTTGGTAGACCGTTCTTACGAACTATAGGTGCCATTATTGACATGAAAGGAGGGAATATTAAATTTCAGTTTCCATTAAAGAAGGGTATGGAACATTTCCCTAGAACTAGAATTAAGCCACAATATGAATCAATCACGAGGTCCACTTATGAAACTAAAACCAAAGATGACAATACTTGGAACTATGCATTATGCCTAGCTAGGGGCATAAAACAATAGTGCTTGTTGGGAGGCAACCCAATAGTTATGTTATTTTTGTGTTTATTTTTCTATTTTCTCGTGTTCACACAATTATGCTACTGCTATGGTTGTGTTTATGTTTTAATTAGTGTTTATGCCAAATAAAGCTTTTGGGATGATTTGGATGATACTTGTTTCGATTCTGTGCAAAAACATAAACTTTTGCGTCCAGTAGCAGAATTGTTAAAATTTGCTGCAGCATGGAAAATTTCTGAATGTTTTACACGTGATTGATATACAAATTGCCTAAATTGTCCAAATTTTTTAGAATTTTTGGAGTTACTGAAGTATAGTCAATATTCAGATTGCTGCAGATTGTTCTGTTTTTGACAGATTCTGTTTTTGATGCATTGTTTTGCTTATTTTGATGAAACTATGGATTGTATCGGGGGGTATAAGCCATAGAGAAGTTAGAATACAGTAGGTATAATGCAAAAATAAAATATGAATGGGTTTGCAATAGTACTTAAAGTAGTGATTTGCTTTATTACACTAACGGATCTCATAAGGGTTTTGTTAAGTTTTGTGTGATTGAAGTTTTCAAGTTTTGGGTGAGATCACAATGGATGAAGAAATAAGGAGTGGCAAGAGCCTAAGATTGGGGATGCCCGAGGCACCCCAAGGTAATATTTAAGTAGTCCCAAGCAACTAAGCTTGGGGATGCCCCGGAAGGCATCCCCACTTTCTTCTAACGACCATCGGTAATTTTACTTGGAGCTATATTTTTATTCGTCACATGATATGAGTTTTGCTTGGAGCGTCGTGTGTTATATGAGTCTTTGCTTTGTTTCCTTTATTTTATCACAATCATCTTTGCTTGACACACTGTAACACCCCCATGTATTAAGCTACAGTAATCCCTCATGATTATGCTAATTCACTTTGCTTAACAGTGCTTGATCACTTGGGTTCAAATCTCATTTCAGATTCCACCTCTGAATTCAATTATAATTTAAAGTGAGACTTTAAATTGAAAAACATGGTGGGAAAATAGTTCACCATTTAGCAAATTTTACAAAACAAATATTGGTTAAAGAAAACCACACAACTTGTTTGCTCATTTGGAATCTAGAAGCTAAAACAGTACCCAAAACAACTCATTTAATCCCCTTCTCTTTAATGCAAAATTCAAACGAAATTATAATGCCCTCAAACCTTTTGTGGATGTGCCTAAAATTGCAATGTGAATTGTGGGCCAAGTCCCATATTTTACAAAACTCAAATGCTACTGAAAACAAATGTAAAACAGATCTAATAGAAGAAAATGAAAAATGAGAAGACAAAAAGAAATAAAAAAGGAAAGAGCACAAGCCACTGTGTACTAGGCCTACTGCACAATGCCTGGCCCGAGCCGGGCCAGCTAACTCCCCTGTCGTTCCCTTTCTCCCTCCTCCACCTGTCGAGCTGGACGATCCGAGCGCCCGTCCCCGCCGGACCACCTCGTCGGCTCCATCGCTACAACACTGCCGCGGAGGAGATAAGGCCTCCACCCACCTCCTCAGACGCTTCCGCTTCCACTTCCCCACTCCCACTCACTCTCCCCTCGTCTTCTCTGCCATTCCCAAACGCGCCCATGGCCGCGCCACCGGAGTAGTTGCGGCCACTGCCATCCCCATGTCCCTGGAGCTTGTCCTGGAGCTCAGTGGAGCTCGTCCTCATTAACTGCGTGCATCCATTCGAGCGGAGCCACACCAACGCGTCTGGATCGAGCTCTTCTTCGCCTCGGTCACCGCTGCTTCTCCTTCGAAATCCACCACTGTCTACGCTCCTAAGCTACCAACAGGCCCTTGTGTGCCCACTAGGAGAGCTCCATCATTGAACCCCTCTCTTTTTCCTTCGTGCTCGAGCCCCGCTTTGCCGCTGCCATTGCCGGAGCTCCACCACTGCGGTTGAGCTCCCTGTTGTCCCCCTAGTGCCCCTCGGGCTCGTCCGAGAACGTCGTCGTGCTAGTGGTGCCGCATAGGTACTGCTCACGTGCTTAGTTCGTCGAGTGCGTGTCCATGGCGTCGAAACCGCCGCGGCTGTGCTTCGGTCGCCGCCTGTCATCATCACTCCATGTCGTTCCGACCATCCCCACTGCTGTCGACCGCACCAGTAGACGCGCTTCATCATGCTGTTTCCGTAGGAGCAAACTGCGCTCCGAATGGTGGTCTGTAGGGCTTTTCTGGTGGTGTCCCACACCGTACCACCATCGTTTGGTCAGCGGCGCGTGCGCCAGTGTTTAAACACCAAAGGGTCCCACCTGTCAACTCATTAGGAGCTTATTAACACGCTAACCAGCCACTGACATGTGAGGCCCATTTACTGAGGCCCATTGACATGTGAGGCCCATATACATTCAGAAATATTCCCAAATGATCAGAAGCGTCCACCAAAATATGTTTCCACCGCCATAAACTTCTGTACCCGTGAGATCCCATCTTGGGGCCTTTTCCGGCATCCTGCCAGAGGGGGATTTGATCATGGAGGGCTTCTACATCAACTCTATTTCCCTTCCGATGAAGCGTGAGTAGTTTACCACAGACCTACGGGTCCACAGCTAGTAGCTAGATGGCTTCTTCTCTCTATTTGATCTTCAATATAAAGTTCTCCTCGATGTTCTTGGAGATCTATCCAATATAATATTCTTTTGCGGTGTGTTTGTCGAGATCCGATGAATTGTGGATTTATGATCAGATTATCTATGAATATTATTTGATTCTTCTCAGAATTCTTATATGCATGATTTGATATCTTTATATTTTTCTTCGAATTATCGGTTTGGTTTGACCAACTAGATTGGTTATTATTGCAATGATAGAGGTGCTTAGTTTTGGGTTCAATCTTGCGGTGTCCTCACCCAGTGACATAGTAGGGGTAGCAAGGCACATATTGTATTGTTGCCATCAAGGGTAAAAAGATGGGGTTTTCATCATATTGCTTGAGTTTATCCCTCTACATCATGTCATCTTACTTAAGGCGCTACTCCGTTCTTTTGAACTTAATACTCTAAATGCATGCTGGATAGCGGTCGGTGTGTGGAGTAATAGTAGTAGATGCAGAATCGTTTCGGTCTACTTCACACGGACGTGATGCCTATATTCATAATCATTGCCTTGGATATCGTCATAACTTTGCGTTTTTCTATCAATTGCTCAACAGTAATTTGTTCACCCACCGTATGTTTTCTTTCAAGAGAGAAGCCTCTAGTGAAAACTATGGCCCCCCAGGTCTATTTTCTATCATATATTTTCAGATCTATAAACCAAAAAACCCAAAAATATCTTGCTGCAATTTATTTGTTTTTACTTTGTTGTACATTTAGTAATCTTTTATATCAATATCTATCAGATCTCATCCTTGCAAGTAACCGTGAAAGGATTGACAACCCCTTTATCGCGTTGGGTGCAAGTGTTTGATTGTTTGTGCAGGTGCATAGATTGAAGACTTGCTTGTACCTCCTACTGGATTGATACCTTAGTTCACAAACTGAGGGAAATACTTATCTCTACTTTGTTGCATCACCCTTTCCTCTTGAAGAAAAAAAGCAATGTAAACTCAAGAATTCGCATGCTTGTGTATGGCTGTAGGTTGATTGTTGGTTTCTTCTTTTGTTTTGTTTTGTTTTTTTGTTTTTCTAGTTTTATTTTGTTTTTCTTTGCCTTACTTATAAATGCTTTTTTATAAATGGGTTGCTTCAGTTTTTTATTTCTTTGTTATACTTTCGGCTTTTTTCCTTGGTTTTCTTTGAATTTCACTATTTTTTTGCATTTGATTTTTTTCCAATCTTAATTGTCCTTTTACACAGGGAAAACTATTCAATTCGACCGACTGATTATAACGCGCACATCGTTTAAAGCTGCATTCACCGGGAAATACCCTTTGGCTGCCTCATGTATATACATCCTATATGGGGATTTTTTATAAACAAAAAGTCAAAATAGTTCAAAAGTATTTTTAGATTGGACTTGACTTACTCGCAAACTAGTATAATAAATTTTTACAAATGAAACAACATTGACTTCAGCAAAAAAGACAAAATTTATTTGCTATTATAGGTCACCATTCACGCTATTTTGACCGAAAATTTGTCTTCTTTAAAAAGAAGTCAAAGAGGAATTTTCTTTTTGTGGAACTTTTCTCAGTAGTACAATGAAAAGTCAAGTTTGTTTTAAAAATATTTTCAAAAATTTCTGACTTTTCGTTGAATTGCTATTTTTTCATATAGGATACCTAGGAACCAAACGTTCCCCTCCTGCATTCACCACTGCATTTGCCACTGGTGCTGCAAGGGGGCACCATGCTATTAGGGGTCCGCTGTCGCGAGGGTCGTCGTTGTGCTGTTAGACGTGCTGCAAGCTCATGTTGCAATTTGTTGCTACGAGGACATTGCTGTGTTGCGAGGCATGCTAGAATTCGGTGGTAATAAGAGCGTCGATGTATTGTCGTGCTGCTCCCATAGGAGCGTCGGCGTATTGCCATGCTACGGGAGTACCGTCGATGTTGCTGTCGTTGTTGTGAGACCCATGGCCGTGCTATGGGAACCACCGTCGGTGGTGCAAGTCATTCTTCTAAGGCACATTGCCATGCTACGGGACCGCCACCGTACATGGGAGGGTCACCGGTGCTATGAGTCTATGTTGTAGGAGCACCGCCATGCAGTCGAAGTGTTGCCGGTGCTACGAGTCCATGTTTCAAGGTACGTCGCCATGTTGCGGGATTGTTGCCATGCCACTCGAGAATTGTTGTGTTGCAAGGCACCACCATGCTTAAGTTGATGTTGCAAGGGATGTCGTCATGCTATGAGATTGTTGGCGTGCTACGAGAGAGTCGTCATGCTACAGAAGGGCCACCGTGCCATAGGAGTGTCGTCGGTGCTGCGACTCATAGTTGTGAGGCGCGTCGCTATGCCGTGGGAGCGCCACCATCCCATCAGAGCATCATCGGTGTTGTGAAGCCGATGTTGCAAGGCGCGCGCCATGCCGCGGGAGCACCACCATCCCATTGGAGCATCATCGATGCTATCAGCCGATGTTGCAAGGCATGCCGCTATGCCGCGGGTGCGCCGCCATCCCATCGAAGCATCATCGGTGCTACGAGTCGATGTTGCAAGGCACGTCGCCATGTCGCGGGATTATTGCCATGTTGCGGGGGTGCCGCCATGCTGTCAGAGCGTCGCCGGTACCGCGAGTCGATGTTGCAAGGCACACTGCCATGGCGTGGGATTGTTTTCGTGCTATGGGAAAGCTGTCGTGCTGCGGGAACACCGTCGTGCCATGGGAGCGTCATTGGTGCTACGAGTAGATGTTACAAGACAAGTTGCCATGCAGTGGGATTGTTGTGTTACGGGAGAGTTGCGGTGCCGTGGGAGCACCGTAGTGCCATGGTAGTGGTGTCGATGTTGTGAGTCTGCCGTGAGGCGTGTTGTTGTGCTGCGAGAGCGCCGCCATGACTTTGGAGTGTCGTCGGTACTTCAAGTCATTTTTGCAAGGCAAGTCGCCGTGCTGCAGCATTGTTGTCATGCTGCAGGAGCTATACAGTGTGTCGCTGGTGCCGCAAGTTGATGCTAGGAGGTGTGTCGCCGTGGTGCTAGCACTATCGACGCTGGCTACCGTTGCTACAAAGCCCGCCAGAGCTGTTGCAGAAGTGTTAGAAGGGAGAGAGGGGTTTGATGGAATTGTTGTTATATTGCTTGAGCCTCGTGGGCATATATATAGGAGTAGAATGATCTACTTGGAGTACAAGACAAGCCAGAACAA